>NC_137203.1:22685532-23285532 GCF_960531495.2 Zeus faber | reverse complement strand
CTCCTGTGCCCTGTCCCCCATCAGATCAGCAGCAGTACGCCGGCAGCGATCAGTCCAAACTCTCGGACCCCAGCCGCATCCGCTCGCGGATCCCCCCCAACATGCCAAAGCTCTTCATCCCCTCCACGGTGACCAAGTTCCCCCCGGAGATCACGGTCACGCCGCCCACGCCCACGCTGCTCTCCCCCAAAGGCAGCATCTCCGAGGAAACCAAACAGAGGCTCAAGGTACGCGACAAGACACACCGGCATTTTTCCGATTAAAAACTGCTTTCACTATTAGTTTCTTCGTCGTCTTAATTTTGATCTTAAAAAGGCAATAAATAGTCACGTTAGTTGGTCACCCGGTGTCTACCGTGTGTGTGTGTGTGTGTGTGTGTGTGTGTGTGTGTGTGTGTGTGTGTGTGCGTGTGCGTGCGCGTGCGCGAGATCCTTGCGCGCGTCCTCCCGCCCCTCTTGCTGTTTCCGAGGCTCACCGCCGCCCCCTGCTGTGCGCCCTCCCTCCCTGCACAGAACGTCATCCTGTCCTCGCAGTCGGCCGCCACCGTCAAGAAGGACACGCTGAGCCAGCCGGCGCTGGAGGTGCAGGAGACGTCCAGCCAGGAGTCGTCCCTGGAGAGCGAGTCGGAAGAGGAGGAGGAAGAGGAGGAGGAGGAAGAGGAGGAGGAGGAGGAGGAGGAGGAGGAGGAGGAGGACGATTACATGGACATCTGAACCTCCGGAAAACGCGCACACACCCGCGCACAAACACACACACCCCTGACTTCGCCAAACCCCTCCCCTCCCGTGTGCCCTGTCTCCGGTCGCTGCGGTTGCCTTGTCCATGTAGATGGCGTTCTTTGTTTTGTTCAAAAGCGTGCGTTTCACAATTCTCTTGGAAAATGGCACTCCTGAAGTCATGTAATGCAGTATTTTGTTTGTTTGTTTGTTTGTTTTTTGGCGTGCGATATCCTTAGTTCTCACAGCATGGCTCACGGTTAGCCTCTCGCTAAGCGGAACGATCCGTGCGACACCCGGTCCCTGGATCTTGCTATGCAGAACCTCAGGTGTGTCAGTCTGAACCTCTCTGTTTTCTGCCGTTTTCCTCCACTTTGACCACATTAACACATCAGCATGGAAACTATTGATATTCATACACAACGTATTTCCAACCGGGACACAGAGTAGACCCCAGGTTGGCAGATTGGAAATGTTTACACTCAACATGTGGGATGTCTTTCATTTTGTCACTTATTTCTGTGCTATTATTGTTGTAATAATTTTGGTGCGTGTGTGCGTGTGTGCGTGTGTGCGTGTGTGTGTGTGTGTGTGTGTGTGTGTGTGTGTGCGGGTGAGATTTTTATTTTCGTTTTTGTTTGTGTATCTGTAGCCCGGAGGAACAGCTCTTAGCCAAGAAGCCGTCCTGCCACCAGCATTGCTCTAAATGAGTAGAAAAAGGTAGTCTGATTGTTAGAAATGAGCTTCTTGTACATATCCTTATCCAAAAATCTTTCTGACACAAAGGCTTTAATGGTGAAGAGCATCGCTCCGCGCTGCAGACAGCGGTCTGCTTGCGGGAGCGTTCGTAGGTCAGTTTCCGTTCCATTCGACTCAGAAAAAAAACAACAAACAAAAAAAACACGTATTTTTTCACATTTCCTGAGTGGGATGGAAGTGAAACGCAGGTGGAGGTGAAAACACCTTGCGGTACAGATGCCTTTTTCAAATGGATCCAATTTGATAAATTTGTTAAATTCTTGCCAAACTCAGAGAAAGACGATAGAATGTTTTTGTACAGATTTGTTTTCTATAAAAAAAAAAAAAAAAACAACGAAAAAGGATGTTTACAAATTATTTCTTGAAGGCTATTTGAGAACTTTTTAAGGAAAAAAAAAAAGGGGGGGGGGGGGGGGGGGGGACAACGGTAAACAGCACCCTGGATGAGACGATGGTTGGAGTTTTGTGTGCATGCGTATGGGATTGTTTTTTTCTGTGTTTTCTGGGAATGTACTATGGCGCAAACAAGTGGAAGTATCTCGCTACGGGGACTTTTTGTTTTCTTTGCAGTTTGGACTGAATGCATTGACGGTGTAACAAAACCAAAAATATACTTGAGAAAGCTGCACCGGGTCTTTGTCCTGCCTGAAAAGTCATAATCTTCATATCTGAAGTATACTATTTTTATGTCTCCGCTCTAGATTTGATTCCATTTAGGTTGGTGTTTATTTGATTTCCAAGCAACGGCTTTTGGGGATTCGGGGGGGTGGGAGCAACCTTCACCTTTCAAGAAAATTGCAAAACCGGGATCCCGAGTATCAGACTATATGATAAACCAGCTACCAAATCACCTTCCCTTCTTAGGAATGGACCTCCACAGCTGATATTCAAAGATTACACAATCTTCCAAGTTTTCAATATTTTATTTTTTCATTGCCTTGAGAACTACAATTACAACTTTTTCTAACTTTCATATGAATAAATGAACCCAGTAGAATTATTGGCTGCCCCCTCTTATGACTGCTCCAAGAATCCACTGAGATGCAGTCAGACAGGTTTAACATTAGTTTTGATCAATGTCTCCCTGCATAAAAAGACTGCATCAAATGCTTATTTTTGATTGTTTTCTCATTGTACTCCGTGATGTAAAGTTGTGGCAAAGACAGAGACACAAAAATACACACCCTTGACACCTTGTTTTTATACACTAGGCCTTTCTTATGGCTGTGGTTCTTTCTAAACCCTCTCGTTTGGAGGATTTATTTTTCATTGCTTTAAGTTGACCCACATCCAATGTGCCAAGTGCAGTCTTGGGCCACTTTTGGTGCCCCCAACCCCCCTTGTGTCGAGAGGGGGAAAAAACAAAAGCTTCCGTTTTACAGGAATGAGCTGGTTTCAATGTCACCGTCATGAATGTAGTTTTTATCACTGCGGCCATATACACATACAACAGCAAACGGGCTCAATATTTTATTTTTTTTCGATATCAAGTCCTGTTGATTAGAAATAAAGAGATATTTAAATCTATTTTTGTACTCTGATAGATTAACCTTGTGTTTAACTAAAAAATATTACCCCAGAATATTATATAATGGCTGCAATATCAGTTGTTTAATCACTGCACTGTACTTAGTTCTCATTATTGTCGTTCATTTTAATATCAAATGTAAATCCTGGGGATGGATCCAATTTCTTTATTTATTTAGTCTCCATTGTAGCAGTTCTGTTTTGACTTCTCCCCGCTAATTTGTGGAGCTGACAGACCACCCTGTTGCCCATGGTGGTGTGGGCAAAGGGCTTGTCCACTCTGGTGTGAAGTCTCCGACACGAGGGAAGTCATTAGTCTTCATTAGCAACTTCCAGGAGTTTCTTATGAAGTGCTGTGAAATCGTCATTTGCCCCCTTTGCCAGGCTCGATGTGAGGGTTTGTTTTCTTATGTGGGCGGCCAAATGTGTGCTCGCTCAATCCTCAGTCCTTCCTAGTTTGGGGAAGGGAATTTGGAGAGGAAATGTAAACACGTTTAACACCTCCCTTTATTAAAAAAATAAATAATAAGCTTTTATATGTCCACTTGGCTAAGTAGATCTTAAAAAAAAACAAAAAAAAAACATTAACAGACCTCTAGCTCTAAAATGTCTTTCTTTTTAAAAATGTCATGTTTTATTTTATTTATTTATTTTATTTCACACCTTAAGAAACCCCTCTTAGAACTTTAGGCCCAGGCTTATGAAATCCTTCCCAGTCGCGAGAAAAACCCAAAACAAAAAACTGGGAACCGAGACCCGATCGACCTGTGGTCAGGTAAAGCCGATTCTCCTTGCGATGTGTGACATCGGGTTGTTGTTTTTTTTTCAGCCTGTGGCTGCTCCGCCGCAGACCCCTCAAAGTGGCCAATTACGCATCAAAAGGGCATGCTGCATGGCTAATGTGAGCGAAAGGTGTGAGATTTCTCGTCAGCCCACTCCGGGGGCTCTTTATTGGGCTGCTAGAGAGCCGTCTGATCCTTGGGACCGGGCTGTGTATTGGCAGCTGTTAACTAGTGAGCACGAGAGGATCTGTGCAGTTAAAGCAAATGGCCAGAGACGGACACCTGGGAGGCAGAACATCAGGGCCCATGGAGGTTGTTGAGCAGAGGCAACCTTAGAGCATATTTGTATTAAAACAAACAAACAAAAAAAAACCAAGAGGCTGAATGCAGATATTCACTGAACTTGGAACTTCTCTGATCTGTCCTCTCTCAGAACCTTGACGGTCCTCACGCGGGAGATCTTGAACCGTGCTAACACCCGATCAGTAATATGCATGTATCTGTTATTCTTCCGAGGTATTGTAGTTCTTGGCCCTATGGCTCAAGCTGGTGACGACGTTTGTACATGTCGCTGTCGGTCTTTTCCAGGCTGCTGCATGTCTTCCCAGTGTGTCGTCCCAAGTCCAAATGCGTTGAAGTGAGCTGTCCGTGCGCCTGCAGCCGCCACGTAGAAGCCGTCACCTCCAGGCCCGGTGTGTAACGGGCTCGACACTGCTGCTGTTGAAACGTACACCTATCTATCCGATACGACACATTAGCATTTAGAGTTCAGAAGCATGGAACCCAATATGGAGAGGGGTTTTTCTCATGAAAAACGGTTGTTGTGGGGTTTTTTTTTTTTTTGTACCAGTCTCCATTTCTCGATTCAAGATCGGCTCATTTGCTCGCTCTAGTATTTTAGATGACCCCCCCCCCCCCTCCCATCAGCTGGTAAGGGAAGAGCAGCTAAGATGTCCCTGGGAATAAGACTTTGCCCTTTAGAAATAGTGAAGGTGAGGAGAGCAACACCAAACCCGCGATTAATAACTCCTCCAACAATTGGTTTCACATAAGAAGGATAAAGGGAGAAAAACACTCCTTCAAGGCCAAAGGTTTACCAGACGGTCAAGGATTATGGGGTCAGCGCTGCATCAGGGTTTATAAACCCTTTGTGCAAAAAACAAAACCAAAACACTTCTGGTATTGAAAAGGGAGCGCTGCATCCTTACGTGCGGTAGCTTGCGTTATTGTCCTGATGCCATTATCCTCTCATTCGGCATCGACCCAACGTAGGAACCCTTTTAAAACAAGTGAATCAATGTTTTCACACGGAGGGATAGCGGATATCTATTTCTTCACACTTAACCACTTTGCTCCGCTTCAAAAGCATCTCCTCTTCTCATTTCTTCTCATAGTTATTGGAATACTGTTGACCGAGAACCCTAATGCGCTTTTCACAACGTCAACATCATAGTTTTTGTGACTGAGTTCTCCATACAGTATTGCTTAGGCGCAAACAGTAGTTGCCATTGTCGATGCATGTAAAAAGAAAAATGGGACTACAGAAGGTATTGTATGCAATACACAGACATGAGATTTCAATAGCAAATATAATTAGAAGTGGGGGGGGCGGGCACAGTGAGGCTGCGTGGAGTGCTGTGGGGAATTCACGCAATTCAATTCAAATTTCCACAGTAACTTCAGTCCTGACCGTGGAGGAAGAGGGGGTGGCGGTTCAGTTGTTTTGGGCCGCGTGTCCTGTGTTCTGCACGCGGTAATGGGGTATGATGCCAGCGGAGACAGCCCATGATAAGCGCTAGTAGAGCTGCCCCGAAATTGGGGGGCGGTAGGAGGACGGTCGGAGTCTTTATTCCGCTTCCCCCCTGGCCCATTCAAAGCTGACTTGGGCTTGTGGTGCTAACTGGCTGTTAATTGCTATCCCATATAGTGGCTTTCTCCCCATGCAGAAACTACAGCCTTGAGGGAGAAACCAGCCTAATGAGATTATCTATCAGGGCCTGGGTCTGTCTAGACACCCCAATACACAGCCCCCTGCTGGCAGCCGCCCTGCCATCCCGCTGCCTGGACGTGCCCCCAGGTGAAGCCCACCTGGAACGCGGGTTATCATTACACCATAATTGGTTTTCACACACACACGCACCCCCCCCCCCCACACACACACACACACACACACACACGCACACACACACCTCAATTTCTATGACTGAAGAACAGGCCAAAGCAAAGACATGAAGTGTGTATATTAAAAAAATAAAAAAAAAAATAAAAAAGGGGGGGGGGGGGGGGCTCTATATTACATTTTGAACTGTTCATTTTATGCAATTTTAGATTACGACCAACCACATTTGTACAATGGTAGATGTAAGAATAATAATTTTGGATGGGGGGGGGGGATCTATAAAATACTTATTTTTGTGGAATTTTTGTCTTATTATAAATCTTTGCAGCATGTGTATTACATTTAATAATCTGACTTGTGAATGTAACCTAACTGTATATATTTTTTTATCTGTTTTTGGTAAATTTATTGTAATGGATATTTTGCCACATTGCATGAGCACACTAAATGGGTGTTTTTGTGTGTGGTGGTGTCTGTGAATGATATTTCCACTGGGTTTTTGGTGCCGCCGAAAGCGATGTCCATATTTGTTTAAAACTCTTTTAGCAGTTAATAAAGATGCATTTCCTCCGTCCCCCTTCCTGTGGGGAGGGTATCAAGGCTCTGTTAAGTCTCTTTGATTTCCCGCAGCCTCCAATCACAGCGGGACATTGGCTCATCTTTGTGACACTTCAAAGCCTGGGAATGGCCCTCTTGACCCCACCCACTCCCGGGCTCCCCTTAAAAGTCAGGGACATCCCCAGATCGCAGGTCTGCAGATATCCCCAACAACAGCCGGTGCCACAAGAGCGACTGGCCGCTTTCCCCACTCCCTCCACGAGCTGCTGGATTTTACTCCCCCACAGAAGAGCAGATGACTGGATAGGGAGAGCAGACCTTCGGATATCTCTGAGAGTTGGGCTCGGTGGGAGGCTGTCCGTGCATGAAGTCCCCTCTCTTGGTTCTAACATTTTCCAGCCTCCTTTTTTCATTAGTAAGATCTTTCCGAATCTGAAGAATGCAGTCCATCAGAGGTACGTAATCCCCAGTGGGACCTTCTGCAGAACTTTTAATGTCTTGATCTTTTGTGGAAGTCTACCCGCTTCTTTTTTACAATCGATCGTTCGATCAAATTTGTCTCCTACTCGTGTCCTGTGCTGCTAGACTTGAAGCCCAACTTCAGCGCTGCCCCTCCGTCCTCCATGGCGGGCGGCCCCGATGCCTACCTGCAGGGCAGCATCAGGATGACGCTGGAGGATCCCGACCTCTGGAAGTCATTTCACGAAATAGGAACGGAGATGATCATCACCAAGCCGGGCAGGTCAGTCGAACGGAGGTGGAAGATGAGATGTTTCTCCAGCGCAGGCAAAACGCACAAACGCTCTTGAGACTTTTCCAAGTAACTTGTGAATGATGGTCATTTAGGTTGATATTGGGGCTTTTATTTATTTATTTATTTTTTTGGGGGTCTGTATTTTTCAGGCGAATGTTTCCACACTGCAAGATCAACCTCTCGGGCCTGATTCCCTGCGCCAAGTACATATTGTTGGTGGACATGGTCCCTGAGGATGGCTTCAGGTATAAGGTGAGAATTAGAACCATTTATCCTTCTATTTATCAAAATCAATCCGGCCCGTGGCACTGTGTCGAGTCCAAACCGCAGACTTGGTTTGTGTTCTCACTTCTATCAAATGACCATGGCCTTGGTGCCAGATATCCCCAGACACGATGCATCCCCTACCCCTGTTTACACCCCCACCCACACCACACACACACACACACACACACACACACACCCACCCACCCACCCCTCCACCCCTCCCTCCTTCCCTCCCCTGACATCGCACATCAAAGGCTGTTATCTCTTCCTGTTTTTCTATCCCCTGCTGGGGCCCCACTGTACTCGGGCGGCGCCCCAGCGGGTGGTCGCCGGCCGAAGCATCACGCCACTCTCTTAGCACGGTGGGAAGGGAAGACGGTACTCCTGTAAATCACCCTTGCGCGACAGACGAGGGCTAATGGCACGCCGGCTATCTTTTTGTCTCCTTCCAGTGGAATAAAGAGAAATGGGAGGTGGCGGGAAAAGCGGAGCCCCAGCCACCCTGCAGGACCTACCTCCACCCAGACTCTCCAGCCCCGGGGTGCCACTGGATGAAGCAGTCCGTCTCCTTCCTCAAGCTCAAGCTCACCAACAACACCCTGGACCAACACGGACATGTATGTCGAGGGGGGCACTTTTTGCTCAGCAATATAGTTTGAAAGTTTAGTGGGTGACTAAAAATAAAAACTTTAGAAACCGCATAATTCACCATATGTTTATCTGATGTTTGTGTTTATACATACAGGATTTATATATCCTGAATGTACATTAATAATGGAACAGAAGTGTCATACAAAGTACCAAGGCAACAAATACGATGAATAAAACCCATTATTTTCTCTCTCCAGATCATTCTGCATTCCATGCATCACTACCATCCACGCTTCCACATCATCCAGGCGGACGACCTGTTCAGCGTTCGCTGGAGCGTCTTCCAGACCTTCACCTTCCCAGAGACCTCCTTCACCGCAGTCACCGCCTACCAGAACGCCAAGGTCAGGCTCGTTTTTCTTTTTTTTTTTTTTTTAACCGGTGGGAGAAAATCACAATTCCCTTTTCTTTCAAACAATGTCTGTAGTTTTCTACTGGGGAGTAATGGAATTGTGATTGTTATTCTGCCGCACCCTTTTCCCAGGTGACAAAGCTGAAGATCGACCACAATCCATTCGCAAAAGGTTTCCGGGATGAGGGGACCAGTACCAAAAGGTAACTATTATACCTTTCATGTTATTTTATCTCACATCTTTTATCCTATATTATTATTATTATTATTATTATTATTATTATTGTTATTACATCCGTCATGTAGACCCACTTGTGTTGACACTCAATCTTTCTCTGCAGGCGTTCAAACAAACTCCCGGTCTGTCCAGAGAAGAGACCCAAGCAGGCGGCAGCTGTGAGCAGAGATTCCGAGGAGGAAAGCCCTCCAGGTACTTACTCCACCCTCATTCCCTCCATGATCTCCGATCTCCATCATGTTTCGGTCGCACTAATGACCCCTTGCCTTTTCCCCATAGACTTCTGCCGGTCGTCGTACGATGGCTACGAGGGTGAGGAAATGGAGCTCCCCAAGAGGAAAGAAGCCGAAGTGGTCAAGGAGGAGCGCTACTCCCCCTGGACTTCGGAGAGGGAGCACGGCGCCAGGACGGATTCTCCAGTCGGGGCTGAGGCCAGAGACCTATACAACGCCGAGCAGCTGGTTCCTGCTCCGGCTTCATATCAACCGTACAGGTCAGTAGAGCTGGAACGATACGCATCCTGTCTGACACGGGGGGACTTGTGTTGTGACCGCTGCCCTCTGAAAAACGGCAATAACAAACCCCTCCTGTTGCCGTTGCGCTTTTCTCCAGGTTCCACGAATACGGGAAGTCTCCGTCCCCATCGTCCAGCATCTGCAGCAGCAACGGCGGATCGGGACGCAGCAGCTTCGAGTCGAGGGTCCCCGACGTGGCCACCGTGCCGGACCACGACGCCTCAAAGTCCCGCGGCCACGACATGGGTGTGTCTCCCTGCGCCCCCCAGCCGCCCCTGGCAACGGCCCCCCAGGACTACCCCGGGGTGCTCAACATGACCGTGGCCCAGGCCGGCAAGCCAGCGGGGGTCATCGGCCACCACATCTACAACCCCTACGGCACCGAGCAGCCCCTGGGCCAGTGGAGCGGCCCCGGCCCCGCGCAGTACCCCCCGCCTCACCACCTGACCGCCGACTACACCGCGCAGGCCGTGCACCACGGCTATCACCACAGCAACGTGGCTGAGTGGAGCCAGTACCCGCTCTTCTCATACTCCTGCTGGTGAGCGGCCACGGTCTTTGCCAGGGAGAGACGCGACTGAGCCGGAGGGAACTTCCCAGACGCTGCCGTGCCGTTTTATCAGAATGTCCGACACCAAAGCTTCACAGCTGTGACGATGCATGCCTAGAAAAGTGCCGAGCGCCAGGGTGCCCGTGTGTACAAATAACAAAACAAGAACTGGAAAAGCCGAAGGTGAAGAGAGACCAGTGACTCCTACTTAGACCCGGGTTGCCTGCACAGACCTCTGTCCTGCAGGATTCAGTCTTATCAGCGCTGACTGCAAACTAAATTGTGCCATGGTGAATTGTTGTGTAATTGTTGAATGAGTCTATTTATTTGTATTTGAATTTAGGCTTCGGCTTAAGTTTAAATATTATTTTTGTAGAAAAGAAAGTAAAATATAAAAACAGTGTGCAATTAAGTTTTTGTCTTGGAATTGTGATGTGAAAATAAAAGCTTAAAAGTTTCCGTGAGTTTTGATATTCCCTTCTCAAATATGTTTACACAAAATCAGAAAATGACTGCAAGTGGCCCTAAGCTACAGCAGGTTACAGAAGTGAGACAGCCGATATATGGTGGGGTGGGGTGGGGTGGGGGGGTTCCAGGTATGAGCCTCTAAAGATGCAAGCTTATTATACGGTGCTTATTTAAATATCTTAGGCCGGTCCTGAAAACAATACACAGCAATGACTGCCGCTGTGTTTGTTTGTATTTCCTCTTTGTTGATCTAATGAGGAGCACACTCTAGTATTCAGAGGCTCAGCATGCATTACAGACCCTGTATAATGGTGACTGAAGCTCACTGGGCAGAGTGAAAGGCCTCACCTGCTGAGGTTTACCCACCAGAACCATAAAGTGCGTGCACGGCCTACGTTTTCCATCTCAATGACCATTAAACCGCATGAAAGAAGGCGGGGACGTCGGCTCCCACTCTGCAGCTGAAAAGCACCGGGCCGTGCTCACCACCCCGCCCCCCCGCGCCCGGGGTGGATATGAGCCGTTAATGACCGCTGTAAAGGCCGGTGGGGTTAGGGATGTAAAGTGTGATGTGGGGCTTTTATTCAGCCCATTTCATTAGCTCGGAGGCTCCTTGAACCACTAAGCACCCATTTCAGGCCCTTCCTCTTGGGCACCAGATCCCCCCCCCCCCGGCTGATGTGGGGCGCTCAAAATCCACCAACACGGTAGGGTGATCATTCACTTGGTTATTACCAATTAATAATCTGTGCTCCAATGGCCACGGCAGAAAATGAGAAATGAGTAGCTGTATTGGCAATGACAGGACTTGGTGAGATTAAAGCTGGAGACTGTTGTTCTGGCTTCAGCGACTGCCTTTGGAAGGGTTTTTCGAGCTTTGTCGGGACCACTGGTAGTTCAAGGATGTGTGGCAAGTATAGGGCCCAGGGCCCAGGACTTTTGCATCTTGCTCGTTCATCGTCATTTAATTTAAGTTGTGCACTCACAAACTGGCTTGTTCCAGCACATACACTGCAGGTGAAACGGCGAAAAATAAGTGTGCGCCTCCCTTGACGCTCATCTCCAAAACTGCACCCCTCGTAAACCGCTCAGCCCAACACAACAGAGCCTTTTAGGTCTTTTAATTGCTCTAATAATGGATCAGCTAAGAGCAACGGATTGACGTGCACCAAGCCCGCGAGCAGGCTAAGTGGTGCGTGGCATTATGTCTCAGTTATTCCCTCGGCGGCAATGGCTGCAGAACGGACAGCTCGCTCTCCATAAATGCATCGACAGAACCGCGCACCCCCCCCCCACACATTTTTTTTTCCAGCCTGGATGTCCAGTTCAGCTCAGGTGTCAGCAGAACTGTGCAGACAGCACCGTGGGGTCTGACGCGGCAGTGTGAAGTGTGGGGGGCGGTGGAGGGGTGACAGATGTAAGTGAAACAGCCCAAGAGGGGAAAGCAGCAGTGAGACTTCATAAAGTCAGTGAACTGAAGGGCCAAATGGAGAGGAACTGGGAGAGACCGAGGCAGGATGAAAGGCAGCCGCAGCTCCGGCCGGATAAACTCACTTTCATTTGCGCTCAAACAGAGCGAGCGACCCGGAAGACTTTTCAAATGGGATTGGGTTATAGTGAGACTATACCGACGACAGCAAAAAAACAACCTGAAACCGTCAGAAACATTCAAAAGTAAAACCCCACGCACACACATGCCAAAAGAATGCAATTTATGATTAACATGAAGAATGCAATTTTATTTAAATCCAAAGGATGACAGTGAATTGCTGAGGAAAACAAGACTTAATCTTATCTCTTATTTGACTTACACTTCATGATTATTTTTTTATTCTGTTCAGAATTTACTTCATCTTTCCTTGATACAACAATAAAGTCTGCATAGTGGTAAAGGCTTCATAAAATAGTTAAAATAAAATCAAGGATTATTTGTAGAAAATTTAGCATATTTCTTTGGATTGCAACGCTGAACAGTTTCTTCAAAGCGACAAAGCAGTGGATAGTAATAATCAAAATCATACTGGTTTTGACATTTATTTTTTCTCTCAGAAAAGGCCGAAATAATTTTCACCAGGAACTTACAGCTATGGCAAATTCGTTCAGGAAGACGTTAAAAACCCAATAGTGCATATACCTTACATTTTTAACATAACTACATTTAGACTTTGGTTGATTAATAACTAGAAATAAAATATGACAACAGAGGCACAAAACTGACATTCACCATTTGTCAATTAAAATAAAACAAAAAACAAAATAGTTGAGTGTAGCCAAGAGGACAAGGCACGATGTTGAAATATCCGGGTTAGAAAATGATAAACAACTTAACGATTACGGAGTACAAACCCCCCAATTAGATTTGATTCCATTTAGGCCAAGTCGTCTAGAATTGGAGGGGTGAAACCTTGATTTTATTAAACATTAATAAACATAAATTTATTCAGTTTCCATTATTTGTAATCTTTTAAATTTATCCACCCTTTTCTGTACTTTTCACTCTTCAGAGACATAATAACAAATAATATAACAATTTGATCATATTTGAGAAATAAATATACATCAAAAATCCTATTGGAAAACAGCAATATAGGTGTCACTGTCATTTCAGAAATATAAAATAAATGTAAAGTTGTTCTTTTTGTATATATATATCTATATATATAAAAATACACACACACACACACACACACACACACACACACACACACACACACATACATACATACACACACACACATATTGTATATATATGCTCTGTATATGGTCTCAGCTGTGTAAGTAGTCATTTTGTTCTAAATCTGCATTACAAAAAGAACAACTTTACATTTATTTTATTTATATATCTATATATATATATATATATATATATATAGATATGTGTGTGTATGTGTATGTACTCACACAACAGAATTTTTAACACACACACACACACACACACACACACACACACACACACACACACACTATATGGTCGCAGCTGTGTTAGTAAGTAGTCATTTTGTTCTAAATCGGCATTACAAAAAGAACAATTTTACATTTATTATTTTATATATAGATATATATGTGTGTGTGCCCGCTCTGTATATGGTCTCAGCTATGCTCTGTATATGGTCTCAGCTATGCTCTGTATATGGTCTCACTCGTATAGTGAAATGTGTGTGTGTGTGTAGTCACACACAGACTACAATCTTTTTTTTTTTTTCTTTTTACATAAAATGTGTCTTAATTTCACTTGGACTTCTAAGTAAACCTGGCCAGGTTACCTACATACTGGATACAACCCCACAATCTGTCACCAAAATGTGTTTGTACATGCAGGATTTTCCAAACGCGGGTAAACCTGCTAAAATTAGGCGATTGACTCCTTTCCCATTGCCAGTCGACAAGCACGACTTTCTTTTTTTTTCCTGGTGTGTCACATTCGACGTCGCGAACACACCGTAACAGGGGCGTGTCATGTTGCCAGTGTGATTCGAAAAAAAACAAAACAGTAGAGAGCGGCACGGAGTATCTGTGCCCGCACCGCCAGCTCCCTGGTCCTTTGGCGACAAGGATTGGTGACGCTACTCTGGTTCGGAGGCCGGCTTGGTGGTGTGCTGGAGTGGGGCTCGGAGCCCGGTGAGGAGCATGGGGGTTCTCCTCTCCATGCGCGCCCAACACTCAAAACATGGTCCAGCATGCGGGGGGGGAGAAAAAAAAAAAAAAAAAAAAAAAAAAGAAAAAGTCTACTCACATTGGGGTTCACCTGGGGTTTCCTCCATGAAACATCAGTAAGGACCCCCATCAAAAACATGCAGAACATCGTCATCTGACCAGCGACGGACACTTGTAATTGGTCCCCGGGGCAGGTCGCTGTACGCTGCCCACCGCTCCTGGCTGCCCCCCGGAGGAAGGACAAGCCAGGATGAGTTAAAAGCAGAGAGTACCTTTCACTGGCGACCATTTGAAGCATGTGTGTGTGTGTGTGTTTGTGTTGGTCGCTGTCCCCGCAAAAGTGCAGGTTTTGTGGTGTGTGTGCCGTGTTATGAATAAAGGGAATCTTCTCCAATATAACTTCTGATTTTGGATTCTAAATGGGACATGAAATGATCGAATGATACGCGGATAATCCTGTCTATTTTCGCGCAAACGTCCGGAAAAGGGGCAAACATTTGCGTGTCCACCTACGGATGTCAGGTTTCCAATCACTGACGATCGACAATGGAGCTACGGATGGAGCAACTGAAGGTGTTATGGGTGCTGAAGGAGTGGAGGCCAGGGAGCCAACTGCTGCGGACGTGACCGACATCCTCCGTGCTCGCCCGGGGCAGCAGCGAGCCCCCGGGGTCCGGATGGAGGAAGAGGCCAGGCCACATGAGGCACTACAGTGCTAGTTCGGTCACCTCAAGCTGGAGGTTCAAGCAAAGACATCCCGCTTCCTTTCGCCACCTCCTGTCACCTCTCTGGGCCGTGTTCCAGGCAACACCCAACATCCAATACGCTTGTGATGACCCAACTTGTTCACCTCCAGGCACCACAGTCCAACACAGGGGGTTGGTTGAGCTCGGTCTCCAGAGGCGCCTGTGTGCGATGAGGGTCGGCCGTCTCCGGCAGATCAGAGGCCCACCAGAAGGATCTGGAGGAAGCTCTCAAGACTCAGCTCCTTGAGAAAGTTTCGGTTCTCTGGTTGTGGCTGAGTTCATGGAAATGGGCTTCACTCGAGGCAAACTCAGCGCCTGGTGCTGCTCACACATCTTCATTCAGAGCTAGCGAGAATGAAGCCAGAGTGACAAAGCACAGGATTCGACGGGTGTTTCTGTCTAGACACGGGATGATAACCCCCAGGGTGTTTGTTCTCCCACTTCAATGGCCGAAACATGCCTCTCTGTCGCTCTGACCTCAGCTGATAATATAGAGCTGTATGACACAACGGATTTGAAGAAAGGCACCGCAGTACCTGATGCTTCTTGCAGGTCTCCAAGCGCTGCTGAACCGCCTGGATCCTATTCCATTTAAACAGGTGGGGTGAAGAGTGACAAAAGAACTGGATTCTAATGGTTGCTCCGTCAAGCCAGTGGGTGCCCAATGACTCCCAGGTTGGGAGCACTGGAAGCCTGACCACAGCTGCTCTCATGGCTAAAACACCACCTTCAGGCTGATTTATAGTTCTGCGTCTAATAGGTACGCCGTGGGTGTCTACGCCGGTGCTTGTATTTATGGTTCCGCGTCAGTGATTTTGCACATAGAGCGCCGAAACGCTAGATGGCAGTGTCAAGTCCATTTTCGCTCGGACGCAATAAAAACGGATACATTCCGGGGTGTCACATCCAATGCTCGCGGCTATTTCACACCACAAATTTAGCGTCATTTGTTGGTCTTTGCAGTTAGTTAGTTAATGGGAAGATGACGTGTCGTATCAATCGACATATTCCCGGACCGCCTCAGCCAGCCGCTCCTCGATGGGTTCCATTTTGTTTTTTCACTGTTGGGGGAAATCAAGCGGAAACACACAGCGGGAAATAGCGGACCAATCACAGCTCTTTGCTGTCTAGCACCACCCCCACGAGTAGTTGTAGATCCAGAGAGACCCACAGCGGCTATTCGACACGGAACATTAAATCAGTCCCTACTGCTGCTCGCTTCAAACGCCCCCCCGAGGAAGAGCAGGATAATACACCTTGAAGGAAGGACTTTTTGACGTCTATCATTTGAGAAACCTGACAAAATAGAATCATAAAGCCATTACCAGCTCAACGAGGAGGGAAGGAAATCTTCTGAGGTGTTGGTTAGTTGGAGAGTTCTCAGGGCCCTTGGGTTTCATCATTTGGCAACTGCTTCATGAATGATGCTGTATGGTTACTATCCATCAGGCTCATGCTTATTTTAGATAGGAAATAAACAATATAAAAGAAAAAAAAAAAAAAAAAAGAAAAAAAAGCGAAAAGAAAATGCAAAAGATTCACCTTTTAAACTCAGAGTTCGACAAATCCGGTAAAACAAGATTGTTCATGTGTTACTGAACGTTGCAATTTGAGCAGAACATTCAGTACCATTAATAGTCTTCATATTATCACCATATTGCATTGCGGACATTGAGTACTGCTCTATTTCAAAAGACAACTCAAGTCTCTCTGTAGCATCAGTAGTTTGCCAGGTCAGAGAATTCACGTGAGTGTGGCAAAGACCCATTAAAAGTCTGCGAAAGCGCAACGTTCACCAGTTTCAAAAGGAGTGTCCTGTTTGACACGCTGGTTTACAGAAACTCAAGACCCCGTTGGGACCCGACATCCAGATGGATTCACACTTGACATTAACATGTTTCAAATGAATACTTTGTGTGCAGAATTTGATTTCCCGTATCATATACAGCATATAGCATATAGCATACAGCCACCTGTTTAATGGGAAATTCCCATTTGTAGCTTTGTTCTAGACTGACATTAACGACTATTGAGTAATTTGCCATTTTCCAGTTTTGCACTTAAAAGCCTGCTATGCCTGCATTCTCCATCCAAGCAGTGCACAAAGAGCTCTTTCTAAATTTTAAGAGAGGACATTGGTTCTCTTTACATGTCGAGTCCATTCCTAAGGATGACACAGGTAAAGACAAAGTTTTTGGCTGAAGGGCAATTTGGCCCATTTGTTTTACAACGCAGCCGTGGGAATGAGCGCATACGACTCTCAAGAAAAAGAAAAGAATGAATGAATGAAATTGATGTAACAAACATTTCCTAGCAGTCAGAACTCAAGCAAATTTTGACAAGAGTTGACAGATCTGAGGATTTTCTTCTCCAGACGTTTAAACAATTTTTGATTGAGTTGAGTTGTGTCCTCGTATTTTTTCAAATATCATTTCTATGAATAAACACGTGCTCAGACAACGAACGCAGCCGTCATAAGTGGTCGGGACCTCGTATGCGTTTACACAATCGCTATAGTTACCTACTTCCCAGACCACCCTTGGATGGTTTTTTTTGCTGATGGGATTCTATGGCTGTGCGCTGGCTGACCGCGCCACCCATGTTTTCAAACGGCAAACCTGAAAAAAGTCAAAGAGGACTACATGCAAACGGGTAACAACGTCGGCCACGATCGGTGTAACAAGAAAACCGAGGACGGTCCCGAAGTCAGGTTCACCTGTACATTCTACAGAGCAAAGTGCTCGTCACTTTCAGTCTTCAGTCCTCACTGGAGTACTCCGAGTTTTCCATGTTCATCTCTTCCCACGAGGCCTTGTTGTACAGCTCCCAGCTCTTGGCCTGGCTGACCACAGAGGGGGGCAGGGGCACCACGCAGGCAGCCAGGCCCGAGATGCGGCCTCTGAAGGGCGCCGCCGTCTGCCAGTCGTCCGCCTTGGCGTCGTACATGTGGACGTACCTCATCCGGCTGTCTTTGTCGTGCGAGCGCCCTCCCAGGATGTAGATGCGATCGTCCAGCACCGCCACGCCGGGCTCTCCGTGTCCAGCCGGGAGGGGGCTCACCAGGGACCAGGAGTCAGTCTCTGGGTCCAAACACGCCACCTGGAAAAAAGAAAAATGGTGGCACTTTAACTCCCTGGGCCTGGAACTCCCCACCTCTGCATCACCTCAGTGTTTACCATACGCTCCTCAGAATCAATATCCTCAGCAGGTACAGTAAGGAATACCTTAAGGACGTCGTGTCGATGCCCTTGCTCGCCGTGGCTACCGCCAATGACGTAGACGCGTCCGTGCACGGAGGCCATGCCGTGCCACGCCCGCGCCACGGGGCCCTCTGCGCATGCCGCCCACTGGTTGGCGGCAGGGTCAAAGCAGTAGGTTTCCTTCAGGTACACCGACCCTCGACGACCGCACGTGATGAAGACCTTCCCGTCCACCACCGCTCCGGCGTGGGCGTACACCTATAGGGGAGAGGCTAGACTAGGTCAGGGAAATCGTGGGTGAGAGGTTTAGCAGAGAGGAGCATGGCACCTGATGAGGTGGAGCGCATCCCCTCAGTGGGATTATAGGGCCCCCATGTGAATCTTTGGAGTACTGCTTTCCTTTACCAAAAATAAGGCTAGTTTTTCCACTGGGGTAGGGCTGGGCAATTATCTGATTATATAATAAATTTTGGGACATACAATCTTGTAGTCTGAACATATCTGATCTTAACTTATCTTGAGAAGAAGATATTACCTAAAATCTCTCCCAATATCAAATTCTAAATATATCATTTAATATAAAAAACCAAAACAAAAAAAAAATAAAACTCTACTTTTGGTCAGGTATCAATGCCATAGAGGTCAATGTGATGAACCTCAATTGCATCTTTTAATATGGGATTATGAATTAATTTTAATTAATTAATAATAATTATGAATTTAAAAAATGTATGGTATACTTATATATATATCTATTCTAGAAAACTGTCTGTCTGTCCTTTGATTATCTCAACAACAGTTCATCCAATCGACTTCACAGTTCGCTGTGTATGGCCGGCGACCCTGCCCCACGCCTGTCCACATTTCCAAAGTCTCACCTCTCTCTTGAGAGCAGCCACGTACTCCCAGGTGTTGGTGTGCGGGTCGTAGCACTCCACCGAGTCCAGTTCGTTGCTGTAGTCGCGCCCGCCGATGGCGTAGATGTGGCCGCCCACCACGCACACACAGTGGTCGGCGTGCTGCTGCTGCAGGGACTTGATTCTGCACCAGCTGTTGTGTCGAGGGTCATATCTGTGAGGGGCACACCGTTCTAAGGTTCAAAGCGGTCTGGTAGGATCACCTTTTTGCAATAAAATGTCAATCGTGTTGGTTCAGAGTCAGAGAAAATTCTATCCTCAGACCTTTTCATTGCTGCAAAACACCATTTTGTATGAGAAATGTAATATACTCCACTGAATGTTTATTATATTAAGAAAAAAATCAGCCATAATTAATTTATTAGGGCATAGCATTTGTTCAACAATAACATGCATATTGTATAGTATATGTCCTAATACGTAGCATATGAGTTAGTATCTTACACTATTAATAATGTCATATCATGCTCATAAAATGCAGTCTGGCCAAGGTCTGTTCTTCCCCAAAAGCGTTTTTCCATCAGGGACCAGGGGATGCCGTTGACTCCCATGTGAAATGTGAAGCTTATGAAGCCATTTGAGACTGTGCTGGTTATATAAGACCTATTTAAGGCCTATATGAATAAACCTGTCTTGACCCCCACAGGTTACTATTGTGTCCGGGGAAGGCAATATCTTATAAGTTATTTAAGGCTTTGCTGACAATGACTGTCATGTACAGTCACTTCAACTACTACTTACAAATGCAGCCAGTGGATGTCACTTTGGATAAAGGCTAAATGACTTAATGTAACAGTAAATGTGACACAATGGGATCACACCAAATTTTGGTTTGGGGTGCTTTATTCAAACTGAGCTGAAAGGCAACTGACGTTGTGGGATCTCACCTCCAGCAGCGGGTCTCTGCACGAAAGCCGCTGTCATTTTTGTCACCTCCGATCAGATAGATGAAGTTATTGAGCACGGCGATGCCCTGGTTGGACATGTGGGGTGACTGGGCCGCACTGAGGGTCCTCCACTCACCCCATTTGGGGTGGAACACCTGGAACACCTGGAACGAATCCTCGTTGTCCGAGTGTGAGCCGGAGGTGAACATGCCTCCGAAGCCCAGGATGCAGTGGCACTTGGAACGGGGCTGGGTGAGCGGGCCCTGCAGGACGGGTTGCCAGATCTCCTGCTCATGGTAGCGCAGCGCCGCAGCCACGGACTCCTTCAGTGGGCACTGGTTCAGCCTCCCGTAGAGCCTTTGCAGCACATGCTTCTCCATCAGGCAGAAACGCACAGCTTTCAGCATCTTCAGGTTATCCTGAGAGAGAGAGAGAGAGAGAGAGAGAGAGAGAGAGATAAAAAACGAATCAGTCATTTTTAGACTTGGTGCCATGATAACAGAGCAGACATCACCCTTTCACTTTGTATTTTTGTACTGCATTCAGCTTTTTGGTTCTTTGATGAGTCTAAATGGAGTTGAAAATTGCAGCATTACAGGAAAAAGCATATCTCTGGAAAAAGATACCTTCAAAACCTCAGCTCCCCTAAAATGACTGAGTCTGTTCACGGCAAAATACAAATGGGCTCTATTACGAGCAGACGCAATTACATCTCTTCTAAATTGACTCTCCTTTACCCTGAGAGGTATGAGCAGACACCTGCTTTCCAAGTGAATGGAGCATGAGTCGGGAGTATTACCTGCAAGCACACCTGGTCCGTCTCCACCTGCTCAGGGCTGTAGTGGTAGTGGAGGGCGGCTTCGTACACCTCGTTCTCGCTGTTCACCTCGAGCTCGTCGCTGCACAGCACACGGAAGACTCTGTCCGGAGGGAGCTGGCGGTAGACGTCGGTCCTGGACAGAGTCTGGATGTTTCTGAGGATGTAGGAGTGAACATTGGCCTCCAGCTGCTGCAGCCCAAACATGTCAGCCAGCCTGTGCACCTCCAAAATGTTTTTGTCATCCATCCAGGAGAAGAGGAAGTCACAGCAGAAGCTGATAACGTCGTCAACCTGTGAAGGACAAGCAAGGGTTCGGTCTATCTGTGATGTGAGCGCAGCCTGCCTGAAGCAAGTGTAAGAAGGGGGGAGAGCGACCTACCTGCAACAGAGTGGCAGCAGCCAGGACCTCCTGCACGTGGTCAATATCTAACTCGATCTCTGACGTGTAGATGAAGTCAAGCAGTTTGGTCATGGCCGTGTGGGTCACACCGTGCACAGGTATTTCTGTCTGCTGGGTCTCCCGAAGCCCTCCGGCAAACATCCCCCTACAACAAGAAACAGAAACGCTGTTGCACTGAATGAAAAGGAAGGTCAACGAAGCCCCCGCCGTGGGTTCAAAAGCGAGGAGGGTCAGGTGAGAAGAGAGCCTTCACCTGAAGTAGTCGCAGGAGGCTGCCAGGAGGATGCGATGAGCCCGGAGAGGACGGCCGTCCACTAGCAGCACCACGTCGAACAGGATGCCACCGTGCCTCAGGGAGTCCAGGCGGCTCATCAGGCTCCCGAAGTGGCCAGAGCTCCGGTAGGTCCGGCCATTATGGCGGTCCAACGAGCCAGCAGGTCCCAGCATGGGACCGGCCATGGTGAATCCTTCTGGGTCGTGGCTTTAAGGTTTCTGTGTCTGACTGAATCTCGCCATCTTGATGGTCATCAATATGATGTGGCTGTAACTAAATCAAACACCAAATGGATTATACATTGCCTTATATTTAGCTGCGAAGGTCAGCGTTGCTTATCCTAGAGGGTGAGCTAACTCAACTAGCCCAAAGTAGGAAGTGGCTAAAAAGAAAGTGAAAACACGCAAACATCTCAGATCTCGACGAAATACATTTAACACATCGCCCAACGGTGAGTGCACGACTTACACAGGCTGTTGTGGCAGTGTGTCTGGCAGATCCCTCCGGATCAGCCCAGGCCAGGGCGCAGAGCCCGAGGAGCTGCAAATCAAAACAACGCTGTTTACTTTCTGCTGTCCGACTGCGGGGTCACGTGACAATCTGTTTTCCTATGCCCCGCCCACTTCCGTAATGCGTCTGCTGGGGTGGACTTTAAGTTTGACCATTGTGATAATAAGGCGTCTCTATAATAGAATTGTGTGTGTGTGTGTGTGTGTGTGTGTGTGTGTGTGTGTGTGTGTGTGTGTGTGTGTGCGTGTGTGTGTGTGTGTGCGTGCGCGTGTGTGTGATCATTTTTGGGTGTTGCGTTGCATGAGCAAAACCGCTTTCTTTCTGCAATCCTCTCCATTGGACACAAGAGGGTGCTGTTTTATTTCGGTATTTAACCTCTATATAAAGGTCAACGCAATTTGCACTGTGGGTTGACTCTGATCTCCGTGTATCTACTGGGAGGAAGCGCTGGACCATTATTGATATTTTTATTTTATCACATACAGCGTCCCTAAAAAAATCTATCTATCTGTCTATCTGTCTGTCTATCTGCCTATCTGTCTATCTGTCTATCTGTCTATCTGTCTATCTATCTATCTATCTATCTATCTATCTATCTGTCTGTCTGTCTGTCTGTCTGTCTATCTGTCTATCTGTCTATCTGTCTATCTATCTATCTATCTGTCTATCGGTCTATCTGTCTGTCTGTCTGTCTGTCTGTCTATCTATCTATCTATCTATCTATCTATCTATCTATCTATCTATCTATCTATCTATCTATCTATCTATCTATCTATCTATCTATATGTCTATCTATCCATCTATTGATATCTATTGATATCGTTTGATATCTATTGATATCTATCTACAAATTGATATAATCCAGACAGAATTAATTAACATTAACATCTGTACGCAGTGTATACGTGGTTTATGCTTTATCCTCTGACATTTGGTCTTGTATCTAATAAAACGGTTCACAGATTTTGACTTGTTGAGCCATAACCCGGGTTTCTTTAGGCAGCACATCACAGCGTTACTTTTTTTTTTTTTTTTACGGTTTGCTTTGGTTCCTCGGTCATTCATCTTCTGACATGGATTCCCTTTACATATATCAAATCCTGCCACAACAGAGAGAGTTTTTACAAGTCAAACCCGCTTAGAAATAACCCATTATTTAATTTATTCCCCAGACACACGTTTAAGTTTTGGATATAACACATATTCATCAGTCTGGAAATAGGGAAATTATCCGCAAATACAAAGTTGCACTGGCCAATGGAACATATGTTTGCGTTATCATATTATTACTATAATATGATTATAGTATTATTACAGAGCCTTAAACATTTCAAAGCGAAATAAATAAAACTAAGAAAAAATAACTCCACTGATTCATTATCTCGTTGTCCGAGTTAAAAGTTGCTGATTTTAATGTTTCAAAACAAAATCTATTTTGTCATTGCGGTCTGACGTATTCAAAAAAATGATCAATGTGTGGATTTTGTCCCTTCAAATTGCCAGCAATGGTCCTTTTTCAGATGGAAAAAAATATTGCTTATTGCTTCAAAACAATATTGGATTATCCCCCTTCCTATAGTCAATACACCCATCACCCTAACGTGTTTCTTTTTTTTTCTCAAATTTCAGCATCCTTTGTCAATAAAAAAGAGGAAAAAAACATTTGCTGTAAATCAAGGAATTTCATCTAATTTCAATACTTTGTACGTCAGTCAAAGCTCTGACGTACGAATAACCTGATGCTCGAATAACCCGTTGCAACATCACAGGCCTTGTCAGGACCAGTCAATGTAAGTGTGTGAAGATAAGTTGTTTGTTTCGTGCTGGACCTCCCTCAAGGCTGCAGGGCCAAGATACCGCCGCTACCTGGAGCTGAGCATTGCCGAACATCAGTATCGCGCTCGGCCCGCGCTCTCGTCGCAGGCAAAAAAAAAAAATGCAGTAAAACAGCCGAAGGAAGAAATGACAAACAAGCTGCTGTGACGCTATTGATTGTCTTGTAGAAGTTAACATGCGAGGCTCAATACCAAGATCACGAGCGGTAAAACCACACAATGAGCGCGGGGATAAGCCTGCACTTGAGAGGGACTTCATCAGAAATATGTCGGCGCCGCCGACTTCCAGGAAAAAGCCGGCGTGGCAGCAGCATGACTTCTGGAGCCTGCATCTGATATGAGAAGGAACTAGCGGAGCAGAGGACAATACAGCTGATTAGTTTGGGACTGCCGAGCTCCAGAGGTGCCGTTCATTCTGCCCACGTCCCCACCAAGATGGTTTCCATGCCAATCTACCTGCCAACTCCGATGTGGTACTGGAGAGTTGATTGGCTTGCTGTGATAGGACAAGGGCTCTGCTCTACTGCCGGCGCTCGCGCATTATCGGCGTCCAAAGTCGAGTCTGAAAAACAGCGGTTCCATTTCTGTTTATTTACTAAAATGCATTGCACACACAGCATGCGGATTTGATGGGAACGTTTTTAATTCAAACCGATACCGGGGTAGCGAGAGGCGCGGGAAGAAGGGTAATGGAGCGTCTCCGGTATATTTTACAATCTCAACGCATGTGTGATTTGTAAACTGGATGAATGGCGGAGGTTTGACCCTGGCAGGTATGGTTCTGCTGTCACCGCTTGGCGACTGCAAAGTGCACAATCAATTCCCCCCCTGCGCCAAAGATCCTATAACATGACAACCCACAGGACTGCACGCCGTAACGGAAACTAGCCCTGGCCCGTAAGATGGCAGGACTCTGGGTGGATGCATAATTCTTCGCTCTTCAAATGATAAATTATGGGGGATGTCGTGCAGATTTTCGCCGCCGGATCGGTCTGGAATCTTTGACGGATCAACCGGGTACATCAGCTCCGGCCATGAATCACAACCACGCTTTTGCACGCGGGCACATTTATTCGGTTGAAATATAGATCACGGACTGTAATTGGTTTGTGTTGGAGTTTCAGAGAATCAGAAGGATGAGGAAATCTGATTAAAATGGGAAATTGTACGTTCATAACCGCCTCAAATGTACAGTCCTAATGGCAGCCTGCCAGTAATAAGGTGCTTCCTTTTCTTTTTAGTTTTACTTGGCCGTGTCTTTGTCTGGGGTCAAAGGTGTACACTTGAGTCATCTCTGCAAAAGGCCAGGACATTTCCCCTCCTCGCAGGGGAGTCGGGGCAGGGTAGGAGCCGGCAGGAGCCGAGATCAATGTCATTGAGTTTAACAGGACAAACATTTAGCCTTCCGAGTACACGTAGAGCACGGCGCGGCGCGAGGGCTGTGACGGGTGGAAAAAGAAACGCAAACAGGAAGTTTGCAATCACCCAAGGTATTGAAGTTTGAACACAGGGTTAACACGTTAACGCGCTCACATCGGGGCTTTTGTTTCGAACGTGGCTGAAAAACGGAGAGCATTCTCGTAACCATGCATCAGTGTTTTATTTAAAGGCCATAAAAAGGGCTCTATGACCTCCCGCTGAAGAGAAAAGCAGCGTTAAAAAAAATTAACGGTCAGCATAAAATTTCTATTTTTTTTTCGTTTGAGGGAATTCTGCGTGATTGCTTTACAAGGCTATGAATAATAAAATGAGAGAATCAATCGGAATGCTCTTGGGTTCGCAAGGTCTTGGGTTTTATATCCTACGCCCCGGTCTCCCTGCCGACCGCACTTACGCTTCTCGCAAACGCCTTCGGTCACACCTGCTCGTCACGACTCGCCCGGGTTTCTCTGTCGATTCCGTATTTTATACATTTTTCACAGTTCTGCAATAACAATAAATAAATAAATAAATAAATACATTTAAACGTGTCTCTGGTCACCACCGACCATGTCAGATGTTTTCAAATGTGCTGGGTCCCACGAGTAAAAAATACACGTCCTTAGGGCACCTTGCCGAAAAAGCTTTTAATTTGTCCATGATGTATGTGTTGCCAGGCACCTCATAGCCAGCGTGTGTCAGAAGAGTCTGGCGGCAAATTAAAGGTGGCTTTAGGAAATCAATATCAACTTGTCCTCATTCTTCTATCAGGTTATTGCAGCTTTGAATACAGTTAGTCCCCCCGTCCCCCGCCTCTGGCTTATTGACGCCTATTTTCAGGTGCGACCTCCCACCCTCTTCAGCGTGACAGCGCTGTGACACCACGGAGCGCCGAGGAAAATGGGCGAGACGGAAATAGAAGCCGAGCCGCCGCCCTTCGCTCGGAATCAGACGGCGGGCGACTCGACCTGCGCCCGCCTGCTCGAGCGCCTTGAACGCCGCCTCAGATGCACGCGGGGCTTCTATGTGGCTCGGCCGGAGGACGGTCAACGTGTCTCATGTTCGCGGGGATCGAAAACCGAATTAAAATTCGATGCACCCCTTTGGCTCTCCCCGGGACTCACTTCCTTCCCGTCCTGTTTTTTGGCTTTTAAATCGATGCGCCCCAGACATCAGAACATAAATACATACTCCCGCTCCTTCTGTGTCTAACATTTACACCGGCTCTGTCCAGAAGCACTACGGCTGAGATCATCTATTTCGTGTGCGGAGCCACTACGTAGAAGTTATCTATTTGTTAGTCATTTAGACACTAATATAACCAAGGGAGCCAGGGGGATGCCGAGACGTCACCAGGCTTCGCCGCGGCACTCCAGGGAGAGACAGAACAAAAATGAATTGTCCCGACTGACAACTTTTGGGCGCAGCCTTTATTTTCAGGTTAATCAAATTTGCCTGCTTGATTGCACGGCTCACAATTTATCCTCTCTATGTCGTCCTCACAAATCAGTTCCCCTCTCTCTCTCTCTCTCTCTCTCGCTCTCTCTCTCTCTCTCTCTCCTGCATTCCAAATAGCCCGATTTAAGCGGAAGGAGCATCAGGGTGAGGTCGGTGTCAGATGTGATCTGTGTGACTGAGCGGGCTGTTTGTCATGCCCGGGTACCAGAGGCGGCGGGGCCCTTGTTCTCGGTGGGGGTTATTCGTAGCCTCGGGGGATTTAAGGGGCCGTGATGCAGCGGCGGTGTCAAGGATCACCTTAACTCGCTAGCTCACGTCGGAGCCGGTGCTCGCGCCCGGGTGAAATGAGCATCCAGAAGGACGTTGGGATGGAATCAGGATCGACCTCAAGACAAAACCGAGCCGACTTTCAGCGGATGTTGTGTACATTTCCAACATGGTCGTACAATAACGGAAATTCCGCTTTTGCATTCTGGGGGGGCGTCTGCCGAGACCATTAATAGCGAGAGGTTGCGCTGTTTTGACCACTACATTTTCACACAGTTATGATGAGCAATAGCGCTTTCTCTTCTACGTGTTTTGATGGCTGGTATTATTTTAGTCGACAAGTAAATCAAACAAGCGCTCCGGAGCTCCACCGGGCGCCAGGGGACACGAGAGGTATTTCAAAACGGGAGTTATTGTCAAGACGTATAAATCACACAAAAGCAGACGACACTCTGCAATATGGAAGAGAAGCCTCTCCCTCAAGTAGGGATATCTTGGGCCATGGCGAGGGAACGATTTAGTGTTTATTGGGCTGGGTCTTTTATTGATTCAGACTGCCAGCGACACATACAACAATTTACCATTTTCATTTAGAGCTACATGTACGGCGAGGGGCTTATGTAAGAGAAGTCTCGCTAAAAATCCCAAATACGGTCATCTCGTCTCGCAGGGAGGTAGAGTACGCGCTGTCTGTGCAGATAATCGGACGGTGGACGGACAACTGATACGACTTAGACCAAATAAAAAGGAGCCGTACAAGGACCTCTCACAGGGTTTAAGTGACAATGTGAGATAGTGTTTCCGAAAATGTTATGAACGCGTTATCCATTCTCGTTTTCTCTTTATCGCCTATGCAAAAGAAAAAAGCCATCTGTTCCACTGGCTGAATCCGTCTTCTTTAGGGTGTGTGTGTGCATGTGTTTTCGGCTTTTTCAGACCGACATGGTACCCGCTTCCTGCCTTCCATGAAAGGTCTTTTTCCTTTCTTCCCTTTTGCAGTTTTTCCGAATTTTCCATGGCCAAATTTGGTGTGTCGAATATAGCCGTCCGAAAGTGACTTTTTAACTTATGAACGGCGCGATCGCACAACTCCGACAGACACACAAAAAAACAAAACATTTTAGACGTTATGTGCTCCTTCCCTCCCGTCACCGTCCTCCCTCGCCATCCTTCCTCACCAGCCAAATGAGTAAGTACAGTGAGAGGTCGCCATTCGTCAAGGTGATGGAGAGTGCGCGGAGGGACTTAAATGGACGCTCTGAGGCCCCTGCGGTTGTACCACGTCGTCACCGGCGCCGGCCCAAATCTGTGCGCGGCTCAACTACATCGGACCATCAGCGAGTGGAACGGCTGCGGGCCGGCGTTGTTGCCACTTCAGGTGGTTTCGCTTCTCTTTCCTTTCAGACTGAAGAAGACTCGCCGTGAAGCTCAACAGAAGCGTGCGGGGGACAGCGTGAAGCGGAGCGACGCACCACCATCTCTGAGCTGGAAAGGTGCAAAAAAACCCTGATTTAAAATAGTTTGTAACGTGTGAGCGTCGGTGGGACGTGGCGGTGTGCCTCTACACGTGACGCTGTTTCGTTTTGAATATGCGAGTGAGACATTTTCCAGCACATAAATAAACCTTCTGTCGTCCTGTTAGAAATAGCTTCAGAAATAAAATGACAAATGCAGTGCCACGACCTTGGATGTGTCCCTGCAGTCCCAGAGGGCATTGCACCGCGGACAATGATGACGGGATCAATTGAACGTGAACTGGATCTGCTTTTGACGGAACTGCGAACAACATATATGTAGTTTACTTTGTTGAGTGACTTTATGTTGATCCACGGTAACTTAAAGTGGTAGTCTCACAAGTGTTTGTGTTGGGTGGATTACACCACATCACATCGAATCCCAGAATTCCATTCAAAACCGCAACACTTTTTTTTCTCGAAAGTATCCTTCTTGTGATCATCTATTTTGTTTTTGTGCTATAATATAAGATATTTTGCACAAAAAACCTGCCAACACTCGCAAAAGTGCTGCTTTTGTCTTCAGGGGGAAAGGTTACACCCGGCATTCAGTCCCAGGACGAATAACTCTGCAGTAGTCACAGGTAGACACGCTGATTTTGGACCCTAAACTGACACGATGCGACGCGTGTTGAAGTTCTGGACATTGGCGCATAAATAGACAGGGGTATCATTTGATCATCTCGTATCCGATTTAGAATCCAAAATCGAATTCAGAAGATATACTCTTTTTCACGCCTGCGAGACTATGAAATGTTTTGAGTGTGGGGACCGCACCCTGGGGGCCGTGGAGAACCCCCCACGCGCCACGCTGGGATCCGAGCCACTCCAGCACTGCCCCAAGCAGGTCTCCGAACCGGAGGAGCGTCTCCGTTCCCGGCTGCCGAAGCACCAGAGCACACCGGCAGCACCAGATGTGCGGGTGTGGGCATGGATACGGCATACTCGTTTTATAAAACGTGCTAAAAATGGTGTAAAAAAATGTGTAAAAACGGTGTGGTGCTGTTGTAGCTACGCTACTTACGCTGGCTTATCAAATTCACACGGCTGCGCCGCCTCCTCCGTGCCTAATCTCTTTATTCTTGTCGGGAAAGGCGGACCCTGCCACCGACAATGGGAACAGCTTACAGAGGAGTACATAGATAACAAATACAATGAATGGCTTCTTTTATAAAAAAGTGTCAGCTAAAAAAAGAAGTATTGAATATGAGATTTTTCAACAAACAATAACTACGGATACGGATACGGATTACCACTTTAACGTGAAACCACATTAAGTGAGAGATACTCATTGCCATCCTTTCAAAAACCATTTGTGTGGATATTGGACGTCTTCTTCACTTGATACAGGAACTAATGGACTAGTCCAAATGTGAAAACCCAATGCCTTTCCATTTCCATTTGCAATTGAAACCCTTTCTTGAAACTCCCTTAATTATTTCTAATTATATTGTGTACACAATTGCATTCATCTTGCACTCACAGCATAAACTTTACTCCATACAAGTTTGTAGAACTGCAGCGGCAGATCCATTTATCCATTTATATAATATTATATATACAGTATAAAACAATACTATATCTCAAATGCCAAAATTGTGCACTTGCACAATTGCACACCTCAGTCAACCTAACGTTGCAAAGCTTTTCCAAGACAACTCGGGCATTCACGTGCACTCGCGCCTCTCAGCCTTCATGGGATTATGTAACACGTTTCCAGTCACATCCTGGGTTTTTATATTCCAGGTATAAGGTCGCTTTAAGAGATGTGTGGATTCGGTGACTCTGGGTGGACACCTCCTCCCTCTGCTCGCTCAAAAACTCACACACACCAAGCCATTGTTCCAAGTTTAGGGAAAGAGCATGTGTCGGTAAGTGCATGACAACAAAAATGCATTTTATCTGGAGGAGAAAACAATTTGTATTGTGACACCTGCTGTTCCTTATTATTATTTATCCTATTTCGCCGCATGCTCCAGATAGAGATCACATTGTAGATGAACTGTGTCTTATTTTATGAAGAGGATATTAAACAGGTGTTGTTATCACTGTGGCAATAGAGGTGATGGATTTTTCCTTTTTTTCCACGGAGGACAGCGGAGTGGATCCAGTCGGAGTCCGAGTCTCAGTCTGAGTAGACGCCGGAGTAGGGAGCGCGGCTCGCACGCTCAACCTGTCCGGGCGGCGGAACCTCACCTCTTGCAGAAGCAGCGTGCACGCCGGGCTGGGGTGTCGGACAACCGCGCCGATCCAGGCATCGGGCACTTTCACACTTTGAATCCGGTTTTCAGGTATGTTGAAATTCTTCTTATTTCTTTGAATATATATAATTATCCTAAAGGGTGGGAAATGTATAGTTGTTGTTATTATTATTATTATTATTATTATTATTATTATTATTATTATTATTATTATTATTATTATTATTATCGTCGTCGTCGTCTTCGTCATCATCATCATCATCATCATTATTATTATTATTATCATCGTCGTCATCATCACCATCATCAGCATCATCATTTTTATCATTATTTATTTTAATATATAACAGCCCGAAATCGTGGATTTTTTTTTTTTTGTTATTTATTGTTGTTTTTTTTACATATGTATACCTCACATGGAATACCCACCAAGAGGTTCTGTTGATATATTTTTTCCATTTTATTTTATTCTTTGTTTTCCATTCTGACTCTAAATTGCCTTTCCTGTGACATATTTTGGACATATTACATAGTATTAAGTACATATATGTTACATATTACCAAGTTTAAAAAAATGCAGATTAGCCTCTCATGGTTTTGTCCTTATTTGATTTTTGAGCTTTTGGGCAAATCTTTCGGACATATCATGACAATTTTATCAGATGAGCTAGATCTGATAGATCAATTATTCTGCTGCATTCGGAGATATTTTCCATCAACCTCCCAAACTACAAGACAAATTATCAGCATCAAGTGGACTTGGTGGGTATGTTACATTTAGGTCACATAACATACCATAGGTTAACATCTAGAAAAAATGCTCCAAAGAGGATTATAATACCGCAATATCGGGCCAAAGGAAATTTTTAATCACTTCATATTTGAATAAACAAATCATTAAATGTGTTTTGCCAAGCAATTGATGTCAACCATTTCCACTAAGAATTATGCATTCATAAGTTATAAATCAAACCCAAATTACATTTTGGGAGCACAATCCCCTGAACACAAATCTAATTTCTGGTTTGTTAAGCCCTGGGCAGAGTATCCTGCTTGATAAGTGCTGGTTTTATTGCTACACACACTAATGTGAATATATACCTGTATACACAGGTGCATGGCATACACACAAGCACGTACACACACAACACACAGTCTTCATACCTACACACACTTTGCTGATTTCCAGAGGCTAAGTTTAAATAAATAGTGTTTCCGCTTTCCAGCGCACTCATTTTTTTGGTTCTATGACCACATCTTCCCCAGAATCCATATCCTAAATCTATCTTTTGTTGAAGGAAGGAAAGAAAATGAATAAATTTAATAAGGAGAGAGGACAAACCCAGAGGAGCGATTGTATCTGAAATGAGTAGTCATCAATGCTGAGAGGAAATTTATTTCATCATGCTATTATAATGATTCCACAAAGTCTTGATCTGTGCTGTTTTCTTAATGATGTGCCATCACAGAATCATTTGTTGCTTCAGCTCATATTCAAAACATTTTGAATGTTTTTTTTTTTGCTCTCAGGACCTCATGATACTGTATATGCCTGCTAAGATTAATTATTATCTTCATTATTCCCTCTTTTGCCAGATTCCACTGACAGTGTTTGCACAGCTGCTGTAGTGCCACTGAAAATATCTCAAGATTAAACCGATAATATCGGAATACAGGACAAGTGCTGCATGAATTAGAAATTTATCGAGGTACACAGTTGCTGAGTTATCAAGATGTGGTATATTCACTTCTTGGAAGCAATGAGGAAAATTGTTTTTTTTATTGCTATTATTTGGACCTGATGTAAGGGACAATTAAATGCCTCCTGCAGGTTTCATGAATCCTCAATGGTAATGTTTAATGCATAAAGACATGTCATAAAAATGTGCATCCATTTGCATGACAGCAACATTTTCTGAATTCCCTTGTACTTCATTCTTTCAGGCAGAAAAATGGAAGACTTCAATAACAACTGCCCCAATTAGAGATGATGAAAACCTGTGATGAACGCCAACGTTCATAAGAAATAATAAGTGCAGGACATCGAGATCGCAGCCTATGAAATAATACCCAGCAAAGGGATCATGGAGTTCCACCGCAAAATCAACCACAGTGAGGAGTTAACATGGGACTTCACGTCAGAGATGTGCCAACCCTCGGTGAGTGGCACCACCTTCCTCATCGTCGCCTACAGCGCATTGATCGCTGTGGGGGTCATTGGCAATGCCTCCCTTGTGTTCGTCATTGTGCGGCAGAAGGAGATGCGCAACGTCACCAACATCTTCATCGCCAACCTCTCCTGCTCCGACATCCTCATGTGCATCGTGTGTCTGCCCGTCACTATCATCTACACCTTGATGGACCACTGGATCTTGGGAGAAGCGCTCTGTAAGATCACCCCCTTTGTGCAGTGTGTTTCGGTGACCGTCTCCATCTTCTCCCTGGTCCTTATTGCATTGGAGCGCTACCAGCTCATCATCCACCCGACGGGGTGGAAGCCCATGGTGAGCCAGTCCTACCTGGCGGTGGGTGTCACCTGGGTGGTGGCCTGCTTGATGTCTCTGCCCTTCCTCTCCTTCAGCGTCCTCACTAACCTGCCTTTCCACAACATGACTGTCCCTTTCCCCTTCAGCGACCACTTGGTCTGCATGGAGCGCTGGCCGTCTGATGGCAACCGGCTGGCCTACACCACCTCGCTGCTGGTCTTTCAGTACTTCTTCCCGCTGGTCCTCATCTTGGTCTGCTACCTGCGCATCTTCCTGCGCCTGCAGAGGAGGAGGGATATGGTGGACCGGGCGAGGGACTCCAGAGACAACAAGACCAAGGGTTCAAAGAGGATCAACGCCATGTTGGGCTCCATCGTGGCCGTGTTTGCCCTCTGCTGGCTCCCGCTCAACGTCTTCAACACCGTGTTCGACTGGAACCACGAGGTCATCCCCTCCTGCCAGCACGACGCCATCTTCTCCGTCTGCCACCTCACAGCCATGGCCTCCACGTGTGTCAATCCCATCATATACGGCTTCCTGAACAACAACTTCCAGAAGCAGCTCAAGGCCACTCTTCTGCGCTGTCACTGCTGGGGGACAGTGGAGAGGTACGAGAGCTTCCCGCTCTCCGTGGTGAGCACAGAGGTCACCAAAGGGTCAATATTGAGCAAAGGATCTATTAGTGTGAATTCCTAAATTATGGCCTTTCAGCGAGAAAGCCATCATAGCGTTGGCCATCCATTGTGTGACGTCACGCGCTAACGACAGGATGACTTTCACAAAGTAACACACCTGGAATGATTTAGCCGACGGAAGACTAAAAACACTTAACTGGCACGACGCCATGCCCTCTTTTCAATACGGTTTGACTTGTAAGAGGAAGTAGATACGTAGCTGAATGACAGTACAAAGGTTGTTTAGTGCCAGTGTTGTAGGATAAATTAAGACAATTCATAAAAGCACTTCTAATGTATGGTCTCTGAAGTTCAATTCAAAAGATATGGACTCATATAAATGTAAACACAACATCGGATGCTATTTAATACATCATTTGTTACGTGCTCTGTTTTTTTTTTGTTTTGTTTTGTTTTTTACCAAAAGCATAGGACCTAGGCCTAACCAGTTTATTATTAGTAATGTTACTGTACCACACAAATGGTATTGAGATGAAGGAGTCACTGCAAATGTAACTTATGTTAACTCTAGAATTCACTATTGTATGTTAATCGCACCAGTGAAAACATAAGCATTTGTTAAGGGATTGTGAACCATAATGTGTTAATGATTATCCGTAGACAGAACCTAATTGCAAATCTGATGGCGAGTGCATTAGAGCATTGAATGCTGCTTCTGGGCATTTAATATGTTTATACATCCTCAAAGTCCTCGTGATGTTATTAAAGTTTCTTAAAAATACTCCCATGAGATGTTTTTGAGAACCTTGACTCGGGATGTGATTGTAAACCTTCTCTCCACGCTGTTCAGCAAGGTGTGCGCTCCGATATATTGCAGTGTGCCAGGATGTATTTGTAATAAAATGTGCCATGAAACAATCATATATCAAGTGCCATAAAACAAAATGCAACAGGCAGTAAAGATCGTTGTCAGTTCAGGGCTCTTCCCCTGTATAATCTACTGCTTATTTGTGTATGCATAACACACGATTGCAATACTATATGTATGTAGCATTACCGGTATATATTGTTGTCTTTAAAATGTATTGTAAGTAACTTGCAGTTTTGAATCAAATTAAACAAAGTATTTAACCCTGGAGTGGCTGCCACAACATGTCGATATTATTGACACATTCTTGATACTTTCTGGTACAAGTTCTTTTCTCAGTCCATACATCTCAAAGATGATTGCTTCATTCGATGATAATGGTGCAAACCCAGGAAGGTTCTTCTTCTTTGGCTGCAATATTCTATAGCTTGCTTCACACCGAATACAACTAACGAGGCCGACTCCGCACGCAAAAAGACGTGACGCCCTGTGGTGCGGTATTTCTGCCTCTGGGGTGCATTCAAATTTTTCAACTTGTGCGACAAGTTCAGATAGTAGTTGGAACTGGGCTTAAAACTAAGCAAATAAGTCACAAATATAAAATAATGATGCTAACGACAACCTTGGATGTCATTATGCGGGTGTGGGGGGGTAAATTCTCATTCATGTCAAATGGTAAATGTTCAGCAGATCAAACTACTCGCTGTTGTACTGTTGTGATTGTGATTCAGCCGACAGCCACTAGGGGGAGGATCCGACTGTTCGGATGCAATTATGCATTTGGTGAGAAGCGGCCTTAAGGCTTCAGCATTATCGCAATTACTAATTGGAATAATATGATGATACACTTTAGGATTATGATTGTCATTCAACCAAAATTCACCTCCCACCAACCCCATCATGAACTATTTATACTCACATCACTTTCAGTTGGTCTGTCAATTCATCCATCCAGCAAGAGGTGACGTTCCCCTCATGCCTGGTGCCCATTCATCAGAGGTACACGTATCAAAGCGCATCCAAACATGAGCTGACTCTGAGGTATATATATATATATTAGTGACCTCAATATATTACGGGTGTAATACAAGTATGGGAACACTGTTGTGTGCCGCCTTTCATATACACAATATTTCAAAATCTGTCATTCCATTTCTGGCAAGGCTAGAGGTCTAGTGCAGTGCAATGGTTCTTGGTCCGTTCCCGGGAATCACCTGAGAACACGTCTGCACCGCCAGTTAAATCCAATGTGAAAACAAATGTCATGTATAAAGAAAACAGAGTGGAGATCAGTAGATTGGGCATTTAACACCAAAGGAAACAGAGAAAAAAAAAACAGTTTTTTATTAAGATTTTTTTATTAATCTCAACAAACACCTCGTGACTAATATCCTGTGCAAACCTGCCAATATTTTGTCCAAAGGCAGCCTGGCCGATGTCAATGACAGGCATCTTGGTTGTCAGCTGGGAGAGAGATTTGTTTGTGTGAGATATTCTATTGATTCTAATAATAATATCTCCTACCCATCGACATAGTATCATGTTTGAAATCATGTTTCCATTTCAACAGGTCAGTAGAGACCTCAAGCCAGGCGTAAAAAAACTTCGTATTGGGCTGGCATTTGTGCATCGCTGGCGATTTGAGAAGAGAAAACAATATTGTTTAATTTTCCTAAAGGGGGCAGAGGACAGATAAAAAAAGGTCAGAGACAGTTGGTCCACCGCCTGTGGAATTCTAATCCTGGCATTACACACCCGTACATGTATGAGAATGGATTGAAACATGGAGGTGACTCACCTTGCGGACAGACACATAGACATATGGCGTTGCTTTTTCTGAGTTCCTGCTTTGATTCGATCAAATTGCCCGTGTGATTGTGCTTGAAATCAGACGCCTGGTACCGAAATAGTCAGCTCCCACAGGTTCCATTAAACCGTTTTGGCCTCACAGAGAACATAAAATGTGTTTGGTATTCCAAAATGAAATCCTATGTGTTGCCTGTGCTTGTGCTTTTATAACGGAATCTTCACCATCACCTATACTGTACATATTGCTGTGAAATGTGATCTTATTTTTACTATACATCGTCTGGAGGATTACCACTGCACATGCACTCAAATGCGTGCGCACGCACACACACACACACACACATTCAGACACACACATTTTCTGCCTTGCGTAACACGAGCAGACATGGCAGCCGGGAATAGCAGAACCCCTGATTGGTGTCAGCCGGTGCTCCCTCAGGATCGTATTTGTCTTAGCTTGCACTTAGCTTGCACTTTCATTTGCATGCGTACATTCACTCTCCACAGAAAAATTGCAATCTGGGACCTGACACGTACAAATTAAAGGTGCGACATTATATGAATTTCATGGAGAGTAATAGAGACAGACAAGACAGACAGACGGACGGACAGATTCAATCTCCTACAGTTCAACTTGGGATATGGCCTCTGTGTCTGACCTCCCATCTGCTCTGATCACAGTTAGTGGTTGTCCGCTTCCCGCTCCCCTAGTTGCCTGGTTACAGCTTCCTCGGGGGGTTTCAATGGGTTTCCTTGAGAATGAGGAGCACCAGCGATTAAAGGCACGTTATCAAACCCTCTGGCGGAGCGCCGGCGTCCCAGCCGAAGGACTGCAGCGCGGCCGACACACTCTTCATGTCCGTGAGTATGTTTGGGTAATCGGGGATCTCGGCCCCGGTTCCACGAGCAGCGCCAGAAGAAAGTTCAGGGATGTTATTCGTAACCAATTGCACCGGCTCAAAAGAAAAGCATACTTTGTACATCAAGCCTTTATCATGACTGTGTTTAATAAGCACTCTAGCCCCAGCTTGGAATGGGTATATTGCAAATGGAAAAAGTGAAAGTATGCAAGAAAAACATCCATAAATGGATACTTGGGTTATCTTATCTCATCTAAAGGGCCAGAGAAGACCGATCAGATCAATTATAGCATATTACAGAAGATCTAACGCTCTTGATTATAGGACTTACAGTATATGAAGAAAAACACAACTAAATGTAGCTCGTGGATCAGATATTTATTCCGACCCCAAGTAAATTCACAGAGCCCCTGCTTGGACAGCCTTTAACCCAACTTGCTGCCTCGACTGTCCCAGCGTGCTGCGGTTCTTTCTGTCTAAATGCGGCTGAGGGACTTCTCTTCCCAACTTTTTTTTTTTTATATTTTATTCATCCATCTGCTCGGAGAGCGGTCTCGCCGAGACCAATTAGAGGCGGCCTGGTGGGCCCGTCAGCTTCTGCTGGTGGTCGGGCCCAGCAGGGTCCCCGTCTCCGACAGGCTGATACACCGTCCTCGGCTTTAATATACACCTTAATGATGCAGATGGAGGCACTTTGATGTTCCCACTTTGGAGGACAATCGTAAATTATCGTGTTTTTATGGCCCTTCGGTTTGATATCAAAAGGCAAAAGGCCACCGCGGATCAGACTTATTGCTCACGCCCGCGTTTAACTTGTGCAAATATTTTATGTCCTGCGGTGCAGTCGAGTGTCACATATTTAATCCTTATCAAATCGGTTTTCAATAAAGGACAATACCTCATCCATATGGCCCGCGGGGCATGTTCAATGGACGGGGCTGTGGTCTCGACGAGACGAGGGGCAACGGGGACGTGATTATCCGTCCGGTGTTTGCCAAGCACCCGCCCAGTCAAATGACAGATTGAAATATTTCGTAATACACTTTCCATTCGAGATAAGGACACGTTGGGAGCGCTCAGCGGTCAACAGGAGATTGTTAGTTCACTGTCACATTTCCGTGATGAATTCATTTCGCTGCGTTTCTTCGATTTGTTTGAATCGGCAAACATACGCATGTTCCACTTAATTGAATAATTAAATATCGCTGATCCAGCCATAAAGAATCACTTTTGCAATCTGAAAATGTTTGTACAGCCAGGGGCGGGCAAACATGCTGCGGCCCTTCGAATAACAAATACTGTTAAGTGCATATCAGTTCATATTCATATAAATGTGATCCAGTTAGTTGTTGAGGCAGTTTAACAAAAATAAATAAATAAATAAATAAAAACATCTTTGAAATGAACTCCCTAATCTAACATTTTTCAAACTGGAAAACTCAACGAACTTATCTAGCGCCCTCTGGTGTTTCAGTTAGGAAGCCCTGAACGATGGACAGGTGAAATATACTGGGTAAGGCTGGTTGTGTGTATCGGCAGCCTAAAATATATAATATATATAACATAGAATATCTTCTGAAAAAGTCTCTTGTTAGAATCATTGTACCCATTCAAAAAAATTGAATGGGTACAATTGTACCAAAAAAAAAAATAATAATAATAATAAACTGTTGTATGTGACATGATGAGGTGGTTAGAGGATGTTGGAGAAATCGAGGAAAATAATCACAGCTTGAGTGTCAAAAAATCCTTAGAATGATCCGTGTGCTTCATTAATACTTTATTTTGGGGGACTTAGCAACCGTTTCCTAATACGTTGTGTTCCTTTTCTCTGGCGATGACGCTGCCCTAAAAGAGAATTTAACAATTCAAATAAGACAATTTCAATTGTACCAAATGATTATACATAATAATGTTAATAATGAGCAACTGCACAATTTAAGAATGACAATGAAAAACCATCACATTTGAGCACACAGTGAACTTAACACAGAATTACCATAATAATAATAATAATTACCAGTAGCACCCTCATCTTGTAATGTTTGGCGTAGGCGAGCCTTTGGTGCAGCCCAGAACACGACCGGGCGTCTCTATTTTCCCGGCTTGCTTTACTATCTGCTGGAATAAACTTCATATGGTAAAAGTGTGTATTAGTAGAGGGTGAGGGATCAAATAAAGAGGAGGACCAGTGGCTTCTTACATCGTCCAGAGGTTGGGAGAGTGGCTCCAGCTCCAGCTGCCTCTTTCCCCCGGGGGCTCAGGCCGTAGGACCAGTGCTGACCACAGACCTGCGCCGCAAAAGTCCCCAAAAGCAGCAGACACACGACAAAGCAGTTCCTGTCCCTTCTGAAAACCAAAGCGGTGTGCGCGTCAGTGAGCCAAATAGGACCACGCTCATCATAAAAATCGTACACATTCTTACTTTCGTGGCTTCTCAGATCTGCTCTCATCCGAGCTGCTGTGTGAATGTGGCTGCGCTTGGTTTTTAGAGGCTTTTTATATACTGTACACGCCTCCATCTCAGCCCAGGGCTTCTCTGCATGGGGTCACAAAGTGCTGTTTATCGCCTCTCAAAGTGTATCTAGTGGCAACCCACTGAGCTTTTCAAAGACAGATTATACTCAAGTTTGCGTTTTAGGCTTCTCCTCGCCGGCGAAAAACAGTCACTTGTTTTGCTCACGTTCAATAATTAAAAGCTTGGTTATTTGTGTCTGGTAATAATGGGGGGGAGGGAAACAACATTGCGAAAGATGATCGTCTTCATCGACAATTTATTTCTTTAACAGTCATTCCTGGAAACAGATTTCCTAAGTCAAGTGCAATAATTACAGACAGGGAGGCTGCCGCCGCCACACCCCGTCTTTCACGATCTATCAAAATAAATAAACACAAGCTCCAACACTGATTTTCACACTCAAGGTTAAATCCACGGGCGTGATTGCCTTCATCAATCATCCCCAACTGGCGGGGGGTTTACCTGCCGTCAAACCCAGTGGATAATATTGCATCTGAAATCTTTACCGAAAAACACGCGTATAGACGGGGATGGCGTAGCTCCAAACGCACGGGGCACACACGCCCTCGCGACAGGAACCCAAATGAGATCGGCTTTCCCACACACACACACACACACACACACACACACACACACACACACACACACACACACACACACACACACACACACACACACACACACACACACACACACACACACACACACACACACACACACACACACATATATATACACATACACACACTTGTTGCATTTCACTACTCTGACTTTGGGATGTTTCCTTTTTTGTCTTTGTTTGGAAGAACTGGATTTGACTCACAATGGATTACAAGCACCGTACATCTTTGGTGATAACGGAAAAATGACAGAAAAAAAAACCCCGAAATATTTGTGCAAAGCGGGAGTCAAAACGGTACATGATATGCAGCTTAACATTGAGTATCATTCACAGCAAAAAAAAAAAAAAAATACACATCTCCCAATTGGGTCGAACAACAACCGAGACAAAACAACAAAATAAGAACATCTTTCATGTGATACATGTCATTTCCTTCAGACAAAATGTTTTAAAAAGCAGAAAAATCTGGTATTTTCTCCAGCTCGGACATCGGGAATAATAACTTAAGAGAGAACGAAACCACAGTGAGACGCATGCAATTACAGATAAGTCAGAGGAGGGTCAGAGGTAGCTTTAGAGACTGTCAAACACAGAAGTGGGCTACGGCTTTAAAAAAAACCCAAAATAAACGAAAAAGAAAAGAACAGCGAAGCCCCACCTGTACCAGTATTGCACACCAAATCTGTGCCCGAGATTAGTTTCGAGGCACAGTTCTGTCGCGCGCCGTTGGCCGGGGTTCGGCAACACATTACGCTCTTATTATTAAATGTATTGGCAATTATTTGCCTGCGCTGCGGTCACATCGCAAAGTTATTGGTGCTCAACTTCACCGCACACGGAGAGGAGCTGGGCTTCTCTTTTGATTCACGGTAGCGTATCACGTACATAGATGAAAAAAATCGATTGGTTTGCCGCTGGACGTATCTCGTTCTTTGGCCTCGAGCACAGACGCAGTAGAACATTTAAATATTATTTTCTGACGTGTAGACACCCCCTGGGTAGACGCTAGTGCAAGACACTTAAAGCTAAGGTAATAAAGTTTGGAATGCCCCGGGGCATGCATATAAAGACCACCTGCACTCAGTACAGATAGAGGAAGCCTGGTAGTGTGGGAGGATGGAGGGGAGGAGAAAGGGAGGATGGAGGGGACGAGGGAGGGAAGATGGAGGGGAGGAAGACCTGTCTGGGACTGGTGAGCGTTTGCTGCAGTTATCTGACACTTTGTGACATGTGCAGAGGAGTCAGCATCTCTTCGAATATGGCTCCCTTCACGTTGGAGCCTCTCAGATTGGCTTCCTGCAGGTCACAGCCGGACAGGTCGCAGTTCTGGCGGGACGGGGCGACACCAAAGTCAAAGCATTGAGGAAAAGGCATTTAAAAAAAAATCTCATTCCTTTCAATACACAAATGAAACCAGAACGTGTCTAAATGGCTCGCATTAAGCTTCTGTAGTGTTTATTTACAAGAATTCTAAACCCTCACCTGAGATGTCGCCGCCTCTTGTAAATACTCTTTGCTTACATTTGTTGTCGGACAAAGGATAACGCGTTAGTTTATAACCAAATAAAGGCTCTATTAAAAAAACTAATAAACTATGCCCGTATGAGAAGAACCTTAATGGGCACTTTTTTTTATTGCCATAAGTCATATTTTACCGTGGACATTATAAAAAAATCATCCTTCAATATCATCCTTTTGCACACCCACCCTTTTTAAATTTCGCTTTATTTTAAATAGTTTGAGGTTAGGCTGCTGATGACAACACTTTTGCTGATAATTTTATTTTATTTAGCTTCACAATTCTGTCCGTTTATCAAAGTTGTAAAATGAAGAGACATACAAGCAAAGTGTATAATGTAACTGGGTATTAACATGTAACAAAGCAAAGTCAGCATTAAAAAATAACTTGTTATTTTTGGAGGATTTTTTTGTTATGCCCACCATCGGTTACATCCTCTTGGTGGGTAAACACTTTCATACAAATACAATGGAATTAAAAAAACAAACACAATAATGAATGGACTGTGTCCAGTACCAGTACTGGTTTCTGTCTAACCTTCAGTGAGGTTATCGACAACTATCCGGGCAGATATAGTTTCAATCAAACTGCGTCAGATCTAGACTGTTCCTTATTTTTGGTTTCCGGCAGCGTCTCTCCAGGCTGAGTCGACCTCACTGGTGAACGGGGGATTTAAGAGCGTAATCCCTTCGATGTAACCTTACCTCCAGGTCAGTTCCTGCTAAAGTAGCTCCCCGCAGGTTGCAGTTCTTCAGCTTGGCATTCTTCAGCGTGGCCACGCGCAGGTTGATGCCCGTCATCTGACTCCCCTCCATGTCCACCCCTTTCAGATTGGCACCTAAGATTAAATAACGAGCGTGTTCTGAGCACATTCCGAGAGGAGCTTTCCGCATGAGGTGTAAAATAAATTGACGGATTTACCCTCGAGGTTCGCCTTGAGGCCTGACGGATCCTCGAAATTACACCCTCGGAGGGAGGCTCCCTCGGCGTTGGAGCAGAGCATCTTCACCCCTTGCAGGTTGGCTCCCTTCAACGCACAAAACATTGTGTTTTGCTGATAATAAAAACACCCCGAGGCAGACCAGTACGAAAAAATTCAATATGGAAGATTGTTTTGTTTTTAATCTTGAACACAATATACACTGAAATGCAATATCTCCATTCTGTATTGACTGGAGAGATGGGTGATATGACCTGTAAACATCAGAACTGTGGTAAATATTCCTATCTCCTTAAATAATAAAAAAAAAAAATTGGTTCATTTATCTTTGTTCAGAAGAGTAAACAAACGAGTGTGGATAAGAAAACAGTAGGAGAGCTTACATCCAAACTGGCCCCGGAAAGGTCGGCTCGCTCCAGGTTGGAGCAGCATAGGTTGGCGTGCGTAAGATTGCAGCGGCTCAGGTTCGCCATCTTGAAGTTGATATAGCGCAGGTCAAGCCGGGAGAGATCGGCCCCGCTGAAATTAAGGCCCTGAAACGGCGACAGCGGGGTATGTGAGATGATTGAGGCGAGATGAACGGTGTGGTCCTTCAGCATTAAAATGTGTAGAGGCGATCTTGGTGCGGCGTACCTGACAACGGAGCTCTGACTTGGTGGGCGTCGCCAGCAGGAAGCGGACAAACTCCTTGCGGGAAATGGGAGAGTGGTCCTCGGGAGGCTGCGAGTTCTGGTAAAAAAAAAGGAATAGTAGGAGGTGTGTATATATATATATATATATATATATATATATATATATATATATATATATATATATTGTTGAAAGTATGAAAACTGGGCAAGTGATAGGATCCGAGCAATTTGACCATGGCCAAATTGTGATGGCTGGACGACTGGGTCAGAGCATCTCCAAAATGGCAAGTCTTGTGGGGTGTTCCTAGTATGCAGTGGTTAGTACCTACCAAAAGTGGTCCAAGGAAGGGTCATGGGAGCCCAAGGCTCACTGATGTGCGTGGGGGGCAGAGCCTAGTCGGTCTGGTCCAAACCCACAGAAGAGCTACTGGAGCACAAATTGCTGAAAAAGTCAATGCTGGCTATGCTAGAAAGGTGTCAGAACACACAGTGCATCGCAGCTTGCTGTGTATGGGGCGGCGGGTGCCCATGCTGACCCTTGTCCACCGCCAAAAGCACCTACAATGGGCACGTAAGCATCAGAACTGGACCTTGGAGCAATGGAAGAAGGTGGCCTGATGCATCATGTTTTATTTTACATTGTGTGGATGGCCGGGGTTAGGGTCCGATTCGATCGACCATCTGTGGGATGTGCTGGAACAACAAGCCTGATGCATAGGGGTCCCACTTCACACCTTACAGGACTTAAAGGATCTGCTGCTTACGTTTTGGTGCCAGATACCACAGGACACCTTCAGAGGTCTTGTGGAGTCCATGCCTCGAGGGGTCAGAGCAATATTAGTGGTTATTAGTGAGGAGGCCACTGCCATCAGGGAATATCGTTGCCATGAAGGGGTGTACTTGGTCTGCAACAATGTTTAGGTTGGTTGTACGTGTCAAAGTTACATCCACATGAATGCCAGGACCCAAGGCTTCCCAGCCGAACATTGCCCCGAGCATCACACTGCCTCCGCTGGATTGCCTTCTTCCCATTGTGCATCCTGGTGCCATCTATTCCCCAATTAACAATGCACAGACACTGGGCCATCCACATGATGTAAAAGAAAACATGATTCATCAGACCAGGCCACCTTCTTCCATTGCTCACATGCCCATCGTAGGCACCTTCGGCAGTGGACAGGGTCAGCATTGGCACTTCGACCGGTCTGCGGCTATGCAGCCCCATACGCATCAAGCTGTGATGCACTGTGTGTTATGACATCTTTCTATCATGGCAGCATGAACTTTTCAGCAATTTGTGCTACAGTAGCTCTTCTGTGGGATCAGACAAGACGGACTAGACTTTGCTCCCCACGTGCATCAATGAGCCCATGGGCTCCCATGACCCTGTCGCCTGTTCACCGGTTGTCCTTCCATGGACCAGTTTTGGTAGGAATTAACCAATGCATACTGGGAACACCCCACAAGACCTGCCGTTTTGGAGATGCTCTGACCCAGTTGTCCAGCCATCACAATTAAGCCCTTGTGAAAGTCGTTCTGATCTTTACCCTTGCCCTTGTTTCCTGCTTCCAACACATCAACTTCAAGAACTGACTGTTCACTTGCTGCCTAATATATCCCACCCCTGGACAGATGCCATTGGAACGAGATGATTTACACATGTACATATCACACATACATATACTGTATACACATTGTGTGTATGTGTGTGTGTGTGTGTGTGTGTGTGTGTGTGTGTGTGTGTGTGTATACAGCTCTCTAATACATACAAAGAAAATGAAGCACCTTTACAGTCTATGATCTACAGCATTCTTCGCTAGACTCACTGGTGGTCAAAGTGATGTGAGCGGCCATTTCGAGCGAGGTATCACCTGGTAGCTCACGTCAAATCGACACCAGCGACATCTCCCGGGGAAGGCTGTAGACCACACACTGTTTAAAATACATGCAAAACTTATCTACATTTTACACTTCAGGTTACCTTAATTGCTACTTCCAACTGCTCGGCGAGCTGCTCAATTCCAAAAAAACGAGCCTCCTCCAGCACACCTGCAACGGTACAGACCATTCTCAGCAACATAACACATCTGGGTCAACGCGATAAAATCATGAGATCAATTCAAAATTTGTATGTTTCGATGGTTTGTTTAAGGCCGGCCTCACCTCGTATATTGATTCCTTCATTGATAATGAGCTGACCGTGTCGTAAGTAATTGAGGATAGGCTCGAAGTATTCCGGGCTGCGGTCAATAAGGTAAGCCCCGTGCTCGTCTTGCTTGTTTCCCCACACATCTGGGTCAAAGATAAGGGGGTTTTTTTACACAACAATGTGTTTTCTAGGTTGGGTCACCATAATACTTTAAAATAAAGACTAGTGACGAGATGATGACCCCTGAATTATCAATTCACCTTTCTCCCGAAACATGTGGGCCAGCATACTCTCTGGCTCCTTACTGACCAGCGTGCTCCTGTGAACCGAAAGGAAGAAGTCCAGGTTGACCAAAAACAAACAAAGACTATGCAATCGGAGCTGACACAGAGACACCAGAGATCTCCAAATCCTCACCGGGTGGTGGTGAAGAGACGGCCGCCAATATTAAGGGTCAACCAATCGGTGTGTGTTCCCGGCGGCTCGGGCGGAATCTTGACTTCATTCTGTGGGTCTGCAATTGGGACATGAAGACAATTAATAATCTGAGGTTATCAATCTTGGCTGGGACCAGGAAGAGGCCATTTGGAATGCTCACCGATAAATGGATCTCCCTCTGAGACATAAAGTACATCATCATCTCTGTTGAAAGAGATGAACAGACAACACATTATAATCAAATAGAGACAGGTTCTCACTAAGTGACCGTCTTATGTTTTGCCAGTGGCCAGTAATCATTTGACGAATAGCTCACCTGATCAGGGCAATATCATCGACGTGGCCCCCTTTGCCGTTGTACAAACTGGAAGCTTGGATTCCCAGCTTATTGCTTGCTACAGATAACAGGTCGGCCAAGGTCCCGTAAACTGCTACTACCTGAAAGGAAAAGCAATACAAAGAATATAGCGTCATTTCTCCTGTAATTGCTTTAGGTCTCGTAAGGAGAATCAGAATCGGTTTATTTTGCCAAGCACGTTTTCATATACAAGTTATCTGTCGTGTTAAGGGTACCGACCCTTACCACGGGCGCATGAGCGTGAGCTTAGCAGTCCAAAGCAAAAGGAACACAAAACATACATAAATATACGGAATATACAAAATGTCTTCTATGCCTAACCAAATTAATTGCGGCGCAAAGTGGCAGTATGGTTGCTAGTATTGGCCGTGGGTATGAATATAAATGTAGATCGGATATCGTATATATCGGTACGGGATCAATACATGCGTAAACAACAAAACGCATGGACAGCAATGAATGCCTTGTTCTTATTAAAATGTGATTACTAAATTGTTACAATGCCTAAAGTCTACGCTACGTTGTCAAGGTTATAACATCACCTTGATAATATATTGGAAAAGTTGTAGTGCGTGTGTGCGTGTGTGTGTGTGCGTGCGTGCGTGCGTGCGTGTCGCGGACTGAAAGGCCTGTCATTCTGCGGAACCGACAAAGACACCATTCGCGACTGAGCGAGTGACGCACCTTGCCATTTCTGGACGACCCGTTAACAAATAACGTAACTCTCCTCATTCTTTACGGTATGTGTGTGTGTCGCTCCTCCCGATCGCACCGAAACGGTGAAGTTGCTCCTCAAAGCCCCGCCACCTGGAGCAGGCTGCTCAGCCGAGTAGGACAGGAGCGCTGGCCTGACGTCACAAAATCTGAACCGACTGCGACGGAGGGTGCGCTCGTTTCACGAGCCGGGACGCACCGCCGCCGGGTGTTTTAATTTGTAGTCCGCACGCTTCGTATTTTCTTGAACATGTTTTTTTGTTTTTTTTGCATGTAGTGTTTATTATTCTATAATTTATTATTATATATCTCGTTATTTTACTCTTAAGTCCATGTGTCCAGTTTCGCGTGCCACTGTGGATTTTTGTGTTCGTTGGTTTACGTGACCGTCCAATCCGTTGAACTCTCACGTCCTCATATTTCTCTATTCTATCCGCCCATTTATAATATATAATTATCCAGCCTATTATATATTATTCTTTTTTATTTCAGTTTAAAAACAACGGTCCATTTTGTTCATTCGCTTCTTTTTCATGGTTTATTCAGTCTCGAGTCCAGTTGGTGGCGGTAAGCGCGAGGAGTTTCCGCCTCCGGTTAAGTAGTCGTAAAAGAAGACAATCCGGAAGCAAAACAAAACAAAGCCATCTGGCTTAGTCAGTTGAGTTTGTTTCGGTCGGTTTAGAGTTGTTTCTTTTTTTTGCTCTTATCGCGTTGAGATGATGGCGTCTGGTCAGGAGCGTTGTTCGTGCTGCTCCCATCAGTCCAGCTCGCCCAGTGTTTGCCAGACATTAGATGAAATGGATTTTGAAAGAGGTGAGCGGTCAAGAAAGCTCGACAAGCAGCTGCCAGCTTCCCGTCTCCATGCACCCTGTGTGTTCAGGAGTGAAACCCACTGAGCTTACTGCGGATGAGTTCTTATTAGTTATATGATAAGTTCAAATCCAATTGACTGAACCTCTTCCCTGGCAATGGGAAATTATAACACTGCTTTATTTGTTTGTGGAAACGATACACATATTCAGTTGCAATTCTGAACTGTGTTTTCTTTATGCAGGTATCTGGTCTGCTGCAATGGATGGGGAATTTGAGAGGGTTGAATCCTTGGTAAAGAAGGGCATAGACCCAAACCTTAGAGACGCATCCAAGTACACCGCTTTGGTGAGGGTGCTGAAAAGACTGTTTTTAAAAATGTCTGTTTTGGTTTTTTTTTTACTTTGTGCTGAATACTACATTTCTGTGTAATTTCCCTCTTAGCATTATGCCAGTCGCAGTGGTCATCTCAATGTTTGCGATTTCCTTCTTCGAAGCGGTGCTTGTCCATCTCCCCAGACGCCGGGCGGTGCCACTCCACTCCACCGTTCAGCATACTGTGGTCATTTGGATGTAGTCAGGCTCCTCCTCCACTACCGGGCAGATCCACTGCTCTGTGACGGTGACGGTGCCTCCCCTTTACACAAGGTACGTCCCACTGTGCTACAATAATATAAGACAGCCAGTAGGCAAGACACATTTATTTGTATATGACATTTCATACACTTGTGCAAGTGTACTTTGCGTCAGGCATAAAATACATATATCAAAGAAAAGATCAATAAAAGCATATAAATAAAAAGCTAAAAACAGATAAAAATGTAATAAAATCACACAGATAACAGGTTAAAGTGCAGTTTAAAAGAGGCCTACTCAGATGCACCCATTTCAGATAATCTGGGTGTAGCATTGGAATCAAATGCTGCTACTGTGTTGAGTCTTAACTGAAGATACAGTTATTAGACCAATCCCAGAAATACATCCTCAACGATGTGTTTTGGCCCCAAGCCATTAAAAGATTTGTAAATGAGCAGCGGTATTTCAAAATCACAACCAGGGCAGAGACCTTACTGCCGTAATGTGTCCAACAAAGTTTAATTTGTTTTGGTAGAGCATAACAACTTAGGTATTCATTCCATCTGCCACCCCCCCCCCCCCCCCCCTCCCTATGAAACGGATGAGCAGGCTGCAGAACAAGGTCATGAAGAAGTCTGTGAGCTGCTTCTCCAGCACTGCCCCACCCTCCGGAGCAACACGAACAAGAAGCTACAGCTACCTCACCAGCTGGCAGCGGACAGTCGCCTACAGGACCTTTTGAGACCTCCACTATGACACGGGATACATGGAATCTGCAGTGTGCCACGTCTGCATTTATTCCGATGGAAAGGAAACCTGTGTACGCTAGTCTGCCTTTCACCATTTACTCAAGACAAGATGTTCCTGTCTGACATGGATCTTCGTCAGGATCCTGAATCCCAATGTGCAAGCAGAAAACGCTGTTCCAAAAAATACTTGTGCCAACGTGCCAACTATTCATACAACTTGTATATACTATGGGTTACCTTTTTTATGTCAAAATATACTCTCATGAACCATGAAACAGAAGAGCGGGTACAACATTAGTATTTTGTTTCTACCATGATAGCCTCACCCCATTTTCAGATTTTTGCTTAGTTTATTACACTAACAGTGTGCCAAACACCTCAACCACAGAGATCTGGGAAAAAAAAATAAACTAGGTGGTACTAGACTCCACATGTTAATGTTTTCTTGCTTGTACTTTTAATCAGATGGTGTGGTGTTAGAATTTAACTCAAATTTTCTCAATTGGAAAGTAATCCGTCATTTCCCCCTGGGGATGAATAGTCTTCTCTTATTTTATCTGATCTTATCTTACTCACCCTCAGCTTGAAAGCTCAATAGTGGTCCATGAACAGATGCATTTACTGAAAGAATGAACAAAAAAGAATCAAGACAAGTTCAACCATCCCACCACTGTCTAAATCCAAGAGCCTAAACATTGAAAAACAAACCCTTCTATTTGGTTTTAAGTTAATATGTTGCTTTGAGCTACTTTAAAAGTCCCATTCTTGAAGAATGCGGAGGTAGAGGCATTGGTTCAGGAAGTTGACTGCCTATTCATTGCCACTTTAATTGAGGTCAAAAGGCGAAGATTCCTGTGATGCTCTTTTGACCAAAGTCATTAACTGGAGAAATCACTCCCATATACGCAGACAGTACTGCTATTCTGTATTTGCCCAGACACGAAAGTGATCTAAAGCAAGTCCACGGGCTTCTGATTAAGTTTATGTATCAGCAATTTCACTGTTAATATGCATCCATTGGCCTGAAGAAATGGAACTCAATAGTATCTTACAGAATGCTGAATGCCTTACTAACTGTTTTGCACTATAAACTGCCGCATTAAGATGGTGATCTCCTGGGTTCCTGTTATTTGGTCGTCTGCTCCGAGGCGGCTCCACGGCCCAATGCGCAATCGTGTTTGCTCAAAACTAGATCGGCTTGACTATGACCACCATTTATATACAAACGAGGAAAATAAATGTTACAGCCCAAAATACACTGTCTGGTATGCGTCTTGCCCTTTTGATGAATTCTGTACACCACCCGTCGCGCGTTCCTGTTCCCCCGGGCGCAGTACTTCGGTTCAACCAGCAGAAGGAGCATCGCTTCAACGGTTACTTTGCCTTCTTCACAGGGCGCTCCACAACTGCACCTCGGCCCTGCGGCTCTCAGCTTTCTAGGGCTGACCTCCTTCACCACGCTCCTCCGGTGACGTACTGAGCAGTTGTTAAAATAGTGCAACCAGCTGATGATAAAGTAATAAGGTATGAGGTGACCTTTGTGGCCAGACTGCATATTAGATCAAACTCCCCAACTGGGGAATCCCAGTGGTCGGTAACAAGCTACCGAATGTTTGCTAAAAGAAAGCATTTGCTAATAGCTGTGGATTAAGAAATAAATTGTTCAGGCTTCTTTTTTTTGTGTGTGTGCTTTGAATTGCTTTTCATTCTCTCAAGTCTTAGAAACCGTCATGCATTGGACCACTTCAGCTTGTCCTCGCCATTAGCCAATTAGCAATGACAAAAGTGTCTTTGTACCTGGTTTGGCAACAAAAACCGCAAACGTTTTTTTTGTTTTTTTTCTAACTGCCAAGAGTGAGGGTTGATTGTAGTCTTAAAGTTTTTGGAAGGAAAACCCCCGTCAAAAAAAAAAAAAAAAACCCAAAAAACATAAAACCTTAATCCAGGCTGCCAACATTTATAAGCACGCGGTCCTTTGTGGAAACTGTTGCTCAGAAACGTTTTTTAAAGCTATTTCTAGACACTCATCTGTGTGAGTAACGTTGACGTTAAAACACGTTTATTCATATTTTATATAAATGAATTAGGTTGACGTTGAACAGTTTTATCCCGGTCTCACATTCAGATCTGTCTCGTTCAAATCACACAGAATTATACACACACACACGCACACAGACAGTGTTTTTATTTTGTCTCTGCTGCTGCGTCCCTACGGAGTCAGAGTAAATATGGCCTCGCGACGGCAACCGCACGCTGCCGTCTCAGAGACTTTCATTGGGTCCAGTGGTGGGTGGTGTTTCCATTGCAACCTTCAAACCACATCCAGTGCCGTGACTGGAGGGGTGCCAGGCCACATCTGGAGCTCATTGCAGCTGAGCCACACTGCACAAGGAGATGGGGTGGGGTTGGTGGGGGTGGGGTCGGTGGGTGTGGGGGGCGGTGAGTGGATGTCAGTTTAGAAAACCAGGCCAAGTGTTTACACTAAAGCTGTTTAAACTCATTGACAAGTACCTCCCTCCACACAGCTAAGGAGCTGTTGGGTAAATCACCTGACTTGAATGCCCCATGTACGTGACGTTTATGGCCTTTTTGCTTTGGTCAGTGTGAGGACTTTGGTTTGGAAGTTATTGACGTTCATTTTGAAAATTGAAATGGCCCACCAGCATTATCATTATTATTCCCTTATTAGTTGACGGTTTTGGTCCAGCGAGCTGACTAGAATAGTCACTGCAGTCTGCCAAATTCTGTGTGAGATAATCAAAGTTGATGTCTTAGATTTGCTAGTAGTGAGCGTGATAATGAAAACCCTATGTGTCACTGGGTGAAGTCGAAGTGGAATGTTCAAAGGCCTCATTCTTTTTTTTGATATGTTTTCATAGGCTGGTTTAAATTTAAGAGCTGTTTGCCCCCTTTGTATGAAAAACGCTGCAAAACCATCTCGTGAAAATGAGCTGCTTTGTTTAAAAAAAAAGAAAAAAGAAGAAAACGAGACCACCCTTTACTTCTTTTCTTCCGCCTTCAAAACAAAACCTACTCCGTGCTTTGTTGATACCAATGTTACCGTGGATGATCTCTAGGCAAACCCTCGCTTTTCTTCCCCCGAGAGTCGACATTTTGATTTTCAAACCTTGTATTGTGGGGAGTCGGGCAAAGACTTCTCGAGACGAGGAATTTGGATTACAGCTCTGTTTAGTGAGATTTATTTGGAAAGCAATGAAACTTCCTGGCCCTGGAACCCACTTCCACCATAATGAGCCCAAGTTAAACCAGGACTGGATGTTATTTCCCTCAAAAATAGAAGGTGGTCTGAGTGCCACGCCAGTGTTGCAGATTCAAAGTTAGCACCAGATCGGTATGTTAAACAGAGCGTTTGGTGTGGTCATGTTCTCGGATGTTTTTCTAACAATTCTTGTGCATGAAGATGTCCTGTCTTCTATCCATAAACAGTGTATTAAGATTATATAAATATAATATAAAAATATATACACGTATATATTACTATTATATACAGTTCAGCTTTTTATTTTTTGAGTTGATATCTTTTTTTTCCATGTGATGCGCTGTCGTTGCCTGGATGACCCCAAGCCTCAGCTTGTCAGTGTCAGCTCAGGTCTGAAGGCTGTTTTTGGCACCAAGTACACCTGACACACAAGCCATCAGCCCACAGGGGCTTGTTGTCTATTTAGTTACATATCCTAATTTTTCCTTTGCACCGCTGTGATTTTCGCTTCACTGTTGAATTGTATCTCGATGCCTATCTCCTGCTTGTCGCAACATTTCAATTTCTCCCAAAGGGATAAGGTGCAATCTGATCCATTCATCCATTCGGTTTTATCATAACGGTGTACCATTGTGCTGCGCGTTTGCTCCCTTGATTTCAGTTGTACTGTTGAGATATGATGTTTACGTAGTTAAACAGGTCATAAACAGGTTAAACGATTAAGCAGCCGTTGACCCGATGCACCTGTGGAAGACCAGTGCAAGCTAAAGACTGGTTCCCTCGGTCTCCCAGTTGCTTTGGTGGAGCAACACCAGGACACACAGCATATGATCAGGTATAGGACTGGGAGACGGGAAAGCCATTAAAGTTCATTGGAGCGCCACCCCCCAAATGATCTCATCTCCATTTGGGGGAGGGATAGAGGGTTGAATCACACTCTGATTGTGTCTATAAGGGGTGTGTGTGTTTGTGTGGGGGTTTGGGGGGGGGGGGGGGGGGGGTCACCATAATCAAATCTACAGGAGCTGCTCCTCTCAGAACCTACGTAATCCAATTGGGGTCCACTCCCACTTCAAAGCAGCATGTTGTCTTATGATTGACGTGATGTTTGAGATCTTACGGTTACACTTTCCAGGTCAGCAGGCGACAAGAGCCATGGCTCTGGGCGGACTGCAGCACCTCTCTTTGCTCTCTTTCCTCGCAATCAGCACCGTTACTGTCAAAAATGTCAGGCTTATCTTGTCATTGAGCCAAGAACAAATAAGAAACCTTATGATGAATTGTCTTCAAAGACCTGGCCAGCATATATCACCAAGAGAAACGGCATCTCCTGTATTTCGTTTGACTCCTATTCCAAATACAGATGACCAGAAGATCCTCACCCAGAAGACTCTCAGGCTTGCATACTGAGCACATTGTCAGGATTTATGGGATATATTGTATTCTTAAGCCAGTCCCTACATTCCTGGAATTAATCATTTTTGTGCGAGGGTGTGGAGGTATCTCTTTAACTCCATTGCAGTGTAAGCAAGTTGAAGTTTTTGAACGTGGGACATTTATTTGGCAAGAGATGCTCTAGTTACAATGTTCTGCTGCATCACATATTGAAAGACCTGATTCTCCTACTTCATGCTATGTACAGAACCCATCTGTTCTTTTTTTCTTTAATTCCAACAGATAAGCATTCGGTGCAGAGAGTATTTGTTCTGGGGAACATTCATTTTTCAATGAATGGTTAAGTTAACATTCAGTAGACTCTGGGATAGACGGATTGGGGTGCTTTCGTATTGATTATGGAGATGCAATCTCTTCAAAAGCACAGTCAGACAAACCATACATAAGCGCTGCCATATGAGTCACGGGGAGAACTAACCAATCTGTCGGTATTATACATCAAGTTCCCATCATGCAAAAGTATAGCAGTAAATCAGCTAAGCTTGAATCGCTGGCCAAATCCACAAGATTTGAGCAACTCCACTGACCTTAATCACCCATTTGACTTGTTTACTATGTTTATAGGTTATAAAACTGTTGTGTTTTAAAGATGCATCTGGAAATCTGATAAAGAGGCGGCTGAGTCACAAAAAAAACCCCTATTCTCTGAAATTACAAAACAACCCTAAGCCAAAACTTGAGTCTCATTTTAAGTCTCAGCAGCAAGGGCAGGATCATACTGATTCACATAGTGAGTCAGCCAGCATTATTGGCTGTCGTAGTTATTCATGTGGGTGTCACCCACTTTTTATTGTACTAGCCGGTAGTCTGGAAATCCTAACTGTCATATGCCAACTGAAACAGACACAAAATGAAAGGAAATATGTGTATAGTCATGAAAGTGTGGATGGTGGTGAAAGACGCATTATTAAAAATGAATAAAAAATGTTAACAGAAGGGGTGCAAATACAATAGGTGTATGTTGCAAGTAGGCAGGAAGCTGGGTGGATGTTGTTGTTTCGCAAGCCGAGTCCGAATGCCAACCACACCAAATAGTGTCATCTACAATGAATAATTATTCACAGCTAAAACAATGGAGCTGTCAGTTCATCACCGCTGCCGCATTCATCAATAATTGTATCAACGCATTAAACAGAAGCGTAGTCACAAAGGGGGAGACAGCGCTCTTATTCAGTGTAAATGACAAGGGAACGCAACACCACGCTTGCACGTGTAATTGAACAAGATGATTACGCTGATGAACTAAGGCTCACAGGAGCATACCGTCCCTCTGTCAGCAGGTGCCCAGCACACACTGGCCTATTCATATGCGCATTCCTGTCTCTCCACTCGGAGCCCAGCAGGTCCCTCCCGGGCCACTCAGTACAGGGCCTGACGCACACAAAGGGTCTTCAATCTGCCTCAGACAACAGCCAGCATAAAGACCCGGAAAGCCACAACAGCGTGATGTCAAAGAGCGGGGCAGGGGTAGCGTTTGGAGCTGGGGGGCCCTACGCGGGATCGGGGCACCGCTGATGGATGGATGAGGGCTGGGTTCAGTCAATGTAGGAGAGGGACTGACTGAGGTTTTCTCCGCGTAAAGAAGGATATTTGTACTTGATCCGGGTGACAATGGAATGCAAACAAGGGGAGGAAGGACAATAAAACACCACTTTTGGATGTGAAGAAGCTGCTAGGGAAACGGCCATGCAAAGCGTCGCGGCGACAGATATTGTTTAGTCTGAGTGTTGCATGACCTGCTGTTTGTTCCCATGCTGATGTGCGGGCTCGCTTCCCTTCAGTTTGCTTTTGCATAAGGTCTTCTCAGCTTTGATAGTGTCCGGCACATTTCCTTACACTGAAAGGAAGAGAAGAAAGATCAGAAATGGCCCGCCTTGTCTTAAAAACAGCCTGTGTGTCGAGGCTGAGCTTTTGTCTCTTACAGATTCAACCGACAGGCAGTGCCAGGCCGGCTTATCGGAAATAATGTAGATGAATAAAGTAAATTATGTCTTGTAAATGAACACTGCTGAGAGTGCAGTTATAACCCTTCTTTTGTCCTATTCCTCAAAACTATCAAGCTGTTAAATAATTCATAAAATTGAGCAAATTGCATTGATTCATTGTTCCGAATCTTCATTTTATAACCCTAGTTTTGTCTTCAACAATGACCCTCACTGTATGTGAGCTAATGTTTTCTTAGTGACCCAGGCACATCAATATCACAGTCAAAGGTTAATGATTCATTGATATTCTTATTTGTGTGTGTATATATATATATATATATATATATATATATATATATATATATATATATATATATATATATATATATATAAAAAAAGCTCCTGATTGAACATTCTGGCCTTGGGGTTATTTTTCACCCTTTCACCCAAGGCCTCACTTTTTCACTTTCACGAGACACCAGTAGGGTAAAGAAATCCATGTCCTCCCCACTGGAAGACTGATGCAGATGCAGCAATGCATTTTCTGTCGCCATCGGCATATGCTACGAATTTTGCCACGTTGTTTATGCATTTTACTAATTGTATTATGTCGTCAGTGGTGTGAATCGCAGTTCAAGGAATCGCCTTATAAATCTGAACCAAACAAGTGATGACACCAAAAGTGTCTATAAAATGTGCGCTGTTTGCTGTGCCGGTACATCAAAGATCTAAGGCGTGTACCCGAGCCAAGTTTTGGTTCTGTGAAATGGTAAGATGTGGTCAAATTGCGCACATGTACATTCAACTCTCACTGTAAGTTGCCCTAGTAAATATGGTTCGGTTTCACCCTGGAATTTATACAGACCATACATTCGCCCTTCATTCATCTGCTTTATTGCAACAGCTCTCTTTTAACTTTCACATCCACTCCAGTTCAAAGTGTATTTAACAATGTGGCTCAGGCAGATTTACAGGAATTAAAAACAATTCATTGCAGGAAGAGAGAATCCATCATTTAAACACGCAACGCGCTGACAAAATGCAGACTGACATAAAAATAAATTTCATATGACTTATCTTTGGTTTAAGAGCTTTGTTGAGTTTTTTTGATTCCAACACTTTATTAACAGTATATAATTATTAATGAATTATATTGAGCACTGCAAATAACCTCAGGATATAAGAATTCCGTAAACACATAATACAAAAAAGAAAGATAATCTAAGATCATCTAAATTCAAAATTCCAAAACTGCTAATGTCTTGTAAATCGTCATTTTGGTTCATTTAGTATTGATGCATGAAGTGTTACCTAAACCAACCTCCCACAAGACGTGAAGTCCTCATTTTAACGTTATTTATAATCAAAGTTGGCTGTTTTGGTCATGGCGTAGTGAAGTATGACATCATGGTAGAGACAACTTGACTGCAGCAAATCCCAAGAGCTTTGGTCTGGATTCCAAAACTATGACAATAGATTGTTAGTGAGACGTTAGAGAAAATGAAATCAGCCAGCTAAAATTGTAGATGCATTTTCCAGCGTTCTGCAATCCAAAGGAAATCTATTTACTTTGTCACTATTCAGCAGAAACTTGCATACATGTTATGACCAGTGGTGACTTTACATCCACACTATATACATACTAACACAGCCATGTTAATGCAAAGGTAAAACACGTTGGAACATTAATCCCTCAGCCCCTTCTTTCATCTAAATACTGAGCTGGGCTTCGTGTGTCTCTGCAGCATCAGTTATCAATCATTTGTAAATGGGGACTTGAAATCAAAGACCATATGAGGTCTTCAGATATATATGCGATGTGTGTTTGATCAGGCAGAGGGAGCTTTTATGCTTGTGCTGAGTTGCCAGATGCATTTGAAATTCTGAGGGTCTTTGAAATGCTGCCAATGCATATGATCCTTATGTGGCCACAATAAAAGCATTCTATAGCTGCACTGGACAGGAAGCTGATTAAAACCATTATTTCCTACGTTACCTTTAGAGTAATTGGCATTCATTCATCTTATCTGTAAGCCCATGGAAGCTTGACGAAAAATAAGGTTATATTACTGTTTATATTTACTAACTTCATGCTGGTCTAAATTACACATAATTGGGTTGGATAACAGCCTAAAGTCATTTATACATTTTGACTACTTCACCTAACATTTGCAAATGTAAGGCATTCAAATGCTTCATTTCAAAGAGCTTATCCAAATCAAGGCTTCAAAGCAATGTTTTTAATCCAATTTACATTTCCCGGCTTCAGTAGTTTTTTTTGCTATGTGTAATTTGCAAATGGACATGAAAGAACGGCCGTATGTATATGTGACAAATAATCTCTTGAACTTGAACTTGAATATATGTAAAATCTAGTTTATTTGAGGAAGAGTCATAAGGCATACAGTACACAATACACATAAAATAACTTGGATTAGGGGTATGGGCTTTTTTAATAAACACAAGACAATACCCGAGGCTCATTTTTCTATGTTTTTTTATTTATTTATTTTTTAATTTATTGTGAATGATTTTAGCAATGAGAGCTCAAATGTAACACCTAAATCATGGCATGTCAACTATATTCTGGTGGGGGCCAGACTTTTAACCTGCTACCAGATAAGGGTGAAAGGGTGAAACAACATTGTGAAACCTTAAAGAAGAAAATGAACAATTTTATCAGTTTCCAAAAATCGAAAAACTCACTGTAAAGTAAGAACAAATACTAAACATTCAATTAAACAACCAGCTTCTCCTATTCTCTGTTTTATTGTGTTTGTTGTGTATTTCTCAAAGTGTGTATAAAGTCTCTGTCGCAATGTAGCTTGAACGTTATTCTCCCTTGTAAGTCGCTTTGGATAAAAGCGTCTGCTAAATGACTAAATGTAAATGAAGATTTATGCAGTGGGCCAGTCTCAATTTATACCCAGTTCACACACTCCATTGACCTAAGTGATGTCTGACCATCATTCATTTTATTCACGTCAGTAAAATATCTTTCTTGGTGGGGAAAAAGAAAAAGAAAATCTAAAAAGCCTATCATTTACCAGAAAAGAAGTTCGAAATACATCCGAAGGGGGTTCTTATCCATAAAAAAAAAAAACCCTGGAAAATAAACACTGTATCTTGATTTAAAAAAAAAGAAATAAATACAAATTGAAAAAAATCGAAGCCTATGGGCGTGGAACTTCAATCCCCATAACGCACCGCGGCGGCGAGCCTGCTGGGTGGAGGTGTTGGGTGGCAGGGGGAGCCAGGTCTCTTCCAGCCGGAGAAGGATGCGCACATTCTGAGATTGGAGGGGGAGGAATGCACCGGTCCGTACAGCATTGACGCCCGGAACCCTCTGGATTTTGGAGCCGCAGCCGCAGCCGCGGTGATCTTCGCGTCGCTTCCCGCGCCGTGCGAGAGCGCAAAGTTGGTTCACTTCGGGACTTCCCCCCCCCACCGGAGGGGAACCGCGACCGCGAAACTCCCGCAGAGCCCGACTGGCGGGCACGAACCGTGTTTTTTTTTGTTTTTTTTTGGGGGGGGGGGTTAGTTTTCCACGTCGTGAAAGCCTCGGGACGCCGAGCCTCCCCGAAAAAAAACAAGTTTGTTCTTTAAGTCGTGTACGCGAAACCACACTTGGCTTCAGCGAGGTTTAACTTTATTTCTCGTTTGTCTTTTTGTTGTTTTTCTTTCTTTTTTTTTCCCTCCCTCGTCGTTTTTACGCTCCGCCGAGCGTTCGGCGCTTTCGCGGAGCGAGGGGGCACCGCGCATTCTTTTGACGCTCTCCGCCTCGGCGTAAAGTTGGTCGAACATGCGCAGCACACCGGCGAGCGCGTCGGGATTCGGGGTGGGTTCGCCGAAGTAACACCGGGGACGCGAGGGCGATCTGGACGTATGCGCCCGCTGGACGCTTCCACCGCCTGAACCTCGGCCCGGGAGTCAAAAAGGTGAGTGCAGATATGTGTGTCGCTCTGATGTGGTTCCAGTTGAATTGTTTTGGGGTTTTTTTTTTCTTTGTTGGATGTGTGTGTGTGCGTGTGTGTGAACATGTTGGGTGCCCGTTGTTTTTCTTCGCTATGATCCGCCTCTACGTAAAAGATGTTTAAATTGAGGATTTTGAGACTTTTGTCTCCAGCCTCTTTCCAGAGGGGAGCTTTAACCACCATTTTGAAACCAACTTGTGCAAATGGGTATTATTAATCGGGCCCCCCCCCCCCCCCCCCCTTAAAATGAAGCATTGGAAACACACTCATGTCTAGAATGAAGTCCCCGCTCTGGTTTAAGGCCCGTTTCAATCCAATCTATATATATTCAATGGAAATTAACATGAAATTGTCTACTTTGTCCAGTGTCATCAACTTCTAAATTAAAGCACTTGACTAGTTTAGTGTCTATAGCACATTGTATAGGTCAGGAGTTGTATTTTGTATTGGCTTAAGAGTATGTGGTTTGTTAAAAATTCTTCCAGGCCACTGTCATCTTATCCACCATCAACCACATTTACAAATTTATATTTGTGCTTTCTACCGCCAATGAGTCACCAGGCGGAAGAAAAGTCTGTTTTCTGGATTACGATGACATAATGAAAAACTTAAACTCAGATTGGCGGAGTTCAGCGTTTCCCTTTGCGGCATTTAACTAAGGACAAACACGGCGCAGGCCTACCACATTACGTCTATCACGGAGTTTGGGGTCGCGGGGCTCTAGGTGTTACCGTTTAAAATGGGAGAGAAAATGAACGGTGTTGAGGGGGGGGGGGAAACCCCAACAGGTATCAGTTCAGCACTCTTCGGTGTTGAACTGAAGAGCGGTAGATGAGAACAATACGGCTGCCCTTTAATTTACTGGGCTGGCTGACTGGCATGAAGTTACCTGGTCTGTGTAATCATATCTACTACGACTAAGTCAAGCTTTCCGTGGAAGCTGTCTGTGTGTGTGGACGTTTGCCTAGGAGGCTAGGTTAGGGCTGTGTGTGTTTTTTTTTTTTTTTTCCAACCAGTGAAATACTTTGATACCAGTAACAATTATAGGGAGGGGAGGGGGGGTTCTAGCGTCCGATTTCACCCCTTATATATTGTACCATATTTATGCTATGAACCCAGTTTAACTTCAGAGATCTTTTAATGTCGCCATAATAACCAGAAGGGCATGGTGTTCACGCTTCCAGTCAGTGATTCAATTCCCAGTGGGACCACCTGCCAAGAATGATAATAACTCTGAGCACCGAAGGGGACTTTGGATAAACTGTCAACTAAATTCAATACTTAATGTCAGCCTGTCAACTGGCATTGCTTTTCTTTTGTTGGGTTTTTTTTTTTTTTTTTACATTGGTAGAAAATTCCAGGATACATTAGATTCCGTAGTGCACCAGTGGAGAATTGATTAATCCGTGAGACAAGTATGAAATTCTTTATTTTTCCGAAAATGGTGTAGCTTTCAGAATGGACAGATGCAGTAACTTCCCCTGAACTGCAACAGCAGACAGTCCCGTCCCTGTCCATAGGGTTGACTGGGCCGAGCTGCAGAATCAGGGAGCTAAGGAATTTTATGCATGGGCGGCAGTGAACTGTAATTATGGTGCTGGGCAGCCACGCTTCAGCTTAGGCCGAGGCCTATAGCTTTTGTCTTTGTATGGTGGTGGAAGTTACACGCGTCTTATATGTAGTCATCCATCACTATTGTCAAACCCTCTGTTTAACTGAGTGTTCAGGCAAATGTTTTTATTATTTTTTATTTTTTTTTGCAATTTTTGAAATGATTTTGGAAGTCATTTTTTCTGCTGCTCTGTATGCAATAGCAGCAAAATATCGATAACCTAACATAATTTTCCCCCTGAGAACAATACTCCAGCTTTTGTATATTAAAAGTATAAAATCAAGATAGGTTCTCACAATGGAGATGTAATATAAATATTAGTGTGAGGTGAGCTAAAAAGGGAAAAAATATTGCCAACAATATATGGCATATCTTTCATTATTTTCTCGCGATGAAAATGTAGCCATATACTTTCATATACTTTCTAAGATGATCTGCAATTCATTCTAGCTAAGCACTAACTTGTCCTCGAGTACAAGCTGAGCTTTGCCGTGGCTATGAGTCGTTAGACAACCAAACTACTGCAGGGGGGCTTCCAGGTGTGTAATGGGAATGTGTGTAACCCCCACCCCTCAGGGACAATTTGCCCACACCATCGGTGTTAAACAGAATCTGTCCTCAGTCAGTGTGGCTGCTGGAAAAGCAAAACAAAGCCTCACTTACTCTGTGAATAAAAAATATAGACAGGGTAGGCTATTTTCTTGCTTTTTTCTTCAGTATCACCCAAGTATATTTAAGCAAATAATCTTATTTAAGCATACCCCATTTTTTGATTATTATTTGTAAATGTCCCAAAATAAGCACACTTTGAAATACTCTTTCAAGTCATTTCAATCTAAACTGACACCATGTCACTTTCAGGAATGACTAAGAAGGTGTGGTGAGTGTCTCTGATTTAACTTTTTTTTTTTTTCAAGCTCAATTTTCATCCGCACAACTTTCCTCCTGCTCAGCTACCTCTGGTTTTGGAGAAAGGAGCTTGGATTAGCAATTCTCTGATCCACTGTTATATATGGGTGGGCATTTCTCCTGCTTCCACTAAATAGGATCAATTCGACTTAATGGCAGGGCCAAGGAACGTATGGGAATGGCATTTACATGGGATTCACAGCTTGCTATGACTGAAACATACCTGAGCCTTCTGATATTTAGCAACTTACTTTTATGCCCTTCCCCTATTAGACAAAAATACTATATGCATGTACTGTTGTCTTATTGGTCTCATATTTATAAAAGCCCAGGGAACATGGTCCGCTGCTGGCTGTTTGGACTTCCTTGTGTCTGGCAGCAGAAGTAGATTTCTTGGATCCGTACCAAACACTGACTCACTGCTCACAGAGCCGGGGTGACCAAGCTTCTTTATCCCCTTTGGACACTGCCTGAGCCCACTCAGCTGCCGGAACACTGCGCCATTCTTGGAAAGTGAAATTGGATTGGGTTTGAGGGGAACACAATAGACGTTTGAGCGATGGACACTTTCAGAAACAATTGCCTCAAAAAAAACAACAAAGCTTTCTCAAACTGTATGCTGTGAGAGTATGAGATTTGAGTTTCTTTACCCAACCTTTGACAATGTAGATGTTTGCTGGACAGCTTCTTCATGGTGTGTGTGTGTGTGTGTGTGTGTGTGTGTGTGTGTGTGTGTGTGTGTCATTGATGAGGCCAAAGTTGTTTTTTTCTCGCTTGACTTGTTAAGAGGACAGCATTTGTTTCTCCTAGCTTGATAAGCATGGGCGCAAATGGTGGTTGGAGGGTCATGTCGGGGTTGGGACCAAAACCAACTGTCAAGCAATAGATCTGTGAGTGTGGAAATGATAGCTTGGCGGCTTCTCCACAGGGGTGTCGCATAACAGGCCTTAGTTTTTTTACTCCTTAACAAATTCCTCAAGGGGGATTATGGGGGTTAGGGCCAAGTGTTAATCTCTATGGCCAGATGCTGCAGAGGTGATGATGCGAGCAGATGTGCCTATGAGGGTCGTGCACTGCACATGATAATGTATCTGTCCTCAGCCCAACCATGGGCTACCACCAACCACGGGCTATCAGCAACAGTATGGCTCCCTGACCAACAATGGTCTAAATAGCAACAATGTTTTTTAGTTCCAGTTGCTAATTCTACAAGATAAATGTGGTTTTCTAAAAAAGAAATGTTTCATTTTAGTAAAATGGGCATTGAGTAAGTAGACAAGTTGCATTGTGCATTATCAAAGCTAGCCTAATGCCCCACATTTCCTTATCAAAGACTTTTCGTGCAAGAAGGCCAGTTTTCCAGTATTTACTTTGGACCCCTTTTAACATGCAAAACTTATTTTTATTTAAAAAATTTCCCAGTGCAAGTAAAATAAGAAAATTTGATTTTTGTTGTCAAGATTTTAAATCTAGCAATTTTAGTAGATTGTGTGCTGATGGGTTTGGCTTTGTCAAAGGAGTGCTACCAAGTGTGGGGTTCTGATCAAACACATTCAGATTGTGAGTTAATCTTCACATAGTGGTTGTAAACTGCTTCCATTTTTTTTTTTTTTTTTTTCATTCTTTGTTTTCCTCCTTTCAGCATTGCACTGCTAATTCCCCACGGCGGATGCCCCAAAAGTCTGAATGGAGTTCCAATCGCAAAGAAGCCAACAGTTGTAGCTCCCACGACATGATGCTGGTGGGGCCTAGTATCCTACTGTACCTGGCTTTGCTTGCCCATATTTTGCCAGTCCAGTCCCGGCCTGCTAATGCTGATGAAGGTAAGATGGCTTTGCTAACTTTATTTATAAATACATTTTTTGTGCTTCCATGTATTTACCAATGTTTTCTTTGCTTTCATAGATTGATTGAAATACTTTGAAATGTATTTCCTTGTGAATGCTGTTAATTTAAAAAAAAAAAAAAAGCTTGATTGTTTTAGAACGTTGAATCAACATTGGTGTCTTTGAAATATTCAGTATGTTATTTCTGCAGCAGATATATTATAACTCTGGTTATAACTATTGGGTTTGTGGACTTTTAACCAGACATAATTCATCTATTGATTCTAATACACTTCCTTCATTCACACCGGTAATACAAAGAATCTTTTTTTTCCCGAAAGTGAACAGAACAATGGTATAGGGTTATAAGTCAGCCTGACCCCATGGTTGCACAAGTTTGAGTTCTGAAGAGGGGGGAAGAAGACATTGAAATCGAATCCTTAAAAATGTGTCTCTTGGATACAGTCCAGCGGTGTAATAGCTACCTAGACTTGTGGGTAGATGGGTTTGAATGTTTACACTCAGCAGTCGGAAGTGGAGCCCAGCAGAAGAATATGATAAACCCTAGCATTATAATTAGAGTAATTATGTAAGAGGGTCTCTCTTGGGCAGTAAGCCATAAAATAAACTTGGCACGGCTGTGTTTAAGCCAACAGTGGGACAGGGAGGAGTAAATGACTCCCATCTGTAGCCCAAGGGCAGCTCCACTACCTAGCAGCCCCTGCTCCTCTCCTCCTTTGTAATGAAAAGGTATTTGTTGTCACTGAGAAAGGAGTTAACTGCTAGGGAAACTATAAATTAGCTTTTTTTTTTTTCTTTTTTCCCTTGAAAGGGGGAAAATGGGAAAGAAGATGCTACTTTGAGCCCGTCCCTATCCCAAAAGATTGTGTTTCAGAGGAGAATGTTAGCTTTTTCTTCTGTCTCAGATGAGCTTAGGTACTAAATTGCCTCTGGGGTGGGGGTGTAATGCATTTGCCCTCCACCCAGTGCTCAATCACCAAATGGCCAGGTACTATCTATGCGCCCCTCTGCCTCCCCCCGCTCCCCCAACGACTCTGACTGGGAATGCACCCCCCGGCACTCCCCTGTGGTGTGACGGATGGCTTCAGCTGTCGACAAACAATCACACAAGAAGCATTTGGTTGCATTCTTTTTGTCTCAGGCGAGGAAACAAAATGGTTATATGGAAATGTGTTGGGCACGTCTTTAACGGGTGTCCTATTATTTGTTTTCCCTCTTTTTGTGTGTGTTGTTGACATAAGAAAATAATATTTACTCCATCAATTCAGTTTAAATTTCCCCAACCCCGTAAAGACTACCATTTCTTATATATTAAAAAAAAAAACAAAAAAAACCCTTCCCTTCACCTCTGTTGATTTCCCCTTGATGGGGCTAATCAGATCTAGAGATTCAGTGAAACGTGTTTGCGTTAAAATCATATCATTGTTGGGATTTGTCTTACTAGTGAAACATCCCGTGTGAGATTCAAACATCCACGGGGTAGAAGCCATTCAACTGTCAGGACATACACAAATATGGAGCTCCCAGTGGATTTTCTTTTGGCCTGTAAGATCTGCTGTCAAAGCGGACAAAAAGACACTGACCCTGCCATTGAGGGCCTGTAAGATCTTGAGTTGCCATCGCCCTGAGGCTCAGGAGTACAGCTCTGCTGAATTTCGGAGTGGGGATGAAAGTATGAGACATCTGTGCTGTAGGCGTCTGTCTTCCTTCTCTTTTGTTCAGCTAATACTCTATGTAGACCTTAAGGTGGTGTATGTCACATTTGAATGATATAGGAATAATTTAAGGCTAATTGTGGTCTGCAGGCTAGCCCTTGTAGCACCCAGGGTTACAGCATGCTGAATGTCAATAGCTGATTTGGTAGTGAAAAGGTCATTTACCAGAGCTCCCTCGGAAAGGACACTTACCCATTGAACTTTTGGGATTGCAAATAGGCATTGTGCTGTTCTTTTGCTTCCTAAGAGTTGTGCCTATTGTAACTAACCTCCCTCCACCCAACCCTGGTTTGGTCAAACCAGTGGGGGAGGCCAGCCAGAGTGTTTTCTTTTTGCTGTACACAATTAGTGCCTCTGATTTTGCTGCACTCTATGCTGTGGCGAGAGCAGGAAATCCCAACAGTCATTCACTTGGCATATTGCTTCCTATCTCAGACCTAGAGAAGGTTTTATAGACTGGCGCCAACTCTACTGGGTTTTTTTCTTCTCTTAGGCCACTCATTTTACTAAGTCTTGAACTCACAGAATTTTTTTTTCTTGTCCAAATCCTGCGGTTCATGCTCACATCTTCAACCAAATCCTTTAGTGTAATTAGGATGATTTTAAGGGATGTCAATCAGTTTTCCGAAATGGTTGGAAGAACACATGAAATGAGACTATTCCAGCTGGGTTACTCACTAAAATATGGTCCTTCATCCATTTTAATCCAATCATGGAGTCAGGAGGATTAATCAGACAAAACATCCTGATAACTAAGAGGAAACACTAGAAAGAAGAAATTTAAGGGGACCTATTTTGCTCCTTTTCAAGAAGTTAATATAGATATCTGTGGTCCCCAAAACATGCCTATGAAGTTTTTTTGCTGAAAATACCAGCAATGCATTTGAGCTATTCTGACAAGCCTCTGTACCATCCTGTTCCAAAACGGGCTGTTTCAGTATGTGCCGCTTTATATGTAAATGAGCGGTCAGGCCCCTAGTTATGTGAGCCAATGGAGTTTAAGCACAATTTCCAGGTTCTATGAGCCAATTTCACCTTATCAGTACACTAAAATCTGTTTGTGAATAGATAAGCATGAAATAAGCAACCCAGTTGCTGAATCTTCACTCATTATAGATCTACAAGGCCTAGTTAAAAGTTTGTTCCAACTTTCACTGCTGTGTCCGGAACAGCTTGGAGCACCGTGGGATACGGCGGGGCTTGGGGCTTTTTATTTTTATTTATTTATTTATTTATTTATTTTTTAATTTCATTCTGTTACAGAGACGTCGGGGGGGGGGGGGTTGAGTGTGTGTGTGTGTGTGTGTGTGTGTGTGTGTGTGTGTGTGTGTGTGTGTGAAATACTTACATTTTCCTCATCTGTAGTTTTGTCAAGGACAGTTGTTATTAATTCCTTCTTTTAAAAGATTTGTGCTGGTCTCCGCAGCAAGCAACAGAGAGGTTCCTATGCTTAGCTCTTAGCTTCAATGCTAGCAGGTCTGGGGGTGCTCCACGGGTGGAGGTACTCAGATACAGGGGGGGGGGTTCTAATTCTACTGAAGCGCTTAATGACATAGTTAAGGGCTGCAAAGCTTTGCTCGTTGCAGGACATGTTTTCTGAACTGACAGCTCACAAAAAACTCACTTGTCTTATTTCACAGTTGGTGTGTTAGTAGGCCCATGAGAGACCCAAACATACAGTATGTGCACAAGCACTGCAGAAGTGAGTTTTTTTATAATGGGTCCCCTTTAAATGTAACTTAGCGCAATGTTCGCTCCACAAATGACCATCTATGTAGGGTGTTCAGCTACTTTTTGCCACTACTTTTAACATTGACTTGAAGCTGTTCTCTATGGCCCCAATTGCTCAGAAAAAAACACATTACCATATTTACAAACTCAATGCTTTCATGAAACAAGATGCACATCTAGTCACTTGGGAAATATGCAAATTACTGATGTTGGAAATCTAATGTGCTCATGTAATGCTCAAGTATCATTCCAAATGAAGTAGACTGTTCCAGAAGAAAAACTAATTCTAGCATTTTTGTACAATGTAGCAGCATGTCATTTTTATGGTGTTCAGTGACTTTTTATGATGTCTGCAGCTAGATTAACAGCTGGAATGTTGTCACAGCCTTATCAGCAGCGTTAACATCTAAAGGGTGGGGGCCAAACACACACACAAACACACACACGCAGGCTTGGCGTTAAGGTCTGCATCCAGGTTTGGATAGCTCTCGCCCATCACATGTCTCTTCTCCTTTTTCCTTTTGGTTGTTTTTGAGGAGAAAGTTGATCCCGGCCCCCTGGCCCCTTTTCCTGCTGGGATTAAGGGCCTGACAGACATATGTGATCCAGGAAATACCTTTACTAGACCCAACTAGGGTCACCATAGCAACTGGCACTAGAACCTGCCGCTGCAGGCCCTCTCTCGCTCTCTGCTGTGCACATGCTCTCGCTCAAACCCCCCCTGGTTTTTATTGTTTGAAGGCCTTTGTTATGATGGAGGGAGGGTTTACTATGATAAGGTTTGCTGATGTTGTCCTGAGGTTATGCTATATGGGTGTGCTACCTGTGTGGAGGAAGAAGCTGTAGTTTTCAAATGCACAGGGGCCCATAAGTTGTACTGTACAGTTTAGGGCTGATATCACTTCAGCATCGTCATCGCGATGTGAGGTGTCATGTAAGGTTAATTAACTCAAACACATCATGCTACAACTTTTTTACTGCTTGATACAAAAGGAAAACTTGCACGGTTCTTATTTTCCATGATTTATCTACAGGAGAACTATGTCTGATATAACATAATTTACTCAGATTTAAGGGTTCTTTTCCAATTTTCCAAGAACCATGGATTCGACAAGACACGTGCATTTTGATTCTACTTATTGGTTCCTAACTTTTGCATGTTTCAGTCACGCTCAGACTCGTTCACCTTATGTTGTCACAATGTGGTAGCAGACGGGCAAATGTTGGAATAATCCATCCAATGAGTAATGTCCCGAAGCGCCACATTCCCCCATGTTTGTTTTCATCGCTCCCACGTCAAGATAACTTAAAAAATACATATATATATATATATATATATATATACAGTTAATTGATTATGGCCTAAATGGGCCAAGAATAAAGTTATTATTATTTTAATTTTCTATGCAGATGCGCTCTCCTACAAAATCACCCCAATAATTATAGAATGAGTAATTCTTTCCAAATTGACCTATTCAAACCACCTGGTGAAAATGCCTATATTTTTTCTTATCGAATATATATATTGCAGAAAAAGATATATACCAGTGTCAGCTTTTTCCAATATCGTGCAGCCCGAGTACAGTTCCAAGTACAACGCCTTCTTTGTTCTGACTTCCTCATCTTCAGGTTTTGCAAACCACGGCGGAGGCATTTTTATAGTTTTCGCAGGATGTTTTCTATTTCTCTAGGTAAAAGATGCAACCTGCGTTTGTAAAGGAGAAGCAGAAGGTAGATTTGTCGTTTTAGAGTTGTCCTATACCTTTACCCGATGGGGCTATTAATTTGTGGTTATTTAGAGATAATAGTCCTTCTTAAGGCTGAACGATTAATCGATCCCGGACGCAAAGAGCGAACGATCGGGGCACATTTTGCACACCTGTCACACTGTTTTTATGTTACGTCTTCTAATGGAACGGAAAAAGTGCGTATGGAACGAAACCGTGCATAATGGGGACACTTTATCCATGCCTCCTCCCACCCCGCCTATAGCAATCGTTTTAACCCTCAGTGCTGCCCCCCGGTGCTCTGGCCCGGGCCACGGTGCGCTGTGTGCGGCGTGTGCTGCTGGCAGAGCTTGGAAGACCTGTATAGTCTGGACGGAGCCTCTTCCAGAATAATGTGTCTATTTGTTTTTGTTTTTTACCTTTTTTTAATTTGGTGAGCATAAAGCTGTCCCTGAGCACACGGAGCAACGCTGTTTGTAGATTTATGCACACAAGGCTTGAAGTTAAATCAAACAAAAAATGAGTCAATATTCTACTGTGATTGAAGATTTTTCTTTTTACAATTCAATGGTTAAACGAAGATATGTTTTTCATATACATTTATGCATCAATTAATCGAATTTCATCATAACACGTAGACCTGACCCACAAGAAAGAGCAGTTTATATGTTGACTGTATCCATTTTTGTGTTGGTCATACTATAGAATGATTTATTATGTGTGTTTACTGAATAATACAGTAAATAAGGAATCGCACAATAAATCGCAATCGCAATATTGGTCTTAAAAAATTGCAATTTGATTATGTTCCCAAATCATTCAGCCCTAGTCCTTCTACGCATTTTTGGTTTGAAAGTTTATTGCTTGTGCTATCACAACAAGAATCCCAAACAGCTCTGCCTCTGACAGTCTGTACCTCTGCGACGGGACAAACAACACCATTGTGATGGACAATGTTCCTAAATAATTGGGTTACCCCCCCCACCCCTCTTGTGTACCATGTAGTCATTGAGAATGGGGGGGGGCTCAGGTGTCTGGCTCTGTGAGCCTCAATCCCCCACCCCCCCGCGCTCCATTCCTCTAATTGAATTTCACCTTCCTCTCACAAGTCGCTCGCTGCCAGCCTGACGATTGGTCCTTGACTAATTTGGGATGCAATTTAATTTGGGGAAGAGGCTGGGCAGGCGCTGTGCTGAGATGGGCTGTTGCTCGATTTTCAGCACAGTAAACACAAACAAGTTCTCAGATTAAATAAACAAGCTGTTATTGTGCACAGTTTTACTTATGGGGCGACTAAAAATTGATTGTTCTCTGCAGTCTTTTCAACACTGTTGTGATTAAAAAGTAGCTGAGAGGATCTATTATTATTATTATTATTAGTAGTAGTAGTAGTAGTAGTAATAATAAGATTGCAGACAATATTAAAGGCCTCATGTGTATGTCAATGTGTGTGTACTTAGAAATTCCACGGTTTTATTGTTATAAGGTAGAGTAGCTGCCCATAGTTGCGTAGCACCATCTCATCTGTGTTTGAGTTTTTTCTTTTTTTTTTTTTTTTTTCCTTTCTTGTTCTGCTAAGAAGTCACACTGAACAGCTTCAATCCTTCCCTCGCTTAGGCGCTTTAGAAAGCCAAGCAGTGCTGTTCACTCTTTACCCGGGAGACCGCCTCGAACTTGGCTGCACAGCTCCAGACCCCCTTCAGGCCGTCAACTGGACCAAGGACCATGTCGCACTCGTGGGCAGTGAACATACACGGATCCGCAAAGGCAAGCTGGAGATTGAGACGGTGGAGGTGGCAGACTCGGGCCTGTACACGTGCACCACCTTTGGCAACCACAGCGCCATCTATAATGTGACAGGTGAGTTTGTGGAGGGGGTCTCTTTCTCGAAAGTCTCTACCAAATATTTTCTCTTACAGTAATTATCAGAAGTCTCTAAAGGGCTTTGTCCCAGTTTCCTTAAACAAACAAAAACTGTTTTTTGGGAAACTACATAGTAGATTTCTGACTTAATGTTTGTTGCCTTTTTTAAGGTTGAAGTTGAGTTGTACAAAACCGTCACTGTAATTGTACCCTCTCTACCTCTTCCTAACTAGTTGATACCTTGGCTTCATCTGAGGATGAAGATGAGGAGGACGAGTCTTCGTCTGAGGAAGCAAAACTGTTGGGCAGCCAAAAGCTTCTGCGTAAGTGTTTTAAGTCTCGGGCCCGTGCTCTGCTCATGGTGTGCTGGACATTCCATCTAGTTTACACAAGATGAATGTTAGTTCCACAAATGGTTAAATACGCCACAGCCTTCTGACTGTTGCATGTTACTGGCTCATATTTGGCTGAGTGACCTCGCTCGGCTGAATCAGAGCGCTCGCACTCTCTTTGTGACTACACTTGCATAAGGAATATACCCGAGTCAACTATGGTTAACCTTAGATGTCTGCTGATTAGCGTATGAGTCGACAGGGCAATTAAGTCCCTCAGGCATGGTCAGCTGGCTACCGCTGCCTGCTCTGCCCACAAGGAAACCAGCAGCCGCCAAGCGTGGCAGGCATGCCGACTGCGACCTTGGTGCCTAGGCTCCTTCCATCCTTTATGGGAGTAGAGAACATGATATAATCACTGTGGAGCTTGCGATAAAAGCCTTGAAAATTAAAGGGATTTTGAAATTAAAGGAAACGTATGGTCCTTCTGATCAAAGTTGTAGTTTTAGTTCAAAGAAATTCATTTTTTGTTTTTTGTTTTTTTGCTTTGTTTTTGTGTATTTAACCTCTTGACATTTTCTTGAAAGTTGCTTGATTTTTCAACCATATTTGGCTACCTTAAGGCTTGATTATAGGCTCAAAATTACACAGATGCAGACGCACACACAGTTCTGTACATACTACATTTAGGTGTCTGCAGACGCCTACCACAAATGCGTACTAGAAATCAGAATGGGTGGGGGGAAAAAACACAAATTTACCGGGGAATACCTGCTTGGAATGAACCGGTTTCTGAGTTCCATGGAACCTATTGTAAAATACTGACCACCAAACAAAGTGAGTTGCTTGCCAACCTTATGTTGACGATTGTCATCTTATTTTCTGGCTAAATATATACTTTTTTATTGTATTTTTATTCTGTTCTGTTGTTTGTATACTGTTTAACAAACTTGCCAAAGACCATCGCTAGCGTATGTGCAGTTGGCGTGCTTGTAAGTATGTACAGTCCGCACGGTCACAAAATCTGGGAGGTCTGCGGACATGCACAGCTGATGCAATTTACATCACACAGACCCTCGCTGGCTACGCAGAAAGTATAATTTGTCCTTTAGCTTAAGTAGCTTAGCTTAGGTACTTTAGCTAGACCTAGCTTCCATAACTTCAATAACTAGCACTAGTTTTAGAGAGAAGGACACTATTGGATTTCACAACCACACACTTTATGCATCCACTGGAATTGGCCAGACACCTAAAGCTTCCTTACATTACCTATAATTACCTCAAATATGACCAATTATATTTTTATGTGACAGGCGTTATTTTCTTGTTACCTGATTTACTAAGGCTATAGCTAAAATATGCGAAAATATAAGGATTTAAGCATTTTGTTTCTTTTGTAATATAAGCAATCGCACGTATTTTTTATTTGTGGATTTCTATTGTGCTGTGTTATCTAATACACTTTCTGCTCCTTAGCAATGGCACCCCATTGGGCTCACCCAGAAAAGATGGAGAAAAAGCTTCATGCTGTTCCTGCCAGCAAGACTGTCAAGTTCCGCTGTCAGGCGAGTGGCAACCCATTGCCCACACTGAAATGGTTCAAGAACGGCAAAGAGTTCAAGAGGGACCAACGCATCGGAGGGTTCAAGGTAAAAGAAAATGTAATCATTATTGAAAACACAGCTCCGAGCTCTTTGGGCGCTGCAGGTAATCTATGGACTTATTGAAACACAACTCATTGACCATGAGTGCAGATGTGTTGGTGATCTCATCATGACATCAGATCACTTGCCCGCCTCCTTGAAGAAGGAAGTCTCTATGTGAGCGGGAAGCAGAGGCAAGTTTCACACCTGAGCCAGCAAACAATGCGAGGTGAAATCCTATTCCACAAAGGCATCTCTGTGCCACAATAACAACACCTCCAGGTGGGCAATCCTAGCCACCCGTCGGAGGGCTGGCTGTCCTCATTCTGTGTATCAGTGTGTTGCCCTGCCATGAAGGTTGACTTTCAAGCTTTCAAAGTGCTTGGGATTAGTCTCTAGGTTTCGGCAAATAAGGTTTACAATGAATCGCGTGGAAACTGATTCACACTGCAAAAAAGGGAGGGAGGGAGCCGAGCAGGAAATTTACTTTCTTTCATTGTTGAACTCAGTAAAGTTGAAAGTTATTACTTTGTCCTAACTTCACTCCCTCACTCTCCAATGTTGCCATGAACACACACTTCGAAAGCTTTTCGACCGATTGCGTCTTCCCATTGAATTTGGGTGTTGGTCAGGGTAGAAATTCTATTAATTACCGTGTCTCCAAATATTTCAAGCGATGCATCACTGGCGAACCAGGGGTGTCGTTTTTACTTAGGTGGACTCCCATCGATGAAGGGGTCCAATTCTCGGCGGCACCAGGAAACCCAGGGATAACACATGGACGGAGATGACCCCCCCCCCCCCCCCCCCCCCCCCCCCCCCCCCCAACACACACACACACACACACCCCCACCACCACCACCCGTGCATCAGACCAGCCTCCCTCACCTGCATCTGCTCTTCTCATCAAGGTGTACGTGCAGCCTACCTCCTGCTTAGACATCCCCCCGCAGTCCCACCCCCCTCAGCTGGGAAGCATTTAGGAGTTTCCTCTCGGCTTCCCCCCCAAGCCCCACCCCCAACAACTCCCATTCATGTAGCTGTATTTCGACATCTGGCCCCTTTTTAATTTTTCTTATTTTTTTCAGTGAAGGTGCAAAGGCCCGTATCAGCGGCCGCCCGCCCCCCAAATCTCTCTCACACACACACACACATACACACACACACACACACACACACACACACACACACACACACACACACACACACTGGTTCCTTTATGGCCAGGCCTCCATTGTTCCTATAGGGCTGTGTGGAGCCACGGCAGGACGGAGGGAGGTAATGCACAACACATGTATGAAGCCGAGCGCAACACATCTGGCCGCAGACAGCTGGACCCCCTTCCTCCCCAACACGCTTTTCCCTCCACATCATATTTTAGCTAAATGAGGGAAACTGTATGGCTGCGCCTGCATGTATGGATGTTTGATGTTGGCATGGCCTTAGAGGTTTTGTTGGTTTAATCACACACTGCCGGTCTTGGCAGATTTATGGAAGAACAAATTATAACTTGTCTTGGAAAAACCGGGAGGCGAGCTCTACTGGAGACATCAAGTGAGGCTAATAAGACAGGTTCGGGCAGAGATGTATGAAACATGCACTTCCGCCTTTTCCCTTTTGTTACTCGTTGGTGAGGAGCTTAACTCATTGAGGCTATGATATATGAAAAGGAGCAACTGGAAGGTGTTTTTATTTTTTTTTTGGCTGGTTTGCATTGTATTTTTGTTTTTTGGTTTGTTTTGGCTTACTGCTGATGGTCCATTTCACTACCTAGAAAATAGTGCCAATTGTGCTCTCAGTAATTTAAATTTATTTAAATTACTCTCGACAGGGCTCTTACTCAGAATCTACTGGGTCATTTTCTTTTGGGAACTTATAAAAGAAAAATAAAACTTTACCTTTTTTGTGTAAGTAAATAGTACTATTGATTGTTTCTTTCTAAGTTAAAAAAAGGAAACAACAATCCACCAGCTAGCACTACGGATAAATGTCCTGCTATTTTAATACTATTCATTCTCTTTCCTCCCATGCTCAGGTGCGAGACCATGTGTGGACGATCATCATGGAGTCTGTAGTGCCCTCTGACAAGGGGAACTACACCTGTGTTGTAGAAAACCAATATGGCAGCATCAATCACACCTACCAGCTTGACGTAGTCGGTGAGTGTTCTTTCTTGTTCCTTGTTTTTGTGCCTTTTGAACTGCCAGCCCGGATCAAGCTTCCCGATCGCATGGTTTGGGTTGAGGGAGCGAGTGTTTGTTAAGGAAGTCACGTCTAAAATTAAACTTGTTCACTTGTAGCCTGAAGGACAGAGCTACATGAAGAATTAAAATGATTATTCCCTGTAGGACCTGACCCGTGCATCCCTCTCCTCACACCAACACTTGTATAAATCACAGGCCTATTTCCTCAGTCACTGTTGTCCCCTGGGCTTGGCAGGAACCCACCGCTGTCCCTGGCAGCCAGATCGTTTCAGCGAGGGGAATGTTTCCTCTGGAGGCTGAGCCCAGTCCCACAGTGATGTCTGGGTCAAAACCGTTGAGACATTTGTTCCTTTGCCAGATGCTATGGTCATTAGTTTACACTGGAGGATTATCGGCTGACTAAATGGGACCCCAAGAACATTTTAATTTTATGCTGGCTCGACGTAGGACTCTTAACTCAACTATCCATCTATTTTGGTTAATGTCAGTAATCACACAGGCAGAGTACAGCAGGGGATGCAGTCAATGTAATTTTCTGGCTCAGGAATTGCCGTCTGCATCTTGTGAAATCGTAGCCATCTGATTTTAACTTGTGACCTTGTCTGTAATCACTGCCTTCCATTGCCACAGTGAGAGACCTTAATGAAAAGCACATTTTTAATAGTTAGTGTTTTAAAAGCAACTTTTTATTGTTTTCGATAAGGCACATGCCACTCGTCTTTTCATGTTATTTAAAATGTGTTTAAAGCGTCTGTTTTGTTCGCCTGTTTTCAGAGCGCTCCCCGCACAGGCCCATCCTGCAGGCCGGCCTGCCAGCCAATCGCACGGCTGTGGTGGGAAGCGACGTGGAGTTTGAGTGCAAGGTGTTCAGCGACCCCCAGCCTCACATCCAGTGGCTGAAACACATCGAGGTCAATGGGAGCCACGCGGGCCCCGACGGTCTGCCGTACGTCCGCATCCTTAAGGTAGGAACCAACGTACCAATGTTTGAAAAGCCAAAACAGTTACATTACAATGAATAAACCCTCTTTGGGTGTATTTCAACGTGGGTGCTAACTAAATTATATTAAAATGAAGTAAAATTAAGTCTGAAATAGAGTTTCATGGGTTAGGGTCATGTCAACCTAAATTCCTTATTACATTATTTGACCTAATGTACTTTATATTGCCATACAGATAAATGTGATGAGGCCCAGGGTGATTCTCTATTATAGAAGAAACCTTGATGTTTTCTTAATTTAGGTTAATGTAATTTAATGTTAATAAATGTAAAAGGAAAATTTTAATTCCTGCAAAATAGGCTGGGCGATGGAGCTCTTTGACGAATACTGTAATATCGATAATGTCATGATATTTTGGCAATGACTTTTGGTGCTTTCATAAGATATTTACACACAAGAAATATTTTAGGAAAGAATATTGGAAGTGTGGATATTTCGACCAAGTGGATGGAGACAGCTTGAACAGTATGAAGTTTGGAAAATGACATTACTTCAATGCAGCCTAAGACAATATTTAACAATATCATGAAATAATTAACCAAAGTTCCAGACAATAACTAGTCTCATATAGCAATATATTGGCCAACTCGAATGCAGATATATATCCCAGCAATATATATCCCGATCACAACTAAATTGTTCATCATGAGAGGATTTGTTGCTTTTGTTGCTGCTGTCTTATATTTCATTATTGTTTTGTTACACGTGACCTGTTTTTACTTGCAGCACTCTGGGGTCAATAGCTCGGACACTCAGGTGCTGACCCTCTACAATGTGACAGAGGAGGAGAGCGGGGAGTATATCTGTAAAGTGTCCAATTATATAGGGGAGGCCAATCAGTCGGCCTGGCTGACTGTCACCAGATATGACCCCACAGGTAACCGACTCACCGCTGTACAGCAGCGCACGTAGGACCACACAGACGCCTCGCTGCTAGGAACACCTGGAGAGATAGGGCTGTACGCTAGAGACAGCCTACCCACTCACCCCCGGCTGTTTCTCTCCTCCCTCCCTCCCTCCCTCCCTCATTCTGTCTCGGTGCTCCTGACTGTAAATGACGCTATGGAAAATTCCCAGCAGAACAGTTGAAAGTGTTTGGGCCCTGGTTTATGTTGGACTCCTTTCTCATTCCTGCCCCATGCCTGTGCCATGCCCTCCTAATAAGGGCCTCTCTCCTGCCATCCTCTTCCATTACTTTCACTCCCTTGCCCTTCAAAGTCCTCTGCTCACCTCTCTCTCTCTCTCTCTCTCTCTACTGCCTTTGTTATTTTCCATGAGGGCTTCATGATCTTTCTCTGACCCCCCCCCCCCTCTGTTTGTGTGTGTGTGTGTGAGACTTACTGTTGTAGATTTTAGCACTGTTCTGCTGTGGAGTTTTCCATGTTGCCCATCTCTTGCATGTAGAGATGAGGCTGAGGTATTTCAATGTTTGGTGATGGAAAATGAGGGGCCCACAGAGCCTCTGCCTAACCAGCTCCACCACTAACCGACAGCTGGGGCGTTCTTCCCGGCCGAGTTCCTTTGCAGGGGGCTCTGGGTGATACTTGTGGGCAGCCTGTCTTGGAGCGAGGAGTCGGGACGACTCCTTCGTCGCCCATTCCCTTCGTACTTCTACAAAGCCTTTTCCCCTTTTCAGAATCTTTTAACTCATGGCTCCCTTTTCTCTTCCTCTTTTTGGGCCTCTTGTCGGGTCTGTCTTCCTCTCGTTATGTTCTAGACCGCTGGCCTTAACACCACGGACAAGGAAATGGAAGTCCTCCAACTGAGAAATGTGTCTTATGATGACGCTGGGGAGTATACCTGCTTGGCGGGCAATTCTATCGGGTTCTCTCACCACTCTGCATGGTTGACCGTTTTTGAAGGTATCAGTGGTTCTGTCGCTCTCCTGGTTTCTTTCCCTCCCTCCCTCCTTCCTTCCTCTCCTCCAGCCTGGCTCTCCTGTGCTCACATCGATCAGAACAGGGTCTTGTTTGACCCCAGCTCTGCTGTGATATGTGTCAGGAAGCCAGGGCATGTTACCATTACTAAACCCTCTGCTCAACATGGCTTCTGCTCCATTCAGTTTACTGGATGGGAAAGTACGGGCCATGTTCTGCTCTTTTACTAAATTAAAACACACAATACCAAACAGCCCATGAGGGACTCGCTTTAGAGTCTACCAAAAAAAAAAAAAAAGGTCCCTCCAAATAAACCTGTTTCAATCAGAAGATATACATTGATCGTATACGTGATTGTCTCAGGTGGAGGTTGACATTTTTTTTTTTTTGGCTGGGCTGTTTGGGCTGTTGAGCTCTGATGGGGTTTCATTCTGAACTGTCTCCCACTCTGTTCTTTAATTGGTGTTTATGTTTGATTGGGTTTTAACACTGACGGTCTTTGACAAGCGCTGCAAATGACATGGATCTCTGATGTCATTTCCTGCTGTGAGTGCAGCGCCCGGCTTCGATAATTGGCCCACTGTGGTGTAAGTGCCTCATTCCATATTGTGGAATGGGCATTTGTCCAATTATCGAGCTGCTTGTCAGTCAGCTCCTTCATACAAGTGCAGATCACTTGTGTTGCTGATGTTGCTCAGGGGTGTAACAGTTCACATCAAAACAAAAAAAATCTTATTCTGTACCTCCCTTTGTTTTGAGCATTTCAGCATATAATAACTAAAACATTGCAGTGATCAGTTCTTTACTTGTGAGCCACTTCTGTTACTAATTTATTATTATTTTTATTTTATAGTCATACAAAACTGTAGCAGTATCTTTGTATGTCCCACTTTTTCTCCAATGGGACTTTTAAAGGTCAATCAAGCTGAAAAGTTTTATTAATTGTGGATCACAGCTACAGGCAGCGCTTAACACCAGACTGCATTCCATTCTGAGTGAGAATTAGGCTTTGTTCTCAACAGGATTCACTGCCATGGCGAAACTTTGATGTAACAGCAAAATCGCTGTCTTATTCTGATATGCATGAAATTTGTAGTTCAATTATGGGTTGAGTGAAATTCGCCCAGCCATGATTCTAAAAACTCAGCTGCACACTCAAGAATTTCCTATCTTGTGATCTGTTACACCCTGATGATGATTAAAGTTAATGTTGGTGTTTTCACTTAAGGGGAGGAAAAAAACATGATCTGAATTGGATGGTGACACACAACGTTTAAACCACATAGATGTTTTTAAGCTACATTTTGTGGTACCATTGTAAACATTACCAGCACCAACAGACAATACACACACACTAACAGAGTTTAGGACAAATAAGCTGTTATTTGTGCTATTCAGGTCTGCAGTCAGATTTATGAACTGAATGAGAATGTTGGATGGAGTGGCTTTGATGAACAATGTCTATCAAAAAAAAAAAAAAAAGAAAATACCATTATTTTGTGTGTTTGTTCTTGTGTGTGTGGTCAAATTTCTACACAGAAAACCTAAGCTTTTGATGACTCACTACCAATGTTTTTAGTTTGCATTCGGCATGTTTCACCAAACTTATTCAAATTCATAATTTTCACCTAGCATTGAAATGTCAGTGGTTTAGAGTGATTATCAGCAGGACACACAAACGACATAGCCATTAACATGTAACACTGACTCAAAACGCTACTAACTGCGAGGCGTGTTCCAGCCTGCATCTGGAGAGAACATGGACGCTCTGATTCAAGGGACTAGCGCCACTTCTCACACTGGCAAAGAATGCTAAATGAAACCCTATGCTTCAAAGAAGTGATTATAGAGCAACAATAGCAGTTTGTGCTTAGGCCTCATGTACCGTGTGTGTCGGTGTCAAAGGCTCTGGTTTTCTCTTGAGACACTGTGTGTGTGTGTGTGTGTGTGTGCGTGCGTGTGCGTGTTGAGACCTCAGTGCATGGGCTTGTTTGTTGTGCTTGTGAAATAGACAATTTTCAGCAGTGTGATTTTTATTCGCGGTAGCTCACCCCTCCCTACTCCATCCACCCTTTTATCACCCCACCCCTACCTCCTGCAGCAGCTCCACAGTACCATCCCACCAGCCACACCTACCTGGAGGTGGTCATCTACTGTGTTGGCTTCTTCATCATTGCCGTCATGGTGGCCACTGCGGTCATCTTCAAGATGCGCACGTCCTCCAAGAAGAGTGACTTCAACAGCCAGCTGGCTGTCCACAAGCTGGCCAAGAGCATTCCCCTGCGCAGACAGGTAACAGAAAGTAGATAGGGGGTTTGGAAACTTTACTCCATTTCATATTCCCTAGTTATTTTCAAATTATATTTAGAAAGCATGTGTTGTTCCATTAATTTGATTAGATTTTACTTGCCTGTACAAAATGGTGTTCATTTTTTTTGGCGATGGTTTTAATAAGCCATCATTCGTCGCGATTCCCGATTCTTTGTGAATCCTTGAGATCCAGTCTGTCAGGTAGGTATAGACATTCAACAGTTACCCTTATATCCTCGGAGCTTAACAACTTTAGAAATATGATAATAAAAAAAGTATTGCTTTAAAATTCAATTGGTTTTCTATCCCTTTTCCTTTTACTAGCCCCTGTCACCCTTTCTGTTTCCACTATCAGGAAGTAATGTCATGCTCCTTTCCTGCAGGTGTCTGTGGACTCCAGCTCCTCCATCCACTCTGGGGTGATGCTGGTTCGCCCCTCCCGCCTCTCCTCCAGTGGTTCCCCCATGCTGTCTGGTGTGTCTGAGTATGAGCTGCCACAGGACCCTCGCTGGGAGCTTCCCCGGGACAGGTGTGCGCTCAACACATTTATTGCGACAGAGGTGGCAGGAGCGGGAGATCTTGGTTGTTAAAAAAAAGTTTTAATGGGAGTGTTATTAACTGGTGCAGCAGCTACTGTTGTAATTCCCTTCACTCTGTTTGACATTGACTATTTCCCCTCCACCCTGCACAGACTGATCCTCGGAAAGCCGCTCGGTGAAGGCTGCTTTGGTCAAGTTGTAATGGGAGAGGCACTTGGTCTGTATAAAGAGAAGCCAAACCGTGTGACCAAAGTTGCCGTCAAGATGCTGAAATGTAAGTGAGCTGTCAGTGTGAATGGATGGATTTTCTTTTTCAAAACAAAATGTAGTAAAAGCGGAATCCTTTTAAACACATTCTGCAAGCACGCAGAAGCCTTAACGCCTTTCCCCAGGGAGAATAAATTCTCTCAATCCAGAGATGTGATATTAAAGTGGACATTGGTCCCTGGCTCCATGCCAGTGTGCAAATGAGAGACAGTGTAAAAAAATCTTTTATGAGAACCCTTGACATTAGATATACGGCGGTGTTCATAAAACTCCACAGAGAAGGGATGGAGGGAAAGTAGCAGTTATTGGCCTGCTACTTCTTAAGTGCCTTTCCCGGGAGAGTGCTCCCTTCCCGCTAGCGTTCAGCCAATCTGAGACCGCCATCACTGAGGGAGCTATCGCATAGATGTGCTTTGTGAAGGTGTTTAATTTCAGGGCCCATTTTCCCAGTTCATTGACCAGTTCCCTTAATGTTTCTTTCATGTTGCTTGCTCTTCAGCCGATGCCACGGAGAAAGACCTATCGGACCTGATTTCTGAGATGGAGATGATGAAGATCATCGGGAAGCACAAGAACATCATCAATCTGCTGGGAGCCTGCACACAAGATGGTAGGAGCCCAACAAGCAGGGGGTCCATTTTTCAATCAGTCTTTACTCCGAGCCTCCCGGCACCCCACTCACATGCTCTTGACAGATGGACATGCATGCACGCACGCACGCACACACACATCCATTATGAGAGAGAGAGTCTCCGAACTTTTTGTCCACACATTAACTGGGGGTGAAAAAAAAGAAGCATTGCCCTGGCACTTACGCTAACACATGTTTAGAGCAGCGTGAATAAGCGGTTCTGACAACCAGCTTCCGAGCTCTGCTGGGAAGGAACCACAGCTGCTGCCAGGGTTTGCCATATCTCTCAAATCATCCCTGACAAGGCCTGGCGCTGTTCTCCGACCTCTGCTGTGAGCGGAGGCTGACCTCTAATGACCCCGCCGTGCATGTTGCCCTACTGTTCGCTCGACTTCCACGTTAAATAAACCACCATGTTCTTTTTTTGTAGCGTTATCTAAAGCCACAACTGTTTTGACATTGAAATTTGTCTTACCTAGAGTGAGCAGTCAGCAGACTGATTAACTATCTACAAATTGAGGGTTTTGGTTTTTTTATCAGTGAAAGGCTTTTTTTTTTTCCTCATACGGTAATACGTAACATTCTTTTGTTAAAAAAAAGAATATATATATATATATATATATATATATTGCTGCCATTAAATGTATTTGCGTTATTCGTCTGCTCCTCTGTTTGCGGTTTCCATTGTTGTTTGGTGGGGTCCGCCGTGCCTGCCAAGAATTCAAACATCGTGCACATGGAACAACTGAAAGGCAGCCACAAAGCAGAGTGGCTCCTTATGGTCAGTAAGCTGTCGATATGGATGAACATTGACAAAAAAAGAACAGCACTCTCGGATGAAAAATATCCCCACCACCTCAAGTGACCAAAAAAGAAACAATCCATCAGAAGAAAGCAAAATGTCTTCTTTAATTTCAACGTCTAGACGAGGGTTATCCCGGATGTGGTTTCAAATGTAATTCTGGGACTAAGAGAGTAATCCACACCGACGATCTTATGGATTGGCAGTTTATATCCATGCATTCATTTTCTTTTATTGCTATGGGGTCTTTGCCCTATAGCTTTTCAGCCTAACTCGCAATTGAACTTTCTCAACACACTGCCTCTTAGGTCCTACTGCTTAGGTCTTACATCCTAGACACCTAGTTTCCTTGTTTCCAGGTCCTCTCTATGTGATTGTGGAATTCGCATCCAAGGGCAACCTCCGGGAGTATTTGCGTGCCCGGCGCCCACCAGGCATGGAGTACTGCTACAACCCTGATCAGGTGCCTGTTGAGAACATGTCCATCAAAGACCTGGTCTCCTGTGCCTACCAGGTGGCTCGTGGGATGGAGTATCTGGCCTCTAAGAAGGTAATTCAGTATTATTATTATATATCTTATATAATAATAATAATAGGAATTATAGCTGCAGGCAGCAATACACAGGGCCCAGTTTATTTGGGTTGGGTGCGTTTTATGGTTTCCCTGCGGTTCTCTGAAACGCAGCACGAGTTTCCGAGTTTACTTGAACGCAGCCTGGGCTCCCACCAGTCTCGTCTCCTGCTTGCTCGACTCATTTCTTTTTTTTTTTTTTTTTTATATCGTGACTGACCTTGATGACTGGATTTTTGGACAATGGCTTCTTTATTGTCTTTGATTTTTCGGCATCTGTAAGAATAAGAAGAATATTACTTTTCATAACAATAAATGCATGTTATTTGTAATTACTACTTTATTGTAGATTTTATGTTAGAAATGTAAAATTGTAAAATGTTGTAATGCAGATAGCATTTAGGTAACTTTTACATTAATTTACAGTAGGAAATAGTATGGAATAATTAGTCAAGATCACAAACACTTTCTAGGTTTTCATTATAGTTTAAGTGTAGTTATAGGACAATGTTTATAAATTACTTTTATAATAAAGTATTTATTTTTTTGTAAACTATATGTTGTAATTGTTATAACTTACCTTGCTGCATTGAAGTATATCTAGAGTTTATGTTTTTAGTTGGATTATACTTTCAGTAAATTCAGTTTCCATGAAATACGCAACGTGATATTTCTGTGGGTTATTAGCGTTGCACGGCTGCTGTTTTTCCAACGCCACATTCGTTTTTTTTAAGGGATTAAGGGACATTTTCAGGATTATTTTCTATTCTTTTTTTTTTGATTAATCCGGAAAAGTATTGTAGACCAAGGATTTCAAATATCAATCCAACAGATCTACTGACATCCGCCCAGTAAGAAGCTCTATAAATGTACACGAAAATCGATAGTTTGGTAATGTCGAACAAGTACAGAATGACTATGTCCACACCGCACGGTGGACACAGTCCAACTGGATATTCTCAATCAGAATTTGTACATTTAAAGTAAATAATACGAGGACATCATAAAGCGTCTTACTGTAAATCTCATCTCGTTCAATTTCTAAACGACATGTGTGACATGTCAGTTAACCAGAATAATGCGGGTCAAATTTGTTCGGTGGAGCCCTAATAAACTTTCTTCAGAAATCACTTTTGAAAACTAAGGTTACAAAGTACTTTTCAGGGACAAGGTCAAATCAACAACCAAACTAAAACGCTGGGACAGGAATTGCTGCAATTTTCCAGAAACTAAAAACAGGGATAAAAAAGGAGTAAAACCAGAGATATCGCCGGAGAATTTCAAAACAAGATAAGATAATACACCACGCATAGTAGTTTAAGTCGCTCGGTGTTGTTTTGCAGTGCATCCACAGAGATCTGGCCGCTCGCAACGTCTTGGTTACCGAGGACAACGTCATGAAGATCGCAGACTTTGGCCTGGCGAGAGACATCCACCACATCGATTACTACAAGAAGACCACCAACGTGAGGAACCCTCTTCAGTCGCTCACTGCCGTTCGTACGAGTGTGCATTTAACTAGGCCTGCTCTGTACACGGCCTAACACACATTTGTTTGCTTTTTTCAACACAGGGTCGTTTACCAGTCAAGTGGATGGCCCCTGAGGCTCTCTTCGACCGGATATACACACACCAAAGTGATGTGTAAGTATTGTGTGTTGACCATGCTTTTTCCTTTCCAATCTGGATGAGCAATTGACCACATTACCCGCAGGAGTTTTATATATATATATATATATATATATATATAAATAAAATATTCCAACTCGTTGTACATATAATAACCCTGTATATTTGCTACTTCAAAATCACAATTCCCCGTGTCATCAATCAGGGGATGTCCAATTTAATCCAACATCTTTTTGTCTGTGTTTGTGCGTCTGCAGCTGGTCCTTTGGAGTATTACTATGGGAAATCTTCACCCTCGGGGGCTCCCCGTACCCTGGGGTTCCCGTTGAGGAGCTGTTCAAGCTGCTAAAGGAGGGACACCGCATGGACAAGCCTTCCACCTGCACGCACGAGCTGTGAGGATGACGCAGCACTCAAGTCATACAAATATTGACCTCGATATATCACACGCACACATGCATGCATGCGCGAACGCACGTAGGTTTCCGCACATCTTCAGGGGCGATAATCGCCACCATCTGTTAACTCTTTATATTATTCCAAGCTCATTTAGAAAGATGGAGGTAACGGAGAAGACATGATGTGAGTTTGGTAATCACAATGGAGAACTACTAGAGAGGTGTATTCCAACAAATAATTGTTTAAAAAAAAAAAAAAAAAAAAAAATCTGAAACAAAATTGTCGTCATTAACTCTAGTTTTGTAGTTGACACTTCAAGTGCGCTAAATGTTGACCATTCATTTTCGGAAAGTTCTGGCATCTTTTACATCGTTTTATTTTGGGCTGGCGGTTTCACACATTTCAAAATGTTAGATGACCCTGGCGTCTGCCCTGTTGCTCTCCATGAAGGTACATGATGATGAGGGACTGCTGGCATGCGGTGCCGTCTCAGAGGCCCACGTTCAAACAGCTGGTGGAGGACCTGGACCGCTGCCTGGCCATGACATCCAACCAGGTGAGTCATCTGACGGCTTCCACCATCAGACCATATAGAGACAGCGCTTTTTCGGCTTCTCCTGAAGAGGAATTTAGACAGGGATATTGCAACCAATGTCTAATGACCCCGTCCCCCCCCATCTAGGAGTATTTGGAGCTGTCTGTGCCTCTGGACCAGTACTCCCCCAGTTACCCTGATACCCGCAGCTCAACCTGCTCCTCTGGTGAGGACTCGGTCTTCTCCCACGATGCCGGCGCCGAGGAGCCCTGCCTGCCAAAGTTTCCTCCGCACCCCAACGGGGCAGCAATTAAGAAACGCTGATACCTCACCTCTACTCGAGTCAAACCTTGACTCTTACACTCCTTCTCCTGTCCTCCACTCCCTGCCTCATGCGAGGGCGGGGGGTGTGCCAGACTTCCTACATTCCCAGAGATGAAGCTAGAACACTGGTGCTTCTGTGTGCGAGGGGAGGTGCTTGGAGGAAATTTCCAGAACTTGTCACAAGGACTTAAGTGTGGAGGCCGCTTCCTGGTGTACCAGTAGTAAGGTGGCTACGTTGGTTATGAGGCACTTTGCTCTACCTGGAGTGCTAGTTTATCTCAGTGCTGGAAGAATTCACTCGGACTACCACTCTTTCCTCTTTCCCACTACTTTGGGCATTCCACGGGTCAAAAGAATCAAAAGGACTGACTGATTATGTCAGTAGCGCGTTGCCCGATTTTTTTGTTTTTTGGTTTTTGTTTCTTTTTTTTTTTCCCCCCCATTGTCTCTCTATCACTAGTGAAGAAAGGCAATCTGCTTTTCAGACCAAATCCAGAGAATATATTAGCAGGGGACATGCATACCTTTTACATGTTAGCACAGGGGTCCATTGCATCAACAAACTATCTTCTTGTAAATACAGGTAGAAAATTATAAATATGAATATATATTTACACTGTACTCTTATTTTTATTATCATAATTGATTTATTTTTTCCTTTTTGTACAAGGATGCATTTGTTTGATCCATTTTTTAAAAATAAAGTATAGTCTGTAGGGCAGATGGTATTATCATGAGATTATCATTCGGTTGTATTGCGGAAGTCTTGGCCAGTTTTAGCTTTATCCCGATTCTTTACAGCTTTTGTTCCCCTCTAAGTCTGCTGCATATTCATCAGTGGAAAAATACATCAGCTTTTGTTTTTTTTCCAGGGACATGCAGTTTTCAAGACACAATCTGCTCGACGATGTAGCTCCGCGGTCGGGGTTCATGTCCTATAAAAGTTATTAATGGTCCTTTGTAAAAATCCATACTGTACCTGTGTGTGTGTGTGTGTGTGTGTGTGTGTGTGTGTGTGTGTGTGTGTGTGTGTGTGTGTGTGTGTGTGTGTGTGTGTGTGTGTGTGTGTGTGTGTGTGTGTGTGTGTCTTTATATAAGTCAGAAATAGAAAGCCAGCAGGGTTAGCAGGAAATGCTATAATTCATTTATTTTGTCCAATTCAAGATTGTTCGTTTATGGATGGTCACAACTGTAAATATGCCTGGATGTCCGACCTGCAGGTTAAAAAGTACCGGAGTGTCGTTATTTTTTGTTTTTGTTTGTTTCAGTCAACACCGTGCACTTCCACTGTGCATGCCTTCCATGTGATGAACTAATCTTGTACTGTAAATGCTTTAACAGGAGTTCCAATTGCTGCCTTACAACTTCTGATGAAGGATTGCAGAACACGTATGTCATCGTAAAAAAGGATTACATTAAATAAAATGCTATTGAAATAAAAACAAAACAAAGCCGTAATGCTTTCAGCGGTTCAACTGAACTTTATAAACGGGTCTATAAATATCATGATTTTCCTGCTTGTGAAGTAAATCATGTTTACAGAGATTGGAGCGATGGCCACTTCAATCTCCAAGCAATTTAACACAGGTTGCCGGGGACGATTAAATATGATAATGTGCCGCTGACTTCAGATGAAACGTCCGCTTGTGCAGAGAGCCACAGCTTGCTGTAAACATGTAATTTATGGCAGAGTGAGTGGCTCGGCTAGTGCCGGCACTGCACTTCCATCCATCAGCCCCACCAACCTTGATGCCTGCCTGTGTCTGCTTCTGGCTTCCTGCCATTGGTTGATGCATCACCTGGACTGCTGTCTCCATGCAACAGGCTAAAAGCTGCCGCACAACAATACAGCCTCTCAACCCCTTTTCCCTTAAAGACAGCTTTTTTACAACCCGGGTCAACACAGTTAGCCTTTAGTATCTGCAGCCTCCTTGCTCCCGTTAAGAGAGACAGTTTTGTTCTAAATGGAGTAGAATGCTCTGTTTGTGTATTTAACAAATGTTCTCTACACGTATCCAAGAGGATGTATGTGTGGAACATATAAGAAATGTGACAGTGTGTAATGGTACGCCCCCTCGGCAGTTCTTCCGATGGCCTTCGAGGGTACAAGGCCATCTCTGTGCCATCTGTGGATCGACGCTTCCAGGTTACGAGAAGGGAGACCTTTTTTGGGGAGAAATTTCATCAATCCCTGGAAACGTGTCGTAATAAAGGCTTCCGTGTGTGTGCTGTGTTTGAGGTGACGATGAAGGGCTCTATGTATGAACAGAGGGGCGCTAAAGAAGCCTTACTTTATAACCAGGTAATGATGCAAGGCATGAATCCCAGGTGCAATTAGATGGAGGGTGTTATCACTACGGCCAGATGGTGCAGGAAGAATTGGGTGGAGCAAAGTTCATCAGTTATTGTCCAGTATGGCAACACTGCTTTCACTAATAGGTGCAGACGAGATAAGATAACACTTTGACACCCGGGGCGCAAACTTAGTATAATTATGTTGACGAGCAACAAAAAATCCCCCCCAAAAAACCTACGCCGTGTATTTGTTTTGATGGAGATGTAGTCGATGAGCTTTCAAAACACGTAGCTTGTACGCAGGTACGGGTGGAGAATGTGAAAGTGTGGTCGTGAGATTTCTAATCACCGGAATGGCCAGAGCAAAGTAGAGGGCTCTCTTCTCCACAGTTTAGACTTTTTGCAAAGCAGATTTGATTTGGGAACGCCTGTAACTCTTTAATTGCCGCGTTCCTGGCATCGCCCGTCCCTAATCAGCGTGATGTACCGTCGGCGACGGAAGCAGCCTCGCTGAACTCTGGTTGGCTAAATGTCCCAGATGGATCTATGGCCTTAAATTAAGCCTCCATGCCAGCTTCTAATTCCATGGCATTTAAACAACACTAAAGAATCCATCACATTCGTGGTCATAGTGAAAGGCGCCACCTTAAATAACTGACATTGTTTTTGGTTAAAGCTGTTTTCACACTTGTGAAAGTGCTCAGCTTGCCAACTTTTAATCAGATGAGTTATTTATGTTCTGTCGCATTACGACCATTCTATGTGGACTATTTCACAAACTGAAGATCCATTATCTTCATTCGTTATCCCTCTGCCACTCCTGTCATGGTATCCGAAAAGTCGCTTCAAGATGACTTTTGCAAATATCTGCAGGTTGGACATGGAAAAAAAAAAAGGTTTTTCACCCTTGTGTCCATAATTGCAAAAAAGCAACATTTTTAAGGTTCATGCAAATTTGTTCGCACGTTCGACTGTTGCTCGAAAAATGGACCATTTTTAATATCTCACAAAGGTTATTAGTGTTTCACAGCCCCGCTTCGGCGGTTGACCCCTCTGAGTTTGGCTGTTTTAAGGGGCAAATATTTTAAACGAATGTCAGCTATGTTAATCGTCACCTGAGGGGCAGCGGCTCCTTTGCTGTAACTAACACAGCCGTGGTTGTTCATAGTCACACGCAGAGTTATAGTTTCATAATATACTACAATTTCAATGTCAACTTGATCAAAATGATCTTCACTTCATGTAACCTTCATATTTCACAGAATTTGAAAGACTTCAGGGGCACGTCTTCTTGGTCGATTCATATTGTGGACTGCCTAGAATTAAATAAATGGATGATTTATTTTTTTGCCCCCTTGCCCTTTTTATTTTTTTATTTTTTATCTTTACCTGGAGGCTCATTTGATTTGTCGAGGTTTGTCCTCATCCTTTCTGTTTTTTCTAGATAAGCGACGACCCCTCGCTCTGCGGCCCGTCAGGACTGACGGACGACCTGCCCTTCAACTCGCCGCGGAGAAAATGGAGGAGTGGTGACATCAGACTGTTTTTGTGTACCTCCGTCACCTCGCAAATAAACGGAATATGTATGGGGGGGGGGGGGGGGGGGGGGGCTGTCAAGGCTCCAGGAAGGATTGGTGAAGGGGGGGGTGGAGGTCGCAAAAAACAGCGGAACGATATCGGCCTTAATGAATATCAATCTGGCCGGCGTCCATCTGCAAAGTACAGAAGACCATTTTGGGTGTCCTGGATGAGGTCAATGAGTGAGGGAATTCTGCGTGTGTGTGCGTGCGTGTGCGTGTGTGCATGTGTGTGTGTGTGTGAGAGAGAGAGGTAGAGAACCCAAAGCCTATACTTACCACCGAGGTGCCTCCAGACGAAAACACTGTTGATTGCCGCAAGGGTTGAGATGAGGAAAAAAAAATTTGTTCGCAAACTGTAATAGCCGCGCTCCCCGCCCTCGCTCGACAGGGGTTAAGCCAATGAGCATGTGTTTTGTATACAAGTGTGGTCGCCATGTTTTTCTGGGCGTAGTTCAGTCCTCAAATCACATTCTTGCCACGGAGCAAAAAATATGTCATGCTTGTTAACGATGTAAATATTTTGGAGGTGAAGTCTCAGCTTGCCTGGTGCAGTAGCTGTCGTGGTCTCCTCTCCTCTTCACGTCTCCTCCCTCTCCTCCGTCTCCCCCCGCCGCTCACTCGCTGACGGGGCCCGGGGAGCCCCTCGTGCACCCCGGGACAGAGCTGACAGACGGGGGCGAGGCCCGGGGCACGGCCCGCCACTCACCGCACCTCTCGCTATTGTCCTTCGCTTCCTGCCCTCTTCCTCCTCCCTCTCCACTTCTCACCCTCCCGCCCGGCGCATCATAACTTAAGATTTTGGTTTTCTGTTGTGCACGGAGGAATGTGGCTTTGGTATCTATCTATCTATCTATCTATCTATCTATCTATCTATCTATCTATCTATCTATCTATCTATCCATCTATCTATCTATCTATCTATCTATCTATCTATCTATCTATCTATCTATCTATCTATCTATCTATCTATCTATCTATCTATCTATCTATCTATCTATCTATCTATAGTTAACTCCTTTCATTGCTGTAAATCTGATAGAGGTGGAATTTACGACAATCCAGAGGAAAGGGTGTGGTCGGGTAAATGAGATGGGGAATGGTGTGTTTTCTGTATAGAAACACAGGTGTGTGTGTGTGTGTGTGTGTGTGTGTGTGTTTAAGTCTGTCTGTCGGTCGGTCTGTCTGTCTGTCTGCGAGTGCGTCTGCTCGGCTAGGTGTCTCTTGGCGTCCACACAAAAAAGTGACGCCTCGGGGCCCCCGCCACGCCCCTTTCCCACCAGATCGGCTTTCCTCAGTGGAGGAGCGGAGACGGTGGCGGACACCTCCTCCTCCTCTTCCTCCTCCTCCTCCTCCTCCGGGCTGGAGACACATAATCCCAGCCTGTCAAGAGCTTTATCAAACAGGATCAACTGGTGCGCCGGGAGCCCCCGCCCACCGCCACCTCCTCCACCTCCACCTCCACCTCCAACCCCATCACCGCTGCAGACAGGAGGATACCTGTACATGCATTCCTTCAACACATCCCAGTCCCAGGGGACGGATCACCTGTCTTTTTAATGGCACTTTGCCTTGGGGAGGGGAGGAGGTGGAGGTGGAGGGGGTGTATACAGTAGCTCCTCTGCATTGTCCCCGCTGAAAACTAAGACCATCACAACGACGTAAAGGCCGTGTATTCTAAACGGATCAACCCCTGCTTCGCTGTTCCCTAATCTGTTTTCAACTAAAGCTGTTGTGTTGTGCGGGGCAGATTGCCGTAGGTGACGTTTCATCGTCCCTCGCCAGAGGATGTGTTGCGCCCTCCCCGAGGGAGCGTTCCCCAAAAACGTAGTTATCGCCTCCGATTTGGTTCTCACTCCTGGTCCATGTGCTGCGGGTGTGAAGAGGGGAGATAAGATAAGAAGGGATGGAGGGAGGGGGATGGAGGGAGGGGGGGTATGAATCAAAGTGGGGTTGTTGTGCGCGTGGGGGATCTAATCATATCACTTGCCCCCGAGCCGTATGTCTTCGTACTCTCTTTAATTGAATTGAGCTCGGGATGAGATTGCCTGACGTGCTATTCCAGCGTGTGAGAGGGAATGGCCTGAAAAAGGAAGATTCATTTGAGTTTGGTTGTATCCTGAAATACACAATGAAAACAATGACAATGACAACAATAATAATAATAATAATAATAATAATAATAATAATGATAATAATAACACAAAACAACAAAGTTATCCTCATCACCTCGGTCCTTCAGCTTTCACCAGCAACATGCTGCTGTCAGGAGAACTCACCTCTCTCGTCTGCTGCGACATAATGGCGCGGTGTTACAGCGATGCCGGCGACGCAGCATTGGGGGGCGGACTGGTCGAAGCTGACAGATTTGGGCTCAACCACCAACACTAGCCTTATTGAATTTCTCAGCCCATGTGTCTTTTTTTTTGGGGGGGGTGGAACGCATTATTTCCCCCCTGACTCACACCGGAGGCGTCGATGAGGATGCTGAGGCTTGGCGTCTCCGTCCCCGAGTGTGAACATCCAAATTACCACACAAAAGCACCATTTGCAATTCGTCGGAGAAGAACTTCCGTGCTATGCTTTTGAGTGTAGCATTACTTTCCACTGTTATTATAGTGGAAGAAGTAATGCCCGGCCGCGAAGAAAACAAACAATCTCACCCAGATGTTGGAAGCGGGGACACAGAGATCTTTTGATTGGCCGCTTGGCCCTCGGTCAGGATGGGATGTTGGTTTAAAGCCTCGGCCAACCCGCTGGATGTTGTGACGTAGGCACGAAATTTAACCAAACACTGTCGGTCCCTGGCAAAGCGGAAGCGAGGAAGCCAGTGGGCCCGGTCCAAAGGGTTAGGTGAATGGCTCTGATTTAGAGACGCAAATGTGCCAGACTCGGGGGGGGGGGGGGCTCTGGTACCAAGAAAATAAGGCTCTTTCTTGTGTGATGACTAATTTTTGCCAACTCAACATTTAGAGGCCGTTCGCTACCTCGTAAGGTTTAGCTGACGTGGTGGTGGATTTCTTTCCTTTTTTTTGCCCTTTATTACCTGGAATCTGAAAATAATCTCATGTTATTGGTGCAGATGTTAATGCTGGAATGAGCACAGACTTCACTCTGTTGGTCTCTATAGTCATCTTGATGCTCATTACACACTGATATATTGTTTGTATACTGCTATACTATTTACATACTATTACTACTATACTATTGTACTATTTACACTGATCAGCCACAACATTTAAACCATCACTAATAACTACTAATACTGTGTAGCCCCCCCTCATGCTGCCAAAACAGCTCTGACCCGTGGAGGCATGGACTCCACAAGACCTCTGAAGGTGTCCTGTGGTATCTGGCACCAAGACGTTAGTAGCAGATCAGATCCTTTAAGTCCTGTAAGTTGTGAGGTGGGGCCTCCGTGGATCGGGCTTGTCGTTCCAGCACATTCCACAGATGCTTGATCAGACCCTAACCCCGGCCATCCACATGAAGAAAATGTGATTCATCTGGCCAGGATGACCTTCTTCCATTGCTCCATGGTCCTGTTCTGAGGCTCACATGCTCATCGTAGGCGCTTTTTGACGGTGGACAAGGATCAGCATGGACACTCTGACCGGTCGGCGGCTACACAGCCCCATACGCATCAAGCTGTGATGCACTGTGTGTTCTGACACCTTTCTATCATAGCAGCATTAACTCGTTCAGCAATTTGTGCTACAGTAGCTCTTCTGTGGGATCGAACCAGACGGGCTGGACTTCACTCTCCACACGCATCAATAAGCCTTGGGGGCCCATGACCCTGTCGCCGGTTCACTGGTTGTCCTTCCTTGGACCACTTTTGGTAGGTATTAACCACTGCATACCGGGAGCACACCACAAGACCTGCCGTTTTGGAGATGCTCTGACCCAGTCGTCTAGCCAGCACAAATTTGGCCTTGTCAAAGTCGCTCAGATCCTTACGCTTGACCATTTTTCATGCTTACAACACATCAACTTCAAGAACTGACTGCTCACTGGCTTCCAAATACATCCCAGCCCTTTACAGGTGCCATTGGAACAAGATGAGCTATGTGATTCACTTCACTTGTCAGTGGTTTGAATGTTGCGGCTGATTATTGTATATACCATTGTACAACTGATGCTCCATTTGTATACTATTTGTATATCAGTGAGTAGTATCCATGTTTGCCTAGTTATGTGCTTATGATTTGTAAACAAAGACGCAAACAAATAAATTAATAAATAAATTAGGCTTTAATTTCACATTCTTGATTAAAAGACCCTTGATTATTTTTTCCCCCCATTTTAAGAATAACGTTTGGCAGGAAGGAGACTTTTTTTCCCCTCCCCATCCAAAAAAGGGTATGATGGATATTTTGGAAATATCTTCCTTGTACCAGGGTCCTAAGCTACGAGGCCCGTTCGACACACCCAGGATATCCTTCGGTTAGCTGGCTCCACCAAGCCTAACAACCGCACCGAGCGGTGTCACGCCGGTGGTGATCGACTTGTTTAGCCAAGCCGGGTTTTCCAAATCTAGTGTTGAGCGCGTTCACGTATAAGGCCCCGGTGTTGGCTGCTGCCAAAGGCTGGAAGGAAAGCTTGCAAAAAGCTTTCTTATCAATATCACTGCCCCATCACTGAGGCACGACTAGATCGCACTATAATTACAATTGCGTATAGCATTCAATGGATGTGTTGCTTCGATGTATTCTTATGGCGTCTAAGATCATTCCAGCCAGTATTTATAGAGCTTATTGTGAGTAATCACCGGGTGTCATGACATTTCACTGCATATATGTATGAACGTATGTATATGTATGTGACAAATAATCTCTTGAACTTGAACTTGAACTCATTCTTTCAGCTGCAACCCCGGCAGTGTGTAACGGTCCTGGGAACAAATAAAGAAGAAATATAAAAACATAATTCAAACCGGTAAGTGGACTTACTTGCAAATCCTATAAGGTCAACAAGTACAAGGCTTGAGCGCTTTAATAGGCCTCTGTTTTGGGATGATATCGGTATACAAATGGCCTTGAAATTGCTTGCGGCGAAGAAGAAAAAGAACAACAAAATGAAGCGAGGTAGACTGGCGGGGGGTCGCCGTCGTGGCACTGAAAACCCAGGGTTAAACCTGAACTTACCTCGCTCGCCCCAAAATCCTGCTTCGCAGTACGGGCCTCCGGTCCCACAGGAGGCTAGGATTTGGGTGGTGCTCGGCGAGGAGTAAACTCAAGTATTAACCAAAGCAAAGCAAGCTGCCATTTACAAGGCTTAAGTAACATGATTCCATTGAAGGTCACCGTGAAAAAAAAAAAAAAAAAGTAAGATGAAACATGCGCGCGCACAGACACACACACACACACACACACACACACACATTTAACAACACTGCAGCAAAATGGAAGGGATGTTGTGGTGCTGTTTGGATCTGAGATTCAAATGATATATTTATCAGTTCTGCTATATAAGGTGTATGTTCTGGGAAAGGGGAGCCCCAGACCAAACACACCCAAAAGCTCTGTTTGTTTTCATTCAGTTCTTAATTGTTGTTTTGTTTTTTCCATTTTCTTCGCAAATTTCCATAAGATGGATAGATAGAGAGAGATAGTATAGGATAGATAGACCGACAGACAGATGGATAGACGGACAGGCAAGCAGACAGGCGGCCAGGCAGACAGACAGACAGACAGACAGACAGACAGACAGACAGACAGACAGACAGATAGATAGACAGACAGATGGGGAGGTGGATGGGTAGGTGGGTGGATGGATGGATGGATAGATAGATAGATAGATAGATAGATAGATAGATAGATAGATAGATAGATAGATAGATAGATAGATAGATAGATAGATAGATAGATAGATAGATAGATAGATAGATAGATGGATAGATGGATAGATAGATAGATGGATAGATAGATAGATAGATAGATAGATAGATAGATAGATGGATAGATAGATAGATAGATAGATAGATAGATAGATAGATAGATGGATAGATTTATCAATACCCTGGGGAAAGTCAGGAAATAAATGACTCAAGTGGAAAATTAAATGAAAACTTGTTGCATCCTGTTTGTACATTTCAAGGCTCTCGTTGTCTTCCTCACAGCAGCAGCGTTTCGAGGGCTCTTCCGCTGTCTGTGTGTCCGTTACACATATTCTGCTGGAGAAGAGAGAACAGTGTTTCTGTCAGAGAGCTTGTTGTGCCTGGCACTGAGGCTCTGTCCCAGTCAGCTGCCATTAGAGCGTCCCCTGCCAAGTCCTCTGCTCACCGCGGACTTCATGTGAGGCTCAGCAGCGTCCTCTTGTGTCAGGAGCTGGTATCGGGGATGAACTGAGTTGATCCATTTTTCCAAGTTCCTCTCCAGTTGGACACCGCTGCTTCTGGATAGAGCTCATTATGTGCTTGGTCTAGGAAACTGTTCCTCCGCCAAGTTTCCCTTTTTGGTTTGCATGAGCAGCTGAGTGTCTGCGCTTGCTGTTCACTATGCAGGAGACACAAGTTCAACAAAAATGGCCTATTCCGACTAGCTTCGCACAGCCTCTGCAGTAGTGACTGCCAAAGATAACCCATGACAAGGCTCCTCCTTTTGTTACATATTGGTGCCTACTAGGTCAAACTACACCTAATTGTTGATTAATTTAGGCGCTGCTACCTTATTAACATAGTTTTTTACATTTTTTTTTTTTTTTTATTGCAGTAAATGAGATCTAAATGAACGCATACAACTGCGTTGACTTCATCAACGGATCATGTCCATGCATGCACTTCTACAGCGTCTGTGGGTGTGGGCTTTTCAAAAACCCTTCACATCAACATCTGTTGCATGGTTCAGTCTGGACTGAGAAAGTGCACTTTTATGTGCACACACACACACACACACACACACACACACACACACACACACACACACACACACACACACACACACACAAAATAATATCCCTCTTGTCTCACTCTGATCTTGGTTCCCCTGTTGGTTGGCAAGGTGTTACCCTTGGGAAAAAAAAGGGTTCATGGCCGGTGTATAACCAAGACTTTAAACTTGCGGCCATCGAGAGATTCACTCCCATCCCTGTGTGCTTGCAGTCGTTTTTAAGGTTACCGTGTGTGCAACGGTAAATAATTCAGTGTCAGCGGCACTGCATACAGTTCCTGGTGCAGAGAAAGCAGCTTTGCATCCCTGCAGTCTCACACACAAGCACACACACACACACACACACACACACACACACACACACACACACACACACACACACACACACACACACACAGCATCAGAGAGAGAGGGAGGGAGGGAGAGAGAGGGGGAGAGAGGGAGAGAGAGAGCAGGCACAGACTCAGAGAAGCTGCAGAGAGAGGCTACCCCCCCCCCCTTCTCTCTCTCTCTCTCTCTCTCTCACTCTCTCTCTTTCTCTCTCTCCCCCCCCCCCCCCCCCCCCCCCTCCCTCCCTCTCTCTCTGATGCTCTGTCTCTCCCTCAACACTCGCTCGGCTTCATCCAACCTGCTGCTGCTGCTGCTGCTGCTACTGCTGCTCGGGCTGCGGGCAGGTTGACTGTTACCAGCAGAAAACTTCCAGAACACCGTACCACGCACCTTCTCACCATCTTTCAACACATCACCTGAGGAGAAAAGATGCTGGATGTGGGCTGGAGAGGGGCTCTGGGACGGCTGAGGCTGATCTGTCTGCTCGGCCTGTGTGTGTTCTCCTGCCTGCCGGGGACGCTGGAAGCCAGGAGAGCCCCCAAGATCCCACGCTGCCCTGCGACCTGCTCCTGCACCAAAGACAGTGCCTTCTGCGTGGACACCAAGGCCATCCCCAAGAGCTTCCCCCCCGGGATCATCTCTCTGTGAGTAAACACCCCCCGTCTGTCAAAACTTAAAATGAAGCAGTTTGCATTGATAGCTATTTTAATATACTTGACCGTGTCCATCAAGCAGGGGGGCATACACTGTACAGGTCAGTGTAATGTAATAACAGTGCAGAAGATGCTAGGAGAGTCATCCATGATTCATATTGCGATGGGTAAAGGATTGACACGTAGCACTTTTCCTCTTTCACAGATGACAAAATTAGCACTTTTTTTTTTTTTTTCTCACGTGTCTTCATCGCTGGACAGGAGTCAGATACCCCCAGTGGCCAGGAGCCTGGCAGCAGATACCGTGCAGGGGAGCACAGTGGTGAATTTGCGTGGAGCCTCCCAGAAGGAGGAGGGATACTAACAATAGATGTCATATCTTTCCAGCGAGGACCCTTATGTCCTTGGAGAGATTTATTAAGGAGAGTGGCTCGGAGCACCCATGATGAGATGGAAACACTTAACCTTAAACGCTTAATATTGACCCTATTGATTATAACTCTGGCAGATGGGTGAGCGGTCGTGGGAGTGCGAGGCCACAGCCAGGTGTGGGTGGCCTCATTTCACTGTGGAGAAGACGTGAACAAGTGAATAAGGAAGCTCTGCGTCCTAGTTGGACCCTGCCTTATATTAAAACCATCCAAACTGAGGACGGTTAATACGTTTCTTAATCCCCATGTCCGTCAAAGCAGATCCAGAGCCGGGACCACTTGCCTCCAGATATCAATAAGACTACTCTTCTATGTTTCCAAACAGGACGATGGTCAACGCGGCCTTCACCACCATCCCAGAAGGAGCTTTCTCCCATTTACACTTACTGCAGTTCCTGTGAGTATTCGCAACTGGCAAAATGGCCTCCCCCCGTCTCACCTACCTATCCCTCCATGTTTCAAACAGACACTGGGAATCGGCGTTTGATTTGGTCCGTCACTTCACCCTCTAATGGAACAGTTTATCACTTGTGTCACTTGTTACGTACGTACGTGATTATAAAAAAACATAAAAAATGCAGACGCGTTTTTCCACTTGCAGTGAAAGGACTGCGGCCACTAGAAAATGAATGGCTATTGAAAACAGTGGTGACATAGCAGTAATGAGTAAAGTGGCTCTGTACTGTATCAGTGTCCGTGCCAATGACTGACTCCCTTCAATTCTGCTCAGTCAGACAAAAGGCCGTTTGTCTGCTCCGATGCCATCGAGTGTGTGCGCACGTAGCCCAGCACGTGCCGACGTCTGCGTGTGTCCACAGGCGAAGTCAAGAGAATGTGTGCTGTGTGTTACTGTGAATGTTTCTCTTTAGCAGTGATTGAATATATACCGCAGGTCGATTTTGATTCGATGTCCGTGTCTTCCTTTTTTACCACAGTCTGCTGAACTCCAACACGTTCTCTCTGGTTGCAGACGACGCCTTCGCCGGTCTCTCTCACCTCCAGTACCTGTAAGCGTCTCGTACCGACAATGACTCCACTCAAACGGAATCTAATCTAAATCCCCACCACCCCCACGCCATTTCACACGGGCTTTCCAGAGCTGCAGACCTGCTCGCATCCATAGCATGGAAAGAATCGCCTTCGAGTAAAAGTGAACACAACCATCCCATCAAAGCGTTGTTTTTTAGAGTAAATCAACAGAGCGAAATATGGCGTTCTGCGAGCCGATGGGCTTTAGAAACTACCAGTTTGCTGGTGGCTCTGGGTTGCAGCTTGTCCCAAAGGCCGCTCAGGCTCAACAGTATATAGTGATTTATTCGGCTCTGGCAGCAGCCTCTGCATTACCAGCTGGCACCAGCTACCCGGTGTGAATGCTAATAAAGGAATATTTTCACCGGTAGCCTCCTCCAGAGAATCTTCATACAGAGCACATGCTATGTTTTGTAAAGGCACAGTGGGATCAAATGATGCTGACTGAGGAATAACACTCGAATATGCAATGCTGTATGCAATATGTATTTGTTATAATACTTTCGTCATGTTTCATCACTGGCGCTGACATTTCACTTAGCTGAGTCTGATGTTTCCCAACTCGACATTAGAACGGTTAGGAAACATTAAGAAAACATCAAACCTTATTAATTCACCCATGAGTGCGAAACAAAATGATTGATCATCTGTAATAACCGAAAAAAAAACCACTTCAAACTATCAGGTAAACAAAGAAAAATCTGGTTGGCCAAGGGATTACTTTTTGGAACCTATGCAGTGGTCGCGTCATCCGTGTGTCAAGTGTGACCGATCCATTCTCTGAAAGCCGACTCTCTCCTTCAGCTTCGTGGAGAATAACGACATCCAGGCTCTGTCCAAACATACCTTCAGAGGACTCAAATCCTTGACTCATCTGTGAGTACGCTCCCTTCTAATAAAACTGAGCAGTTGTCGGTTGGTATTTGTAAGAGGATATTTGTGTCGTTTTGCATTCATTAACGCTGACATGTTATGTATCATGTGTTTATTTTGTGTATACATTTCTAACGTTGACCACAGCTCTTTCTTGGTGAAACCCTCAGGTCTCTGTCCAATAACAACTTACAGCTTCTGCCAAGAGATCTCTTCAAGCACCTTGACATCCTTACAGATTTGTGAGTGTTCCCGCATTGATATTTTTGCTGCTGACCTGCCGGTGCAGAACTGGGGTTGTGGTGTCGCAAGCATTTGGTGGGACCATCACTGTAATCTAATGTCATCTGCAATAGACGCTATATTTTATAAAAATAATTTGGCTCATACACTGGCTCATACATGCTGACAAATCACATTGTCGGCAAAGAAAGGGATTTTATGACTGTGTTTTTAGCGTGAGTACTATTGGATCGAACAAGCTCCCTTTGTGTACCTGTGACTCAGAGACCTGCGCGGTAACTCCTTCCGCTGCGATTGCAAAATCAAGTGGCTGGTGGACTGGATGGAGAAGACCAACACCACCGTGCCGGCCATCTACTGCGCCAGCCCCTTTGAGTTCCAAGGGCGCAGGATCCACGATCTCACCCCACGGGACTTTAATTGCATCAGCGCAGGTTTGCCCTTCATTGAATAGGAAAAAGTGACGTCGAGGGAAATGTCACGTTGGGTTAAATCCTCACAAATGTCTGGTGATCCTCTGTCCCTCTGCCTCAGATTTTGCCGTTTACGAAACCTTCCCTTTCCACTCTGTGTCTGTGGAGTCCTATGAGTTCAACAGCGACCAGTTTGTGGCCTTTGCCCAGCCGGATTCCGGCTTCTGCACCCTGTATGTGTGGGATCATGTGGAGATGATGTTCAGGAGGTTCCACAACATAACCTGTGAGTTGATAACTGAGCATAAAGTGCCATACATACCATATACATTTTTATTGTTAAGGCTGAATATGCTGTGTTCTACTTAGCCCGTTCTGCCGTGTACTGCAAGCCTGTGGTGATCAACAACACACTTTACATGGTCGTGGCCCAACTTTTTGGAGGCTCTCATATCTACAAGTAAAACTTTTTTTAAACGTGTATTCTTATTTATATTGGTCATAATTTATTTGTAATACGTGCTAAAGGTGTGCTTGACATTTTGTTATAGGTGGGAAGAAGACCCACAGCGCTTTGTGAAGATCCAGGATATCGACACCACTCGGGTTAGAAAGCCTAACTTCGTGGAGACCTTCCAGCTGGATGAGGAGTGGTACTTTGTCGTGGCAGACAGCTCCAAGGCCGGCTCCACCAGCATCTATCGCTGGAACAGCAACGGCTTCTACTCCCACCAGTCCCTCCACCAGTGGCACAGGGACACACACGTGGAGTTTCTAGACGCTGGCGGTCGGCAGCACCTGATCCTCTCCAGCGCCTCTCAGCCGCCGATGGTTTACCAGTGGAACCGAAGCCAAAAGCAGTTCACCTTCTATTCCCAAATCACGGAATTGGCCGACGTGCAAATGGTCAAGCACTTCACAATACGGAAGGCTCTGTACCTCTGCCTCACTCGCTTCATCGGCGACTCCAAGATCCTTCGCTGGGAAGGCCAGCGCTTCGTGGAGATCCAGACCCTCCCGTCGCGCGGGTCGATGGCGGTGTACCCCTTCACGGTGGGTCTCCGCCAGTACCTCCTGCTGGGCAGCGACTTCTCCTTCTCCAGGGTCTACCTGTGGGATGACCTCACACAGCGCTTCCAGCCCTTCCAGGAGCTCAACATGAGAGCCCCTCGCGCCTTCAGCTTGGTCTCAGTGGACAACAAGGACATTCTTCTGGCCGCCAGCTTCAAAGGCAACACGCTGGCCTACCAGCACCTGGTGGTCGATCTCAGCGCCAAGTAGACATCTAACAACAAACGCCTTGCAAAGGCGTCACTAAGAGCATTTATAACCATGTGCCATATCAAGAAGAGACTGCACCTTGCCTAAAGCCATCTGACTAAAACCTGTTGTCCCGCTCAATATTTGAAGTGAGACGATTAATGAAATGATCAACGTGGGTTTTTTTCAGTATATATTCCTTATGCAATGCTCCATAACATTTGACAACTAATGATTGAAGAGACTAGTGTCGGTTACATGCCTGAAATGTTAGGTCATTGTGCAACATCATGCAACAACATATTTTGCCAAACACGCTCATGTAATTGTTTTTGAAACGCCTATGCCGTGTAGGCTATTGTATATATAAGTATAAATGGTGTGCATGTGTGTTGACTTAACTATTCACATTGAATGGATTATTGTATGGCCAATGATTTAAACACTGCGGGATAGGTATGACATAGGTTGCCAGTGTAGCAATCTGCATGCAGCTTTAGGACCGATATTCCAAAGGTAGACTAAACTTGATATCGAAGAAGCAATACTGATCTTTGTTCTTCTTGTAATTTTTTTTTTTCCAACTGTGTTGTTATTTGAATATGAGCAACGTACGTCTGTGAAGATTCACGCTATTTTACTTACATTTTAATTGACGTGCATCCTTATTTTCTTATTTTCCATATCCTCTGTCTCATCTCATGTCGCATCTCGTAAACATGGATCGGTAACAAATAGAGCAACAAGCATGTCCCTTGAACCGTGCTCAAGATCCTCTCAAACTGCAGAACAAATGTAAGTAGAAACATTGGATCAAATCACTTCAACTTTGCATTGAAATCTGTCTGGTCGTCAATGATGTCCCGATCATATGTAACAAATTGAAATTGTTCCATTCAAATGAGCATCTCTTTATATTCGACAATGCAATACAGAGAAACGAATAAATCAGAAATCCTCTAAATATTTTGTTCAGCACCAAGGTTTTTGTACATGGATTTGCAAAATATATTTTTTCTTAACGGTGATGAGAAAAGCAAAACTAGAAAATGGAAAGATAGATAAATGAATAGATATCATAATAATAATAATAATAATAATAATAATAAATAAATATAGCTGTGATATAGCTCGACCCTGAAACCAGACCTCCAGCGGGGCAGCAGCGAGGCAGCAGCGAGGCAGCAGCGAGGCAGCAGCGGGGCAGCAGCGAGGCGGCAGCGGGGCAGCAGCAAGGCAGCAGTGATGCATCGCTGAAGAAATTGGACCAGAGAGCAAAACGTGCAAATGATGCTCATGTTTGAGAGTGTGACCATGGGTTCTATGAGAACACTATGAGAACACTATTGGTGCATCAATTTTTGCACACTCTATGACCTCCGGCCGTCACATGGATTAACCCGCGTGACCCAAACTGAATGTATCTCATGATAAATAGTGCGTAGTCTAAAAAAGCATGTCTGGTTCACATTGGACCCAGCGTTTACAAGCTTCCTACTTCCTGTTAATGCGGCGTTTTTGCAAAAACGTTGAGGTCGGTGGCTGCCATATTGTTTGGAATTAGGGAACTCTTTTAATAACGTTGAACAATAAATGATTTAAAAAAAAAACCAACCCACAACAGATCAAGTTTCATGAACATTGGACCGATGGCCTAGGAGGAAGTCTCAAAAGTATGTTTTTCAGACAATTCATAAATGGCGGAAATGGTCAAGCCGGAGGTCAATAATTTCTCTAGCAAATCTATTTGCCATGATGAGCTGCATCATCAGACACCACACACATGACTGTAGGTCACACCGCATGGGAGATTTGGCCAATTCAGTGTTGCATTTTTCACATAACGAGGGTAGCAGCCCCCGTGGGCAGAAATGTAAAAAAAATTTCTGGTTCATCTTGACTCCTTGGGCTTTCCATGTAGAAATGTAAGCCCGCCCAAGGATGGTTGCGTTAAAATCGGGCAAACTTGTCAAGGAGTAGAAACCATTTTCATGAATTTTCTGGTATAGCGCTCCCTGTAGGTCAACCGGATGCAACAAGTGGCAGTAGATTCGGTAGAGAAAACTGGACTCGGGAATCAAGTTTTGGGAAAATTGGACCAGGTGTTGAGCAGATGTGCCTTCTTCCTGTTTACGCAGCGATGTCCAAAATACGTTGGCACCTGTGGCTGCCATATTGAGAAGGATTTCAAAACTCTGTGGATGATGTTTAAAAAAATTATAATTTAAAAAATGGGAGCACAAGGAATTGACCGCAACCAAGACCAAGACCACGCTATTGGGGATGGGGATGGTAGCTCAGGAGGTAGAGCTGGTCTTCTAGTGATCTAAAGGTTGCTGGTTGGATCCCAGGCTCCTCCTGCTAGCATGCTGTAGTGTCCTTGAGCAAGACACTTAACCCCTCATTGCTCCTGATGGCTGCGTCCGTCGGTGATTGAACAATTGTAAGTCGCTTTGGATAAAAGCGTCTGCTAAATGCAATGTAATGTAATGTAATGTAACCACGAGGAGACGCATGGTGGTTTGCAACGGTGGGATGAACGGAGTGTGAGATGTGGCCAGGTGAGAATTGCAGCGTTGCCCTGTTGGCGGCGCAAAACGCACGGTCCGATTGGTCCCGAATTTTAGATTTTCGACGACTGAGAGCAATCTCTCTGAACGTGCTAAATTGTGTAAAAAAAAAAAACAACCAAAAACGACTGGTGAGAAAAATGGCATAATAATAATAATTATTATTATAATACGTAGAATAACAATAGGGTGTTTGCATATCACTCCCACACTGCACAATAGGGTTTACGATGCACTCCTTTGCCGTCAGAATTCCGAATAATCCGAACCCCTACCGGCAGCAGAGCAGGGCCGAGCCGAAATTCCAAATCGGGATTTTGGGAACTTATCTCGAGGATCCGAGCTCTCAGAGATAAGGGATCGGACGTCACAGTCGCATGGCTGCACACAGCGTTAACGGCGAGCGAAGTCCCCTTTTCGGTGGCGTTTTATTTGTAAAACACGTCTAGTTTCTACGAAATTCTGGCAACGTCTAGGTAAGCCTGTGTAATTCGCACGTTTCCCAAAGAAACACAAATTTACCGCGGGGCGTCCCATGTTTTTTTACCCCCCCCCCCAGAACGGAGGCAACGGAACCCGGAATGGGACCCGGAGGCGGAATTTCCGAGTTCCAAACACGCAGCACGACGTCCCCGTTCCCCGTTTAGAGTGGGACAGAAAGGCGCTCGGGAGCTGCAGCGGGGCGCAGTGCACGCACGGAGCGGCTTCGCGCACCACCATTTAACTGGCGGAGGAAGCTGTCGATCGCTTAGCCACACCAGGCTAACGCTCCCCCTTGCTTCATGCTAGTGTCGGTTGTTTAGCCAGCGCTGCGAAGCGTCGACACCCGGGGGGGGGGGGGGGTTTGCCTTCGTCACCTTTAAAGAACCGGTTTTGGCGTCTGTGCTTGTCGATGAGGTTCTGGGACCCCCTGGCGGGTGTCAGCTCCACATCGGTCCGCGGACTAGCGCAACAAACCTTTTAGGGAACCGTTCAAGTGTTGATCAAAACAAATGTCTGACGCGGAGAAGAGGGCTCTGCCGCCCGAGTGGGACGACACGAATCGGATGAACTTCATGTTCTCGCAGTTCAAGGAGAACCGAGACGTCAACACGGCGGACTGGGACAGCAAGATGGCCTTCTGGTCTTCTCTTATTATACAGAACTGCGAGGCGCGGAACGCCGTGTGTTTCACTTTGCAGGGGCTGAACAACGCGTTCCGGAGGAAGGGGATGCTGCCGCTGGGTCTGGCTGTCGTGGTCCACAACATGGCCAGGTCAGCTGTTTATAGTTCTGTGTTGGATGGGGGGGGTGGCAAGCTAAGTGGACCCTCCTCATTGTGTCTTGTCTGGTTTTTTTTCCCAGATGTGGGAAGATCCAACGGGAGTCAGAGTTTGCTGCCAACGTGGACTCGGGCTGGCTCTCCTGGGGCGTGGGCCTGTTGCTGGTGAAGCCCCTGAAATGGACCTTCTCCGCTCTTTTGGGAAGCAGCGAGGTGCCTTTGGAGGAGTCCTTCGTGGTTCTCGAGCTCGTGAAGGTATGCCGATTGAAATCGTTTCCATCGTAGTGGAGTGGGGGAGAGCGCAGCTGATCCCAGGCTGAGGATATGATGTATCTTGGGGTTGTAGTCATAAGTGGGGGTGTGTCATTTTCACATTGATGGGTAGAGTGTCTGCAGTATTGGACGCACTGCACCGGACCGATTCCACATAATATCTTGTCTCTCTTGCAGAAAAAGGCAGCAGAACTGCTCAATGCGTACCGAAGCAGTGCGTTCAGCAGGCGTTCTCTCCTGTCCTTCCAAGAGCTCTATGACCTCTCCTCGGACTTTTGTGCCGATGAGAGCACCCTCTGCATGGCCCTCCTGCAGCTGCAGAGGGAGAAGAGAGTGACCGTCACATTGCATGAGGGCGAGAAGGTGAGGTGTAACTGGCGAGCCGTTGTAAAGTTTGTTAGTCCTTCATCTTGTGTCAGGGCAGGCCTGCTGAGAAGAGAACATTTGTTGCGGTAGTATCGCCACTGACGAATCGTGTATTGTCTAATCTTCCCCTCTTGACAGATTGTTAAGTTTTCCCAGCCTGTCTCTCCAATCAGTGACGTGGACATTGGCATCTACCAGCTTCAGCACAGTGAGAAACTGCTGGACAAACGGATGGAGGCGCTGCTTCTCGAGGCAGACAAGTACATCGTTTAAAATATGAACTTCAACAGTGCTTTGTCGTGCCATATCAGGAACTCTTTGCTAGGGGGGGTTTAAATATGTCAACCCTAAAGTGAATTTTTTTTCAGGACAGGATCGTTCCGTAGTGCTATGTCTAGATTATATATTTAATCAATCAATCAATAAATCAATGTTGTGCTGTTAACAGTTGAATGACTTGAATTTAGACATTTTTACCAGGTGGTCACTTGGTTGTACTCTCATCTAATGCTATGTTCTGCCAACAATTAGATGCAGAGAGGAAGCAAGGGCGCAGCTTCGGGAAGGGAGGAAATCTCAGGTTTCGTGTCATTGACTATACTCAGTTGTAAACACACTCATGTGATAATCTCCCTAGCCTGTCAGGGCTCATGAACAGTGCCTATTACACAGGCCCTGAGGTGTTTAAAGAGCCGCAGGAGGGTTGAAAAGAGAGCGGACAACTTGTTTGCCCAGCTTGAGACCATTAGAAGTATCTTGGACAAAGTTGCCCAGTCCCAGACTGATAAGATGGTAAGAGGGAAAAATCAGTAACAATGTTCCAGCTCACTGTTGGATTCAGCTTTATGTCGCTGGTGTCCAGATGACTCTGTGATTGAATGCTTCTAGGTCCTGCAAGCGTATCAGTCTGGTATAGCAGCCCTGAGACTGTCTCTGAAAGATGTGACAGTCGAATGTGCAGAGAAACTCGTGGATCAAATCCAAGAGGTAACACTATATTTTCAGTAATGAAATTGATTTAAGTCTTTCTATTTACCTTTTTTTTTTTAAGTCACAATTATATATTTTTTGTGTGTTTACTTTTCTTTCACTAGCTTTGTGATATTCAGGATGAGGCAAATCAAACCCTAGCTGGCTTGTCCGGCGCAGGTAAGCCACATAGTGTATTGTATCTTTAAATGCATTCTGTAGATTTTATGTTGCGGAGATAATGAAGTTTACCCTCCAATTATGTTTTGCAGATGAAGACATGGATGAATTAGAGGAGGAACTTAAATCTTTGTTGGCGGAAGATAGTGTGGTTGACATCTCAGGTCCCTTACCTGAAGTTCCATCAACCCCCCTGTCCCCTGCCACGGAGCCAGGTAACCATTTGCCCTCAGTGCCGCAGGGCCTCCTCAACGTTACTGATGAGCAACTGGAGGAAGAGCTGAATCGCCTCACCCTCGAAGACTTGGGTGTGGTGGCCATCCTACCGTAATCTCTCTCCTCATGGTGCACTGATATTTTCACAAGAGCTCTGAAGTAACATACAATCCTCTCCATCTCTCTTTAGACGGTGAACAGAGGAAAACAACACCCCCAACTAAGAAGTTCGAGCCTGCCCAGTGACGGCACCAATAGAAAAATTCACGATACATTGGGCCTTAGAGTGGAAATAGCTTTTAATCAACTGTTAAGCAAACATTTTATTTCTTAAAAATAAAAGCTGATTATAACAATATTTTACAGTAAAGAGTGAATAAACAGTTGGGAAGGTGATTGGCGGTCGAGTACCTGAATTAAAGTTCAAACAGCATGGCACTTTCTCTCCTGTTAGTGAAAACGAAACCCGGATGCTACTTTGGTGGCATCCTGGAGGAAATATTTTTGAATTTGTTTTTATAGTGAGCACACTTTTGAGATTCGTTATCAAAACACTTATCCCCAAATGATGAGCTGGGGTGGGTTTGGGTCTCGAGGATCAACATGTTTTTTGCTGTTGTGTTTTTTGTGTGTTTGTTCTGGACATTGGTTTTCAAAACTCTTATCCCTAAATGATGAGATGCGGGGTGGGGTTTGGGCGTCAAAGATCAACTTTTTTTTTTTTTTTTTTTTTTTCTGGGATGCCACGAAAGTGAAAGCTTTTCATTTGGTAATATTTTGACGGAATAATTTGAATAACTGTCTTCTAAACTGTGTTTATCGCTGTTGGTAAATGTCTGTCATAAGTAATCCTTTGAAATGTGTTTTCAGTGGCCTTCCCAAATATAGATATAAAAATAACCAACATGCCAACGATTTTTATAGCCATTATTACACGAATGCCTTTTTTTCAATGTGCAGTGGGCCTTCTGACACGTGTGTACGCGTGTTTAACCAAATGTTTCACAAAATAAAATGTATTTTAATCAGTGGTGCGTTGTTGAACAACTCAATTTGCTGTGTTGTCATTCCAAGTTTATAATTTGTGTTTACCTCGAATGGCTGGATAGTGAAACAAAGTAACACTGCGTACATTTTTTTTTCCCCAACGGGTTTTTTTTTTTTTAATGGACGTGAAAATATACAATATTACTGTGAAATCTAAAACATTTATATGGTTCCTAGTACAGCCAAGTTCTGATCAGTCCAAAACAGTAGGAGTCGCTCTGCAAGCGACGTTTCCTATTTCCCAGGTCACTTGAACGCACCAGCCGTGGAACTGCGCTTCTAGCTCTTGTTTATATAACAGTAAAGTATGTCAACAGACAAAGCCTGATACGTTCAAAATTCGGTGTTCAAAAGTTTCTCGTGAGAACCAGATAGTGTGTATATATGTGTGTGTGTGTGTATATATATATATATATATACACACACACACACACACACACACACATACACGATGCATAATAAAGTAAAACATCAATATTACGATACTACACGACGTCCAAAGTTAACCACGTGGTCGACTCTCTCCTGGAGACCAAATCGAACGCACCCCGCCCGGCCGCCACCGCCACGTCATCCAGTGGAGACCCATTCTCTGGAGACCTGCGACGGAAAGATGGCAGCGCTGAGGCAGCGGCTAGCATCTAGCCACCCAGGTAAGCTCGCTGTTCTGGGAGACAGGGCTTGAGGTTTTAACACTTAAAGCGGAGGCCTCGTTTCATGAACACGCACAGCCGTCGCATTGGTTGCTGACTATTAGTCGCTGACAGAATGCTGGTAACACATGCCAAGTGCCCCCCCCCGTTGAGTTGTCAGATACACTGTGTATGCATCACAACACTATTTTTACCGTTCACTTTCCCTTTACTTTCAATTGTACCTTTCACTTTAAATTTTCCCTTTACTTTAAATTTTACCTTTCACTTTCAATTCACTTCCAATTTGTACGAGTCCAGTCCACTCGTTTGGAAACTCTAAATCAACTCGGGCCTTGTTTACCTAATACCTACCCCCCTACTACGCCTCTTATGAAACCCTGCAAGATTTCCTGGATGTTGTCTATGTCTTCAGGTTAGAACTATGGGTTGCGATGGAGGAAAGGACACGGCGCTCCGGACACAGTCATCTCGCCTATCGCGGTCAGCCGGGGGGTCACACGTTTCTACATACTGACTGAGCGGCCAATCCGCATCATGGGAAGGTGGGTTCGGGCCGCACACCGTCCCACGTAACCTTAACATGTTCAGCGCTGCCGTTCTTAAAAACTTGACCCCTCGTTCTTTTGGCAGGATCAGCATTTCGTGCCTTTTCCCGGCGTCCTGGCACTTCAGTGTGTCGTCGCAGGTCCTCCCTCGGCTCTTGCTGCCTTCCCTCAGACAGCTGCTGCTTATCGGCCTGGTGCTGGGCGTGGCGGGGCTGCTCTACCTGCTGTTCGTTACCGGGAAGGGCCACGCCGGCTGGATCGAAAAGGAGAACCACTTCCACAGGTAAATCGCTGGCAACTCAGCATGGCCGTGGAGTTTTGTTCGGAACAATCTAATCGTTTCTCTGTTTTGTTGTTGTTTGAAGACACCTGGCGAGAGTGACGGATGTGGAGGCGACAGACACAAGCAATCCCAACCTGAACTATGGCCTTGTGGTGGACTGCGGCAGCAGCGGCTCCAGGGTGTTTGTTTACTGTTGGCCCCACCACAACGGTAACCCTCACGAACTGCTGGACATTAGGCAAATGAGAGATCAGCACCGCAAGCCAGTGGTTATGAAGATCAAACCAGGTAATATTCACAGGCTAGGTTTGGATTCTTAACAATTGTTATTATGTTAACTCTCCTCATCCCATGGTACCATACATAACCACTACACTGACTCTTTTTTTTATTTTATTAATTTTTTACTATTTTTCTTTGTGATTGTTTTTGCATGACCATACTTTTTCTTTCAAATTCTTGTCATAAAATACATTTATGTTTTGCCAGAAATGCATGTTGTTTCTCCTGCTTCACTGGGATATTATGCAAATATTATTTATAAAGGTCATAAACGACTGTTACAATGGATTAAATATGGTTTCCGAATCCCAGTAATGTGTAGATAGAGAGAGAGATACTTTATTCATCCCCGGAAATTGCATTGGCAGCAACAATTGAATTACATCAAAAAATAGGCAATAATAATAAAGCAGTGGAATAAAAATATATAAAAGAAAATGGAAATATATAGCACTATACAATACAACTTTACTGTACACAATAAAATATGACTATGCACCAGCGCAAGAATGGTTTAAAAAAAAAAAGAAAAAGGCAATTCAACCCTTCTGCTAATGACATTATTTCATTATGCTTGTTGTTGTATGACATGCGGTTGAGATTTCATCCCTTTGCCTTGTCCCTTGTAGGAATCTCTGAATTGGCCGTGACACCTGAGAAAGCCAGTGATTACATTTATCCACTGCTGAGCTTCGCAGCCCAACACATCCCAAAAAACAAGCACCAAGAAACACCCCTGTACATTCTGTGCACAGCTGGAATGAGGATCCTGCCTGATAGGTACAGTAAACCACGCCGCTTCACACACGGTCATCACTTGGATACAGTTGAAACTGAAAATATTGGCACCCTTGAATTTTATTTTTTTATTTTTCAAATAATGCACAATTTATTCCAGAGAATTGTTGACATTTTCAAATATCTTCTGGTGTCCACATATTCATTTCCCCTTTTTCCCTTTTTCCCTGTTTGTTTTTTTTTTTTTAGCAGAACAAAAAAAGCTTAAAAAATACTGGATCTTCGCTTATTCTATAAAGAATTCCTAAATGATTCCTAAAACAGTATTGATTCATTAATATTTATTTTATGATTTAAAAGGGTATGTTGAGTTTCTGCATTGTTAACAGTGAAAATTAGTTGTGGAGACCAAATCATTTTGTCAATTAATTTTAGAGAAAATAGTGTGTTTTGCTTGTTTTATATTTATTTATTTATTTTTAATCGGTCATGATTCTGTGATCCAAATTGAAGGAAATGGTCAGACTCAAAGGTCATAGTTGAGTCATGTTTGCTAAATTTATTACAGTATTTCTTACAACTGTAATTTAGGCTTGGGTTACATAAATAATAAAAATATTGTTTTTCCGTTAATTCCAGTCAACAAGAAGCACTTCTTGAGGATTTGCGGACGGACATTCCTGTTAATTTCAACTTCCTCTTCTCTGATTCTCACGTGGAAGTAATTTCTGGCAAGCAGGAAGGTAAACAAGGTTCACGCTAAAATCTGTAGATAAATATAGTAATTTTATTCTTGACATATTTACTTTTTACGCTGCGTTTTTGCATTAGTTGTCAGGAAAAAAACAAAACTTGTAAAGGAAATAACATTTTATGGTTAATCATTTCAGGTGTGTACGCATGGATTGGAATAAACTTTGTCCTTGGAAGATTTAACCATGTGCACAATGGTCAGTACATATTTTATTTTTATTCCTATTTGAATTTGTAGGTCTTCTTAAGTTGAATATTCACGACTCAATTCTCAAAAGGCATAAAATTAGACACAAATGTATACTAGTGGTGTGTGGAGAGTTCAGGCTTGCTGCGCCCTCATTTCCCCAGACGGGGAGGCAGTAGTGGAGGTACAGTTCCCCGGTGGTGACCAGCAGGAGGCGCTGGTGAGAAAAAGAACAGCCGGCGTCCTGGACATGGGTGGCGTGTCCACGCAGATTGCGTACGAAGTGCCCAAAACTGTAAGCTTTGCTTCTCCACAACAGGTTATTATCCACAACCAATTCAGTTTCTTTTTTTTGCCGTCTTTGATTTTTGCCACTCACCCTTTGTTCTTCTCCCCCCCCCCCCCCTCCCCCCTCCCCACCCCCCTAAATGTCATTTCCCGGTTAAACCTATTTGCATCTTTTGTCTTGTCCTGTGGAGTTGAAGTCTCCATCCAACACTATTGAAGGCCTCCTGTAAGCCTGCTGCCCTGATCCATGATAGGAATTGAAGATATAAAGTGTGTTACTTATAGTTGACCAGATACAATGCGAGCGAACGCAGCATTTACTGGATTGTGTGAAAGTATACTATTGAAAGCCAGTCCATTGATCATGTACTGGTAATTCTAAACAGCATAGTTTCCATGTTTTCATTTATGCTGCACACTCCAATGGGTTTAAAAGTAAATGTCAAATTAAATAAAGTTATAGAGCGCTATCTGCAAATGATTGACTGCCCCGAGGCGGTGTCTTTGCATGGATATACTTGGTAGCACTCGCTGTTCCCTCGCTGATCTGCACCTTGTCACGCAGGAGGAGGTGGCCAAGAACCTGCTGGCGGAGTTCAACCTGGGGTGCGACGCGCACCGCACGGAGCACGTCTACCGCGTGTACGTGTCCACCTTCCTCGGCTTCGGGGGAAACGCGGCGCGCCGGAGATACGAGGACGGCCTCGTCCGAAACACCGCCACGCGAAACAAGTGAGAAAGGAGCTGCGAGAGCCGCACACTTTCACCCGTCGATTTGTTTGCGACGGTCCGGCTGAGTGTGCCCCTGTTCCTCCCAGGCTCCTCGGCCAGCGACTCGGGGAGACGGCCGACGCCCCTCTGCTGGACCCGTGCCTGCCCCCCGACCTGCGGGACGAGGTGGGTCCGCCGGCACAGCGGCTCCACCTGGGCGGCACCGGAGACTTCGATCAGTGCAGGCAGCTGCTGCAGCCGTTCCTCAACCGCACCGATGACACCCACACCTCCCTCAACGGCGTCTACCAGCCGGCCATCGACTACGACAACAGCCAGTTCTACGGCTTCTCCGAGTTCTACTACTGCACCGAGGATGTGCTCCGCATGGGTGGAGACTATAACTCCTCCAAATATGCCCAGGCGGCCAAGGTAAACCCGTTGCACAAGCCATGACATGGGTTGTGATGACGCCTTATGGAACAACGGCCACGTTTCGTAATTTTGGAAGACTGCTACTGGAAACATTTTTTTTGCAACAACCTATTCCATAATGTTGTCGTTGCAAATTGAAATTTTAGACCATGACACATGAATGCAATTTTACGTAATGTGTTTATTACATATTCTTCATAAAAAGATGTCACCACCGCAGACCTTGTTCAGACATGTTGGACATCTTATCAAGTTGCCCTTTTTACCCGAATTATTCTAAACCCCAAATGAAGGTCGACGCTCGCTATTAAAGTGGAATTTCACCACAAGGCAAAAAACATAGCCCTTTGTGAATGGTCAAAGCAATCTGCCGTAAACTGTGAGATTAAATTAAAATTGGATAGAAGTACTGTATACATGGAAATAGCAGACCTCCTTCAACCGTCACTCAGCTAGACCGTGTAGCAACTGTAATCCATGTTACAGGAGGAAGATGCTCTCAGAATATAGACCTATATCTGTTGATTCTTCACATGTTGTGAGCTCAGTTTAATCTATATAAGCATCATTTTGACAGGTTTTAGTGTTTCTCAAATTGAGTCACTGATTGTTTGTGTTTAGAAGCAGCACATTGGATTTAACATTTTAGAGTTGCCCACACGTAATATGTCGTAATAAGTGTAGAAAAGCTGTTGTTTTCAACTTCCACAGAGTTACTGTGCCACCCAGTGGAAAACGCTGAAGGACCGTTTTGACTCTGGTTTATATGCATCGCATGCTGATCTTCACAGACTGAAGTAAGTGGCGCAAGTAGCTAAAAAAAAAAGGGGGCAGGAGTCCGACTTCAAAAGCGGAACCTAAACACTTATGTTATCTGGCAGCTGCTTTCAGTGCAAGTGAAGAGAACTCTAACGCAAACTATGACACAAATGTTGTTATATCATGGCCTCAAAAATGCATTTCAAGCGTTAACCCTTTTGCAGATCTAGGCTAACTATTTCATAAACAATTAACCACCAAGCCACTGAAAATCATCGTGCACACGTGTTTGCAGGTACCAGTGTTTCAAATCCGCGTGGATCTACGAGGTCTTGCACTCAGGCTTCTCTTTCCCTGCGGATTATAAAAGTCTGAAGACTGCCCTTCTGGTCTATGACAAGGAGGTCCAGTGGACCCTGGGGGCCATTCTCTACAGGACGCGCTTTCTGCCTCTGAGGTGAGATGGAGTCCCCGTCACTCAGCTCTCTCCGCTCTGTCCCAGACCAGAAACCTGGCCTAACGCTCCGCTCTGGTTTTGCCTCCATCCAGGGACATACAACAGGAGACCCTGAAGGCCGTGCACTCCCACTGGCGACACAGCTTTTCCTTCGTCAACAACCACTATCTGTTCCTCGCCTGCTTCCTGGTGGTGGTGCTGTCCATCCTGCTATACCTGCTGCGCCTCCGCCGCATCTCGCGGCGCGCAACCCAGCGCTGCACGCCGTCCTCCGTCCCGTGGCTGGAGGAGGGCCTCAGCTCGCCCACAATCCCCATCACCCTCTGAACTCCACGAACGCATGTCTGTCTGTCTGTCTGTCTGTCTGTCCAAACACACGCCTGCCCCCACTCAGTATGCCAGGCTGCTCGCTGCTCAGTGACTTCATCCGATCCACTGATTAGAGGAATGGTACCGGACAAACTTCTCGACAACTTTTCCTCTGATGGGTTCTTTTTAAGGCTTGGTTTAGTCTGATGATATATATTTGTTAATTTATTGTGTTTTGATATTTAAATGGATGCCTTTTTCTTTTTTTTTTTTTTTTTTTCCTGCCACAAATGTGATTCACCTACCCAAGCAAACGGTACAGTCTTGTCTGACATGCGCTGTGACTGGATCGATTTCACTGCTCTATTATATTCAAGACTCCTGGCACCACGAGGGCCTGGTAACCTATCAAATTAAATATTTGACACATGCCATACTTTTGTTTGATTAGGCACACTTGCCTTATCACCTGCATGATTACAAAGGGTTTCGATTTTTTTTTTTCCTTTTTTTTTTTTTTTTTTTGTTCAATTTGAATTAAATGGGCCATGTCACACAAAAACAATATAATTACTATTATCGGTAGAAGGAATGTACGGTATCATATGCAGGATTTTTTTTATTTAATACATTTTGTTTTCCCCTGATATCGTTCTGCCTAATACTTCTGTTGCCGGACAGGTAGCCTTAAAATGCTACAATAGTGCAATATTTTTCCTGGTCTTATCACTGTCAAGAGTATCGACATCTGTGATCATGTAGTTTAAGTCGACGAGTGGGTTCACCACCACCCAAAACAATATTCTGGGGGTATCTACCCTGAGCTTGATAATCAGCAGCTGGTGATTTAGTGCCATAAGAGGATCATATATTGAAGCACATATAGCTGTGGAGAAAAAAAAAAGTTTACACTGATTAAATCAATAAAAAAGGTGTTTGCTCATTGCATTTAATAATGAAGGGTTTGTGGTACCCCTCTCCGTTGATTTCCCAAGAAGGAGATCTGTTTTGATATTCCATGCTTTTTGTCATGATTATCTAAAAAGAAAGCGCTACCTACTGTTTCGATCCATTCTGTTGACTCTACTAAGCAACTATTACAGTCAAAACATGTTTGAGGTCATCAACTGAAGTGACTATAAAGTATGTCCGAAAGGCCATTGATTCTTTCCCACATACTATTCTTTACAGTTGTTCTTACAGTTGTTGAATAATAAAGAAAAATATTCAAATCTACACCCATATATAACAATAATGGTATTTAAACATGCTCTAGATTACGAACACATCGGCATTGGTTATAATCAACATATGAAATTAAATTAGTTAGAAATAAGGTCAATATAGAATCTAGGCTAAACACATAAAGCGAATGTTACATGATTCATACAGTACATCCCAATGTTATATATTGAAGTATATCAACTACATGAGTATATTTGCAGTATTCATGCCGCTGTGGGGGCTCATGCACTGTAATAACGTTGCGTCTGACTAAGGGGCTCTTAATCAGACGAATTGTGCTGAGTCATCTATACATGTGAGTGCTCTGTTGACACACCCACAAACGGTGACGCTACAAGGGGATGAGACCGCTGGAATGCTGAAATCAAGCCAATATTTCAGTCAAATAGAAGCCATTGTGGGCTGGGCACCAGGCTGCTTTTTTATCGACGTGGAAATAATCATCATACGGGATCCCATATTTAAAATGCCATGTCATGCACATGTCATGTCAAATATTGATCAGATCCTATCAATGGTCATGCTGGGAATTTATGGATAAAAATGCACTGAACTACGAACTTATTTGTTCGTCTTTGGTTAGGTTCATGGGCACACAAGGTAATTCAATCTTAGGGTGAAATCTAAACTTCTGGCCTGCAACAAGAGATACGTACAGAGTGACACTTCCAAAAAACACATTAATTATTGAGAATAAGAGTCGCAACGAGAAAGATGTGCAAAATCATTCAACCACACCAAGTGTGTGACCGGCCAAGAAGACCCCACTCAAAATCAACTACTGTACTTGGTGGAATATGGCAGCAGCCCCGAATCGCTCTTAATTTACATGATGGCAAGACCTTTGATTGGTCTCACTAAAAAGCTGAAACAGAGGGGGAACATTTTGTGTTGGGCGTGTCATATGACCACTGTTCACACAATGTGCTAGTGTGAAACAGGGACCGCGGTCAGGAGGTGAAATGTTGCTCCAGCCCTAGAATCTCCAAAATTATTTCTAAGACCCGAAACGACATATTTGAGACTTGGTTGATGTCAGCAACGAGTTAAAAACACACTTGCTGAGAATTCCTATGTGCACTACACGGTGTCCTTTTCTACCATTACCACGTGGGCAGTTATTGAAACCTCTTAAGGTTTGTACCTTATGGACCTGGGGATTTGAACCCAATCCATGTTTCCCAAGTGGCTCATTTTATAATTAGAATGCATATAATATAATACAACAATCTAACACTATATGCTCATTACACTGATATCCAATTTACTGAATTTAATTATTTGATCCTTCTTGACACCAACAGACCAGAAGAAGCTCCACTGCTGTCCTATTTAACCCTCCAGGTGTACTGACATTTTCAACATTTTCTGATTATTATCAGGTTTAGATCCACTTTACACCACTATACAGGAACCTGTGGCAAGGCCCCACATTACCCCATAACAATCACACTAGTTTGACTTGTTTTGGCCAAAAAGTTTTAAATCAATGTTTGATGTTGTGTTCATGATCCAATATCATTGCTGCATATCTTTGGGCTTGACAAAAAGTCAAGTCAAGTCAATTTTAAGTATAAGGCACATTAAAAAACAACCAAAGGTGACTTAAGTGCTGTACAGCATGAGTTAAAACAGCATACACTATAACAGGTAGACAGTAACACAGAGGACAGAAGAGAAAAGGACGTGCATGATACGCAGAAAGATTTTAAGAGGATTCAACGGCCAGAGAGAAGAGGTATTTTTTTAAGAAGGGGAGGCTATTCCTCCAGAAAAAAAAAGAAGGGCAGGCTATTCCATAGCTTTGGGGCAGCAGCAGAAAAAGCATGATCACCCTTTTGCAACCATCCGGTCAGAGGATCATGGGGACCTAGCAGTGGAATGGGAGCACGGGAGGTCAGAGATGTAAGGTGGTGCCAGTCCATTCAGGGCTTTAAAAAACAAATAATAACATTTTTAAATCACTTCTAAATCTGACTGGGAGCCAATGAAGGCCGGTATGAGGGTGATTTGGTCCTGCTTAGGAGTGCCAGTCAGGGGTCTAGCATTCTGGACAAGCTGCAGGCAGGAGAGCGGGGCTCCTGTGTACATTGAGTTACAGTCATCCATCCGGGATGAAAGGAGAGCATGAACTTCTTTTTCTCGCTCATGGACAAAGAGAAAGGAAAGTTTCTGGAATATCCAGGATTTAATGTATTCGAGGAAGTCGAACAAGGGTTTCAGGGAGCATTATCTTTTTGGTTTTAGTGGGAGGTACAGCCGGAGATCGTCTGCGTAAAGATGGAAAGAGATTACAGTTTTTCCGGATAAGGGAACCCAGGGGGCGCATGCACAAGGAAAACAGAATGGGACCCAGTAGAAGCCCCTAGGGGACCCCGCAGGTGAAGGTACAGTGCGACGTGAATCAATTTAAGGCTGTTCCCTGAAGGCCAACCCCATATTTGAGTGGTGAAATGAGAAAATTAAATAACACAATCCCCAGAATCAAGGGCAAGGAAGGATTGTAGAGGGCCAAAGACAACCTTTTCAAGAACCTTTGAAAGGAAAGGTCATTTAGAAATCGGTCTTAATTTTTTGAGAACGGTGGAGCCAAGATTTGACTTTTGATGAGAGGCTGAACCACAGTGTGTTTAAAATAGGATGGAACATAACCTGTACCAAGACAGCTATCGATAATTGCCGGGGCCCGAACTGTGAAAAGCCTCTTCAAGGAGGCGTGAGGAAACAATGTCAAGGGAGCAGGTTGTGGGTTCCAAATGGGAAACTATTTTCAGAAAACAAGGCTCAAACTGACATAAGACAACAGTAGGCACAGGAGAGACAACAAAAAATGTTAGAAATCTTTCACAGGTTGTTGGGGACACATCAAGGCTCATCAGTCATTTCTACATTTATAGTGTCAAAATGAAGGACGCCTATAAGAAATTGCAAGCTATTTGTCTGACCCCGAAACGTTGCCCCTTCAACCCCCTCCCTTTTAAGTATCTAAATAAATGAAATACCAATCTAAGGGCGTGTTACGAATTGTTGCTCGTAGGGTGGGTTTGTTTTGGGCAGTAGAACTGGTCAGGATAAGCTGACCAGACCTGCTTATCTCCTCAGGGCATGCACGTGCTGTGTTTGCATGAGGCCCATCCCATTCAAGAATGATTAGATGCAACATCACTGAGAGGAGATATGGAAGCAGCAAAAGGAGGGAGAACGATATGAAATGGGAGAGATACAAAGCGATAGGTGCATTCGATTTTTATTGAGGGAAAGGCAAACGGACGTACTTTGCACCGTACACAATCCAGAATATGAGTTTAACTACAAATGAGAATACCTCTATACATGCCCCTGTCTATTAAAATGATGAGGGTGAACATGACTATAAAGAAGGGAAATAGATAGACTGTTAGATTATTCTCCCGTTCAATCGGTTTTTCAATTACAAAATGGAAAACTGCCAGTATTTTATGAGCAACAAACCCCTGTGGCAACAAGTCACGGCCAGAAATAGGAAATATATTTCACAAAATAAGTTGCAGAAGTCCAGCGCACAGAGGTTCCAATGAACTGTCAGCGTAGCGGACGACGATTCACCAGACAAACTTTTGATTGGTCAACTCGGGCCGGGGTCCCGCCTCCTTTTCGGCCGCCCCGCACTCCGATTGGGCCCGGGCGGCCGCCGAGCGCCGACTTACACCGCCGACGTCACGCCCAGCGCTGGAACTCCGGTCGGTGACGGAGAAACGGTTGTTGTGGTTGTGCACGCCGCCTGGGTGTTCTCCATGCGGCGCGGAGCTGCGGTAGTCCGTCTCCCTCGCCGCGCATGGAGTTGAGCGGCGTCGGACATGGACGCGGAGCTCGAGAGCAACGGCGACGGCGGCGGCGACTACGAGAGCCTGCCGCCCCACGTCTCCACGCGGACGCACATGACAGCGGGCGCCGTGGCGGGCGTGCTGGAGCACACCGTCATGTACCCCGTGGACTCCGTCAAGGTACACCCTCGCCCCGGACACGGCGCCGCCGCCGCCGCCGCCGCCGCCACACCGCCGCGTGGCTAACGTTAGCTCGTGTTTCACTTTGGAGCTCCCCGGGCTTTTTTTTTTTTTTTTAACATTGACGTTGCTAATTCGGTGCTAGCCCGGTTACTCAGCTGCTGCCTGCACTCACTCTCACGCCATTTAATCAAACACATCTACCTACGAAGCCAGAGGCGGTTGTACAACATCATGCTTGTTTGTGGATGTTCACATCGATTTAGTTGCGTCTACTCATTTAACTCTGATAGCCAGTGGCGACCGGCCAATAGGGGGCGCTAGAGCGACCCCACCCCCCCCCCCCCCCGCCCATCTGTCAGTGGGGGTGGGAAAAAAAAAAAGTTTTCATAAAATATTTGTAATATCTTAAATCGCTTATTACCGTGTGGTAAATCGTGCCCGTGTTAATCAAAAACCTTTCCTCCTATTTCTGTCTCATCTTGTTCGTCTCGTTTAGTGATTTTTAAAGGGGGTCTCTTATGGGGGGGGGGGGGGCACTTTTTCAGTGCTTGTGCACATACGTCTGGGGCTACATTGCGAACGCACAAACTGTGGCCCAAGACCACCCAGTCGCTCTTCTTGCCGCGTTATTGCAGAAAACATCCCAGAAAACATGCCGTCCAGCTCCGCGGCCCGGATCTCCTCGTACCTCATCCAGGGCTTCGGTAGAATTAGCACCGCCCTCCATCTGAGTATCTCCGCCCACGGCTGGAGCGCCTGGGTCGTGCTCTGGTGGCTGCGGAGACCAGCACAAATCTTTTAAAACAAAGATGAATTAATAGCAGCTGTCTGTGACAAAACTGCAGACGATGCGAATGTGCTCACAAGAAACTTCTGCTGTGTGTTTCTTTCTTTCTTTCTTTCTAAAAAAAAAAAGTATGCAGTACGTAGACTGTAGGTTGTGCCGCATGACCCGCTCTGCATTTCTCCAAACAAACAAAAACTGTGTATTTTCACTGTCGGTGTATTCGTTTTATTTTCTGACGTTTACATGAAACAGGAAATTCCCGGCGCAGTGTCCCCGAACGAAAGTCGGAACAAACTTTTAAAAATGACGCCTCGCCGATCTAGAAGATTCAGCCACCGGCTTGCTCATTTCTCAGTTATATTATTCCTCAATTTTGTTGAGAAACTGATGACGGCGAAATGAGTGAAAGCTACGGAGTAAGTACGACGGAACTCAGACGTGAAGGTCAAACCCCATTGACTGACAGAACTAGGGGCGTGGCAGCTCCTTTACAGTTAAAGCTTCACACACAGGAACAGCCCGTTTCGGAACAGGATGGGTTGCATTCTATTCTATTCTATTCAGTGTTAGAATGGATAGAATGCATAATATGAGTGATCATTTCAGCAAAAAACTCAAAGCAGGTTTTGGGGACCTCCAGACACCTATATAAATTTGTGTAAAAAGGAGCACGATAGGTCCTCTCTCAGAATCCCGAACGACTCGCTTATACCGAACAGATTTTCCAAGCGGCTCTGGAGTCGGGGGTCACTCCGTTAAAGGAGTGGGGCTAATCTTCAACTCACAGATTGGAAATAATTGCCAAGGACTAAATTTAAGTTCAACGCAAAAAAAAAGGCCAACCCACCCAACTATGTAGTTTGACAGAATTAAATGATTCCTTTGAGAATTCCATTCACAACAATTTGATGGCTCTTCAAACTCATTCATTGATCACCAGAAGTCCTCCCTAATTTTTAATGACTCATTTAGATAAACAACAGCCCGGGGCAGGTTTCCTGTCCTGCAATGGCTCCATTTGTAGTGCACCCATACTGATGTTAAATAGTGTGGTTTTTCTTGCTGGTGATGTATTTGTGTCACTCTGGTTGACTGTTACAGGAAAAAATCCTAAATTGACAACTGGCTATGGTGATATGGGATTTTGGTTATCATATATATATATATATAGATAGATAGATAGATAGATAGTTCAATGTTGCCCCGAAGGTCAAATATATACAATTTTCAGAACTTTCTGAACATGTGCTGTTCTGGGTTTAATTAATGCCTCTACTTACTTGGTCATAATATCAACCTTTCTATGTCAATACAGTCAATCTCGATATAGCTCACTGAACAAGGAACTGTTTTTGTTGATAAATGTTTAACTGAATAGATAGTATGTTGTGTTTGTGGTGACAATTTTGTATACGCCCCTTAATTGTGAGTTTCAATCCTTGTGTTCACCCATGATGTAGGCAAAGGTGATAAATTTAAGTTGGGTGTGTGGGTGGAAAAAAACAGAATAAACTAGACTCAGGAAATGCTTTTTTTTTAATATGCATTACTCACATCCTAACTTGGTAACTAAGTGGGTTTTTTTTAAACACTTCCCGTAATTGCATAAAAACGAAAGAGTATTATGACACTAATAGCATTGTGAAACTGAATTTTATGAACGGTGCCAATAAACTGCATCATCTAATTATAGCTGTGTGAAGTAATTTTAAACGGCGTATCTGTATTTGATCGTATTTGAAGTTAGTACGCAATCTTTTTTTTGGATTCGTTTTGTTAATTGTCTAGTTAATATTACAGGTTTTGTCTTTCTTTTTACAAAATTTTGTGAGCATGTTTCAAACCCCCATCTAGTTTCATAAATGTTGCGTATGATCTGTGGCTAGATGTGAGGGATCAGGTTTTAAAATGTTGTTTCTAGCGCACCTTACTTGTGTAACTGTTCTAGGAGGAATATGATTCATGTCAAAAATGTATTATCTACCGGCTCTCTTAAGGATACTACTGATGTGGCACAAGGAAGTTTCCATCCATACAGGAACCTGTGGCAAGGCGCCACATTACCCCATAACAAGCTGACTAGTTTGACTTATTTCTAAACACATGTCCATCTTGGCCATAAAGTATTTAGTCAATGTTTGATGTTGTGTTCATTATCCAATATGCTTGCTGCTTATCTTTGGGCTTGCCAAAAAGGAGGTGTATGAGAAATGGCTAACTATTTGTCTGACTGTGAACTTTGCCCCTTCAAGCCCCTCTCTTTTGCTCAGCCATTGTTTTCCAACAATGTAATGTTTCGAAACACTGGCGTTCTAACAATAACCTTTATGTGCCACATTCTGCCAAAAACATGATCACTTGCCAAATTAACCCATTTTTCTATTCACTACAGCATTCCACAAACTGTTGTCACAGTTTCCCCTCTGAGGGTTCACAAGCAACACCTACTCCTATATACAGCAGTTATACAGTGTATTTAATTATAGTGTTGTTTTTTGTTTTTTTTGTTTTTTCTTTGTTTTAGAGAGACCCGATAATCATATCATACTCATTTAGTCACAATTAAATGGGTTCAACAAGTCTTGTTAAAATTATATTATCTCAACTTTGCTCTTTGTCAACCGAGTCAAGTAGCATGTGGTGATCTGTTACGTCAATATTTTTCAGTAAATATGATTAATGACTGCTGGTGTTAAGTTCACCTGTTTATGTACCAAGTTTAGGAAGAGAGAAATCCTCATATGCAATATCAGACCCAGAACCAGTACTTTTCAACTCCGGTTCATTGTTTGCCAGTAGATGAAGTTCATTAAGTACATTAAAACTACACTATATATGTCTACCTCGTTTTTTTTCTCCAAACAAAGCAAGGCGTAAAGAAGCAAGGGGAGTTGTCTTGTGTTAATGTTACATGGGAGGTTATCAACACTGTACACACTGTAGATGACGTTATCACAGAAAAGGGTGTGTGTACACATTTACCTCCCCTGATTAGCAAACCGTCAAAGAGCCTCCCGGCCACGACTAAATGACAAAAATGTCGGACGACATGGAAAAACAGAATTTTGTCTTCCAGACTTGCGGCCCCGCACTGTTCCTACATTCTGTTGCTCAGTCTTTATTTGAAGCTATTTTCGGCATGGAAGTCCTTGACACACATCAGAAAACACCCCCAGGTTTCACTTCCATGTACACATTGAATCAGGAAGATTTGGTCGAAGAGGGAATTTTACAATTGAACTGTACTCAACTGTCAACATTGAGTTCAGCTTACTGCGATAAAACCCAATTACTTGAAACGGAGAACTGCAAGTACTACACTTCCTTACTTGCTGTGTACCATTCAGTTTCACAATTAATAGTCCTTTATTATAAACAACCAAGTTATGTCTCTTCAGGGCTCCCAACATCTGTATCAGACGGAAATTAAATTGATATTTTATTGTAGAGAAGGAAGGAAATCTGTGGAAATGTGCTGAGGAAGATAGATAGCCCAGCGTCTCTTTTCAAATAAAAACATTGCTTTGTGGCGTCCGGATAACTTGGCATGGTGGTGTAACAAAGGGCCGTGTCGGGCCTCCCTCACAAGGCCTGCGAGAGACATAACTCACACGATGAAGACCCCGTTACTTCCAAGTGCACTTACTGACAGAAAAATCTGACTGCAGCGCCTGAAGACAATATTTGTTTGCCCCACTCCAGGTGTCTTGTCCTCCCCCACACACACACTTAAAGCTCCTTGTGATGGCAGCGGTGGCCTAATTATTTGTTCCATCTTCTCTCAGACCTTACCAAACAAGGCCGCATTGTGAGTAATGAGCCACAATAACTTTTATTTATTTAATTAATTAATTTTATTCCCCCCCCCACAGACGAGGATGCAGAGCCTGCAGCCAGACCCCAAAGCCCAGTACAGGGGAGTGTATGAGGCTCTGAAACGGATCATCCAGACCGAGGGTCTCTTCAGACCCTTGCGAGGCCTCAACATCACCATGATGGGTGCAGGTCCTGCCCACGCGCTCTACTTTGCCTGCTACGAACGGGTCAAACGCTCCCTCAGCGAAGTCATTCAGAATGGAGGAAACAGCCATTTAGCCAATGGTAGAGAACAAAAAACAAAACTTAAAACGTGTTCGGGTAGCCACATTGATATGCACCCTTTAACCAGTCAGGTTTTCCCCCCGGTTTCATCTTACCGATTCTTCTCTGCATTCCAACAGGTCTGGCAGGAAGTGTGGCTACTGTTCTCCACGATGCTATCATGAACCCAGCTGAAGGTAAACCCTGCATGAGCATTCCCAATTGAAAACCTGTTGGCTCTGGCGTTTCCATGACTTTTCTACAAATTGCATTTCTGTCCAAACATGTTCCAACAACATTTTCCGCTCCGGTTCTCCACTCAGTGGTGAAGCAGAGGATGCAGATGTACAACTCTCCGTACAAGGGCCTCTGGGATTGCGTCCGGACGGTGACGCGCGCCGAGGGCGTCGGGGCGTTCTACCGCAGCTACAGCACGCAGCTCACCATGAACATCCCCTTCCAGGCGGTCCACTTCATCACCTACGAGCTGATGCAGGAGCAGCTCAACCCACACAGACTGTACCACCCCGGCAGCCACATCATGTCGGGGGCGGCGGCTGGGGCCGTTTCCGCCGCCATAACCACTCCGCTGGACGTCTGCAAGACGCTGCTCAACACGCAAGAGAACGTAGCGCTCAGCTCCGTGCACATCAGCGGCCATTTATCGGGGATGGCCAACGCCTTCAGGACGGTGTACCGGCTCGGCGGCCCGGCGGCCTTCTTCAAAGGGGTCCAAGCTCGGATCATATACCAGATGCCCTCCACCGCCATCGCCTGGTCGGTGTACGAGTTCTTCAAATACTTTCTGACCAAGCAGCAGCTGGAGCAAGAGGCCCGAGCCCGACCACTTTAATCGATGGTGTACGCCTGTATCTGAAACAATGCAAAAAAAGAAATGGGGGGGAAACCCGACGACATCCAATCGGTGGCCTAGCGCACACAGTCCGCACACAGTCCGCACACACCTTCCCTGATCCACGTTCGGTAAATCCAGTTTATTGCCTCCAAGGGAAATCACTGTGATGAAGATACGCTACACGGTGACAGTCCTTATTTTCCATCCCCTGCCTTGGCATGTTTTCACTTCAGAGGAGTGCTGTTACACAAACAAGTTAAAAGTAAATGAGTTGCCATCTCGGCAAGACAGGTTTTTTGGTTTTTTGTTTTTTTTGTTTGTTTTTGTTTTTTTTTCCCCATTTTCTTTTTCCTCAAGCCAATTATCTCTATGCATCACTCCACAAACTCATTCCTACTTATTGCCGTTGATTGTTTGTCTTCACAGATGTGTTTATAGTTCTGATATGGGAACTTTTTATTTATTTTAATAGCATTCTGAGGCTTACATTTTTATCAATGCGGAAGAAACACGCAGTTCTTTGCTTGTATTATTCCTGTGTGTATTTGTAAAGATTTCCTTGGACACATTCCTTAGTTTTGCTGCACAGTAAACGGAACAACTCTGACTTTCAAAGTGCCTTTTTAAATGGTAATGGCTACTTCAACTGTGTTCCTCTTTCCTTTCTGGTTTCTTCAGAGAGATGGACGGAGCACATCATTTTATCCATACTCTTATCCCGACCCCTCTTATCAAGCGAACTTCCAGTTATGTTATTGAAATTAAATCCGTCAATGGCTCCGCACAATTTATGATAAAAATGTCATTGTTGCCCAGTTGTCTCAATAGAATCTATTATTATTATTATTATTATTATTATTATTATTATTATTATTGTCGTCGTTGTCTTCTTATTCATCAATTGTGAGGTATGGGCTTTCATCAAGTGCAGTTGATTTTTATTTGTTCCTTCTGAGAGAACTGCTCAGTCTCTCTTGGTGAAGGTGTGTAGACCGCAGCGGTCCCATTATTTGCCTTGTTGAAGTGAAGTACTACAATATCCTGAGTCATGCACACAGAATCCTGAATAGTGTAATATAAGAATTTCTAGTATGTTTGCAGAGGGAAGGCAGCTTGTTGGTATACATTTGAAAGCACTTCATTATGCAGGTCCCGGAGGTGGATCCAACCTTAAAGGAGGTCGTCCTGAACGACGCCCTCATCTTTTCTTGTTAATTGCAATTTTTCTCGGTGTCGCTGCCTCGCTTTGCGCAAACTATTTAACTTGTGAGCAGCATACGCTTTGGCATAAGTTATAGAACTCTACCTTAAACACAGAAGCAAGTGTGTTCCAGAAATGCAGACTGACATGTTACCTAATTTCGCGGCAACCATGGTTATGGTGCAATCGACACCCGAACAGTCAGACCAAATCGGCTCGTTGGAAGTTTTGTTTTTCCATTTTCAGTTGCACACTTCCGGGGCCCTCTCCAGCTCCGAATTTTCCACTCGGGCGGTCGAGGCATTCCTCCCAATATTTTATCTTCCATGCTGCGAGACTTGTTTGTTTGGCTTCAATTAAACTCTTTCTTTTGCTTGACTGATGACGTCCGCAGACGGTCAAATCCTAATGGTCACATCATGTAACCCATCAAATATATACTCATCTAGATTGTGAAAATCCCAAAAATGCACGTAATACCTGTCGTTAGAGGTATTCTCTGGTGTTTTATCTTTTCAGCTCTGCTTATTCCATCCACATTTAGCAGCTGATATCGCTCTTAAATGTTACTCCATTATTTAGTTCTCAATACTTAATGTTTTCCGTCTCATTGACAAAATAATTAATGTCAGTACTTGCCCCTTCTCCCCAAAAAGGAAAGACTGTAAAGTAGTGGTTATAGAATATAATTATTTATAATTACTTTTAGTTACCATGCAGCATGGATTTTGACATGGCTGGACCGGAAGCTGTTTTTTCAGGTTTAAAATAGACCAAAGCTAATCACAAAATAACTTGTATGGGAACACATTGCTGTTTGGCACTCCCCTACCCTCTTCTCTCAAGTTATTTTTGGAAGCTTATTGAATACATAATTTATGACACATTTAATTACAAACGTTTTTGCCTATCAATTTGATTTTGATTGTGTCCATTTACATGGCGTTACAAGTGTGCCCAGTAGTGCAATGGGTGTTCAAATTTTTAAAGGAGGATGAAGAATGGATGTCTGATGCAGTATTGTGTAAATATTTTATGCTGTATACGCACAACCAATTGACCAACGACGAGCGGAAGGATACATGACTAGAGTGCCATCTACAGTGCAAGAATGTTTGGAATAAAGACAAATGTGGCAATGCTGCTACAGAATGTAACACTGGAGCTGAAATAAATTGCAAGTGATCAACACCGTGTTTTCTGCCCTTTTACAACAGTTGTTTTCCAACGTCCTGTTTCGTTGTGGTGCTTTGAATGTGTGGCTCACCTGAAGTTATTTTCCATGTTTATATTTAGGACTAAATAGGCCGTTGGGCATTCTCACAGCAAGCTAAAATGCATATTGCAGAATAATGTTTAGTCTGCTTAAATGATTATTAAATTGGAAGGTAATACTCAACATTGCAATGTAAGCACTATATATTGTACACCACATGCGGAACCATAACATTGACAGTGCAATCTGTGACCGACAAATCTGACGTTCTTTCCACTTGAATTTAGTTTGAACTAAGGCTACGAGACTGTACGTTTTAGTCGGTTGAATGCTCTAACAGAAGCAGAGGTTACAGATTCAGATGGTACATGGTATGTACAATGTGTGTGGTTGTGTAGGTTTGTACATGCGCGTCCCTTGCCAGCAGAGGGCGCTGCAGTTCCCCGTCGATGTTATCTCCCAAGGGCGTGTGAAAACAAACCAAGGGGAGAATTTTAAGTAAATACTAAACATGGGTGGAGGCTTTCCTTCGAATGAATCTCCCCTGTGAATTCAAGCCTGAACCTACTTAAATGATACTAAGGTCTTCCGATAGGTGGCAGCCATGCCCTGCTGCTGGCTTCCTGCTCGTTTTAACAACCAGGAGGAAGTTTGAAGGTAGGGCACTTCACTGTTTTGTACTCAGTTTACCAAACCTGTAGAGTCAAGGTTCTAGTCTGGAGCCAGGCAACAATCAGAAATAATCAGTCACTTAGCGTAATGGCAGTTAGCCAATAATATTGCCCTTCAATAACTGAAATATACTCGACACATTATTAACATGACAAACAAAACCGACTGTACAACTACGAAAATCCTCATTTAGGCTCTGTGGATGAAGCCTTAAAGCAACCTTAAAATAACAGCTTCAAAATCGTTTTCATGGTACAGTGACTTCACCCCCCCCAAACACCTGTTCCTTCACCATGTAACTCCTGTGTTTGGGTACGAAAACCACGGGGAAAGTGCGCTAGGCTTTACAGCACTACACCACTTCCTTGAAAAACAAAAACCTCGGATAAATCATAAACTTGCCGGTCTAAATTTCTGATAATAATGCCCGCACCAAACGTAGCCGCTCCACCTCCCCTCACTTTTGTTTCACCCTCTGACTCGCGCGTGCGAGCCGATCTGGCAGGCCGAGCACATCTGGTACCTACGCCGGTAGCAGGGGGCCCTGTCCCTCCCCGCACCCTCTCTCCGCGTGGCCCCAGGAAGTGGCCAGCTGCAAGGCGCTCTGTTACCTAGGTGTACATTATATCTGCGTTTGTAACGCTGTTACCCTGGACTGTTATTGAAACGTGACCGGTAAGGATCAAATTTCTCTGGTAAAATTGATTATTTTCGGACACCGGGCTGAGTTTTACTACAGTGGCGTAAACCTGCAATTGCACTCAGAAACTGCGGGGACGCCAAATCCCACATCCCAAAAGTTCCATAGTGCTGCTTTAAAGTGTAAAAATAATAAATGTTTTGTTTTAAAAGCAGTGTATGATCACCTCCTTTTGGGCAGCATATTGTTTTTTATCGATGACAGAAAGGGAAAGGGGATATTCTGCTTCTGTATCAGCGTTTTCTTTTTCTACAAAGTCTAAGTCTACAGAGTCTACTGCTACTAGTCTACTGTAGAGCTGTGAGTAGAAGGTGTTGGGTTGAAGAACCCTGAAACTGAAGACAAAGGCTCGGAAACTTCTTGACATCAATATTAGGCTGCAGAGTTAAAGGTCACCTTCAATACCGTCCATCTTGCCTATTTTGTCCACCTCTTAGTTTCTTTTGATGAAATGGATGAGATAGGTCCCTAAGATGTTTGTGGACATGGCTAAATCTCTACGAAGATCAAAACTATAAGAATGAATTCCGATTATATCCAGAAATCTTTATTTACATCAAAACCCACTGGGCACCATACACTAGGCTTATAAACAATGTTGTTTTTAGTCCTATCATCGATGTCAAGGTTTTCTGCCCTTCGCTTGAAATTCAGGCGCCACAGATTTATTCTACGACGGCCAACGTGACTCAGGACACGTACGCTGCGTTGTTTTTCCCCCCCTGACTGTTTGGTCCTGCGGCGTGGTCCGCCACCAGGTTGTTTATCTGAAGAGGACAATAATCAGCCCCTTTCTGCCCGTGTCCTGCATCCTTGTCGTCCTCTAATCGCTCCATCTGCAGTAAACTGTACCTCAACTTTACACAGGAGACCAGGAGACCAGTCTCTCTCTCTCTCTCTCTCTCTCTCTCTCTCTCTCTCTCTCTTCTCTTGCTCATACAGTGCAATCAAACCCAACCATCAGATAATTTTGATGCCGTAGCTCTATCGTCTTAGCGTAAGAAAGGAACTGCTCTCTTTTCCCGGCTACATGTGGGATCCAGTTACACTACCTGAGAAGTTTATGGGTATGGGCATGAGATCCGGGCCTTTGTGTGTGTGTGTGTGTGTTTTGTTTTTTTTTGTAACCGTCTTATCGGCTGCGGCAAATTTGTTAGCATGTCACGGCACATTGGAGCGTCGACAAAGACGGCCTTTGTGGAGGAGTTCGCTTTAACGTCCCCAATCTGCGCAGGGGATCTGTTTTTTTTGCCAAAAGCGTCGGTGGGCACCTTGAATCGCGGCGTAATGATGAGGCCCCGCGACCACACCGACAGACAGACAGACAGACAGACAGACAGACAGACAGACAGACAGACAGACATCAAGGAAATTCCTCGGAACAGCCTTCATAAGCTACACCTCGGAAAAGCCAGTTCTTCTCAGTGAGAGAGAGAGAGAGAGAGAGAGAGAGACGCCCTTCAGCCAGAAGAAGGAAGGAGAGCGGAGCAGACGGGAGGAGCTGGGGTGATTTTGTGATCGGCGTTCGTTTTGTCATTCAATGTACCGTGTCCCTTTCAGATTGTGGAAATGCAGGTATTACAATGCTAAGGAGGATAACAATAGCTCTAACCTCAGGTTGGCGTCTTTATCTGATGGCCATGTTTCTGTTTCTGTGCGGCGACAGATACTGACGCCGTCAAAACAGATGCTATCCGCGCTCCTCATGTCTAATTATCTGTTTACTCTTAAAAGCCCCAGATCGACTGATTTAGCCGCTGCCGTTGTTCCGAGCAGGTCACTTCGGGTTTGGCGTTTTTTTTTTAGAAAATTAATTCTTGTATATTAATAATTTTTTTGTTTTGCTGTGTTTTTCCGGACAAGTCATTCACATTTGAGTTACTTGGTTTCATAGGTAGCTATTTGTAGTCATTTGTTGTCCTCTTGCTGTTGGAATGGACAGTGCAGTTTACAGTACAGTTTCAACTTATTAAATGTAAAAAAACATATATTTATTCTTCCTCCAGTAAAATATGCAAAGTTGGTAAATACGAGAATCTGACGCATATAAGAAATTCGGAACTGCCCCGGCAAGTTGTGAAACAGGTTTGCTCTTTGGGAGATAGAAACATTGCTTGTTCTTCCCTCATTCTATACTGTACAGTTGTCCATATATGAGATGACGGGTTGCTGGTGACTCATTTCCTCAAGGTCACAGACTAGGACAGGGTCGCGGCGTGGGAGCCGTCATGTGTCCCCTCCTTTATCTGCGCTCCTTCGTCCCGGTGCTCACACCTCGGCAATGTCGCTGTGAGCGCGCCGCTCCTAAATAAGTTCGGCGCCAAATCTGCACAGCCTGGTTTTATGGTTTTATATCTGGGAGGAAAAAGGATCAAACCCTCAATGTCATTGGTGTTCTATTCATATTGGCCAGCCATTCATTATCAACCTCCTAAACATAACTGTCAGTTACCCTAGTATTCCAATCCTGAAGATCAGGGGAGATTTTAAAAAAGAAACACTGTCATGTATACTCATCTCCGAAGAGATCTACATGACATCAGTGTAATCAAACCACATTGAGCTGGAGTGAAACAGATGTGATGTCATAAAGTGATGTCATATCTCCTACGTCATGCCGTGATGAGTACGGGGGAAAAAACCCCCGAACCAGATCACGGACAATTGTGCTCTGTGGAAATTAAGCTCTGTTTGTTTGTTTGTTTGTATCATCACGAGGCTCTAGAGGACCTTTGTGCATCAGGTCCAATAACTGTTGCAAATGTTCGAGAGCAGTTTAGAGTTGATGTAATCTCGATGGCGCTACATCATGTGGTTGGAGTGGATGGGGGTAACACTCTTCAGTGAATACACACATCTTCCCATCGTGTTGTGTGACAGACTATTCTCAAGGAGGTTTTTAACTTACTAAGGTATTGACGATGAATCACCATGATCAATGGACACTATTGGGCACAACTCAACAACTCTGTGCACTGACAGTATATTTAACATCTATAAATGGATCTTGAATTGTAATCGTGAATTGTCTCCCGGTTATAATTTGGCCCCTTGGATGGCCCCCTGGCATTTACATTTACTGTATATCCCCAAATAATTAGCACCAATTGATCTTATTTTGTATTTCTTAAAGGGTTACCATTAAGAATGCGCCCTCACATTCAGGACGCCTGTTTATCGTCACATGACAGTGATGCTTTCCACTCAAGTGGGAGTTTGATGCCCAGATAATTGTGGCATCTCTGTATCTCATTCTTGAAGATGTCTGATAAAATGTTTGGCGAAGATGAACTCACTTGTTATTAATCCCCTTCTATTCTCCAGAACCTCTGAAGACTGAATTTCACAATCAATAGATTGTCATTTCAAAGCTTTGACAGCGTGAGAAGTAATTGGTGTTTGCCAGTGTGACTGTACATAGAATAAGTGAATGAACTTTTAAAATGAGTGGATTAGGACATTGCAGAGGCTTGGGCGGCTCTCATCTTCAGATTCCAACTTTCATGTCCATGAAACCCACCAGCATATTAGTACAATTTAACTTATCTACCATGCCAAAAACAAAGGGGTGGGGTGTTCTGTTTAACACATTTGATTTGATACTTGTAGTATAACAGACAAAAAAAGTAGTGCTCTTGGATCAAAACAACAGTTATTACGCATTTATGTTTTTGAACAAAATCTTTTGCATGTTAAATATTTTATTTGAAAAATGTACCTTTTGTGTTTGATTTCCATGGTTTCTTAACAACGTTTTGCGTTTAGTTTGAAGTAAAGTAACAACATTGCATTTGACAAGTAAGAGCTGCAAAATATACAAATATTTAAAAAAATAATAAAATAAACATTTTGTTGTCCAATTCAACATCTGATAGATTAGATAAGAAGACTACAGATTTCCTCTTCAAACTGGAAAAAATGTATACCGCAAAACCAACTTTTAATTCAATATTTCTAGAACTTCTGGATCTCCCCTGCAGTACCATTTCAAGCCAATTGAGCGTAGCTTAATATAATAATTTAAGTGTTTTACAGGATAGACAATGAGCTGATGTGATGGTCTCATTTCTAAATCGTCTTTTACAGAAAAGACTATAAGCCTTCAAGTGTCTACCGGTAAAGAGGTCCACATAAAAAAATCCGTTCACCATAGCGCTGGCCTCCAGGCGTACGTGCGGTCGCAGAGCTGAGGCCTGCAGTGGTACGACCGGCAGAGCGCGCCGAGCAGCGACGCTCGCAGGAGGTCCTCCCCCAGGCCCAGCCCGTCCGACTTGTAGTCGACGTCCTTATGGAAGAGCTCGGCGCTCTGCTGCTTCCTCTTCGTCTTGTACCTCCTGTTCTGAAACCAGATCTTCACCTGCGTCTCGGTCAGCCTGAGGGCGCCGGCCAGGTGCGCCCGCTCCGGAGCCGACAGGTACTTCTGCTGGTTGAACTTCTTCTCCAGCTCCAGCACTTGCAGGTGCGTGAACGCCGCCCGCGATCGCTTCTGTTTCCCGTCGGAGGCCGACTCTGTGGGTTCGTTGCGGCCCGGAGATTCTGGAAGAGAAAAGCGGTTAGATTAGATCGTCCAGATATTGCATTGAAATGGCGTCGCCGATGCCCAGCGATGAGGATCGGCTGACAGCACAGTCCTTTGTTGAGGCCAGAGCAATGGTTCTCAACATGGGGTCCGAGGACCCCCCCAGAGGTCCTTCAGGATGTTCCGGGGGGGTCCCCAACAAAACAATGGTGAACTCCACCTTTATTTAATTGACCAGCTGTAAGCAACGTGAGAGGATGTGCAAATTATGACTGTTTTGATCACGGTTTCACTGTTATCTCCTCAACCCTATAACAGACAGGAAAGCAAGTTTGGACTAATTCATGTCTAACAATAACATTTTCAGATTGGGATCCCAGAGACGAAATCTGATGACACGGGCTCTGATGCATATCAGATCGAGGGTTCTTGATATGAAAAGTTCTGAGAGTCACTGTAATAGAGAACCCGGAAGACGGCGCCCTTACCTTTCCGCGCTGCAAACGAAGACCCCTGCTCCGAGTCCAGCCGCTGGGACAGCTCGCGTCCGTCCCACTGCGAGCATCTCTCCGTTTTCTGCGCACAACCTTTTCTGTCTAAGCCTTCTTTGCCCGAAAGAATGTCTTCGATGAGGAACGAGGTCAGTGGCCTGACTCTCTCCGACATCTCTGTCCGGTATTCCAGATATAACAGATCGAAACCAGGAACCGTGTCTGCTGGTGTCTCACTGCTTTTGCTTCCAAGTCTGCTCCAAGTGTCTCCTCCAAGAGTGCCTCAAGCTAATATTTATCCACCCAGCACAGGGGAGGGCCTACTCTGACAGGCAAAGAGGCGGGGCAGGACAGTCATATTGGTATTAAACTAAAGCCACCGTGGGCCGGTCATGCCTTTACCTCTAGGGGCAACTCCAATACAGGGCGTACAGTTAGTTTTTTCCTCGATGTCCAATGCCCGGGCCAGTGACCCCATGAAGTTTAGAGAGTTTGAGACCCCACGATGTAAGGAAACTGTGTTCAATGTAGCCTAAGCCACAAAGGACATTAGTAATGCCAATATTTATCTTAATTTTTTTTTTTTTTACCTTTGTCATGGATCAAATCGTCAAAACATTTTTTGTACCCACTGTAAATTAGATTGTGTTGATTGTGGCCACGAATTCACGGCCCGCGGTTCCCCCGAGGCATTGTCCCGGATGCCTGCTCCTTCAGGGGGTCGGGTTGAATTCCACACATTCACTCAGTGCGTTCCCAAACTGACACGTTGACTGTCCAGTAGTTGTTTGTTTGTGATTTTCCATGCCTCCCCCCCCCCCCCCCCCACCGGTCAAGGGAAGTTTAGCGATGGCTGGAAGCCCTGAGAGAATTCACCACCCTGTTTGGAAAAACATGGAGCCGGGAGTGACAAACATGATCCGTCTGCCGCCCCTTTTTCGCCCTCGTTGACTCCGTCAGATTCCCCGCAGCCACCCTGCTGTGAGAAACAACACCGGCGTCTTACCTCGTCCCCGGCGGTCGCCGTAGTTCGTCCTTCCCCAAACGTGTTGGGTGCTGTACTTTCAATTAAAGCTTAACAGAGTGGGGTTGGGGGTCGGGAGCAATTAAGGTTCAGAGATGTCTGGTACCACAGACACACCATAAACATCATCTCATTGTAAGCACGTTAAGGCTCTTAGTCCTTCCTAAGCATGAGCCGCTGTCTTGTCAACATGGTATTAAGATGTTGGAGGGTGATACGTTTCACCTTGAATGGTCGGGTCTGCTCGGGGGTTCCGTACGACGCGTTCCGTCTGGAAATCGAATTTGTAAACGTTTTTTGCTTTTGAAAATAACAACGACAAAAAAAAAAAAAAGGATTTTCGCTGGAAATGGATATTGTGGTCCAGTTCATTTTGGGGTGTCTGAGAGCAATAATGAAAAAATAATCCCTTTTACTCCTTCTAGATGGCTTTATTTAGCTCTCACACACAGCGCACCAGGTGCTCACTTCTCCGTTGCGGTGCAAAACAATGCATTTCCTTTATTGATGACAGCGACGGCGGAGCGTGCGGAGAGAGGGATCAGTCGTGTGATGAGTGGCACCATTATCACGTCTAGACCGCATTAAAGGAGGATCCGATCTCTATCTTAACTGTTACAACTATTCCTCCTCTGCTTTTTATTCTCTGGCAGTCACTGTGGCTCTCTGCATCCCTAACCCCGAAACAGGCATTCACGACGGCGTGCATGTTTTGAGCGGTGTTGATTTCTTAACTTTTTCACCTTAGGTGTTTTTTTTAAAGAGGCTCCGACCCTTTAACCTGAAGACATTTGTCGACCGCACTGCGCGACACGTGCTGCTGTTTTGCTTTGCGGCGCGTGGAGGTGTTGTGCGCTGAACTATCAATCTTCTGCTCCTTTTCTGGACTGTTATTCTTTCTCCCATTTGACGGACATTTGTTTTCTGTGGGTAACTTTGTACAACTGCACAAGCCCCCTTGCTCATTCCTTATAACAATAGCTTGTTACCGCTCACGCCAAGCTGTAAGCTACAATTTTATAAAAGTAGTCCAAAAGTAGCGCAGGTATTTGATATGGCTACTGATTCAAGTCGCTGAGAATTTATTTTCTCTGGTGAATTTTGTTTAGAAAATGTGAGGGGGAAAAAAGACATGTCACGCCTGTCACGCCTGTTACACCGAATAAAGAAATATTGGTTGAATCCACATTATAGCAATCCTTTCTAACTTTACTTACTCATCTTGTATTAATATGATATTAGTATTTGATATTATTACCTTAGGTAATAATGCAAACAAACTGCAACAAACTGCAATGCATGTTAATGAATGATTAATTTTTTTGGGGAAAAAAGGTAATTTCAATGGTTGAAGGTGAAATACAAAGACTTTTTCCACTAGAGGGTAGTACAGAGCAAAAAAAAACAACACTAAAGTAAAAAAAAAAAAAAAAAGAAGCTTGTGAGGTTATGAATATTCCCCATTATGACTTCCTGTCTAAGCAGTCACAACCAGCACACTACCAGGTCGACATTCTGTGACATTACACGGTTGTAGATTAGATCTGCTTTTCATTTATTTTATTTCTGCGCTTCCTTCTCCAGTCGACATAAGGCTATCAGTGAAACCCTTCTCAGGACGCTCTGAAAGATATCTTGGGACTAAAGGTTGAACTCATTTCCCGTTCACAGCCTTTGATCAAGATATATTTGAACACATATAGGAATTAAAAACGGATGGCGATGAATATAAAAACAAATGCCCACTTAGACCATTTTACCTGCTTTGGGTTATTGTTTTTTTTTTTTTTTATCTAATTGTTATGCTACCTATACTTGCAAATGATGTCAATTAATTAAGATAGGATCAGTCAAGCAGGCAGTTCCTGATTGCATTAACATGCATTTGGCCAACACACACACACACACACACACACGCACGCACACACACACACACACACACACACACACACACACACACACACACACACACACACACACACACACACACACACACACACACACACAACACGCATATTATCTAATAATAATAATCTTCTGATAATTAAAAACAAAGTGCGCTCCGACTCAATAAAATGACATATTTTACAATATGTCCACTTGATTTGTCCACCTCAGAGGGCAGAACAGAGCACCGGCAGCTTGTGAGAAAGTGACGGTGCTCAAGAAAAAGTCCCGGTACGCCAAAGAGTAAAACGTAGAAGTGCCGGTACTGCATACCGGTGAGTACCGGCCCACTTGGAGCACTGGATTAAGATTTATTTTTATGCAAATTATGAATTCAGTGAGGTATATATTGAGACAGGCAATACTTAGTAATATTCAAGTGAAAGTCTACACCATTAAAGCGTGTTTGAATGATAAGTAGTTTTCACCTTGCCAGGTCTATCCGTTTCCTCGACAGCCCTCGAGTGCCAGAGAAGTTATCAGTCTATTAGTGATCAGTGAGAGGAGTGTGATTCCTGGTTTTGATTGATGGCTGAGGAGAGAAGAGCCACAGTGTCTGAGAATCTGTTTACCCAGCAGAGCCCCGGGACGGGACGGGACGGGCTCCTCGGGCTTATCCAAGTGGCATTGTTCAGCCGCTTGTCGATTGGGAGATAATGAGCTGAGTCTGATAAGGCTTTCAGATCACACTGTCGGGTCAGATGTCACCTGGGCCATTAGCATTTGATGGGAAGCTTTCATAGAGTAGGCTCTGGGTTTCGGAAAACAAAAGGTTTCCGATGTCAAATCTTATTATTCATTTCGAATTTTTAAAATTTGCATCAGAGTTTTGGTTTCTCTGGCTCACAAGGTGTATTTATTTAGCTTTGTGTAAAATCAACTAATCATATGAAATTAAAATGTGGACCTCATTAAAATACACCCAATGTATAGGCTATGGATGAACTGTAAAGAAATGGGGCATAAAAAACAAATAAAACAAAAAAACAAATGAAGTACGTTTAATTTAGTAAATAAAGTTTAGGTGAAATTATAAATTAAGTACCTTAAATTTAGTAAATAGAATTTAGCTGAAATAAAATGAATCAGTGTAATTATCAATTACCCCCATTTTTCACAGAGGCCCATTTTCGTCTAGGGTTATTGTAATTATTATGAAATAATAATACAACATAACAACTTTGAGGTGAAAAATGAACCCTCATTTTTATTACATGTGATACATTTAGGGGTTTCTATAAAAAATAAATTGGAAAACAAGTAAAAAACAAATGCAGGAATGTTGTCTTTTTTTTTTTCTACCAGCCTCTTACAGCAGCTAAAGAGGATGGAAAGTGTCCATGCCTAAATGTGTCCTCTGCATGAGGCCTATCTATATCTACCACGTCGCCCAACTGGTTGTTGGGAATGTAAGCGGTTGGCATAGAGGCCATGCTCTCTGACACGTTGTGATAGCTGTATCCAAATCCAAATACTGTGTTATTATAATTATAATTATAGTGTCCCAAGGTCACATTGTAGGGAGCTGCCGGGCTGCACAGCTTTCCGTCCCTCACCAGCACAGGGACCGACACTCTCCTGGGCGGAGGAAGAGGTGGAGGAGGTGGAAACCCCACCAGCTCCAACGACTTGTCCTGCCGCTGCCGCTTGCACTTGTACCTCCTGTTCTGGAACCAGATTTTGACCTGGGTGGGGGTGAGTCTGAGCATGTGGGCCAGGTGGTCACGGTCCGGGGCCGAGAGGTAGCACTGCTGCTTGAAGCGCCGCTCCAGCTCCACCACCTGCGTCTGGGAGAAGAGGACGCGCGGCTTCCTCCGCGGCCCGGGCTTGGTCGGATCCGCCGGGGTGTCGTGCAGTCCCTTGCGGGGAGGCGAACCTTCGCTTTCTAAAAATGGGGGAGAAAAAAAACCAGACAAACAAAACCCAAGGCCTACTTTTAATATCTAGGGCCAAAATCAACAGAGCCCTTTTGCCATTTTTGTCATAACTTATTTTATTAATCATTCATTCATAGTCATTACCCAACCCATGTTGATTTTTTCAGTTGGCAGTGGTGGAACAAAGTACTTTGTTACCGGACTGGACTTTTACAGTACGTTTTTCAATTCTGTATCCGTACCTACTTAAGTATATTCTCTTTTGTAAACTTTTCACTTTAAGCGACTATCTGTACTTTGAACTTTATATAAATGCTTTTTGCTCTCTGCATTTTTACAATCGCACTACTTTAGTTTTTTATTTCATAAGAATATGTAGATATCAAAAGCAAGCCAATCTAAAGGAACCAAGCGCATTCTGTGGTCTGATGGTGTAGGCTCTGTTATATCATATTTGTAAAACATTTCAGAGAAAGTACTTATACACGCTTACTGCTTAAAGTAATCTTGTGTAAAGGTCTGAATGCTTCTTCCAACATTTATTTGACGATAAGCACAGTATTTCTCCAACTGCGGCACATTATACCCTAATTAACACATAGGCCCACCGTCTGCCCCAAGTGGGGTTAAGTAAACTCACCCTGCTCTGCTTTCTGTCCTGACGGTAAGAGGTTTTCCTGAAGGTTGACGGGGTGTTTGCCTCGAGTCCCCAGGACGCGCGGCTTTCGCTGATGTCCGTACAAGTCTGGATGTTGAAGCTCACATTGCTGCTGATCCATCGAAGCGGTTCGGTCGGCCGTCAAGGCCTGGTTCTCCAATGCATGGTGCTGTTCCAACCTCAGAATATCCTCGACCGAAAATGGTGTCGATGTACACGCGCTGAAATTCATTCCCCTTTTTCGTCCCGCGATAAACAGGCCGATCCTATTTGAGTGCGACGATGACGTTTTGAAGGCGATGACTCCAGAGTTCCCCCTCCACTGCTTGACTGACACCATCAGAAGATCAAGTGGCTCTCAGTTCCTCAACCTGTCCGGCTTCGTTCCAGCCCTCTCCAAAAGCTCTCCAAACCATTGGCCAACACCCAGTTTGGCCTCCAGACTCAAAGCCAGCTCATTGCATGGTCAGCCGACACAGGAACATTTTCTAACTTCTTTACAAACTAAGATCTGGCTATTTCTGTAATATATAAAAAAGGCAGTCTTGGAGTTGCAAAGTCAAAAATGATTATCTCGAGCCTGTGATTCGTTCCAGTTTACTGTTGGGGTTTAGCTTGGCAGGCTGTGGCTTCTGGATATCTTCATCTCTTCACCAGTTCTGGGTCCTCGGGGTTCAGTGATCTTTGGCTCCAAGGTGATGTTGAACAGGTTTACCGCTGCTGCTGTTTTATTTGTGAAACGTGGTGTTAGTGAGCCCCGGCCACAACAAACAGTAACACTACACCCAATGTTGTGGCAGAGAGGCAGCGGCGCCACGCAGGCTGCAATGCATGACTGCTGCTGAGAGCTTTTTTAATAGGAGCGGAACAAGTGGAGACAAGGTCCCCAAACTACATAGCCAACGGCCCCCCTCACCCTGAACATTAGTGTTTTTAAGAGGAATCGGAAGTCATTTGTAAATAGCTTCAGAACAATAATGGGGTATAGGCTGATTATCACTTAACAGTAGGAAAAAGGTATAAGTATATACTATAAGAAATATATAGCACGGGTTCAAAAACCACCCCCTCTTGAAGGGGGGCCCACAGCAAAATTATTATTTTATATGCTATATATATTTTATTTATAATATATACTACCTAATATAATACTATATACAGCCACAGCCACAACATTAAAACCACTGACAGGTGAAGTGAATAACATTGCTTATCTTGTTCCAGTTCTTGAAGTTGATGTGTTGGAAGCAGGAAAAATGGGCGAGTCTTCCTTCCTGAGCGACTTTGACAAGCATCTCCAAAACGACAAGTCTTATGGGGTGTCCCCGGTATGCAGTGGTTAGTACCGACCAAGAGTGGTCCAAGGAAGGACAACCGGTGAACCGGCACGCGTGGGGAGTGAAGTGTAGCACGTCTGCTCCGATCCCACACCGATCCCGCTACTGTAGCACAAATTGCTGAACGAGTTAATGCTGCTATGGTAGAAAGGTGTCAGAACACACAGTGCATCACAGCTTGATGCGTATGGGGCTGCGTAGCCACAGACCGGTCAGAGTGCCCATGCTGACCCCTGTCCACCGCCAAAAGCGCCTGTGATGAGTGAGCGTCAGAACTGGTCCATGGAGCAATGAAAGAAGGTGGCCTGGTCTGATGACTCATGCTTGATTCTACATCATGTTGATGGCCGGGCTTAGGGTCTGATCCGATGGAGCATCTGTGGGATGTGCTGGAATAAGAAGCCCGATCCATGGAGGCCCCACCTCACAACTTACAGGCCTTAAAAGATCTGCTGCTAACATCTTGGTGCCAGATACCACAGGACACCTTCAGAGGACTTGTGGAGTCCATGGGGGGGCTTAGACAATTTTGGTGGTAGTTTGAATGTTGTGGCTGATCGGTATATATATATATATAAATATATATATATAAAATCACTAAATATAATGTGTTTTTGGTGAAGAAGAAACTAAATTTGTATCTTTAGATTGAGTTTTAGAATATTAATCTAAATACATTTTGTGGACAAAAACATATATAAGTCATCACATATATTTATATTATATATATATATCTGTGTGTGTGTGTGTGTGTGTGTGTGTGTGTGTATTTACTCAACTAATTAAAGTTTTTGTTATGATATTTGACACTTCTTAACAGCTCAAGTTAAATGTTAAAACTGTTTATTATAGGCAGAAAAAGTAGATACCACTTTTTTGGGGGGTGGTCATAGTTTGGCAACATGTATATACTGGTATATAGTATATATACAATATTATCATATATATATTACTATTACTTGTGTAATGATTAAGCAGCACCCACCAAATTACCAATCAAAACGAACAAAGAAAAGGTGAAAACGACAATAAATAATAAGGATAATAAGGCTCAGACCTACTGTCAAGTCATAATATACTCAACGCCATTGAACAAAAAGCAGGTGACAAACATCCAGGAGTCGTCAGGGACTTGTTTGACTGGAGGTGTCCAGTTTGATGGCTAAATGACTTAATCACCGCACCACTTCAGGCTCGGAGCAACGCCTCCCGTCCCTTGAAATCAAAGCTATTGACTCCACCATTTGTCCCCGTGCTGTAACGTAAGACCTAACCTAAGCAGCGTTTCACACAAGATACCCCTAATTCATCATGCGGCAAAATAGGAGGCTGATAGCGGCTGAAAGAGGAGACGGCACCTTCCTCCATTGACTATCATTAAACCCCTCCGCTGCTATGACTGCACTATATGCCACGGGAGACACTCATCAAAATGCTAGGTGAGAATGAGATTCCCTTCAATTAGAGTGGGACACTTTGGAGTTAGGAGAGCGCTGTAACTTCATCCAGCGGTCACAGGTACGGGGGGAAGATGTGTGTGTGTGTGCGCGTGCGTGTGCGTGTGCGTGTGTGTGTGTGTGTGTGTTTGTGTGGTCTTTAATGGTGGCCCCAGTACAGTTATCATGCTATCTTCTTACTTGGAGGGACAGGTGTGATTTTCTCTCTGGAGAACACATAAAAACAGTTGGATGACCTTGTTTTAGATGTAAACAAAACAAAATTGTATTTGTTTTATTAGTCAACAGTGTTGTTTGTGGGCTGATACTCAAACCAAGTAGAACTATGGAGATAACTGGGGTGGTTTGTCAGCGTGGGTCATTGTGTCGTCTCTTTGGCTGGCTAGAGTGTCTGATTGTGCCATGTTGATAAGACACATGCACACGCTCACGCTAGTCAAAGCTCTTTTCCTGAGTGCAGTCGGGTATTACGGTATTATTTTACAGTATATTACGACCTCCCTTTGAGGAGCTGTATCGTGTGCCATTGGAAGTGTTCAGCAGTAGATATGATTTGTTTCGTGCTTTTTGCTTCCACTAGATGTCGCTGTCAGACTCGTCCTGCAGGGGACAGGGGGAAAGGGACTGGAGTTGTCTGGAGGCGGCTCTGCTTCCTCGTCTCTGTCACTTATTGACCACTATGTGTGGCTGAAATGACCTCTATGTCGAATCGACAGTTCAATGTGGGCTGACTGACAGAAGTGCAGGGCTGTAACAGATCCCACCTCTTTCTACGGAGTGATGATTGTATATTTTAGACAATGCAGAGGAAGCGTAATACGGAGCTTCAAGCATATCGCTCTGTCGTTCTAGGTTAACTTTTACTGACACAGTCATGCACCGTTATTTCAATGTGAAGGACTGAATCCAGCATTTCTATCAAGTTGAAGAAAAGGACTTGATTTGCTCGGCACAGACTTACTGTATTTCTCAGTATGAATCGGACGTATTGTGTATTGTGAAGGTAACGTAACAGAGAAGGACGCAACATTTGTTTTTGAACTGCATTTGGTGGATTTGTCTTCCTACGTTCATCCATCTGTAAGCCCATCCATCCTTATCCACCGCCCGTCTTCCAGGAAGAGCAAGTCAGCACTCATCACATCTGAAATAAAGAAAATAGTCACATCGCCCCTGCCTTCCGAGACAAATGTACCAGCAGTGAGGGTTTTTTTATTTTTTATTATTTATTTTTTTTTATTTTTTTTGCGGCAACAGAGACTCTGCTCGGCTTCATCTCCTGTCCCCACCGCTCGGTTTCATTCTTGAGTAAAAAAAAAATCTGATCTCATTTTCCTTTCTGTCCTTGGGTATTTCCCCACAGAATTGAAGGGATAGTGGAAAGATTGCTGGTTAGATTGGAGTGGATCTAATCCTCCGCCGCTCTCAGTCATACTCTATTTCACTGCACATCTAATTTGTCACAGTGCTGATGAATAGACCGCAAGTTTCATGAGAAAGAGGAGGACAGAATGAATATATAACACACTGGAGAGGAAGGGGGCGAGTGGGAGGGGGGGTTGACGGGCCCACCGCGCTAACCGCAGTGCATTGTTCATTTATCTTGTCAAATTGCCGAAAGTGCACGTGCACTGTGGATGCACCCAGAATGCATTGTTGTCTTACCCTGGATCACGAGGCTGAGAAGGAAGCAAAACCAAACAATGGTGGACGAGTTGGCAGCCCCGCGTTTAGAGAGCGAGGGGGTCGATGGCCATTCGATATTGTCCACCTCGGGGTTCTTTGGGCTTGGTTCAGGGGAGGAATTCCGCGCTTGACCAGCTGACCCCAACTGAGAAACGGAGACCAACTCGGGAAATTCGGAAGGAGATCTTAGAAATACAGAACCTTTCCCCCCCGCAAAAAGGTTTTTTTTTTAAATCATCACACTTCCACAGTTTTCAGTCACCCGCCACTGTTTTAACACTTGGGGTCAGTGGACACGCTCAGTGGCCGTTTTTAGGAGTAGAAAATGGGCTGGGATGTTTCCTGGCAACAAGGTTTGTGACCGAGACCACACTGATTTGAACATCATCTTTGAGGCACCTCCAGGGGGGGGCCTTGCTGGTCATCTCAGTCACACAGAGTGTGAAGGTGACTTCACACGCTGGGTGACTGATTCCCTTCCCCTTTAACAGTTTGTTTCAAGAGCCTCAGTAGGTTGCTTTTTTTTTTTTTTCACAGCGTATGCTAAATCCCACCGAAAAAAATTTATAACATCGACATGAGATTTCGCCAAACCGCTTAAATTCTTTCGTCCAAAGCGTGTGCTCCGAAGTAAATCCATTGATGAGTTGAGAGCGAGTGTCTCTTTAAAGGGGGACTTGATAGGATCTGTGTTGCAGAGCATCACCTATCCATGAGAAACGGGGAGAGGGGAGAGAGAAAGAGAGAGAGAGAGAGAGAGAGAGAGAGAGAGAGAGAGAGAAAGAGAGAGAGCCACTGATGAGAAAGGCCCTACAGGATTTTTCTCTCTAAATAGGCATGAAATTATATCTCACTCTGACTGAGATTAGCGGCCATGGAGCCACTCGCACTGTGCTCTCCCTCTCTCCCTCTCTTTTCTCTTATTCTCTTCTTCTCCCCAGGCCCTCCAACCAAACGGGCACTTTGCAGTTTCAGCGCGTTTGCGCTCAAGTTTAAGAAAGTTCATTTTCATCTGGAGGTGCTTCGGTATGTCCTTGATCATACTTCATGGATGGGTCCCACCGGATTTGTCACACGTAGCAGTGCTATCTGCTGGTGATTTGCAATCAGAGGAACAACCCATTTACTGTACTCAGCCCATTCTGGAGCAGGAGACTAATTCACCGGCTGGACCCGAGACGCTCGCTTGTAAAATGTTTAATATGAAACTACGAATCCTCTGGACGCTCTTGTTTCACTCGAATAATAGGACTCGTCTCCCCGAGAGACCAATGCGCAAAAATAGCCGTGGAAACATGAAACATAGATTTAAATTCAGATCCGAACGGCGGCTCATGCATCTGCGGTCGAAGTGAACATGAGGAGGAGAAGTCAGGAAGTGAACAAGCGCACGTCATATTGGGAGCAGGGGCCTGTTTTTTTCTTTCTCCAAAATGCCTAGTTAGAACACGCTTTCCCTCCATATTCCTTCAAACTTCACCTGTTAAAAGATAATTTGTTTGAACTTCAAAACATTATAGGACACATCTCCTCCATCGTGCTCGGAGAGACACAATAAATCACTGAGGCAACACATGTCGTACCATATGCCAGATATGATAAATGTTTTATTTCAGTTCAGCAAAAGACACACAGACACACACTTGATGTATTTGTATCTTTCATTACTTTTCAGTACAGAGAGAAAAACCCACACATATACACAGTTGGGATATATATGTATACGGGCATGTTTTAAAGTGCAAGAGATTCACAATGGATTCGATCATGCGGATACATAGTGTTATTTTATCGGGAACTTCAGCGATCTCCTCCACTCCAACGCGACGGCTGAGTTTTGTGGTCAAATAAATGGTCACTTTTCATGACTTCTAAAAAAATGAACGTAAAACTAGTCACCGAAGCGTTTTAGATTCTCCGTTTTAAGCACGTTTTTGCCAATTGATGTTCAAGTCTTGAGAGGAAAAAGTACCATGAAGTTCCAGAATCGAGGGCATTTAGTGTCTAGGCTGCCATATGGGAGTATCGGGGAGTATTCGCTCTGCCAAAACTATAGTACCACCACAAGCACCCTCCACTTTAATCCAATGAATTCAAATAGATTGAGAAAAAAAAAAATTGTTAAAAGCCTTCAACTTCTTCCTGCATTGCTTTTTCTCTCTCTCTCTCTCTCTCTCTCTCTCTCTCTCTCTCTCTCTCCTAATAGCCTTCATGAGTAAATCTTAGGTTTTTGCAAGTCCTCATCACAACAGACATTCATTATACAGGTACATTCTCTGAAGTTACTATTTTGACTTGAAATGAAGAAGTTAGGAAAGTTGCGTTGACCCTGAAAGAAAAAAATGTTGAAAGGAGAAACACACACACACACACACACACACACACACACACACACACACACACACACACACACACACACACACACACACACACACACACACACACACACACACACACACACACACACACAAAACAGACAGAACATTTCAACGTTGAAATGAAAATACGCAAGACTAATGCTGTTCATTCAGCGGTGTTGTCAGACAGCATAACAGAGAAATGACAGGCTATAGTTTAGCAGCAACTGTTGGGTTTTTTTTAATTTACCCGGATACAGACATATCAATATTAACATTAAGAAGCCCCAACCCTTCAGGATGCAAAATATTCAAACTAATTCCTATTCACTGGGAAGAAAAAAAACAAACAAAAGCCTGTGTTTAAAATTGCACATGTACTGTATGTTTCAATGCCCTTTATAGTGGTTAAGATGCAAAGTGCATATTTAACATAAACGAGTAAGGTAGGATATACTACAGTGTGAATACAGTTCCTAACTTCCCCCGAGTGATTCTGTGAAAACTGCTCTCTTTTCACACCAAATGAAAGGTACAGGAAAAAAAAAAAAAAGAAAAAACCACAACAAAAAAAGAAAAAATAGATTATATTCACAGAACTAAAGAAAGACCAATTAACCAAAACCAGAGAAACAGGAAGGGATATACGGGAACAATGCCGTCACACTGGGAGCGCGAGAGCATTCACGCTGCTGCTTTATTCATACAGCATCAGCTGGCACTGAATGAGATAAAGGACAATTTGTGTGTTGCTGTGAATCCATTGTGTGAGAGATTATTGCATAGTTTTGAATTCTTAACATCACTTACAATTTTACACTGACAAAAAACAACAAAAAAAAAAAAAAAATCAACTGGTTTCCTGGCCAGCGATGCTTCACTCTGAAATATGACCCCACGTGCGAATATTATTGTAATTTACTTATCGAAGCGGGGGGATCGCGGCTCCCCTCTTAATTCATTCGATTCAAAATGTAAACAAAAATAGCAGTCCACGTCGGGACTTTGAACTCGGTCGATGGTTTCAAAGACTTTCCAGGTTTTCCATCCTAAGAGAGAATCCATCTTGATATCTCTTCACACCGGTTTCCAGTTTATATTCGCGGTCATTTGCAGTTCACTTATCTAAATAAAACGAATGGTTACAAGGCGTTGGGTAAATGAATAAAGGAAACGCCAGCATATTGATTTATCTCCGTCTTGTGACAAATAAATCGATTTTGAGATTGTCAGCCCGACTCTATAGGTTTGTGTGGATAAATTATTTCCTGATTACAATTAAACTAGATCTTTGATGTCATCTTTGAGCAGTACTGGTTCATGAGGAATATGCTTGTATTAAATTAGCCAGAATATTGAAATGGCTCACCTGCAAAGCTACGATTTGTACTAAGGCCTAACAACCAATTTACCAATTTTGCAGACATTTCTGGAGAAATACCAATAATACTAATAACGCAAAATACCGATAATAACAATGGAATAGACGTGTTATTACCCATCTAACCCATAATTACCCTGTTATCAGTTTTCCTCTTTTCTAATCTCCAACACTCCCAAAATCGTTGCTTTCTTATTCCGGTTTGATGGAAGGGGAGATGATTGTGTCTAAAGGACCTATTTTATATTCTATACATCATCGCTTGTAGTTATAAGTCTTATAAACGAAACTTGCCAAATCAAACAAACCCTTTTACTGTCCTGCTTCCTTTATTTCCGTTTCACCCCGTACACCTTAAATTCTGTCTAGGAAAGTAAAGTACAGCAACGCCCCCTCCCCCACCCCCGGACGCGAAGCTTATTAAATCTCAGAGCTGTCATAGTGACTTTGCACCGGTATTTGTGTCCAAACTGAAGTATTATGTTTTGTTTTTGGGGGATGTGGTCCCCCCCCCATATGACGCACATGATGTAGGTCATTCAAATGGAATGGCCGCCTTGTTCCCCTATGGCCAGCACAGAGTCATGAAACAGGTCCTGTTCAGTCGCAAGAGAGTGCCAGTTCACCTATTGGACGAGGAGATCGTGTTCGAATAGGAGCCACAATCACACTGCATCTTTGAATGTCTATTTGTAAAATAAAAAAAAAACTAAAAACTATAATGCCACAAAATAAAAAAAAAACATTAAATAATATTGTAGGAAAATAAATATTCATATCATTCCAACAAGGCTTTTAAATAGTCGTTCTCGTATCGGGACACTGTAGGCCAGTGTGTGTGACAAAGAGACCTCGACGCGACGCGCTTCACCTCAGAGAACGCCGACCGCCGTCGGTCCCATGAAGAAAAATGGCTGCCCTTCAATCTCTGGGGTGAACTCGCTAATCAGCCATGTACACTCGCTGCTTCACACTCAATTAAGGACGCGGATACAAATTCCAGCAAACACGGTCGCATGTGCGCCGTAGAGCTCAACAGTCTTTATGCATTAAGTGTCTGGCGACAAGATATTCAAAAACACCATTTTCTGGTGGTTGGACTCGGCCGCGTCCTTGAGAATATGTCATTGTGGACGGCCGGCGGTTACAAAATACAGTATTTCAGCCGCGGACCGATCCGCCACCAGAGAAATAGCACATGTGCTTTATAGTTCTACACTATTTTGGTATTACTTGAATAGCATTCAGGGCAGTTTTAAGTTATTTGGTCAGTTTAACGAAACCTCTCCCAGGTTATCGTGAACCCCCCCTCCCACCCCTCCCCTAAAGACCCCTCTCTCCTCAGGAGTGCTCGTTTTTCAGTGGCTTGGCTATGGCTGTCTCGAAGTACTATGTTAGGTCATTTCCACAGCACATGCTCACAATTTGATAAAGTCTCACCATTGAAATATCATGCATCTAACAATATTTTTTTCCATTCTTATCAATGAACAAGAAATCCCAACCCTTGATTTCCGCTGTACGAACAAATGTTTTGAATCGTGGTGTCATGGTTCTCTTTTTTTTTTTTTAACGTATGGATCACTTGTGCTCTAGAGGTGTGAACCGCTATGGCTGTTTTGTGCTTGGCATCACGAGACCTCTTTTGGGTTGTTTTTTTTTCTCTGTTGCAGTATGAAGAGGGGTGAACAGGAACCATTTTGGCTTGGATGCAACAGCCACATGTTCAACACTCGCCGCGAGCGAAAAAAGGTTTGAAAACAGTCAATGGCGCCTAAAGTGTAGAATATACAATACAACAACAATCAAACTTTGATATCGACTTGACACAACTGGAGTTTCCTAGAGGTACACATTTCTTTAACGTCCAGTCTAGTGGAGGAATGGATTTTTGTCACCCCTAGCAGGACGGAGCGGAGTTTTGCTTTTTCGTGATTTTTCAAGGAGCGTGTGGAGTTTCTGCATCTGAGTGGGAGTTAGGAGCTGTCACTGGCAGAGCGCTTCTTGCCAAAATGACTGGCAGAGTCTCTGTTTCGCAGATTAGGCGGGATCTTGTACATGTGGGGACCCGGGGACCAGCGCCAGCTCCCACGGTCCTCGGCTCCGGTTGGAACGGCGGCAGCTGCAGCCGCAGCGGCGGATGGGCAGGGCTTGTTCTGCAGCAGCTGGATAAGCATGCTCATCTCGGGGCCGAGCCGCGACACCATGCTGGCCCTGACGCGGCCCACCGTGTCCTCGTCGCAGTCCATCAGGCTCTGCAGCAGCTTTCCATAGAACCTAAAACACAATGGGCCACAAAGATGTCTCTCAGATGCCTCCCTATTAAATAGTCATTTTGGTGGAGATGACACATTTCTGGTTCTTCTAGCAGTTCCATTCTCCCATCAATATTTTGATATGCATAGTTTCTGTGTGGTCTGATGGAATGAATGTGAGAGTTGCACTAACAAGCTCTGTGCTCTAGCCTCCCCTCCCTTTGTACCAACTGCCAGGCAACATTTCTTCCTATTTTAAAATAGCAGAGCGACAGAGCACATCCCAAACTCAGGGTGTTATCATTTAAATGGTGCGATTGCCGTTTTTCTGTTCATGTTACACATAGAAGTTCTTCGCTTTTCAAACCTGGCATTGTCAAAGAAGCAGCTTCGAGTGCAGCACGTGGTTCGATAACCAACACATTGGAACCAGAGATTTGTCAGAAGTCAACATTGTGACCAGTGTGTGGAAGAGGTTGACAGATCTTCCCTATTTGTTTTAAAGTGAGGCAATCGTATATCGACGTGAAGGTTGGTGAGGAGGTGGTCGAGGGGCTCACCTATTGGGGAAGTGACTTGGTAGCTGTGCCACTTCACCAATAGCATCTGGGTTAGAGCGGGCAACAGTGCAGATATTCAGCTTGCTGTAGCACTCCTCCTGGACCTCAGAAATCATTCTTTGGAAGGTGGAGCAGCGTCGGATGGTGGGGAATGCCTTGGAGGTGATGCCGTTGGCAATGCACTTAAGGCTCTCCTTCACAAATGCTTTACCCTACAGAGAATAATTAATTTCTTTCACACATTTTTACTCAAGCATTTACTCAGCCACAACCTCATGCAGTGTGTACGTGCAGAAAGAAAAACAGATCAAATGTTACATATCTTAAAAAAACAAAGAAACTATACCTGAGTGTCAAATTTAGCAGCACTGTATAAGAAAGACTTGCAGATGTCATGCATGCCATCTGTGTCACACGTCGAGTTCTCCAGGCAGGCAAAGGCTCCACAGCCCACTTGGAGGGCACTGTTGAGACAGCGCGCCACATCTGCTGTGGGACAGAGAACCAACCATCAGCAGGAGAACTAGCATCGTCTTCACTGGGAACTATTAGCCACTCATGGAGCTCATTACATAAGTGTAACCAGGGCTTCAACTCAACAACCAGGCAACCAAAGCAGAATGTTCTTTCTTTGGGTATTTGCAGCAAAGACATACAGTCTCACACTTCAGGAAAGCAGCGATTTCACTGGATTTTGGTCTCCCAGCATAAAAAAGTATTTTTATATATCTCACACTATAGCCACAGTCCATATGTTTCCAATACTCTTACAACAAGACATAATTGTTAAATATTTAACTAGGATTGTGCATACATCCATGCATGGCGTTAGTCTTGAGCTGACACTGTGGAGTACTACCCAGCGTCTGTATAATGCTCAACAAAGTAAAAAGATATAGTCACACTGAAACATAGTGCAGGTTAATTTTAGCTGCATCATACAACACTGGATTATTGGACACATTTGTAATCCTGTACTTTTAACAAAACACTCCCACACACGCACATTAACCTCAACAAAAACCTATGAAAAATCAATGTGGCAACAAAATCCCAACCTACACCTTACCAAAACTGCTCAGAAAAAAACCCTCAAATCTCTCCAAAGGGGATGCATTACAGTTCACATACAAAAGAGAGATTGATTACTTTTCTTGTGCTGGGGAGAGAAACAGACAGGCAAAAGCAGATGCTATGAAACGGCTATGAATTTGACGGAGTGAAAGTGTGCAAATTGGGAAAAATGGTAAAAATGGTAAAAATAAAAATAAATTAGGTCCGAGCACCTGCTACACTGAGGGACAGGCCTTCATCTGATTATGCAATTATGACAGCAGATATCACAATTTCCTATACCATTACTGTAGGAGGAGAGAAGGAGATCCAACAAGCCCACAGTGCAGAGAAAGCCTGAAGTGTGGGACTTGGATGCAGGGATTGAGAAACCGGTAAAAAAAAAAAGAGAGCGAGAGAGCGAGAGAGAGAGAGAGCGAGAGAGAGAGAGAGAGAGAGAGAGAGGGAGGGAGAGAAGGAGAGAGAGAGCATGGTTTTGCACCCCCAGCATGACACAGCCTGCTGCAGGTGTCAGATCATCTGTTGCCGGTGCAACACAGCTCCCACGGTGCTCCAGGAGCGCAATCCGAGCATCAAACACACCGTAAAAGGCTGCATGGGCCGAATTACAAAAAAAATGTATCTTTAAAAAGCTCTGAAAGCCCCAAACGAGAGAGTTGTATTTGCAGAGCTGTGTGCGTGTGAGTGCTGGTACTTACCAGGGCTGCTGGCGGAGAAGCGCGCTCTCCGGGGCGCGTAGGACTCGTTCTGATCCAGTTCATGTGCAGATGCGTTGAGCACCATGAGAAGGAAAAGTGCGGTCCTCAGAGGCATGGTCCCCTCACACACACACACACACACGCACACACGCACACACACACACGCGCGCACACACACACACACACACACACACACACACACACACGCACACACACACACACACACACACACACACACTGCACACACACACACCGCACACGGTACTAGACGGAAAGAGATCCCCCCTGGCAGGCTGGCAAATTCATAAAGGACAAGGGGGACGCTCCGGAGCTTCTGTTTGGGGGGGGGGGTGAATGTCAGCTGGCTACCATCTACCCTATTCCCTCCACGTCGGACTCCCCCGCTCTCTCCCGTGCGCTCGGATGACAGATAGCGCGGATCTCCTGCTCCGCGCGGGTTTATATCGGAGCGCCGCTCCCCGCGCGGACCAATCGGGGGGCGGCGTTCAGCACCGCGCTGCGCGCCGCTGCTAATTGACCGAGCTCGATCTGTACAGTGGGATGAAGATGGAGGTTTATGGGAAATAAGTAACTATTTCCTTTAAACGATTCTATCCATCTATACAAAAAAAAAAACAACAACCTATACCACCATCACAAACGTTGGATTTGTCTCTATAGCCTATGTATACCGAGTTTATTGTAATAAAAACATATATTGTATATTTTGTTATTCATAATGTTTTTCTTCATAACGTTGTGTTACACATTTTGCAACAAATTCACTTCCCCTCTCTGTATACTTGTGGTTGCAGTAGTTTTATACTGTTTTGATAACAACAAAAAAACATAGACGATTAACTGTATTATTATAAATAATAATAATAAATTATGATTGTATTTATTTATGTATATATATATATATATATTTAGTTTTTATTGATCATTTTATGTTAACACTTTTTGTACAAAATTTGCTTCTCTTGTGGCTGCAGTGGCTTTAATTGGACGTCGCACATTATTGTTCATTGCACAGATTATATTGAGCTTGTTATTGACAGTTATGAATGTAACTGGATTGTGTATAACTTTTTTTTGCATATGATACAGGTTGAGCCACCCTGCTTGTTGAAGCCTATCCCAGTTGATCTGGTCTCGAGGCAGGGAGACACCCTGCAATGGGTTGCCAGACCGGTGCAGGGGTTAGACAAGGGTCATGCGTTACACTTTGCATTTGTTTTTATTTATTTCGGTATTTGGATGTTACTAGGCGGTACCGTGCCAATGATACCTTGGTTTTGCCCGTGGGCTTGCTGATTGGCAGCTAGGCCCTGCCTTAATTTAATGCAACTCATTGTGCTCTGACCAATGTGTATTTTATTCAAATTCAGTACGCACTTTGTCATACTGTCATACTAAGGTCCTTGCCAAATGTCCACCCAGAATATTCAAATGGCGTGTCTTTTATCGCTCTGGCATTTTGCTGCACCGCACGTAATAATGACACCATTGTTCCTATAGCCAAGGGAATCACCTGTGCCGTGTTGACATATTGTCAGTGAATAGCAATCATGCTGTTCTCTAAGCTGTTGATTGTCGAGCCTGTAAAGTGTTGGCTCCCTGTCAAGCAACCTGCGGCTGCACGTGCCAGGGTTCAGAGCGGTGGAACGAGTGCTCGTATCCTCCGCTGAAGTAGAGATAGAAATACCATGTGAAGAGAGCTCTCTGGTGGAAGCAGAAGTCAAAACTACAGCGGGCTGCGTGATATTAAATGTAAAAGTATCAACATGTATGATCAGCCAACATCAACATGAATGAACGAGAGATGAAGAAAGAGCATGTACTGAGAAAAGAAAAACGTATGTTGAAGTTTATATAATATCGCTTTTTACTCATTCATTGAAATTCTGACATGGATCAATATCCTTAGCAACAGTGTTTCCAGCTCATCAGATGTATTAGAATAAAGAGAGATTTTTGATCAGATCAAACATTAGCAAATCCATAGAATAAAAGATCCCTTCGTGTGTGAATATTGCAACTCAAGAATAGATGTTCTTTTTTTCTCCATTATCCTGTTTAAAATCTTTCTTATGACGCAATAATCTACTTTTTATATGAATGAGGGTGAATGGATGTTACTGAAAAGCTTTGATTGACACATCTGTCTGTGATACCTTTCCCGCATCGAAGGGGAAAAAATAAGTATTTGCAGCATCATCCCAGCTATGTAGGTCTGCGTCACACCTTATTATCTAACACAACTCCCAGCCATTACACATGTTGTCTATAAAGTCTCCACAGACAAATTCTGGACTATAAAAATGGCTTTATTGTCCAGACGCCACAGAGTCGATCGATCGGAAAGCAGTTTACGTGATGGAGGGGAAACAAAGGGGCTCCTTTTGGTAAACGCTCTGAAAATTCTGCAGAGAACAGTTATTACACACTGAGGTTTAGGTATGTACTGCCTGCAAGAAATAAGTCACCATATCGTTAAAATGCCGCTTCACACCTAAAATGACAAACTACAAGAACATGTGTCCATTCATTCTTATGGAAAGTCGGATTCCTGTGATGCGCTGCGGTGCAGAATTTCCACGTTAACATTGTATGTCACCACATTCACTATCAATAAATCAATTTTTATGTAAGTTTATTGTGTAAATTTATAATTTTTATTCGCAGTTTGCAAACATATTTTGCGATGTGAAACTCAGACACAGATAATCCGGCGGCCACTAGGGGGAGGATCCAACCGTTGCATATAATTACACATTCGATGTGAGGCGGGCTGAAGATTGTTTTTTCTTTTCTCTTTTTTCGCATTCATTTTGAATAGATACCTCTTGTGTGTATTTTGAAAGAGCAAATTCCCCATTTTGGAGCCTGTGCTCTACTAATCTTTGGTGCTGGCCACATGGCCTTGATCTCACCATTAGCATTCTTGGTTCTCCTGTTTCTAACTGAAGTTCATGCTCACAATTTAAGACCAAACTATCCACCACATGTTTGCACTTAAAACTTTATTGGAGTGCACTGATACCTCTTAGTTCCATTTTACAATTTATTTTTCTAATCACTGGTTCTCTTCAATCTGTCTGTAATGTAAAAATGTAATGCTGCTACTGTATTTTTAATTGTTGCTTTCCTCTTTCCACATCATGCTTCCTTCCCTTTCTTGCCTATAATCTTTTTGCCTATTTGCCCCATTGGGAGTTTACGAGACCCCTTCTCATTCTGCAGGGTCTGTGTATTGAATAATCACAAAAAGGTTGAATTCTGCAACTTTTTCATTTTTCCATTCTCTCGTATTCTAGCCTGTCAATCCAGAAAACAGTCAAAAACAACAAAAACAATATTGTTTCAGTCTAGCATTTGGTGTTTTTTTTATGTGCTTCCATGAGTTTCCACGAGTTTGGGACTCAGTCAGTCTCACTTGCAATTTAGCCTCTTCCTTCTGGAACCTTGCCATACTATAAACATGAGGAAACTATATCTGGATTTTTCCCCAGACAGCAGGATAATGAATTCCTTTGTCGAGTTGAAGACGATGATTCATCGTATGTTGGTGAGGAACGAGCATCGTACGGAAAAAAGTGTCGGAGGGAGAGAGACGAGTTCAGTGAGAGGACAAATGTCTTGCAGAGCAGGAGCCTGCAATGGTCTACTCCAACGGTTCTCAACGTGGGGTCCGGGGACCGCCCAGGGGTCCTTTAAGAGGTTCCAATGATTTTCAAAATGATTCATAGTACATCTTCACTGTTATAGAATTTACAGTAATGGCTCTTTGTAATCCTAGTTTCACCGTTATCTACCCAACTGCAGTACAGACAGGTGTGGAAGTTTGGACTAAATCCTATCTATCAATAAAAAACTCCTTAGATTGGGGTCCCAGAGACAAAATCTTATCAAACAGGGTCCGTCACTAGATTTGTATAAAATCGAGGGTCCTGCTCATTATTCAATGAGTTTATCATTTCACAACTCACTTCCAGATGGGCCTACATGTTTTGCACATACATGGTGACCCATAGTTAATTCCCCGAATTCCGATTACTACAGGATGCATATAACCATCATATGAATAAATGATTTTTAAATGCTTTTTTTATTATGGTAAGAATGATGGGGTCTTTGTTCTAATTCCCACAGATGAAAAGTAGTCCATAATGAACAGGACCAGGACACATTGATTGCATTTTCCTGCTTTGATGAAGTAAGAATGGCTGTTGGAATGCTGGATGATGAAATTACGAGATATTACAGCTTTAACCCAAAAATCAGGAGAGATTCAAGAGGTCATTTGTCACATACATAACACATATGGTCATACATATATGCAGACACCAGACTGAGGTCTGAGGTCTTTGTGGTACATTTCAGGGCAAACCATGAGCAACATTATTAATCATTGTTATTAAGAAAACAGCTCAGAAGACTATCTATCAAATGTCCATTATGTCTGGGGTTTAAACCACATGGCACTGATGGAGTGTCTCACTAATAACAGGCAAAACGGGCAGCATTTGACTTTTGGAGTGTGTGAACACTCAGCGATATCCTGACGAACAGCATTTCTCCTCCAACAGATGTCTCTGCATCTCTTCGACATCACGTCAGAACTCGGGGGATCCGCATTCCTCAATCTGTGTCCGACCAGAGCAGCGCAGTTAGGGTTATACATCTGGAGGTCTCAATGAAAATATACTGTACACAGCGCTTCTTGAGGCTCAGTGGACAACAACAAATCCTAACATACAACAAGGAATTTGTATTTGTTCTTGAATTTCAAGTTAAGATTAGTTACTCCATGTTCTTGATGTATGCTTTATTCCATGGATAGATAAATAGATAGATAGATAGATAGATAGATAGATAGATAGATAGACAGACAGACAGACAGACAGACAGACAGACAGACAAATAGATACTTTATTCATCATTGGAGGGAAACTGCAGTGTTACAGCAAAACAATAGGCAATAATAATAATAATAATAATGTAATAATAATAAAATATATTGAAAAATGTCATTATGCAATAAACCTTAAAACATTGGCACATCAAACATCAAAATTATCTAAAAAAAAAAAAGAAAGATTCAAAATAAACAATAATCTAGCAGTAATCCCCTACCTGCTTCACTTTGTTTCACGTTTCAAGTCCACGAGTCATTTCACCTCCCAGTCTAGTTGTGTTTTCCTCTCACTTTACAACAACCGTCTCTTACTTTTAGATCAGACTGCTTTCAATGGGAGCAGAGGAGATTTGTCTCGCGTGAGCCACGCACCCGGTGATGCCGAAGTACATTTGAATTGCGTTTAATCTTATGGAGCCCACACTGTTCCCCGGAGGCTCTCGCACTCGATAAAGCTCCGTGAATCACGAACCGTGCCATATCGTTCCCAGAGACGAGCACATACTCCAGATCCCCTCGCGATAATGCCGCTGGAAACGGCCGCAAAACTAGAGCCATCTCCAAGCAGTCGTGAAACACGCAGGTTGAGGTGTTACTTGGACGTGTTTAGCGTATATGAGTAATGATCTTTTCTTTCTTTCGAAGCATTTAACCACAACTACAGTGGAGCCTTATTGTGTGATCAAAATTGGGGTAAATGCTCTTGAAATGACAGCGTACAGTTTGGAGTGATGGACACTGTAGCTGTTCCCTTTGAAGAAAAGGTTGATTTCCCTCGACTGCAGCGTTCTGTGTTTAAGTTGATGCAACGGCGATTGTGAGTAACCTTGAAAGGTTCTTGAGATAAAAAATGTTTTCAGGTGGATTGGTTCCTCCATGAATAAAAAAGAATGGAGAAAATATATAAGTGTTGCCTTTCGATCTCCAGAGATGCTCAGCCTCGCTTATTCACACACACACACGCACGCACGCACGCACGCACGCACGCACGCACGCACGCACGCACGCACACACACACACACACACACACACACCTGAGGGGGAGCTGGTCTGTATGCAGTGTGTGGTACCTAGGCTACACTCCCCTTTAGCATGAGCCATCTGGTTCCAGTTTGGACCCATCTGGATCTGTCCTCTGCTCAGGCATCTTAGGAATACGTTTTGGACCGGTGCCCACATCCGTTCACACAGACAAGTGTTTTCAATTACTCGACTTTTTAAATGTCTCAAAAAAAAAACAAAAAAAAACCCCTAAAGTGATCGGGTCTTTTTTTAGATGGCAGCGGTGGTAAACACTGCTCTAAAAAAGAGGGGCTTCAAAGAGCGGAGGTTGACCCACGCATGCTGTACGATGCCGACGGGCTGCGGCTCAGTTTGGCACGTCGAGGCGTCCGGCCGCGCTGAAGATGGATCACCGCGCGTAGTCGTTCACTAATTTCAATTTGATGGATGAGCTACGGCAAAATATCCTTTTAACAAACATGAGTCAGCGAAGGACCACGGAGACAGGAACCGCACGACGGTCTCATCTCACATGGAGCCGAGCAGCCATTTCCCCCGACACCAAACACACACCGAGTTAGTTTGGTTTGTGTTGTGAAAAATAGAAAAGAATTCTCAATTTATTTGGTTTTGTACGGTGCCAGTTTCCACTTTTACCATTGTAATGCCTTCACATAGTTGTGGATCAAAGGATATCCAACAATATTTTTTTCAAGAATAATTTTGATTTGAATTGAATATATATATATACAGTATGTATATATATATATACTATATATATATATACCGATCAGCCATAACATTAAAACTACCACTAATTTTGTGTAGGTCCCCCTTGTGCCGCCAAAACAGCTCTGACCCCTCGAGGCATGGACTCCACAAGACCTCTGAAGGTGTCCTGTGGTATCTGGTACCAAGACGTAAGCAGCAGATCCATTAAGTCCTGTAAGTTGTGAGGTGGGGCCCCCAAGGATCAGGCTTGTTGTTCCAGCACATCCAACAGATGCTCCATCGGATCCAACCCTAACCCCGCCCATCAACATGGTGTAGAAGAAAACATGATTCATCTGACCAGGCCACCTTCTTTCATTGCTCAAAGGTCCAGTTCTGATGCTCACTCATTGTAGGAGCTGTCGCCGGTGGACAAGGGTCAGAGTGGACACTCTGACCGGTCTGTGGCTATGCAGCCCCATACGCAGCAAGCTGTGATGCACTGTGTGTTATGACACCTTTCTATCATAGCAGCATGAGCTTCAGCAATTTGTGCTACAGTAGCTCTTCTGTGGGATCGGACCAGACGGGCTGGACTTCACTCCCCCCCCTCAATCAGACCATGGGCGCCCATGACCCTGTCGCCGGTTCACCGGTTGTCCTTCCTTTGACCACTTTTGGTAGGTATTTACCCCCGCATACCGGGAACACCCCACAAGACCTATCATTTTCGAGATGCTCTAACCCAGTCGTCTAGCCATCCCAATTTGGCCCTTGTCAAAATTGTTCAGATCCTTACGCTTGCCCATTTTTCCTGCTTCCACTTCCACTTACTGATGAATATGCCAGGCGCCATTTGAACGTGATGAGCAAGGTGATGTTGTTCACTTCACCTGTCGGTGGTTCTAATGTTGTGGCTGATCGGTGTATGTGTGTATGTATTGCTATATATATTTTTGAATAATTGCAGAATCATTTTAGTGGCATTTTCTTTGTAATACTGGAGGCGTGAGAGTAAATAATCGAATGATCGACCAGATGGATGTGTATGTGTGTGCGCGAGTGCGCGTGTGTGTGTGTGTGTATGTGTGCGTGTGTGCGTGTGTGTGCGTGCGTGCGTGCGTGTGTGTGTGTGTGTGTGCACAAACATGTGCAGGCATGCCCATATGGAAACGTTCTTCACGTATTTTGTTTATCAGAGTGAGGTCTGAATCTATTTTAAGGATATGACCAATTATACATTTAATGACCTTTGTGACGCCTACGGAGATCCGCCCATAAATCCAACAATATTTATACGTGTGTGCGTGTGATAAGGCCGACGCATTGTCACAGTCGGTGTCAGGCTCTTAAATCCAAAAGAAATACTGCCCCCTTTTTCAATTTGCATGCTAATACGGTTTGTGATTTAATCAGATGTGCGCCGCATGGTGTTAAGCCTCATGGAAGTCCCTCGTCATGCAACCAGCTCCTATCTGCCGCATCTCTCCGGGAGCACTACCACGGCAGGACGCGCATCCCATTATCTATCAAATGCTGTGAAGTAGAATTATGCCCTTGTTGTCAAAGTGTCACTTTTGTCTCTTGATTTACTGGTTGGACAGGCTTTGAATTCTACATAATGTGCTTCCAACAAGGAGGCTATCACTGAAATGTTGTGATTTTAAGGAAAAATGCAGACTTGGACTGGGTTACCTGAGATAACGATGTCAACCAGCATGCAAATGGTGTGAAATACTGAGAGGAGAGACATACATTTGCACAATGCAGCTCTTTTAGTCTCCCTTTGTCACATATATCTCCACATATTACGAGCTAGTGAAGATCCTGTCGGACCTTTAGTCGTCCTCCGGTGTGAAGTGTTTCTTTTGGAGGGAAAGGGGGTCAAATAACCTTTTCTGTGACTGTGCCCATAGGGGGCACTTCCTATAGGGTGCCATCTTCAGGGGGGATGCCAATATTGCGCCCAGAAATCAAATATCATCAGTGGCTGCACAGGCTGGATTTGAACTCAGGTCGCTGCAAGTGCCAATATGAAGCACACGCTTATCCGGTTGAACCACCAGGACACTGTTGGTACCGCTCCGACGGTGCCTCTCCATCGGTACCTCTCCGACAGTACCGACAGTGCCTATGGCACGCTGGTGACGGGGGGCACTCTCACACTCTCCTCTCCGACGGTACCAACCCAGGCACGACTGGGGCGCCAGAACAATGTGTTTTAATTTCAGATGAAGGTTATTTAATTTTACTCCATTTCCTTGTGGAATGAAACAAGCACCATGCGTAATCAGTTTGCCTGGAGCGGCAAAATAGCTACGGCACTGGCTCTGCCATTCAGTCTTCTCTTTGGTGCATTCCAACTGGTCCGGTGGAGTCCCACACATGTCAGTGGAGGCAAACCTGAACTATGTGCTGGACTTGTAGCCACATGTGAATCTCAAGAGATTTGCGCGTTAGTTAGCACTGCACAGCTGAAAATATAGCAAAAAAAAACCTTGCTATTGTTCTTACCACTCTGCTAATTCCTATCCTCTAGTCATTCAACTTTTCTTTTTGTTTTTAACGTACATCGTTGTTTCAATTATCAGAACCAAACACAGTTAGAATTTTGGAAAATTATTGTGGTTTTGGTTTTACAATGACGGAGTGTTTCTCAATGGTCTAGTGGCGTGGGCCACATCAATGGCTAATCCCTAATCAGGGCTATATACATAGCACTCCATCACGATCCCGTCCGCATCGCTCAGAGTGTGCACGCCGGGTAATTGAATTTGAGTACGGCTTACAATGGGAACGCAAGCCAGATGCTAAGATGTTTATGGAGTTGTTGCTTTGCGGGTAGCACTGTACACAACCTCTGTCGTTCGCCGCAGCAACATTTTCCATCCGCCTGTAACGGCGTTTCGCTCAAAAACAGCTCATCGCAACGTAGCGGCGCTAAAAGAATGTTCCCCCGCAGCAGCCACGCCTGCCACGCCTCGTGTGCAGTAATTACGGCTCCATTTGATGTAAGTTACAGAAAGTATTATAGAATGTCTTCGCTTTTGGATGTAGATCTGTGCAAGGCTCTATCGTAAACAAGGGGTTTGTGTGGTACTGTAGCGAGAGATTAACGGAGCCAATTTGAGGCCTTTCCCTTTGGTTTGAATGTGTAAACTCAGGTGAATTGCGAGAGGAGCTTGTGCTTCGCCAACCGGAGCGCTGAGCTTTTGTTGGGTGAAATGAACGTCAGACCGGTGCAATGTCCTGAATAATGAGAGACACCGGATCTTCAAAAGGATGACATAAACGCAGGCCTTGTGGCTGCAAGTCGTGTGGAAGTGATCCTGGAGACACTGTTCCGAAAGGCTCATCAAGGATGCTTGTAAAAAAAACAAACAAAAAAAAACCCCCCATCATCACACATTATTATTTAGGTACCACTTGCATAAACTGATTCAACTGCAATGGTCAGGTCATGTATGAAAGTCCAATAAAATGAGTCTTCTTCTTTGTGTTGCTTCTTTTAGAATCCGTAATAAAAGGACTTTATGTTGTCTTGAAAAACATGGTTAGTATTTTCAAATTACTAATATCCCACTTACAATGGTGATATTATCTTTATTTGTTTTCCAGTCTGCCCTCAGCTCACACATAGGTACCATGACAACCTCAAGCTGTGCTCAAAAAGCCAACGCTCCAGTGACGTGAAGGACCCTAGCAACTCAAGAAAATAATTACAATTTGGGGAACTATGTAACCGCGAATGGATAATGAAAAAGAAAAAAGAAAAAAAAAAAAACACGATTCAACTCCAGACTTACAGGTAGTTGAACCCTGTCTCCACGGCAACTGAATTTGGAGGTCATAAATTCATCATCTTTAACAACCACCACTGGGTCATTTCTTGGTAATAAATTCTTCAACCATTTTCCTGTCTTAGATTTTGTCTCGTTCTCATTTCAGATTAACTATTTTACTTGGTTCTGGATCATGAAAATATCTTAATTTTAATGTTGTTATAGTTACCGTATTTAAAATGCCCATATGACGATTAATCCAGCCACTTGCACCATTAATCAATTTGAATTATCCCCCCCAAAAAATTATCCATAATCAGCGAGCTCTTTGCAGCTATTAAGGTGGCCATGACCTGCCTTTACAATGTTGGAGTCGAGGGCAAAATAAGCAAGAAGGTTTATTTTGTCTAGATGCTGAGCCGCAGCCTTCCAGTTTCATGGCAGACACCCTAACCACACAGCTACTCAAATGGATTATTGAGAAGGCAATGGGATTTGTAGTAAATGCACCATGCAGCTTCTCTGAAACGAAGCCCGCGTGTTCTATGGAGCCCCGGCTACTCGGCCGATCACCGAGAGCGAAGGCAGATGGGAGGGATGCCCAGCAGTGGAAAAAAAGGGGGGAATAAACGAGCTTAATGAAAGCATCATGGCACAATGAAAAGCCAGGGCCAAGCCATCAGCGCCGAGGCCCCGGGGGTTGGAAGATGGGCTGGTGTGCGTGCTCTGAGCTGGAAGCGAGCCAGGAGCTCGGAGCTCCGCTGGCCCTCTTCGGGCCGACCCCCTCCACCATCCGCCCCGAAACCGCCTCGCCCCAAACGGAAAAGGCCCTCCCGGGTGCGGGCGCTAAGCTGATACGGCTTTACAGGTTACGCAGTAAGGACCGCATTGGGAAAATTAGCTGCCTGGCTGAGAATGGCCGCCGTCCAAGCGCTCTTCTCAGGGTGTCGTGGGGGGCAAAGGTCCGCACGCACGTGTTTCAAAAGGATCAGAATGTCTGGAAGCATCTGACTCAGCATGGCGTGAGCTGATAAGTGAAGACGTTTAATTAACAGCAGTACGGCATCACCCCGCTGTTCCTGTAATAACGGTTCAATTTTGAATGCCGCTACTTAAGTTTACGCCGTGTCTCCAGGCGTTGGATGTAATTGCACGGTGTCACTCGTGTGATATTGGGATGTTGACGTGATTACGCCAGCGTGAATTGGCGGCTTGACTCTCACTTTTGGGAAGACTCAATTGGGCGGATTAAGCGTCTCGCGCTTTTTGTGTGGGTGCCTGGAAAAAAAGAGGGAAAACGCTCCAGGGGAGGATTACGAAGTATATTGGATGTTTTATTTCCAACCCTGAGAGAGCAAAGCAACTTGTCAACACAGGTTGATCAACTAGATAAAGGCATTATTATTCATTTTTGAACTGTAAGGAAAGCAAATACATGTCCAAAGCTGGCAAGAGGCATGCTGACTGTGCAATCGTTATGTCCCTTTTCCAAAAGCATCCTATTGCTTTCATCGGTCGGCCGGTTTTATTTGTTCAGTAGATTTGATTTAACACACAACTGCTTTTGTCAGCGGTTGATATCACCTCCATTCACAGTCCTATGAAAAGAGGATCTCACGTTTGCCAGCTGATGTCAGAGGCCTTTTCATCCTGTACTCTTAGTTAAAGGTTTGTTGGTTTTGTTCCCTTCTGTCAAAGGCCACCCGCCATTATTCCCTTTCTAGTTGTTCAGGGCGAGCGTCATCATTGGGATGTTTTCCCTGACTCTGGCGTACGAATGTACCTGTTCAAATGTACCGTGGTCTCCAAGATACTCCCCGTTACGCACTTGGTTGGCCTCTCGGGTGAGGTTCCCGACCGTGCCGTATGGTTTTGGTTCGAAATTTGGATGAGAACCAAAACAAATAGAAGAAATCCTAACTTCAGGCTTGGGTCGTGGAGTTGTTTCGAGCTCGTGAATGCTTTTCCTCAATCGGGAGACCTCATTGTGAATAATCACTTCCGTAAAGTGTACTCCCACTCGGTTGTCATCCACTTTCCTTCCTTTTCCATCCCTCCACTCGGTTATCATTCAGTTGTCATGCATGTTAGTGACCGTATTCTCAACAAGTCTTACTGTAGAAGCCACTGTAAATCTCAATGTGGTAATACTGGCTGAATGCAAGGAAAACAGAGTGCAGGTAGTTCCACAGTACTTTCACCGTGGCATGTAATAATGCAACTTCCCCGGCTGAAACTACATCCCTTGACATCAAAGATACAGACTGGTCATACCGGTGCAATATTTTACCACTTCAGTGGGAGTACAAGGCACAACCCTCCAGTACGTCCGCGATACAAAACGAATGGAATTGTAAGAGACAAGCTTGAGATTATTTACATGGAAGGATATCTAAATGTACTCAAAGCCAACCTATTGGTTGAAAACAGCATGAAAGAAATGCATCCGTGTTTAAGCACCCCCACTGTTAACGTCTGCAAACACGGCATATTATTATTCGCTCTAAGATTAGTCCTATCAGTATGTCAACATGTACAATGACTCCAGCGGACGTTTCCCTCCAGTCTATTCAGTGTCATCGCTCCTGACCAAAAAAAAACAAAAGAAAGAAACGAAACAAAACTCCCCCTAAATATATCCCCCCGCAGCCGCTTCTGCTCAGCTGACATTCACGGCGGAGTCGCCCGTCGTGTTTCCACTGATCCGTCACAAAGAGATCCCGACCGGACGAGGGGAAACGCAAACAAGGCATGTACGGGTCAGAACCTCTCTCTCCCTTTGTTGCCGTTCCCCGGAGGGCGGATATTACTTTCGATCTGTGCCACAAAGGGCAACAAACAAGGTAGAGGGATATAAAAAAAAAAATAAAAAAATAAAAGGCGATGCGTGGAGAAAGGATGCGCTTAGGTAGGCCCCGCCGGCCTGGGTTATTCTCGTCTTTTTTTTTTTTTATCTCTCATCTCGGTCGAAAACGGGAATTCCGCAATCAATGGGATCTCCGCGGCGGAAAACTCCACGGTGTCAACGCCTTGTTGCATCGTGATGACGCCACACGGCGCATGGAGACGTCAGCACGCGCTCAGCGATAGCGGAAGGATGGTGCCAAATTATTTACAGATTTCTCATCCTTTGATTTTCCCGTATTTTTATTTTAGTCCCCGGAGCGTACATGTAATTACGCCTGTGCAGGCAGTGAAGAAAAATATAAGGGCACCGTCTGCGGCAGAGGGTTTGAGCTTTTCTTGGTTACCCCTATTTTGGAAAATTCGGTATGAAAACAATCTGCTCCTTACTGTCCACTGTCATTAGATTCCGGAGAGACTGGGGAGGGGAAGGGTAGCATAGTGGGTGAGCGTACGCGGGAGTCAAATCCTGACATTTCACTGCGAACATTCTTTGCAGTTCCTCATTCAATATCCCTTTGTTTTAGAAAAACAACGTTTGAAAGCACCAGAGCGGCGATGTATTAATTGACCACCATAAAGCCATCAGGTGCGGGTGTTCTGCGCCGAACTTCAATCGCTGTTTTTCCCGACCAGTCTTTGCGGATCTGGGAGGGCTCGCTGCCTGTTGACTGCAGCTGTGATCTCACAGTCACACACGCATACAGCACAGACACACACACACACACTGACACACACACACACACACACACACACACACACACACACACACACACACACACACACACACACACACACACACACACACACACACACACACACACACACACACACACACAGCCCACACTTGTTGACCTCTTGCTGTGGGATTATATTGCTGCTCCCACAGGCTATGTCTAAGGGGTTTTGGATGGAGCAAGCTGACATGATTCCCACAGTAAAATTGATGATTTTCACTCTAACCACGCTCTCCCTCACTCACACAGAGCGTCAGTAAATTATTCCTTTCCAGCAGACTACGGCAGTAATGTTTCATGGAGCTCCGTCCCTGGTATTTGTTAGAGAGCGTGTTTGCATTCTTCCCTGGGATGATAGATAAACCAGCCTCGCTTGAGTGGAAAGCCGAACTGAAGAATGGCTTTGTATGCTGCGGGGGGATTGTGTGAGGACCGGTGTCGCAAAAATGTCCTTGCAGGATTTCGCCTCCGGATGTGTGGCAAAGTGTTGCCTTCCATCATCACGACCTGTAGACGTTTATCTTGCGAAGTAATTCTACTACACCGCGTTTCAAATTATTATGCGAATGATGTTTTTCTCTATTTTTCCTTAATAGTCGATGCAGATCATCGGTCATCAACCGTCAGGCTATAATTGGTTTTAATAAGGTTATTGAACAAACCTCCCAATGATAACAGTATTTTTTTCAAAAATAAAAAACTCTAAATGCAGTGTTCCAAATTATTATGCACAACAGAGTATCAAAACATTTTATAGGTTGTAAAGAACTGAAAATGGTCATTTGTTGAATTTGCAGCATTAGGAGGTCATATTTACTGAAATCAAAAGCTATTTCAATCAAAACCATCTTAACAGGTCAAGTTACATGTTAACATAGGAGCCCTTCTTTGATATCACCTTCACAATTCTTGCATCCATTGAACTTGTGAGTTTTTGCAGAGTTTCTGCTTGAATTTCTTTGCAGGATGTCAGAACAGCCTCCCCGAGCTGCTGTTTTGATGCAAACTGCCTCCCACCCTCATAGAGCTTTTGCTTGAGGATGCTCCAAAGGTTGTTAATACGGTTGAGGTCAGGGGAGGATGGGGGCCACACCATGAGTTTCTCTCCTTTTATGCCCATAGCAGCCAATGACACTGAGGTATTCTTTGCAGCATGAGATGATGCATTGTCATGCATGAAGATGATTTTGCTACAGAAGGCACGGTTCTTCTTTTTGTACCATGGAAGAAAGTGGTCAGTCAGAAACTCTATGTACTTTGCGGAGGTCATTTTCACACCACCAGGGACCCTAAAGGGGCCTACCAGCTCTCTCCGCATGACTCGCAGACTTATTGGGACATGGTGGCCATCCACCAACCATCCACTACTCCATCCATCTGGTCCTTCGCTTTTTGCCTTTTTCCACCGTTGATTGATTGAACTCCACAGAAGTTATTTTCAATTCGCGAGTCAAATTGACAGAGTCAGTTGCCAACCTACTGAATAGAAACTTGGGCAGCTTGTTGCGCACATAGCTCGGTTGCTCGAGGCACACGAGTGACTCGCAGCTCTCGAGATGGAAGATTCGGTGAATGCCCGTGTGCGTGGCTGAAGTTGCCGAGTTGCAACCGCAACAAACGAACGACTCACTTTTTTTTGCCGGAGCGACTCCCCACTCCTGAGTCATTTAAAAGATTTGTTCATGATCGACAAATCGTTTGCAAATCTCTAACTATTGTTTGAAACCACAGCCAGGGGCAGCGCAATGGGTTAATAAGCCACACAGTGCTGGCATTTTTTGCAAGCATTTGGACTTAATCCAAAATAAAAATATGTGTGAAAAGATCTGCCATTACGCAATCAATGTAAAACTTAAAATATCTGCTGCAGACAGACAATATACTGCTAGCAAGCAGGTGCAGGATTTCCTGAAAGCAGATGTCATTTGGCATCTCCATTCCTTCCTATTTGAATACACCATGTCTGTGTTAAAGGTCAGTTGAATTCAAATACACACATTTGTGATTCGTTTTGATAGATATTTTATACTTGAATTACATTTTTTAATTTAGCACATTCATCTAAAACACAGCAAACCCTTTGCTTGTCCTTCTTCTTTCAACTCATTTCAAATGACATCCATTCGGGTTATGTTGTCTGCGTTCTATCGAAAGTAGCCTATTGTCTCACAATAAAAAGAAGATTGTGGAAATTTATGTGAAAGTATTTCATTGAAATAAGCTATAATAAGCCTTTTATTGGTGGCCCAGGCAAATTAGTGGTTGAGTCATTTCAGCTCGGCCTGGGCCTCAGCGGTCGAAACTATGTTGAATTCACTGGGTGAAGCAGAGAGAATATTTCCAACTGAAGGGTATCGATCCCACAAGAATTTTCTCCCTGCACAAGTGAATAATCCCCTTTAAAGCCCTGGCCACTTGAATTGAAATGAAAGTGGTGTTTTAAAATGTTACGCTTCATAAACAAAGTAATGAGAATGATAGTTTTTCATTGCATCGATTTAATAAGAATTAAGCCCCGGCTTTACTGTAGCTTGAAAATAAGCCAGAACAGCACAGGGATATTTTGCCGCCCAAGGGGGTGTCTCAAAGGCAGTCTGATCGAACAAAAAACTCCATAGTCATAATAATAATAATAAAATTAATAACAACAACAATAATAATAATAATAATAATAATAATAATAATAATAATAATAATAATAACAATAAGAAATAATAATAATAAACTAATTGCGTAATAAACTGGTGATTTTATGTGGAAAATGAGAGACATGCCTGCAGAATCAGCCCCCTGCACTGACGGCGACTACGTTGGGGGCAAATATTTTCCATTAAGAATTTCATGAGCTTGTAAACAGCTTGTGTCCTGGGAGGGCTTGTCGTGTCTCGGACGGTAACCACCCCGTCTGGGGAGAGAATATCACTTATTTTGCTCTAATTGACATACCTTGCTGTTGTTTGTCTGCCCCAGAACAGTCCCCGACTCCCCGGACTTATTTTCTAACCCTTTCACTAGCTCTAGTCTTCGCAGCGCTCGGCTTCACTTAATCAAAACCATTTCTTCTTCCTTGTTGGTCGACTTGGTTTCCTACTTGTTTCCTACCCCAGCGTTTTGTTGGGGATCGTGTTGCTGTAATGTGTTTGTTCATGGACGTGTGTGCGTGCCTGCGTGTGTGCACGCAGGTGCGCCTTCATCGCTTCTCTGGTGAAGATGAGTCAGTCCGAAGTCACCGGCCGGCTTTATAGGGGATGTTTGTGAAGTTAAAAGAGGGCCACCTGTGCGCTGCCATAAAGCCGCCCTGTGAGCTGAATCACATATTTCACCGTGTTCTGCTTGCAATTTTCACCATCTTCCTCACTGTCTCTGGGTCTTTGAGGGGAAAGTTGCAGCTTAAAGCAACACTATGTCACTTTTTTACCTTAAAATAACAGCTTCAAAATCCTTTTGATGGTACACTGACTTGTAATATGGAGAATGGCACCGCTTTCATTCCCACCCACCGCCCCGAACGCCTGTAATTGCTCAATGTAACTTCTGTCTTCGGGTACGAAACCGCCATGGGGTTTGTTTCACCCTCTGACTTTCGCGTGCGAGCCGATCTAGCAGGCCGAGCACATCTGGTACCTACACCGGTGGCAGGGGGCCCCATCCCTCCCTGCGCCCTCTGGTTCAAATTTGTCCGGTAAAATTAATTATTTTCGGACACCAGACCAAGTTTTACGACAGTGGTGTAAAAGTGTAATTCCACTCCCCCAAATCCTAAATACCAAAAGTTACCTTGTGCTGCTTTAAAGCAACACTATGTAACTTTTTTACCTAAAAATAACAGCTTCAAAATTATTTTAGGTACACTTGAAGGTACACTTGTAATATGGAGAATGGAACCGCTTTCATTCCCACCCATCCCCCAACACCTGTTCTTGCACTATGTAACTTTGGTGTTCAGGTGCCAAACTGTGGGAAAAGTGCATTACGCTTTACGGCACTACGCCACTTCCGTCAATTTTGGCACCGGTAATTACTGTTTTTTTTGCCGGTTAAAATTTATAAAGAAAAACATCGATAAAATATAAAATTGCCGGTCAAATGTCCAGTTATAATACACGTACAAAACGTAGCCGCTCCATCTCCCCGATGGAACCCAGGCAGTGGTGCACCCGGCATCCCCAACCGTGGCACGCACACCGGCCCTCACTTTCATTGCGCCACAGGGTTTATTTCACCCTCTGACCTGGTGGGCGAGCCGATCTGCCAGGCCGAGCACAACTGGTACCTACACCGGTAGCAGGGGGTCCTGTCCCTCCCCCCGCCCTCTCTCACTGTGGCTCCACGAGCACTCAGCCCACTGCTCCGGGAAGCGGCGAGGTCCGTGCAAGGGCCGCTGTAACCTAGGTGTACATTATATTTGCGTTTGTAACATGGGCTGTTATTGAAACATGAGCAATTATGTTCAAATTTGTCCGGTAAAATAAATTATTTTTGTGGCGTAAAAGTGCAATTGCACTCAGAAACTGTAGGGGTGCCAAATCCAAATCTTGATGTGGAACATTACCGCTTTACTGTGCACATGAACAAAAGGCGCAGCAATTCATCAAACTGAATACTAATGCTGTATATATATATATATAGTATATTAATAGTATATATATATATAAGTATATATATTATACATTTATTTTTAAAGATAACTATTTACATTTCCTATTAAGATTAAAATAACTCGTATCGGTACTGTATATCTACAGGTAGCGAAAAGCAGGGGTTTGATGTTCTTTTGAGCTATTTTCACTTTATTTTAAAGTTTTATTTTCAGGAACGATATACTTTAACTCCGCTCCGTTTCAAAGCAAATATCTGACTTTTTACTTCATTACACTTATTTGTCTCAAAAATACTATTCATTTTTATCATTGCTATTATTTATTTTCATACCAGCGATACAATAGTACAACCAGTGGAGGTTATGGCAACAGTGGAATGTGTGTTGACACCAAAGTCACTTCAAAATACAAATTAATACCTTACTTTCGTAGATTGTTCATTGGAGGAGTTTCTGGGGGTTTTTGCACATTTTTACTGCTACTTTCCCATTTCAGATTTTCACTAATTTCCTCCAGCTGGTAAAAAGTAAATACTCAAATACCCAAAAAATCATAGTGCTATAAAGGCAACAGACATCTCACACTACTCTTTCCTTAAATCAGTGTGTCAACATGTGTCTTCACAGTTGATAATCACGGGTGGATACACAGATTAATTTCCACCCAAAAAACAGGAGTGTCCCTCCAGTGGCAACCGTAAACCTGCGACAAAGCAAAGAAGGAAACAAAGTGTGTGTATTGGACTACCTTGGAATCAAGCTGTGTGTTTATTCCGTTAGGTAATGCGGCACTGAGGGAGTGGATCAACACTGTTTGGTGGTGAGGATGTTTGTGTTTTCATTCCCACGCTCCTCGCCTCCCATCTGAGATTTTCCACTCTCTTAATACCTTCACACTGAAGACGATTAGAAGAAATTGTTGCATCAGTGGCCATTAGTGTGTGTCTAGCCCGCTATGGTTGAATAGACCTTAACAAGGGCCACATCCTTTTTATCCACAGTTAAGGTCAGCACAGTTACACATTTAATGTCTTATGTTAGTCAGGGTTTTTTTTTTTTTTGTATTGTTGCATTTTACAGGGTGAAAAAGTCTGGTAATCATTTTAAGTTCCCAATTGAAGCGCTGGATGCCAGGGTTTTTTTTAGTTTTTTTTTTTTACGTGACCTTCCTGGAAATCAAAGGTTATTTGCGGAAAATATCAGCACTGTTATTCAATTTAGTGGCGCTCATAAACTTTATGTGTGTTCTCTGGGAAATCTGGATTTTATGATTAAGAACGAAGATGATCTTCTCATAAACCCAGGCTCTGAGTCGAGTTCAGCTTGTAGTTGAGCAAACAGAGACGACAGCGCCGCAATTTGTCTCGTAAAACCGCACAGGTCAATTAAATATGTGTTGGAACATCCATGCATTTGTCAGCAATCCCCCCACTTTTTCTGACTGCAGCAAATTTTTTATGCCTCCACACCAGGCATTATGATTCAAGTTCCATTCAACACGATATCTCAGGAACGCCTTTCTGAGAGGAATGAAATTTCTTCAAATTTTGCGCAAACGTCCACTTGGACACAAGGATGAGCTGATTCGATTTTGGTGGTCAAAGGGCACTGAGACCTCACAAAACACGTTTTTGGCCATAACTCAAGAATTCATTCGCAAATGATGACAAAATTTCACACAAACGTCTGATAGGATGAAATGGCGACGTGACCACTATTTTCAAAAGATGATGTTCGGCAAAAACAGTTCTCTGGCCATTATTCAACACCAAAGCTTAGGAACAGTAGGGCAGATTGTGACCATATTTTGCATTTGGTCGGATACTTAATTGGTGTTAATAATCTTGGGTCCCCACCTTGAAACTGTGCGTTGATTGTATACAGTAGATTTTCTGTGCTGGCGGGTTGAAGATGTGTGTGAAGCATCCGTGTTTTATCACTTTTATCACTGCTTTGCAGCGACCATAATTCGAAGCATTGTATCCTGTCATGGCTACAACTTTGTGTTCTATCAGAATTCAGCTTTATTGGCCAAGCACGTCAGCACATACAAGGAATTTAACTCTGTTTTTTGTTTCTCTTAATGAACTTACACACTAAAAGACATGGATGTAAACTGCAGTTTGACTGGTTGGCGGAGGCATACAATTGAGACACGGCAATTTTAGTCCCTCTCTGAATCCTGAGCGTGCATTTGCTTTCTTGCATTCTTGTTGATTCTATGTATTTTCTTAATTGAAATGGGAAGGTCAATGGCAATTTCATCCCTGTGTGTCCAAAACCAAGATATTAATGAGCTGCAGGCTAACTCGGGCTGCAGGAATGAAAATCGGATAGAATTAGAATATTTAAAAAAAATCACTATTCAAATGCTGAAATTGCCATTCGATTGTGTATTTGTTTTTCTAAATAAATAACTGTAAATAATAATAAGCGCACCGTCGCGTTTCCCTCTCCTCCGGCATTTCACTGTGTGTACAAGGGAGAGCGCCTTTGACCGCAATGTCCAGTAATTCCACAGATGTGGCGATGAAAGTAGGAAATAAACCTGACCACCGCCGATGGAATGTCCTCTAGTTCAGAGGTTCCCAACCACCGGCTTGGACCGGCAGCAGCAGGAAACAGTAAATTGAATACATGTAGAGTATTTATTTGCTTTGTTGCGAGAAAAGGTTGCTCTGATCGGAGCTGCAGAACCGTGCGTAACGCCCCCCACCAGTACTAAATTTGAGCAATAAAGATTTGAATATATTAGAATCTGAAAAATAATAAAGCATACAAATTTTAATGTGATTATAGAGGAAAATCTGCAGCCCTAATGCTAACTATCTTAGTACAATGGAAGACTCCAGAGGGAATCAACTGGCCTAGCTAGCCACCTTGAATCTATATATTCTCCTGCTTATTTAGAGGATGTTTTTGTATTTGAAGCTATATAACACACTCTCTCTGCGTAACAGAGCAGTCAAACTCATCAACACTAATTATCTGCATCTTGTGCAGGAAGTGCGCCAACTTCCCGTTCGCCCGACTTAATTTCCCCCCAGTTGCTGCCACTGCATTGTTGTACCGCAATGTTTCTTCCTGCGTACACTCGTCACCATTCACGCGCATATTTCCCCGGGCTTTTAAGATGCCTTTCTGGAGGAGAGAAAGGTATTCTCCTGATATGATGTATGGATAGGGCAACGTAAACAAGTCGAATGGCATGGAACCGAGTAGTCTTTCCCCTTTCACGCTCGACTTTAAGTGGGTTCCCACGTGTCCAGAAAGCGGTTCAATCTTCACTTGCTCAAATTCTGACCCATTGGAAGGCTTTTAGCATCCCTGGGGCTCTCCCCCTGCGGGACACACAGCTGCTTTCTCCACTCCTCACTCGCTTGAAACAGTATCTTCATATAGATAACACCAGATACATCCCATGTTTGCTTGACGCTGAAAAGTGAACCATTATGCCATTGTGGAAGCGTCAGGGTCACTGGTGGCGCAGGGTCGGGCTGTAGGTAAAGCATGGGATTCCTCAATGGCAACGGTTTGTAAAGAGTAACCTGTAGAATTGTAGCAATGACTGAGTTCCTTGTTGTAAAAAAAAAAAAGAAAAAAAGGAGGGGAACATGGTCCAGGAAATGATGCACTCGAGGTCTCACAGTCACTATCTTGCTCAAACACGGTCTCCAACGAAATGACAATGAGTAATACGTGAGTAGGAAATATCCTTTCCTCTTGTGCCTTTGTGACTCAACTGGACAGATCCCTGCATATAACAAGGAGGAAGTAATGGAAGGCAACAGGGAATATGGTGCTTTCCACTGAGTTGAGAGTATAAAGCCGTTTTAATAATTGCCGTGCACGTGTAGCCTGTTGAGTCACAGGATCCACGGCAAATCCCAACTGGACAGAGGCCATATTTTTTATTTTTTACCACAGCCACACAAAAGTGGTTTCAGTTTGACTCATAATTGCCCGGGCTCTTGTCTACCTTAGCAGTCTGGCAACAAGTCAAAGTTCTAAAGTTACATGTTAAAGCTAAACATAACTATAAATCAGGGGCGCAAGACTCGAAGAAGATACAGAAGATAATAAACTTTGTGTTTTTTATTTTTTTACTGTGACATGTCTTGACAATAACCAGAGTTGTCGGCTGTATCACCTGCCCTCAGATGGTGTGCAGCTTACTCACCAGATACAAAATGTCCATTGTGATCGTGATAGCGGTGGAACTGGACGCTTTTTCACACACGGCCGCGACGAAAAGCACACACAGCCATTCACCAGGAGAATATTTTTTTAGATTATTATCAAATGAGTTGGGACAGTGTGTCGTCTGTGTTGTCTTTACGGGCTGTTTCAGACCTACCTGGCTCTAGAGTTGCGTCTATCTCCCCTCTAATAAAGGGCACATTGTGGGAGAAGCTGGCAGTTAATGTGACCCGGCTGCGACTCGCTGACAGACGTTCCCACCGCCGGTGGATGACTGAGGCTGCTCCACTTTCTCATTGACAAGAAAATTGCAATCACCGTCCTGAGAGTGCTGTGCACTCTCCTCCCTATCTCACTCTTTAATGAAGGGGGAAAAAACCTCCCTTCTCGCAGGCCGTTTCATTTTCCGACGCAGATCACGGTGTACGTTTTTCATTTGTGAATTTCATCCTGATTTTATACTCACCCCTCGCATGGTAAGTAGGGAGGTTTCATTCCGCAGCAGTCCGGTCTTTCCTCCAGCCTGGACGAACGGCTCCATCGCTCCATTATGAGTTTGATGCAAGTAATAGGGGAGAAAACCACAATCTGTGCTGGATGTTAGCTTTGCAGCTTTCAGGCACAGCAAACATGATGTCACAGCAGTCTGATTTTGCAAATTCAAGGATTAATAAAAAAAAAAATTTAAAAGACATTTGGGAGGGTTTTTTTCTTTACAGAAACTACCACATAACCATTTTCAGCTAGTCCTGTCAAATCATTTGTGGCCTTTTACATACAAAAGTGCGGCAATTAAAAATTAAATTTTCTTGTGGAAGATTGTACAGTTGGGTTAAATGGTAAGTATGAACTAGAAAAAAAAAAAAAAAAATATATATATATATATATATATAGATACGTGTATCCACAGGTGTATTCACAGGAAGTAGATATGTATATTCCTAATGAGTGGACTGTTAAATATAAGGTAAGGTGCTTAAGTCCCAGGTGTGCGAGTAGTGAGGTTATAGTGTTATGGGGAATTGGCGTCCTTTTGGAAGCAATAGGCAGGCCAAGGCAAAGTCCTCATTCAGTATCCGGACGGCCTGGAGGTACAAGCTCCCCCTGAGTTGGCCTTGTGGAAGCCGTACCTTCTCCCCGACTGCAGCGAAGAGAAGAGGCCGTAATCCGGGTGGCCGGGATCCCTCGAGATTCTCCTGGCCGTGGTCCTGCAGCACCTGGTATAGATGTCCTGGAGGTGTGCGGGTGCGTCCCCTGCTATACGTTCCGCTGGCCGCGACACCCTCTGTGGACACCGGTGCCAGTCCTGCGGCCTTCCTGGTGTTCACTCGCTCAAACGTCCTTCTGATATCGTGCTCAGAAAGAGTAGACGCTCTCTCTCCCCTGCCTCCTGCCTCGGCCTCGGAGGCGAGGGTTTGTCGGCTGCTGCTAGACTCAAAGCGCGCTTATAACGAGTGTCGAGCTCGTCCGCAAGAGATGCCTCCACACTCACTAAGGAGGCAGGGGGGTCCCTATATAATCCCACATTGATTTTAGTCCTTGCCACACCCTTCTAGGATCACACTGTTGGAATTGTGATTCCGCCTTCTGTCCGCATTTCTATTTAGCTCTATAGCTTTGTAATTCTCCATACTGCCAGTCTCTACTCCTGAATTGCATGCCGCCGTGGGCATGTTCAGAGCATCGTGGATGGTTTCATTAATCCAAGGCTTCTGGTTTGGGAATGTCTTAACGGTAACTTCGGGTACAGTTTCTTCCGTCGTTTTACCAATTGAATCCAGAACAGACTCAGTAAACTCACTGATGTCGTCAATGGAGGTGCTCTGGCGTCTTCCCTGCACTCCTTTGATCTTTATGGTAACACACGCATTAGATCCGTAATTATTTTCAGGGCATAAGAAATCCAGCATGTAGTCCGTTAACGACTATTATTTGAAATGGTTATGGAATTACTGACCTTATTTGTTAAGGACTTATTTTGTCTCGGGGCGGGGGGCGAGAGGGGGGTCGTGGGAGACATCGGTTATCATTCGGCGTAACACCGGCAAACAAAACAACGATGCTCTCTCATGGGCGTCTCCCAATTTATTTTTCCAAGCGGTTGGCTTCATTAGGTAGCATCTGGTCTGGAGTGACACCGCGAGGGTGATGAAGCAAGGTTAAACACCGTGCGGGGAGAAGGGCGTGGCGATGGGCAGGGTTTGAACCCCGATGGGTACCTCGGCTTGTTAAAGGTCTCCGGGGCGCCTAAAGTCATTAAAGCTCATCAACATAGCTCTGTGTTCCACAACAGCACTAATGCCCTACCGTGGGGCCGAGGCACAAGCGTGCTGGAGGATAATCAGCTCAATAAAAGTACATCTGCCACCTCGCACCGCTCTACGCTGGAACAAAACGTCCTGTTGTTTCCACTTTGTTTCTTCCCTCCCCCATATTCCACAGCCATAACACATCGAAAGATAATTTCCCACCGGAGTGCGAAGTTAATCCGCTGACGGGGATTTTATTTTATTTTTACTCCAAAATTAAAATGATGAAACAATGGATTGAGTATAGGTTTTAGGTTTTAGGGATCACAAGGACATTTTCGTATGTAAAATTTCAGCTCTGTAGGACAGTGCTGGATGTCATCATTTATTGCGTCAAATATTTAGCCATCTCTAGAGCAAAATACTGGATCTAACCTGGAACCTCTGTCCAAAGCTCTGTGTTTGGGCCAGATGTGACGGTGCTGGTGCAATTTCAAGCTCATTTGGGTCTGAAACTGAGACTGACAGCAGGTGTCATTATAACAGGTCAGTGGCAAAACTACTGACGGTGAGCCAGCGAACTGTGCTCCGCTGTGCGACCCCTTGCCCCGTTCCCCTGCGTGTGTGTGTGTGTGTGTGTGTGCGCGCGTGCGTGTGTGTGGCGCTTGTTTGTTTTTTTTCTTAACTCATGCTTGTATTTATATTATAATTTCTAGCTCAGCAAGAGGGAGGCAAGGACCAAACGTTGCAGTTTGGTTGGGTAATTTTCTTAACCGAATTAGTTCTGGCCAGACACAATGTCTTGACAGAGGAAAAAAATAAAAGTATGATTTTTACCGAATCACTTTTGGAAGTGGGTTTTAATTTGAAGGTACAGCAATAAACATCTGTGTGTGGGGCTGCCGACTAGAAAGGAAGGGAAAATGTTATTAGGGCAAATTATGCTCCCAAGACATGATGTGTAGATGTGGACAGCCAGAAAATAAAATACAACCCTAAAAGCTACTGAAAAACGCACACACACGCACGCACGCACGCAAACACACACACACACACACACACACACACACACACACACACACACACACACACACACACACGCACACACACACACACACAGACACACACACACACACACACACACACACACACACACACACACACACATACACACACAGACAGTGACCTAACCTCAGCGAATGTAATGTTAAAAGTTTGGCAGCGAGTTCTGAGACTCTCCTGCTGTGCGACCAGAAGTTCCCAAAGTAGGTAATGGATCTGACTTCTCCGAATTGTGCAATAACATCCTGTCACTTTGACTTATTATGACTGAGGAAAAGACCGGAGGACAGGACTCCCACCAGAATACCGACTCTTCTCTTACGGTACGAACAGTATTGAACATGTTTTTTATTCAAATTGAAACTTGTTTTCAATAACATACTGTATGTTTACAGTACATACAGATCATGTTCTTGGGGACTTCTAAATTGCTCTGTGTGAGTACTGAGCGGGTGTGTTTTGCAGACGCTCTGTTAATGCCTTTTGCATTAATGGCACTGCAAAAAGCAACAATATTGTTTTTTCCCAGTTTTGTAAATTAGATGGCACAGGCATGAGGTCATACATCTAAATGGCGCTGTTTCTGGCGGAGGCGATTGACACTTTGGCAGAACAAACTGTTACAAAACACAAGAGCAAGGGAAGAGCCAAGAGTCCAGTGCTGCCTGGCTCAGGAGATGAGAGGAGGAGGGAGGATGACGCAGCGATGGGGATGCAGGTGCTTTTTTCTCTGATCATTTGCCCTGTAAACTTAATGTTAATGACAAATCAACTTTCAACGTAATCCATGGTCTTAAAATGCAAACATAACGTTAAGCAGGCTCTCATTTTTCTTTGGCTTTCCAAAGATGAAACTCCACATGAGGTACCATTTGCAATCCACAATTTTTGGAAAATAGGAAACTGTGCCTATACAAGTCCACATCCATATTTTGCATTCAAACTACAAGTAAATTGGTATTGACATTCAACGGAAGACGTTAATTGACATTATGTGGAATATCAGCCGTTACAGCTCCATCATTTCCAATAGCACTGTTGTTGGGTGAAGCTAGAAATCAATGAACATACAGCATGAATTAACATACTTTTCTACTATTGATTATAATGGTTGAGCCAATGTCCCTATTTCAGCATCCATCCTGGGAAATTATCCTACCAGTCTGCTTCAATACAGAACCTGAAACGACCGTTTCGAAAACATATTTATTGTTTTTTCTTCCGCCATTTCTCCCATATCTTTCTCCACGATTAAAAACAGCTCCCTATAGAGATGGAACTCGCCTCACAGTATGTGGCAGAACGCAGAGTAGAGTTGCATATAAACTGCACAGAATTTTACCGTTGACAGATGCTGCATTTCGGCACTTAAGTTCAAGACTCACAGCCAGATATCACTGTATAATAAGGGTGATATACAGTATGGTGTATTATCCATTCCCGGTGACTCCAGCTGACTGGCAGGCGGGCGGCCTTTCCCAGCGGGATTCAGAGGAACGGGCGTCCTCCTGCATCGGCTGAATGAAGCCTGAGCGAGATGAGAAGTAAAGATGGAGACACAAACACCCTCGTGGCTTGTTTACACGTTATTAAATGCGGTAACCGAACCGCCGTCGCGGTCGGGCTGACGAGTCTGGATTAAGCTCAGTACGAGAAGACTCGTCGGCTCAGTGCTACTTTTGCCAAGGAGGGGAACCACCTTTCATATTTCCTGTTGCCGACAAGAGAAGCATCTATGGACGAGTGAAACTTGGTCAGAACAATCTTGGTCCAGCATCAAGTTGAAATAAATGATGGAATAAGTTATATTGAAGACTTTTTTTCAGGCCAAGCCCAGGATCCCCTAGCATTGGTTGACCCTATCTGGCTGGAGGGACTTAGCGTGTCGGTGCTGATACCGTCTTTGGCTACTGAGGTTTTGCAAATTCACCACCCACCCACAGGGGTTGTTAGTGGTCGCTTTGAATACTCGCAGTATAATTTACTCCTAACACGGCCATGACCCCCATGCAAAACAATACATTTCTGAGTCTGGGTACCACAGTATATTTACACATGGGAACCAGTGTACTTGTAGCAAAAGACTCTTCGAGAGAGAGAGAGAGAGAGAGCGAGAGAGAGGGAGAGAAGGAAGGGTCGATACGTAGAGGCCCTACTTGGAGCTTCCTGTGTTTTCGTTGCATGATAACATTAGCGTGTGGGCACCGGCACAAGAGGTGACACGAGAGAGAAATCGGAGGAAGAGGAAGAGGAAGTCAATCAGCGGAGGGGAGGACATTAGCGCGGTGGAGGCAGAGGAGGAAAGCCCGGAGGGGGGTGAGAGAGAGTGGGAGTGAAGCCGCACCATGTACAGTATCTCTGCCTGCAAGTCACCCCGCAAGCGTGGAGTATGCCAGAATCTTCCTGTGTGTGTGTGTGTGTGTGTGTGTGTGTGTGTGTGTGTGTGTGTGTGTGTGTGTGTGTGTGTGTGTGTGTGTGTGTGCGTGTGTGCATGCGTGTGTGCATGCGTGTGTGCGTGCGTGCGCGTGCGTGTGTCGCTTGTTTGTCTTTCTTCTTAACTCATGCTTGTATTTATGTGTGTGTGTGTGTGTGATTGTGTGTGTGTGTGTGTGTGTGTGTGTGTGTGTGTGTGTGTGTGTGGATAGTGCGTGTCTTTGCGTATGCTCTCGTGTTAAAGTGTGTGTTACAGCCCGTGTCGCACCTGGCCGAGCCCCTGGTGAGTCAGCAGAGGTTGGAGAGCGAGTTGCGTCTCCCGCTTTGCTGCTCAGAGTTGTGTTAACCTTTAAAACAAAAGGGGCCGTGACGTACGTGGGTTCCTGCTCAGAGCAAAACTATTTGAATGCCATGTGTCACTATGAGTTTATTTCATTTTGTCATAGACTTTCACACACTGCAATTGAGGAACCTGGCATCCAATATCAGTTTCTTTATAAATGTTCTATTACCTTTACCTAAAATTACCTTTCTGTTAAATTTCCTATCTATCTATCTATCTATCTATCTATCTATCTATCTATCTATCTATCTATCTATCTATCTATCTATCTATCTATCTATCTATCTATCTATCTATCTATCTATCTATCTATCTATCTATCTGTCTGTCTGTCTGTTTGTCTGTCTGTCTGTCTGTCTGTCTGTCTGTCTGTCTGTCTGTCTGTCTATCTATCTTACAATCGTGTCAGGGCCAGATCGAGGTGCCAACACCTGGTGGTGTAAAGATCGCAGAGCCAAATTTACAAGGAACCCTCATGAAACGTGTGTCCAACTCCACTGGGTGCATATCAAATCAAATGGGTATTCCTAACGGGCATTGCAAAACATTTCACACATCAAACGGGGCCAATTTTTTACGAGAACAGTGCAATAGTTTTGTATTGAATGGCTGGAAACCGCAGCGCTGTGTGGTTACCTGTCATGTCAGTGACATCATCTTGGCTCGCTCGCAGTCATTCTACACCTCAAAAGCAACCTTTCAAGTCATCTGTGAACTTCAAGTCTTTCTTTTCTTTTTTTTCACGTTGGCATTGGATTTCAAGCGCAGGCAGTGGGGGAGGAGGTGATAAAGTTGCAGCAGGATGACTGCATTCAGGACTTTCTAGCCCAGTCTATTGGACCACACAGGCACTGTGCATGGGGGAGCTGCTCTCTGTAAAAAAAATAAACATTATTGTCCCGGGGTTCAAAATAATCAGCGGGGGGGAAAAGTACTGGTATCCTGTACTTAAGTAGAAGTGTAATACTCAGAAAACAGTGCAGAAAGTAAAAGTTTCAGCTAAAAGTTCATCCCTAGACTCATGTTCCATCATTATCCTTATTAACTCTCTAGTAATTTCAGAGGTTACAGGTAAATACAGTGGAGTAAGAAAAAAAAAAGATATTTGCTTTGAAAATGAAAGTCCCCTAGTAAAGTACAAATACCTCAAAAATTGTACTTGATTTACGTACTCAGATACTATCCTTCCCTGAGGAGTAATGGTAATGAATGGCCTGATGCATTGTATGATGGCTGTCTCCAGGTTCCAAAATAGTACAACTGTGAGTGACTCTGGGACCCAACACAGCCGCCATCGTGTCGCCATGTCCGGGTGAACTTTAATGGCAAATCCGCCTGACGTGTACTTAAGAGGGACAATATACACCTGTCAAAAATCGGTCCTGAGGCATTAAGAAAGAGATTGTGCTGGTTATTAGAGTGCTCAGAAGTTGGACGCTCTGCCTCGCCGATGTCGGTTCTTTTCTCAGGCAACTACGCTGCAGAAAATATCCCTTTAATAATTGAATCATCCCTTCAAGCCACACTCCTTTTGATGGTGACTTCAAATTTCAGTTTTCCAACAACATCAAACAAGTGAACAAAGTGATGACACAAAAGCTGCTAAATGCTCTGTAATTGCACTTCAAACTTCATTCCTGTTGAATAATTTATTTTGTTTGTCCGAGAAAATACTTTGCTTTAAAGGTGCAGTGTCTAGAATATTCAGAACTGACTTGGAAGAAATAGAATGTAATATTCCTAAGTGTTTTAATTTGTGTATAATCCCATGTAAATAACAACTGTTGTGTTGGTGTTACCTTAGAATGAGCCGTTTATACTGTATCTACATACTGTAGGTGGCGGGTATGCTTTACGGAGGCCGACATGATGCACCGGCACGTTTCTACAGTGGCCCAGAACGGACAAACCAAACGCTGGCTCTAGAGAGGGCCTTTCGCGTTTTGCGGGAATTTCGCAGCCGCCCTCTCTTCCACAGAAAATGTAACATGTTGCACCGCCATGGCGAGGGGTATTCAGCTGGTTGCGATTTGCAACCTCAACGCTAGATGTCACTACTTTCTACACACTGCACCTCTAAAGGTTAACGTGAAATTAATCTGATATCATAGAATCTGCGGTACAGTTGAACAAAAGATGCGAAACAATGAGATTTAACCATGAGTTGAGACCAGGCGCTGGTTAACCGAATGATTTTCGATGATAAAGCAGTGAAGCCTTAGGTCGGAAACAGAAGGTTTTGTGATACAGGAAAGCCTTTCCTGGGAAGGTGTGGATTGGCCTATCTCAAAATATCTCAGAAGGAAGTGTGATATCTTCCCTGTGCGCACTAGCGCTGCGTAAGAAGCATGAAATCACCATCAATACAATGGGTTCAATTTAAATGGCTCAACATGTGGTTTGTGGTTTGGGTAGGGTGTGTGAGTGTGTGTGTGTGTGTGTGTGTGCGTGTGTGTGTGTGTGTGTGTGTGTGTGTGTGTGTGTGTGTGTGTGTGTGTGTGTGTGTGTGTGTGTCACATCCTGCTGAAACCAATGACTGTTCTGTTCTGGGAGGTAGTGAAACATCACTGGGCCTTACAAGGCCCAGCCCAGCGACACAATGAACACATCCTTGGAGATAGTGTGTTTACCCGCCAGGTTGTCGGGGAGTCCTCCACAGTTAGGCAATAAAGTGGGGATTATTTGCTTTGGCTGTGGAGGAGGCTCTAATCAGATCATTCTTCTGATATGTGAGCAGTGCGCTCGCTGTGCTCTCTCCATCCCTGTGTGTGTTATTTTTGTTCACCTTTCTTTTTGTTTACCCCGTCCTGTTTTAGATCTGTTTTTTTTTCAAACACAGCTGATTGTACAGTTTGCGACTGTGCAAAACTCATTACACCGCCTATGTGAAAAATAATGAAATATTAATGATCGCAGGATTAGCCGCTTTGATTGCATTTACTTTGAATTCACTAGGTTTTTGTGCGGACGACGCAAGACATTTGACGTTATAAAATCTTCATCCCTGTTTAAAGACTTGATTCACACTCCATGGAAAACTTTTACCCATCCATTTGTTTCCACTTAGCCATCGTGATATGGTGCCCAATGCGGCGTGAAACGGAGCGCAGGACATGGTGGATCGCCCAGATCGAAAAATCGCCACGTCATCGGTCCTTATCTCCACTCGCAAAAGGCTGTTGTAATGAGAGACCAGCGGGGACTTGCCAGGAGAGGTGAAGATGATACAGCGTAAGCCGTTCGTGGCACAATCAAGCCCATTATTTTGGCCGGGCGGTCTGAGCTCTATCGCTCCAGGAAGTAGCGGGGTGTGTGTGGGCTGGATGTGGGCTGGAGGATGGCAGAGGGACTGAGGTCACCTTCCTGATAAGTGGCGGCTCCCTGCTTTGTGCATTGTGCTCTGGCGTGAAGGCCCCTTTGCCAAAGCTCTAATACGGACACAAGGGACTATTATTTTTTAGATAGATGCCTGGTAACCTTTCAACACAGAAAGTATACAGGGTCTTCTGTGGAGATGATTTACAGATTGATGGCCATTTTCAAACATGAATACCTTGGAGAGTTATTCTTACCTTAGTTCAGAGAACGGCGTTTCAGTTTTTCTCAGGTGTTGTGAAACTGCCCTTTAGCACCATTCACTGGCCTCGTTGTGTATTTCAGTACTCTGATGTGAAAAAAGATTGATGTTGCTGTGCTTAAGTTGAAGGAAACGTTTCAAAATTTTAGTCATACTCGTAACCTAAAAATCAATTTTATGAAAAAATAATAGCATGGATTTTGTGGCAGTTTGCAAATGCCATCTGAAAAGTAAGAGCGGTGGCGTAATTGAAGCTGGTCTGGAATAGATGTCTTGTGCATATTTTGCATTCTCCCTCAGATTAAAGAAAGAAATTAGTGGTTGCCTTTAATGGAAAGCAACAGAGATGGTTTGAATTATGGTTTGGACTAAATGATGGGTATCACTCACGTCAATAAAACTGAGGTTTAGTTATGAGATGCAACAAAGCTCAATATAGAACAAGTAATCAAAGGCTCTAACAACTCTTCCAAGCATCATTTATTATGACATATGAAACAAATAATCACAGGGTGTTATGTCGATGCCATTGCACCACGCATCCTCAGTGAAGGTTCATGTCTGTTGTGCCTCCTTGTGTTGTTTCTTTGCACCTTTGCCACTCTGGGGCAGGTAGACATCTCTGGTTCTGTCCCTCACAGTCTTTAGAAAGGTCATGATGCCAGAGCCGCCCGTGCCCCTCTCCTCCAGCCCTGCGGGGGCCCTGCTGAGGGCCTCCGCTTCTGGGGCCCAGTTTTCGCCGCAGAGCTGACGGGCGCGGGCCGCTGGCACGGTGACAAAGCGGCCAACGATGTTGATGTGATAGTTGCGCAAGGCCAACAGTTTGCTGACGCAGAGCTGGAAGGCCTGGCTGAGACGCTCGCTTTGCCGCTCTAGGACGAAACCCCTCAGGGAGGGTTCCAGCGAGATGTCCTGGATCAGCCGCTTGTGGGCAGGGGGCATGTAGTCCCTCATGCGCCGGAGAAAAGCACCTATGAGAGAAGGAGCATTAGAGAGCGGTTCTCATACTGGTCTGTGATATCAGTGCAATGGCCGCCTAAAATAAGGAATCAGGGTATATCCCACTGAGAAGAAGAATCACTTAATCAATCCCCACAGGGAATTTACAAATGTACTATTTACAAGCAGTGGGCTGTCACAGAACGATGCCCGGGTACCAGCTGCAGCCAAGTGCGTTGGTCAGGGGCATGCGTATAACCCAACCCAACTCCTTCTTGAAACCCAAGTGAACATGGGGAGAACATGCAACCACACAAAAAGGGCTCAGAACCTTCTTGCTGTGAGGCAACAGTGCTAACCACTGAGCCACCATGCCACAAAAAAGAGGAGGGGGGTAGGGGATACCACATGCAGCAATGCATGATTCAGCGTCTTGCTCAAGGACACTTAGACAACACACTATGATGTTAAAAAAAAAAAGCAACTTGTTTTTTTCTACGTTTTAGACTCCTAGAAGGATGTAGATCGTCGCAATGGAGAAACTGAGTACACGTCTAACACAATGTCCAGTATGAACAGTATCTATGCGACAGTAAAAGTAATTGATCCTTAATTTTAGCATTTGGGATTGGTGCAGGTAGAGGATGATGATGACCGAGCCTCTCACCACTGCTTGCTTGGTGTCTGACGCCCAGCAGCTCGTCAAAGCAGTGCAGCAGGCTGCTCTGCGCCGCGCTCCCTCCAGAATATTCCATGGCTCCTGCCTGGACGCCTTCGTATATCAGACCCTTTGGCATACAGGGGTTGTCCTTCCACCTCACCACGCACAGGCGCATGCACACACACACACACACACACACACGCACGCACACACGCACGCACACACGCATGCACGCACACCCGCACATGCACACATACACACGCACACATATACAGTATATATGTTGCAATGTTAGGTGTCATGTCATTATGCTGCAATACCAACTAACCAAAGTGGATAAATACCCAGAGAGATAGATCCTCATGATTCCGTAGAAGACCGACGGCTCCACGTACACTTTACAAGAAAGACGATGCATGTTGTATGTTGAAAGTTGAATGTTGAATGTTGATGAACAGGCTGAATATAGATGCATTTGTTAACGCGAGAAGTTTGAGCCCTTCACCTTGCATCAGTTTCAATGCGTCCGTCATGGCCTGTAAAGACTCACTGATGTCCTCCAGGGATTTGGTCACGGCCTCACCATCGCCACACCGGACACTGTTGATCACGCTGGGAATGCTCTGAGACACATCCCATAACGTTGTCATCCTCGGCACACATTGAAGAACAGCTTACCGCAGTTTCCTCTCCACTGAACCGATCATTTTTATATCTACCCTCAGTGCTGGAACGGCGGCGAGCTCCACCAGGAGAGTGACCATGAAAAACCCTCGGACGCTGTCCCCACCTGGGAGGCTGACCAGAAGCTCCAAGTTGCTGAATTACAGGGTTGACTTTAGCATGCATCACAATACCACAGCATCATAGAGAAGGGCAATAAAATCAGTGACTCCATACAAATAAAGTACTTACTCCATTTGAAAATGTCTGGCACGGTGATTAAGACGGTCAGCATGAAAAGAAAAAAGAGAGACATGACGTGACATGACATGATTTTGCTGAGACGAGCTTATGTGACATTACAAACCTAACCTAAACCTCCTGGACCGCAGCTTGTCTCCTACCCGTCCGGATTCTTCAGTTTCCAGTTTGCCAATACAGCGTCCGCGTGGGTCAGGATCGGGGGGAACCCCAAGCGCTGTGACACCTCCCAATACGGGACGGCCAGGTTACGGGGCAGCATCTTGATTAAAAAAAAAAAAAAAAAAAAAGCGGATCCAAAAAAATCTGATTGTGAACACGTCGGTGGCAGTAGAACATAACAAAGGTCGGACTGTTTAACCAAGGTCAAGTCCATTGAAGTTGACATTGTTTGATGAAGGATTGCCCACTGACTTTGTTAATCAATATAATGATTCAGCCAAACAACGAGAGGCAAAGGATGGTAAATCAAAATCAGAATCGTCCTGAAGTATCCGGCCAACCCCTCATACGAGTCCATGGCCTCTGCCACTCCGCTAAGAGGGGTCACAAGAGACAGTTTTGTGTCTCTACGGTGTCATTTAACCCTTTTTCTAGCCATTGTACATTTTATGAGAGTATGATGAATGAAGGAACTGAACTGATACCTCCACTGTGTCCTTCTCTCCTTCTTGCCATACGTAACCCATGGTCATGACGCTGAGAGCCAGGTGGGCGAGCCGCAACTCCCGGTGTCTCTCCAGGAATTTGCTGCTCAGCAGTGGCATCTAGATGGGGGGAGGGGGGTGACTGAATTCAACCGGCTCGGTGAGTTTAATATCCACACCGTTTCTTTTTGCTCACTCACTGTCTTACAGTACCTTGTGAACGCAGGAGCGCAGGGTGTGGGAGTGCACCAGCTCTGGGACGTGAAAGGCAATATCCATCCATGGCTGGTAATATGGCGGCAGCTTTTGCTATATAATATCAAGTTGCGCCAAGTTATGGAAAACAAGTTACCCACGTGAGAAAATCGAATCTGTTACAGTCTGTGACATTACAATGGTATATGTATATATCTGTGTCTGCTCCACGTGTACAAAATTAGATGCACTGTGCAGTAGGTGAAATGATTGAATGTGATGTGAATTTGTCAGTTGTTTTTCATTCGTTTCATTTCGGAGAAGATGTTTTGTGTGTACTGTATACGCATATGCAATCTTAATTGCACTTGGAATTGATAAAAAGTTGGAAAAAAAACGCCAACTAAAGCAATCAAAAACAATTCTCACAATGTTTTCTGACATTATGTTTTGATTCCAGTAATTGATCATGTTGTTATGTCGTCCTACTGTAATCTCAAATAGAATAAACGTTATTTTGTTAATAGTTACTATATTATGACGAAGCCATTTGTCATTTATTTTGCTTCTTTCAGTACAAATAAATGAACACAACATGGTCTGAACCTGAAATGCATACGCATACACATGATCCACATCATGCCTTTTTCCATGAAAATTCTATGTCTTGAGAATAACAAATTTATACATGTTGCTCTGACTGCCGTAGTGTTAGAGAAGACTTCATGTCATTAGGCTGGTCTCCTACCTACCAGCGGCGCAAGGAGGATGAATCCCAGCTCCTCGGAAACAAAGTAAGGCTCCAGAGAGAATGGGGCTTCGGTGCCTGTGACGACAGTGTCCATCTAGGTGGCTATAAGAGCACAGACCTGTAATGATCCTCAGACGGAGAAAATGATTTAGCAAACTGAGAGCTGTATCTCTGACCCCCCGGGGCATAGTTCACATAAAAAGCTTCTATCAACAGTGGTGCTGCTTACACAATGTCTTTTTTAACCTTAAGCCTCCAGTACTGCGCAATCCCACTCAGATATGGATCTTTTCTCGCTTTGCAACTGTTTTGGCCGACAAACCACTTGTACTTGATCTCAACCATTTGGCAGTGTGAAATACAATTCACCACTAATTGTTTTTTGTTGTGAACAATATCCTGCTATGATAGTTTTCTGATAAGAGAATTTCATAACAAACCCGACAAACAAACAAGTTCTACAAACACATGGGCAAACACAGGCTTAATTGTGAACAACCGCAAACAAAAGATGACATGGTGGGGAGGGATGCTCTGTTCAAAGGTCCATCCTGGGTCACTGCTTTTAGCCACACGTTCGAGCTTTGCAAAGGTCGAAACAAAACAAATGTAAGTGTAAACAAAACTGTTTATTTTTGTTGTCTATCACACAGATGTTGTCTAATTTCCTTATATATTCAGGTTTTTTTTTTGTTTGTTTTTGTTTTTTATTTTAAAGAAGGAAAGGAGGAAAGAAAGAAAGAAACCCATGCCTTCCAGTGCCCGGCCATCATGACCACCAGCAGTCAGTCGCTACAGTGAGAGAATCCAGTGTGTCAGCATCACCTGGTGGATCACACTCATCACTGCAGGAGTTGAAACGAGGATTCATTGAATTATTGAAACCTGACATCTCAATGGGCTCGTGGTGAAATTATTAATTCACTCCTATAATATCATGTAATTCGTATAAAAGCCACGCACTCTTAAATGGGAATTCTTAGTTTTTGCCAAGCTACCGCATCAACCCAATTGCCCATAACGTGCATCCAGGTCCATTTAGACCTGGATCAGATTTTTTTTTTTTTTTAACTCAGTCGTTTTCATGTCAGGGACCCTCAATTTAATACACATTGGGCCACAGACCCAATTTGAAAAGATTTTGTCTGGGACCCCAATCTGAAAACTTTGATCAGTAGTTACTGATAATGTACAATAACTACCAACAGTAGTTATTGTACATTATCTCATGATGAAGTTTGGTAATCAACCTTTTTTTTTTTTTTTTGCTGGGGGGCGGGGGCACTGGAACCTCTTGAAGGACCCCTGGAGGGGGGGGGGGGGTCCCGCACCCCAGGTCGAGAACCACCGAGGTGAGCAGTCAGATGCTGCAGATGGGGGCTTCTGAGAAGTGAAGCATCCCAGTGTTTTGTAATGAATGTTTATTATTAGCTCCGCAGGCCCTGCGTTTGACTGGAGGTGGAGCTGGGCTGCGGCTCTGCAGTTTTTCCCCCCAGTGGGGAAAGATTCCGCTCATGTTTCGGACTCAATTCCCGATGAGTCACTCGGTTAGAAAAAAAAAAGAGTCATTCCGTTTCCCCCTCTGTTCGTTCGTTCGTGTCAGGTGGTACAATGAGCCGGTTAGTGAGTGGGGGCTTCCGGTGAACGATGAGCAAGAGTCAGAAGAGTCGGTTCAGCTCTGAGTTGTGGATTAAATCAACAACAACAACAACAACAACAACAACAACAACAAACAATCAACAATCATTTCACTCTGTCGAACGTATTTATTCAGTTTGAAGAACGCAAACCGTGGATCCCATACAACGTTTTGAGCCTAATTCTCAAAAATGTATTTATTTCGACAGAGAAATGCAAAAGTGTGACTCGCAAACACAATTCACTTCAAAACTATTCATTTGAGCGGAATGTGAGAGTCTGAATCTGCAATTATTAGTAAGCCAGTCATTATGTTCTGCTTGGGAGTCGAGGATTCACTCTTTTTGCCGGAGTGACTCGCGACGCCCGTGTCCTCTGAAAGATTCGTTCGCTCCGAACGGGTCGTTCGCGGGTCTCGCGTCACTAGTTTCCCCCGCTGTGTCGCTTGCCGCCTGGATCTCTCTCTCCGATCGACCGCCCGATTCCCCCAAAACGGTGGTGGTCCGCCTGTTCAAGCCCCGGTTCTCCTCACCCCGAAGATGAGGTTAAAGCCGAGCTCCCAGGTGCACGCCGCGTCCCATGGAGCCCTCCCCTTCTCCTGCATCCATCAAACCGACGCACCACTTCCTCATGCTGCGGTAAGAGACCACATTCACATCCTTAACACCTCAAGTATTCTCTCTGTTCGCCGCGGTCATTTTAGGTGTCGTGCAAATCCAAATTCCCATCATAACGGGTGTTACATAACGTGCAGTGCAGCGGCAGTGACTGGTGGGAAGGAATACACTCGGTTGTTCCGATGTGATGGGCCTGCAGTGATTTGAACCCATTCACATGCACGTTTTCAAAGACAATGCACGAAAAGGCGTGCGAATGGATGGATGCGCAGTGTTGATGACTGGGGTTGAGGGGGCACCCAAGTTAACGATGACCACCTCCTGTTCTGTGAAATCGAATCATCCTGGCGCCAGGTTTGGTTAGACTGCCCTGAGTCGCCTTTATAAAATTAGGTCATATAAATAGATTTGAGCTGCAGTTTATTTGTGCATGCGATACACATGCTTTGGCTTTATTTTGAATGGCTTGCAGAATGCAGGTGATCAGCTCAACAGACCCCCATCACTGGATGCAAGAGACATAGATCAGGTCTGTGGTAAAAGTGTAATCTGACTTGCCTATTCTCATTCTCCTCAATCCTTCTAATATAGACAATTTCAGGTTTAAAATGTTTAAAAAATGATTGCAACACGGTTCATTGCACAGCGAGCTAAGCTTTCCTATTTTTTTGTGAATTGACCATGAAGTCTGAAGCAGGTGACAGCTGGTGGACACAAAACGTATAGAATAGGCTTTGTGTCAGCATCATGACTACGATCCTGATGTCATGCATTGTTGTAAGGTGCAGCATTTCATACAAAGACAACATATCATCCGTAGTCCATTTCAAAGCAGCTGTAGGTGAATGACAAGGCTGCCTGGCATTTGCTGTGACACATACATGGAACAGTTCCCTTGGATATCAGTCAAGGCACCAAAATAATCACCACCACCACCACCATTTTTATATGTATTTACCTATTGCCTCATTCCTGGCTCTTCTTTCTTTCCTTTTTTTATAGCCTTCTTGTTTTTTGCTTATAAGTAGAAAGGGCTATCTGTATGTGTATGTTGATAAAAAATGCAAGCAGCAGTGGAATTAAAAAGTTTAGGAATATAGTGAGGAACATTAAGGAAAATTATACAAAGCTTGCAAATGCTGTTTTTATGAATCAGCTATAGCCCTTAAGTCACAACAACAACCATTAGTAGTGCTGCGGACAGAATCAGCAGCGCTGGTGTGGATAAGCCAAAAGAGGCTAATTACCTTATTGATCAGACTCTTTGCTGTACTCCTTGCATGGTGCTGATGAAGCACTTTTTAGAAGTTGCAAAAAAAAAAATCAATATTTGTGTTGTGACAGGTCCCACTTGACGGATTCTGATATGGACTATGAGAGGCCAAACGTTGAAACTATCAAGTGTGTGGTGGTTGGCGACAATGCGGTAGGGAAGACGCGTCTGATTTGTGCCCGGGCCTGCAACGCCACACTTACCCAGTACCAACTGCTGGCCACGCATGTGCCCACAGTCTGGGCGATCGACCAGTACAGAGTATGCCAGGAGGTAAGTCATTGTTTAAACCAAATCAATGGAAGAAAACCGGTCCCAATAATTACCTGAAGGATATACACTGATATGTGTATTGGCTCAGGTTTAGCCGTTCATAGCCATGGTTTCTGCTCCTGTCAGGTATTGGAACGCTCCCGAGATGTGGTGGACGACGTCAGCGTGTCCCTCCGTCTCTGGGACACGTTTGGGGACCACCATAAGGACAGGCGCTTTGCATATGGCAGGTGAGAAACTGCAAATCGAGTTCTCTGTTTGTCTGGCTTGACCAGCTGGTGTTAGATGGGGAGAACCAGAATAATAAATTGATTAATCTCTCTCTCTCTTTTTACCCTACATTATCATCCCTCAGGTCAGACGTGGTGGTGCTGTGCTTCTCCATCGCCAACCCCAACTCTCTCTACCATGTGAAGACCATGTGGTACCCTGAGATCAAGCACTTCTGCCCCCGTGCTCCTGTCATCCTGGTGGGCTGCCAGCTGGACCTGCGCTATGCCGACCTGGAGGCCGTCAACAGGGCGCGAAGGCCCCTGGCAAGGTATTTTGAATCTGAGGAAATGTATTATATTTTGTTTGCGATGAACTCTTTAACAGTTGTTCCAAAACTTCAGGATTCCCTTTTGTTCTTCTTTCAGACCCATTAAATCCAATGAGATTCTGCCTCCGGAGCGAGGCCGTGAGGTCGCCAAGGAGCTCGGTGTGCCATATTACGAGACAAGTGTTGTGGCTCAGTTCGGAGTTAAGGACGTCTTTGACAACGCCATCCGAGCCGCGTTGATCTCGCGCCGTCATCTGCAGTTCTGGAAATCTCACCTGAGGAACGTGCAGCGGTCCCTCCTCCAGGCCCCCTTTCTGCCTCCCAAACCTCCACCGCCCATCATCACCGTGCCTCCTCCACCAACCACTACAGAGGAGCACCCGGGCCGCCTGCTGGAGGACCCCCACTGCGCCGACGTCATCCTGGTCCTGCAGGAGCGGCAGAAAATCTTCGCGCACAAGATCTACTTGGCTACTTCCTCCTCCAAATTCTATGACCTCTTTATCATGGACGCTCAGCCCGAGGAGTCGGAGCGGCCCGCTCGACCCCCCCTCTCCGGCCGAGAGCTGCTGATGCGTGCCGCTAGCTTCGACGTGTGCGAGAGCAGTGATGACGGGGACCGGGCCTACCTCCGGGCCTGCACTAGCGACGGCACCCTGAGGGACTGCGAAGGAGGCCGGCGGGGCAAGCTGCTGGCCTCGTGGAGCCGCGCCTTCATCAGCATCCAGGAGGAGCTGGTGGACGAACCGGTCACCTACAGCCCCAGGCCCATGACTGTGGTGCACATGGACCAGTCCATGCAGCTCGGGCCGTTCAGGGCCGTGCTCCGCTACTTGTACACGGGGCAGCTGGATGAGCATGAGAAGGAGCTGATGCATATTGCGCACATTGCCGAGCTGCTGGAGGTGTTCGACCTGAGGATGATGGTGGCGAACATTCTCAACAATGAAGCCTTCATGAACCAAGAGATCACCAAAGCCTTCCACGTACGGCGCACAAACAGAGTAAAAGAATGCCTAGCCAAGGGCACGTTCTCTGGTGAGAAGGTGTTGTTTGTCTCTGATTTCCAAAGAGATTAAAAAAGCGTAAATATAGTGAAGAATAAAAATATGATCTGTTATTGTTATACTTCTCTGTATCTCAGATGTAGTGTTCAAGCTTGACGACGGGACGATAATGGCTCACAAGCCTTTACTCATCTCCAGTTGTGACTGGATGGCAGCCATGTTTGGAGGCCCTTTCGTGGAGAGCTGCACCAAAGAGGTAAGTCAATCGTCTCTAGTATGTACTCTAAGTCTAAACATGTACACTTGTACAAGAGCGTGGGAGTCTCTACCCGCATAAACAGGTCTAGGGAGGGAGACGTTGACGAGTCATTCGGGCAGTAGTGCGCCGACATGGCAAAGAGTTTATTCAAACAGGTAACAGAAAGGCTCGCTTGCGAGACAGGAACGTAACATTAATGGCATGAGCAGAGTTTGTTTTAAGTAGTCGTGTTCCAGACCAATCAGCGCTAAAGAGGCTGATTGGGCAGAACTGGAAAAGCTGCACAGCCACGGCCAAGCCAGCCCTGTCCCCTGCAGACGCGGCTTAAACATGCTCACTTCGTCTGCCACATGCCCCCCTCATCTGCCACATACCCCCACCGCCCGACTTAGGCACCCCCCCTCCTCCGGAGCGGGAGAGGAAGTCGGTCAGCACCCTCTGTGTCCCCGGCCTATGTATTACCTTGAACTTTAAATGACTGCAGAGCCAGGTACCAACGGGTGATCCGCGCATTGGTACACTTCATGCGGTGGAGCCACTGCACAGGGCATGGTCCGACAGAGGGTGAAAGGGCGCCCCAGGAGGGCGCAGACCACCCACTTGATGGCCAGACACTCCTTCTACACGGTGCTGTACTTGAACTCTGTCAACGCCCCCCACCTGCTGAGACAACACTGCCCCCAGCCCTCTGTCTGATGCGTCAGTCTGCAAGCAGGCTCCATGATCACACTGTGATGTGTAACTGGCCTGCCGCCACCAACCAGGAGCCGGCCGGAGGACCAGCCCCAACACACGTGGGCTTCGCCTCACTGCCAGCCCGTCGCGGTGCCCCGTAGAAGTATGCCCGAGGGGCCCCTGCGTCCACCCCCAGGATCCACATGGGATGGGCCGGGTCCCATGGCTTCCCACAGAGAGCTGATTTCACTTTCTCAAACGCCTGCTAGCACACCTCCATCCACTGGACCGGATCTTGCACACCCTTTTTGTGTTAAATAAAACAAAGGGCTGGTCAGTGCAGAAAAGTTGGCTTCAAACCTTCTGTACTAACCTGCCATCCAAACTGCTTTTCCTCCTTCTTGGTGTTGGGTCTCGGACTGTTCACGGCCGCCGCCGTTTTATCTATCTGGGGTCGCTCAGTCCCGCACCCAAGTGCTACCCCTCCACCCTACCGCACACTTCTTAGGGTTGGCGGTGAGCCCTGCCCAACTCAGGGACTCGAGTACTGCCCCCACATGCTGCATGTGCAGCTCCCAGGTGTCACTGGGTATAATAACATCACTTAAGTCGGCGACATTGTATGCTGCGTGTGGACGCAGAACCCGGTCCGTGAATCTCTGAAAGGTGGCTGGGGCCTCGAACAACACAAACAAAAGCATCACAAATTGGTACAACCCCTGAGGAGTGGAGAAAGCCGATTTCTCCTTGGATTCTTGTAACAAGGGAATCTGCCGGTAGCCATTTGTTAAATTCAGTGCGATTAAAAAAACAAAGCCGTTGACCCGGGGCATGGGATTCGCATCGAACTTTGACACCGGACCGACCCATCTGGCTTACCTAAAAGCATGATGGGACTACCCCAGATGCTTGTAGACTCCAATCAGCCCCATGTCCAGCATGGCCTTCAATTCTGCCTACATGACTTTGCGTTTATGTTTGGGCAGGCGATACAGCAGAGAGCGTGCTTTCACGTCTGGGGTGGTCTCCACATGGTGGTTTAAGAGGCATGTAGGCCCGGCAGGGGGACGAAGACGTCAGAAAACTGGCATCGTAACATGGCCACATCCATGCTTTGGCCCGGCGAGAGATGATTACTGGAAAGGGCCGGGGTGGAATTGGTCGTTTTTGGAACCTCCGGCCCCAACTCATCCCTTTCGATCACCGTGGTGGCCAGAGACATGGATGCTCACTGCCTCCTTCCACTGCTTCAGGAGGTTCAAGATTCAAGAGGTTATTTGTCACTTGCATATACATGCAGTCATACATATATGCAATGATTACGCACAATAAGCTCTAAAAATACCAGAAATGTGCGTAACCAGGTGATAGATTTGCGTCGGCCCGCCCATGTCTGACCATGCAACCTCATAATCAACCTCCCAAATCCGCCGTGTGACCACAAAGGGCCCTTGCCACTTGGCAAGTAATTTCGAGCTGGATGTAGGGAGCAACACTAACAGGTGCAAATTCTGGTGCAAATTGTCTGTGTCGGGCCCCTCTGTCGTATAAGCGACAGAGGGGCCTGTGAATTCTCCTGTGAATGCTGTCCAAGCATATGTAGCTTTGCTCTCAGGTCCACCACATACTGTATCTTGTTCTTACTGGTGCTGGGGCCCTCCTCCCAGTTTTCTTTAATAAGCTCTAGTACACCCCAGGGTCAAACAGAGAGTCCCGTGGAGGCCTGGAGAACCTCTCGCACCGCAAACAACAGGGGGTGCAACCACATGTCCCAATTAAAGCTATTGTGGTGAGCGAACTTCTGAATCATGTTTTTCAGCGTCTTATTAAAGTGCTCCACAAGAGCGGACGGCCATTAACTCAAAGTTCCCAAAGTGTACGTAACATAAAGGAAGTGCCCTGGTTGGTCAGGATTTCCTTTGGAAAGGCAACTTGGGAGACACTTTTGGCTGTAATACTGCGCAGGGGCACTGCTTCGGGGTACCAGGTTGCATAATCCATTAGGACTAACACACAATCATACCTGTGAACACTGCGGTCTAACGGCCCAGTGAGGTCCATACTAAGTCTTTCCAACGGCGCCTAGACTAGGTGACAACGGGTGAGTGAGCGCGGTGTCTGGGCGCCTCCACACACCATCGATTTTTTAACTACCTTTTCAACTTGAACTTGAACTTGAACAAAGGCTCCACAAAGGGTATCGTCCCGCGACTGCTCCAGCAGAAAATCTTCCGTGGAAGAGACCACTGGGACCGGGGAAGACCCCAGTGGGGACTGCTCTGCTCCTGGCCCTGCAGCAACCACTAATGACCCCTCAGCGTCAACCCGTGCCGCTTAACACTCACATCTCCCTACTGACCATGAGCGCACTCCCCCAGCCTCCTTATGTAACGTGTCAAATCCTGGCGAATCTGTACCCAAAATTAGGGACAGGCGGAAGCTAACCTTAGCCTTCACCCTATGCTTTTTCCCCTGGTAACGAATTTCAAGCCTCACCACCTGATACGTGTGAATATCGCCATGCACACATCAAATCTCCACCTGTGATGCATCTAACAAAGCAACGGGTCGAACCAGGCATTACTGGATCATGGTCTGAGAACAGCCAGAGTCCAGCAAAGCCTGATTTCCACCCCCTTGTACTCTTACCGGTAAGTTGTAGGTCCCTGTCCGACTGGGGGAGGGGACTAATGAACCAAACCACCTGTCCGATTTCACTCATGGGGCAGTCCCACCAAACATGGTCATGTCGCCTGCAGCGCCAGCCCCATTGCCCAGGTGTTTGAGCAGCTGTCTGTGGGTCCGAGACGGCACCGCCCTGCGAGGTTATGGGTTACAGAGAAGGGACAGCACATGAGAGAGCGTCCCGCGGCACCAAAGAGTGAGGAGGAGCAGAGCCAGGGTCCCGGTGACTCCTGCGAGGGTCCTGGGGGTGGCGCAGTGGGCCTCTTGAGGTCCCACTGCGCCGCGACGGGCTGGTGGTGAGGCGAAGCCCACGTTGGTCGGGGCTGGTCCTCTGGCTGGCTCCTGGTTGATGGCGGCAGGCCAGTCACGCATCACAGCGTGCTCCTGGAAACGGCGATGGTGGGGTGGCGAAGCCCAGTCGCAGTGGGTCCGCTCAGTCCCTGTGGGAATGACGTCGGAGTAAGTCCCGCTCGTCCTTCAGGTCTGCGAGGTGCTCCCGCAACCAGTGGATCGGCTCTTGGGCACCTTTCCTCCGGCGCCCAGTCCCTCCCATATCCTGCCGACTACGCCACTTGTGGGAGTCTCTACCCACATGTACAGGTCTAGGGAGGGAGACGGAGTCATTTTGGCAGTGGTGTGCCTACATGGCGAGGAGTTTATTTAAACAGGTAACAGAATGGCTCGCTGGCAACACAGGAACATAACATAAAAGGCATGAGCAGAGTGTGTTTTTAGTGGTCGTGCTCTGGACCAGCGGTGTTCCCATATCCTGCGCCTCCGCCCTCCACTGAAAGACAAAACATATTAGAAGACTTTCCCAGCCAGGTCCAACCAATCAGTGCCAAAGAGGCTGATGAGGCAGTCCCGGAAAAGCTGCGCCAACATGGCTAAGCCCCTTGTCCCCCCTTGTCTGGCACAAAGACTTTTGACCAAAACTGATAACTTACCAGTATTAGACTAGCTTCTGTATTTCTGATTTAGCGCTGTGATCTCAATAACTATTTATTTTGCAAATGAAGCTGAACTTAAAGTATAAATAATACTGGGACTGTGGGTAACTGCCTTAGACAATATTCAGCCACCCGTGTTGATATTCCCTCCTCTTTGAATCCTAAACCTTCCCATCTTGTATCTGTGCTCCTCCCAAGATTCTGGGCCCTTCTCCCTGGTTTCTCCCTCTTGTACCTGCTCTTTACGGCTATAGCTTTATTTAATGAGTAAAATGGTTTAGACATGTTGTAATACTCCATTGCTTATAAAATCCAACCTTGGACCATACAGCTTTGATAATCTTGAAGAGTAGTTTTGCCATTTTTCAACACAGACCTTTTAAAAATTATTATATAAAGCTGTACATAACAAAAGCATAAAATGTAATCAATGGCGAACTGTATTAAATGGATGAAATAACATTTTTTTAATTGATATCCTTTTTCATGAAGAAATAGATATGCTTTTCTACTAGTTCCTCATGCTGATCAACTATGATGCCAGCCTTGACATAGTTTTATGTTAATATTCTGTTCACACCCCACTAATCACATTCAGCAGACATGTCATTCATCTATTCACGTCTTAATTCGTCGGCCAGACGATGAGTGTGTGAGAGCTCTTCTTAACCTTTCAAGCCCTTTTTTTCTCCTTAAATGGCAACACCAATCTGGACTTAACCTTATTTTTTATTTTTGAGATTGATTGTCAGTAAAGACCTGCTGTCCCCCATCCCGTCTCCCAGGTGCTGTTTCCCAACACGACCCGCAGCTGCATGAGGGCCGTGCTGGAGTATCTGTACACAGGGAGGTTCTGCTCTCGACCGGACCTCGACGCCATGGAGCTCATTGTTCTGGCCAACCGCCTGTGTCTCCCGCACCTGGTGGCCCTCACAGGTATAATCAGGCCTATTTTTTATACAAGATATTTTGGATTGGATTCTGAGTGATGGGGCCTCATTACATGTGTTTCAGAGCTGTATACAGTGACTGTGTTGATGGAGGCGGCGATGATGGGGGCTGACATTGATGGGGACGTTCTGGTGTACCTGGACATGGCCCAGGTACTCTGTCGTTCACTGAAAAAATGGAATCTCAGAGGTTTTTCTTTTTTTTTTTTTTTTTTAAACATGAAGGAGTTATTTAAAGGCCAACAGGAACTGAAATATCAGTCATACAGTCATTTTGAAAAACAGTATAAATAGTTTTTTCTTTTTCTATTTTTAAAAGCGCTCCCTCATATTTTTTCATCATCATTGTCTTTCATTATCCTTCAAAAAAGTTCCACCTTTTTTTTACCACGCTAATTTACCGTATCAGTATCTGACCTTGCTTCACGCCTGCGGTTTGCCGGTGAACCAGCCGTCACTCAAAGCTCAGCTCAGGAATGTTTTATAATGCTGTGTTCAAGGGTTGTGGATATACAGTAAGAAATTTGTACAGATTCATGTATTATGTTCGTTTTTGGTACATTGATGAGTAATCACATTGTTGTTGTCTGTGAGCAGTTCCATTGTGCCCAGCAGCTCACTGGGTGGTGCCTTCACCACATCTGCACCAATTACAACAGCGTGTGCCGCAAGTTTCCCAGGGACATGAAGGCAAAGTCTCCAGGTAACACAGCGAGACCAGGCTACCGGTATTTGACTCATTAAATCTCCCTTATTCATGCTGAAGATGAGTTTTAGTTCCATGAAAGACCTCAGTCTGTGGCAGGGAAAATGAACTCTATTTTGTATGCAAACCATCCACACATCCATTTTAGTAAGAAAGATATTTAATGGGCGCTAAAAAGCAAATGTTGTCAAACAAGATAAGTCAGCATTTGTTCTCCATAATCATTCTTCCAATGAAGAAGATCATGACATAGAGAGAAATAAAAGTCCTAAAGTAGTTATTTTAAAGCCTGCATTGTTCTATAAAGATTGTCAAAAGTACTTAATTCTAACAGCATTGCCAAAAAGTGGTGGTTGTAGTAATTAAAACTATAAAGACGATCATAGATGGTTACACGTTAAAAAATAAATAAATGAATTAATAAAATAAATAAAAAAGAGTATAAATTAATATTCTAAAAAATAATAGTATAAATGAAGAATTATAAACTAGAGCCTTCCAACCTTGACTTCTGCCACTTTACGTCCTTCGCAGAGAACCAGGAATACTTTGAGAAGCACCGCTGGCCACCCGTGTGGTACCTGAAGGAGGACGACCACTACCAAAGAGCCCGCAAGGAGCGCGACAAGGAGGACTACCTGTACCAGAGACGGCAGTGCAAACGCAAGTGGCTCTTCTGGAACCTTCCCTCCTCTCCCTCCTCAAACTCTCCCTCCTCCGGTTCATCCGCCGTCATCTGACGCAGCGCTGAGGCTGAACACGCTGCAGGCCGTCGCCGCCGGGCCCCGGTGATGCGAAAAACTCGACTCTTTTAGATTTGTACGGTTGAGTCTATTGGCCAATGACGGTAATAAACGTATTTTTAAAAGTTGCTTATGTTGGCATACTTATCCATTGCCATGTATGGATCGCAGCAGTCAAACTTCATTGACGCGAACGTTCCCTGATCCAGCGATGGACACAGTACGTACACGCGTACACGAGAACTTCAAGGTGTTGGATGACGAAGTGCTTTAGTGGAAGCAAAACTAAGTAAAGCTGTTTTAAAAAAGGAACTCCGCTGGCATAGAACCTCCACCCCAAGACCATAGGTCACCATCGATTGAAGCTGAACTAACAAACCAAGTGCTGCTTATCAGCTGCGACGACCAGCAATCTACAACAGAACCCGACTCAGAGATCCAGCTCTTTGCCCTTAAGTGTTTTCTATGATCTACTAAACTCTGCGTACCGTGTGATCTCCTCCTATCAATACAGCCTCCCATCAATCACTTATTTATTAAGTAACAGTTACAGGGTGGCTCCGGTGATTTTAAAACTCAAAACGCTGACAGGATGGACTCCTGTTGTGTTATTTTCTTTGTTTTAATTTTTGAACATTTGTGTACAGCTTGCACAGCTATGGGTGATACGATGGTGGGTACACTCGAGTATTTGACCGTATTGCGGGCCTGTGATTTGTTGGCATCTCATGGCAAAAAGGGCTTTCGTTTACATGAACGCATTCGGTGTCCTCCGAAGTGAAAACGAGAGAGCACAAAAAAAAGAAAAATATTTGTATTTTGTGTTTTGGCCGACTTAAAATTTCTGTATGTGTTGTAGAACTCTAACCTGAACTTTTTTCCTTAACGTTTTTGTTTGTGTGACCTTGACCTTTTGTCATGTTCATGCCATACATCCCAAGTCATTCTGTCTTAAGCGTGCTTCATACCGAATGCGTATCCGCATCCGACAGTCGGATTCTCCCCATAGTGGCCACCGGATAAACTGCATATCAATTTTGCATCACAAAATGAACATTTACCATTTTCCATGAATGAGAGTAAAAAAAAAAAATTGTTGAAAAAAAAATACACTAAATTAACTTAGAAAAATAGATGTATTTATAGTGAATATGGTGACATATGTCACCTACATATGGGGACAGCCAAGGTTAACATTATTAATGTCATTCTTATATACGTGACTTATTTACTTGGATTTGAGCCCAGTTCAAATAAAAAACTTCCGGTAGCGGAAAATTTTATGCGTGAGTTTGTATTTGAATTTGAGCGCAATCCGGAGCCTAGTTGTATACGGAAATTCCGCACCGTACAGCACGCCAAAGCTTTTCGCGTGCTGAGTTCCATTCTCCATAGGAATGAATGAACTTCCGGTTTGTTCTTGTCGTTGGTCGTATTCGCTGTGAAGCACGCTTTAGAATGTTCAAAAGACTTGATAACTGTAACTGTAAAAAGCTGTGCACTCAATAGTTAGGAAACTTCTGAAGTGAGGGCTTATGCACTGTCTGTGACTGTTGAATGACCTATCTGTCATGGAGATCCAAACAAGAACCGTCAGTTGTGGAACCATGGAAGGCACAAAGGGCAGCGTGCTACTATGACATACAGTATGCTGCAGTATATTGGGAATATATATATATATATATATAATTTATTTTTTTTCTCCAAGTTATTTGCCTATCATTTCATTTTCTTGACTTATTTTGCACATTTCATAAATTCTGTAGTTATTTTGATGTCATTTTCCCTTCCTGCGATATGGATAGCTTTTTAATGACAGGTGTACTGCAAGTAACTTTGCTTATTGTCTTACGTGCAGTTAATCGCATATTGTGTATTACAGGAGGTGAGAAAACTAGTACAGTAGTACTGAATCGGGAATACATAATAAATATAGACTTGAATTATCTTATGCGCATATATACAGTATAGTACTGTTCAACTACGTGGGACTTTGAATTGTAGTGGATTATCAGTACATTTTCACTAATACAGTTCATGTAACTTCATGCTGATTAGTGTACTTCTACATAGTGTACATGCAAACTACAGGCAGTACAATTTAAGAGTTGACTGACAGTAACAATAGAAAACGGTGAAAAAACCTCTCAAATTAGAGTTTCTTTGCCCTCACATGAAAGAGTATGCAGCGACATACTGTATATTTCCTTTTCTAAAAATGAAAAGGAGAAAAAATGGATTGCGGCATTTGTTTTTGACAGCATATTTTAAGCACCCTTATGGAGCTTAACATTATTTAAAGTTAAGGAGTAATAGAAGCAACAACTGATGTTACATAATTGCCAAATAACTACTGTAGGCTGCACAAGTGAAGCTCGCCAAATTCATTTTTCACTGTCTTTTTTTTTTTTTTTACTACAGTAACGGTAACTGTAAGGTGCTTCGGCAGACCAATCCATGTTGTAGGTGGACAGAATTCAGCTGGATTCTAATTATTTTACGACCATGTCCAATTGGTGTCTCAGTTGAGTTTACCATGTCCAATTCCAGATAGTGCACAACTAAATGTCGTGGTTTGCTTTCCGCAGGTTTTGCTTTGTCATTGTCATAGTCTCCGTGTGTGTGTGTGTGTGTGTGTGTGTGTGTGTGTGATGGGTCCTTTTTACTTCCTTACATAATATGCATTTCATTCTTCGGTGCATTACATTTTTCAGTGACCCTTCTTCTGTTGATGATTTGCATAGAAGAAGATACCTCATGCCTTAATGTACAGCATAGTGTGTGTGTGCCATTGAATGTATATAGTGCTAATTTGGCCGGTCTGTGTGCTTAATTTGCCCTGCTACTCAAGGTTCTGTATGTAAGTGTACATATTACATAATCAGAGTGTAAAATAGTTCCAAGCTTTGGACAAGAGCTGCGAGGTTGTGCTTTTGATGAGTTTGAGCAGTGCATTTGTGTCCATTTAATGCCACAGATGTGAGCTGAATGCTGAATGACCATCACAATTGAGACCACATTAGACAGATGTTGTGGAATTTTACCATTATATGAATGCAGGGATTTAAAAAAAAAAAAAAAAAAAGTTTCAGTTGTTTTTAAAAATTTGATTTGTGGTTATGATCTCTAATTTAAATACGATAATATAATTTGATGTAGGCATCTAATGGTAGGATAATAATTATAATGATAATAATAGCATCGTTACACATGGAATTTTAAAATGGCAGATATTAATGCCGGCTAAAAATGGTTAAAGACACCAATTTTATACGTTAAAATAATTATATATACCGAAAAACCTGACTTTGAGACTACAAATTTGCACTGCTCTCATTGTTTTGCTTTCGAGTCTGTATGAACAAAGCTCATTAGATGCAGTAGACTACATCAGGTAAAAAGATGACAGCGTCCTAACAACAGATGAGTTGTCACTGAGGCCCTTCTTCATACGTCTGGGTGCTATATCGCCGCAACAGAAAAGCACAAACCAAAGGGAGCTTTTGCAGCGCCAGGAATAAAGAATATATGCTGCACAACCACAGTTGCATAGTTTTAAGAGGCCTTGTCCTGAACTGGTTGATCTCCAAAACTTGAATGTCTTCTCAGTGTCCAATGCCTGGCTGACATGTACCCCAGTCATCAGGTACTTTGTTTTTATTGTTTCGAGGAGCAGTAGATCCTGAATTCTGTAGCATGCGTTCCTGAAAATATGTAAATAGTGTTTACTAAATAAATAAATAAAAAACAGTAGCAAAACGTTGACAATGTCTTCATGCTCACGTGGCTTTTTTTTGTTTTGCGTCGCTTGTTACGTGATGCTGCGTTCCTTCGTGGTCGGAACTCAGAACAGGTTACAGATAAATAGGAAAGTGCAACGGGGCGGCGAGTTTAAGGCGGAACTCCAAGTCCGAATTTCGGCGGCAGACCGCTCGGGTCCGAGTTGTGGCCGAGACAACGGACACAAGCAGGCGCACACGAGTTTCCTTTTGCGCGTGTTATGCGCGGGAAACACTCCCAACATATCGAAGCAGCCCCGCGGCTGTAGCTCCTCTGCGGATGCTTCTGGCGGTCACGCGGTGAATACGGTCGCATTGGCTGCGGACGTCCACGTTTTTCCCCTTCAATGGTGGCATTAGAACGTTGATTTTAGCGCGGAAGTAGCGACTGGCGCCACGAAGTTGCCGACTTCCGACCCCCGCGGAACGCGGCGTGAGCGCTGGCGTGACGTCACCTCTGCGCCGCACCAGCGACAGGCGTCCGCGGCGGAGCAGCAAAAAAAAAAACAACCCCAAAAAACCCTGCTGCGGAACAACTGATGGTAACGACGCTGAATGAACATGAAACACAAACGAACACGAAGAATATTGCACAACACACACTCTAAATGATGATTTGTTCCTTGAATGCCCCCCTGTTTCACTTTAACCGGCGTAAGTGGAACTACGAGTGCTCCGAGTCACTGCCTGTGTTTTTCAGTTGATGGCGGTAAGGCATGTGAGGGAAAAATGATTACGATCAACTATTTTGAATGAGGACAAAGGCCTCGACCTCCAAAAGGGGGTTTGAAAACATTTGTCTGTCTTCCCAGGAAACCCCCCCCCCCCCCCCCCCCCCCCCGAGTTCATGTAAAGAGAAATGTTTTGCTCCTACAATGTCAAGACTAATATGAAAGAATCAGATCACACGTGGCCTGTAATAGAGATGGGGGACACCTGGAAGTGCATTGTCATGCAACCCCCCTTCGGCCAGGTCAAGGTTGCAAGTACCTGCTATTTACATTCAAGGAAGGGGGGGGGGGGCACCCAGGAAGACAGTTAGAGGGGAGGCAGACTCGTCGGAGACCTCTGACCCAAACCACACCCTGTTTCTACTGTATAAAGCCTCCTGTCTTTCTCTGTGATATCAGATTGATCCCAGCGCTGCTTTGGAGCAGTACTGAATCTTTCTCTTTATTCTGCAGAATAAATAATCTTGGATCATCTCAGTTTTGTCTTCTTGTAGCGGGCAGATTAACCTCACCGATCATTGCGGAAGAATTTCCTCAACAGGCAACTTTGTATTAGACAGAGTATTATAATGTTAAAACCACAACAAGAACATGAATGACCACAGGCAACCTCGGACACTACCGACACCAAAGGTCAACAGCACTTATTCGAAGTGTTGAAGCAGCTCTGAGCCGACATTGCTGATGCGGCGTCTTGACAGATTTGCCTGACCGGGTGGGGTCAGGTGCACACCCGGATCCAGGTGTCACATCTGAATATAATTGTTATTATTCTTACTATTGTTGTAACCCGTTATGAATTATTATTTATTCAATATTATTATTGTTTCATATGTACGTCAGTTGTTTTAATCATTGATATTTAGAAATTCACACAAAAATGTCAACAAATAAGAACACATTTGGGGTGTAACTACCAAAATATGTAACATTAATACATAACATACCCCACTAAAGTAGTTGTGATAATAATCAATAATTATATGGCAGTTAAAAAGCCATGCGTTTATATAAACACATTTCGTGGGGTGGGGTGGCCCAAATAAAATATCTGCCCAGTGCCAATCTCTCCATGTAATCCAGCCTAGTGGTATGATTTATATCCTTCATCGTTCCGTAGGCTTCCCAGGGGCCCCATGTGCTGCTGCTGGCTGCTGCTCTCTGCCTTCTCAGGCTTCACTACGTGGAAGGAGCAACAGAGCTTTCGGCACCAAGCCCATTTGATGCCTATTTCTGTCAGTAAGTAGTTTATGGTGACTTTCGGCTGTTTGCTCTATAGGTGTTTTGAAGAAATGTAGGTGAACATAAAATTGTATATATATATATATTATGGTGGGATTTTCTTTGAAGCCCGGTAACCCTGGGTGTGCATTTAAACACACACAAAAAACATAATGTGAAGTATCTTGAGTTTAATTTCTATTTGACTTGTCTTTATTAAAGCGGGGGCCTAGAAGTTCACTATCCAGAGGTGGACGTCACGAAGTGCCTCACAATTTCGCACAAATTTAGAGAGAAGATCAGCAAAGTGTGGAACGCTCCACACATTTCCTTCCCTGGTGCAGATAAGGTAGTGTGTGTGTGTGTGTGTGTGTGTGTGTGTGTGTGTGTGTGTGTGTGTGTGTGTGTTGGCATGTGGCACACTCATGCCAATATGTCTCTGGCTAAACACACATAAACAGTGTTTTTTGCTGTGTTGATGACCATTGATGGAAAATGTTGCAAGATTTTGGTATAATTCTAAACTATAAATTTATATGTGAGAAATACAACTTAATTAAAACAGTGTGACAGTAGAGCTTACGCATTGCAATAATATACACTTAATGAAGTCACTTATCTGTGTTTGACACATACTTGGTAAATGTTTCCTCTTGCAGACTAACACACTGTGTTGGTGTTTTTTAAATGAGAAAATGTGATAATTTGCCTCTCCCTGATGTGTTCGCTCTTCATCTTCAAGAATGCATGAGTAATCTGTGTCTTAATCTTGGCTTTTAATTCATTAATTTAGTCACTAATACTTATGGGCATTGTTTTATCCATAACATGTGATTATTTGTTAATATTTTGACATTGATAGACAGCTAAAAAATGCCAAAAGTGAGTGCAGAAGTGCAATAGACCATAAGTGATTGACCCAAAAGGAACATTTGTAAATTATTCTGCTACGGTCTTTTATGGCAGCCGCTCATGCACATGCTTAAGGTGAACACTAGAGGGCAGTGACAGATAAAATTAATTCCCTTAATCGATCACTATTTGATTCACTGCTATTATTAAAAAGTGAAATCTTCACAAAATAACAAAGTAAGTTATCATGAATTTATAAGAAAAATGACTCTCATAAAATTGTTAGCGTTCATCTCCTTTACAGTTTCTAAATCGGTGTTTTTGTTTTGGTTATTTTCCTCCACACAGCCTTTCTCACCAGATGGTGGTGCAAGCACTGTGTCTTATGAGCAATTAAAGGCAGAAATTATTTCCATTTCTTTTGTGGTGCTGAATCTAGGCGATAGACCTGCAATTTAAACACTTCGCAATGTCAAGTTTTATTCTTGTATAAATTGTTAACAGTGTTTTTATTTATTTATTAGTTTGTTAAATTCAGTGACAGATGACTGCACAGTATTGGTTGTATTTATTCAAGGCAAGGGAGGATCACAACAATGAGTCCACTTCCTCGGCTGGATTTTCTGTAATTCGCAGTCCATTGCAACAGGCAGCAAATAAAGCTCTGCATGCTTTGGAGGAATTAACCATTGACCCGATGTCCCCTATCTGTAACAACTCATTTTTAATCAGTTTAAAAGGAAAAAAAAAAGAAATTAAGTAATAATTAGTCTTAATTTATTAATATAATTAGCATTGTCTGTACTCCCCAGTTATTATATGTATTTATCATGGATGTCAATTACAAAAAAATAATTACATATATATATATATATATAAAGCTTGTTATTTCCTTGTGAGAAAACATCCGCAAATGCTCATGGAAATATAAACTATAAACTACAGGCCTTGTGCTTGTGTTAATTTGGTTAGTGGTCCATAAATAAAAGACAAATATGAAACTATTTAACCAAGGTTAAATTTCACAGAAACAGTTAATATAAAGCTATAGAATGGATGGATAGATAGATCGGTAGATAGATGTGTATAATAGTTCAGTGTGTTATTGTCCTTTTTCTCGGCGAGCCCACTGAAAGGCGGCTCCATCAAACAGCGAAAGGTGGAGAGGAAAGACGCGCTTCCCCATCCGCCGAACCCCCTGCTGTAGCTGACAGCGAAATTACATCAACCGCACACCAGATCCTATTCCCGTAAATTGAAAACTTAAATTGAAAGCCACCTCAATTTAGGGGAGGTAGTTTGTGAATTCCAGAGCTAAGCAGTCTCGCCCCAACATGATCTATGGCCCTTCTCTCGTCCAAACTCCATTTGATGTATGGTCTGTATTATCTAGAGCGCTGTCTTACATGATTCTCTTTTATCGCCAGTATCGGTGACAGATTACACGTTGAATTCAATCAATACAAACTTTATCTACCGAGCTTTGAAATGTAATCTTCCCCCTCCGTCCTGACACTTAAGCAAACACACAGGGCGAGAGGAGCCACGGTGGGCCTCTCGACTCCAACGTGCTTACTGCCACCGTGACTTCCTGCCAGCAGAGTCGCTGCTATTTCCTGCCGCTCAGCTGCGTGTGCCCAGTGGCTGAACCCCCGAAACGTTGGTCACTCGCTCTCCAGTCCTCCCACTGTGACTCCCACTTCATCGCCCCAGTCCCGCTGAGTAATTGTAATGAAGCACAATGGGCAGGGGTCCAGTGAAGCCAGCCCTAAATAGCCGCTCATGACCAAAAACAAAAGCTAAAGGTCACCGAAACTGCAAATTTCCCACTCCAAATTTCAAAGCCGCTGTTGGAAACTGTGGCTCCAGCATTAAGAATTTGGCATGTGATGCGATGTTGCAGCACGTTGGCAGATCTTGTTTCAACCATTGACGTGCAGCCAGATGAAAAGGGTTTGACATAAAAATGAATTTTAGATATAGGGTTATTGTTATATTAGGGTTATATTGTTGTTCTTGTATTTTTTCTTGATATGTTCTATATACATATAGAACATATAATAAAGAATACAATAATAAATACATATAAAAATCCCAAATATCATTGCAAATATGACATGCATTTGTTTTTGTTAATAATTCCCCTAAAAAATCTATTGTCTTACCTGAGATGGAGAGCTTCTTCACATCTTCTGAAGTCACACACGACATGGTAGGCCTATTCTCAAAGAGAAGTGAGGAGTCTCAAGTGCAATATTAAGATACAGGTTTTCAGAGTAAAAAAAATTAAATAATTTTTTTGCAAATGTGATCTCCATTTGATGTACGACTGAAATGTGTATATCATGAAATCTCTCTCGTTGTTTTACACCCACACTCAAGGAAATATTACGCTTGACATTTGACCCCAGTGCTTGTGATCGTAACCAAGCCGATAACTTTGAGCATCTTAGGATCAAATTGTCAGAGGTGGAAATCCAAGAGCCTACTTAGTGCTGCTGGCGTGTGCTTCTCGGCCCCCATTGAAATCGTTTACTTAATGTGGCTCTGAAAGAATGGTTAAAGAACGACGACAAAACAAAGTATCTGTAAGAACACAGACTGGCATTAGGAAGGGACCTTGCTGTGGAGGAAGGAAAGAAGACATTTTATTATATTCATTTTTATTTTATTCAGTGGAATTCGCTGGTGTTTTGAGCGCTCCTCTGAGACGTGGGGGGCCGTGGGCGTAGTATTTAGAATAACTGCAAAAACACTCGGTCCACGTTTATGTGTTGGTCTGTGTGGAGTGAAGTTTGTTTTTACCTCACGGTCTCTCCCAAGCACGGCACTGGAGTCGTCGGTGGTGGTTGTTTTTAAAAAAAACCCCATTTTATTTATTTATTTATTTATTTATTTGCTTGATTGTTGTTGTTTGTTCGTTGAGTTTATTTCTCATTTCTCAGGGAAGACCAGAGCTACAGGGCAGAGTTTTAGACACAGGATAGGGGTGGAGGGTGGTGGGGTTTCAAAGCCTGGTTTTGGGGGAGACGTTCTCGCATCTGGTGGATGGAATGAGGGTTTAAGCCATTACTGCGATTAGAGCTGCCTCACTATGATCTCCTGAGCTTGCTTACTGCCGCTAATAGCTGTTTCCTCTCCATTTCCATCTATCGTTTCTCCTCTTTCTCTTTCTCCCTCCCTGTGAATGATTTTTATGCTTTGCTAAAACATGTGGGGGCGTTTGAGAGAGGATTTAAATGCAACGACCCCCCCCCCCCCCCCGCTCCCCACACACACACACACACACACACACCCACCCCTCACCCCTCCCTCTTCTTTCTCTTTTTTTTATTTTCCTTTCTCGGTGAATCTCAGTGTTCTTTTCTGCGAGCCTGTGATGACGACAGGGCAGCTTTAAGCCTGGCAGTGCCCACGGCAGGCTGCCGTCTCAGCGCTGCCCACTCTCCGTGGCTCCGCTGGCGTGTGGGAGAGAGGGAAAAAAAAAAAAAAAAGCGAGGGTGGGGTTCCTCTGCAGCGGGGGCCCTGTCATTCCCAGGAAAAGCCTACATGAGTCCACCCATGCAGGATTCCTTGAAAGGTCTTGGCGCTGGGGGAGAGATGTGAGAGTGCAACGAGGGGGGTTTCGAGTGGAGGGGTGTATATTTAAACGTCGGAAGGCGTCTCCTCCGTGACAGCACGGGTCTAGACGTGAGGCATGTGATGTCTTTCTAATTGTGTGTTCGCCGCCGTCGTCGTTGGGTGGGTGTTTGTCGGATTACATCACAGCCCTCCGCCGAGATTTAGGGAGTTTGATTTCCTTATCTAATGTTCCCCCTTTGTCATCTCAAGGGCCCGTTAAGCCGCCTCATGACCCGCTCCGTTCAGTCACTGTCCACTTCTGTTGAACAAGTAAAGAAATACAACCTCTGGGAGCGGTGGCCCTGGGATTGATTATGTATATCCAGCGCCGCGGGGGAGAGGGGCAATAAGCTAACTAATCCGTATTTCTGCCACCAGGAATGATTTACATGTTGTGTAAGATGTCCCGTGTCATGCAGACCACTTGATCAGAACGAGAAGTATTAATAGAAAGCTGCTACGGTGTGAAGTTTTCAGCTTCGCCGAGTTGAGGGAAAGGAATCAAGAGACAAAATCAGCAAACTGAAGATGCCACATTGGCTTCTGTTATCTGTTGTTTTCCCACTCACCTCAGCTCACCTTTCTTCTCTTCTCTCCTCTCCCTGTCTGCTTTTTTCGTTCTTTCTCACCCTCCTATTCTACAAGAATTAGTTTGACTTTGTAAGCCGCCCCTTTGTGCCCCATTGTCAGGGCCGCACGGCGTTCCTTTGCTGCGCGTTCCGTCTCCGAGCGTAGGCAGCAGTGGTTCTGCTCCGTCTGCGGCTGCGAGTAAAATATGATTTCAATTACCATGAAAATGTATTGTGTTATCAATGGGGGATAAGAACAGATTAGAGGAGATCTGGGGTGCTCTTGTCGGTGACAATGGTCAGGTTTCTGCGCAGGCAGAGACGCCGGAGAAAGTGATTCACTCTCTGACTAGAGCTCTGGAAAAGATCAGGTGGTTTAGGAAGGTTCCTGCCGAACCGTCAAGATGAAGGAGGTTCCCGACACTTTAAGACACTATTAGGTGAAGGCAATATTGTGACAGGTCAATGCCATTAAACAACAGTCCTTAAAAAAACTGCTGCTAAGTTTTTGTGTAACGTGTAGATGTTGAGATTCTTTGCTGATTTCAAACAGCAGAAAAAACAATATGATTGTTAATTAGATCCTGATTTCAAAACAAACTCCCAAGTATAGAGTCAAAGGCTGCTGCTAGTTGCTGATATAAATACAGACTGAACCTGCACCTTCTGATTAATATTCAGAAAAACACTATCCTGTAATTTCACATACATTGACTGCGAGGTCTGTTCAAACAGAGACTCATAATCTGCACGGGAAGTGCATCCGCTGCCGTGGATGCTTAGATAAACATACAAGATTAAATTTCTATTTATGTGAGTCTTAGAAACCTAACATTTGTCAGGTAATCACTGTAAGAACTAGCAATCGACTGGGTCACAGTTTGGCTTGCTGAGGAGTTAATTTAACCCACGTTTCCAATGTGATGGGTCCATCGTGAATATCTGGAGGCTCATTAAGCCCCAAAATGCAACCTAGAGTAGGGGGATTTTTTTTGTTAGCAGTTTAAAATCCAGAATTGTCTCGAGTTATAATGGTACAAATTTGTTCACGTTGTCTTCCAATATAAGGATTTATAAAATAAATTCAAATATTAATGCTAACTCTCCAATTAAGTCATTAATTGTACAATTTCTCATCATTAGATCACTGCATCATATTTTTGCATTTAAACTAGTATAGCTACTACTACTATAGCCATCATGTGAATGGAAGCATTTAGTTGTGTAAAATGACACCACTCCTCCCCATCCAAATGATTTTTACACAAATACATTTTGAAAGTGTTCAAATGATTAAAATAATTATTAAATAACTGTACAGCCAGTGCAGGAGGAATGATTTCAGCGAGGAAAACCTTTTTCCATGTTCATATGGACACCAGACTGTTTGACACAGACTTGAAAAATTGTGAACCTACCTTTTAACAGATTAAGCCAAGCACACGTCGCATTAAATCGTAGAACACTTGCAGTGATTGGCTGGCTTGTAGCTGCTGTGGTAGTGGGCAAATCACATGTCACATTAACTCCAAGAACGCTTGCGGTGATTGGCTGCAAGCAAAACCATACAAATAGTATTTTTTTTTTCTATATTTGGGTACAAAATGGATTGAATGCAGGTATTGTTTGACTGGAGAAGTTTCGATATTACTTGGTATTCAGTTATTTCGGTCGATACCTTAAAGGTATTGAGTACCAATACCCAGCCCCAATTTTAAACAGGCATGTCTACTGTTGTGTTCAATGTGTGCATAGAACTAATTTCATCGATTTTTCTTTAAATTCCATTTTTTGTTGTGTTTTTTTGAGTGAGAACTAAGTCGTTGTAAAGTTTAAAGTGATTGCATAAAGTTTCCCTAAGCCTCAGATGCATGGCTTAGTGGCATTCAGCCAAAATGTTTTGTGCCTCTCGTTTGTGGTCCAGCGCAGGGTTTAGTTACACTTGTGTCCCAATCCTCTGATTCACCTTCTCTAAGAACAGCTTCAGGGCTGCTCTTAGTGCTTAACTCTCCATAATGCCATCCCCTTCATCTCCTTCCTGGTCTCATTGTCTTAATTCTGGATGCGAGCAAAGTGGATGAAATTAAAAGGGGTTAACACACACAGCCCAGAGAAGAACAAACTTGTGTATAATGTATAGTTTACTCTTGCTCCTCGTCAAATTGCTTTATATACTGTAGTTACTTTATAGTAGGTAATCAATGTTTACTCTGTGTTTGAACTTCGGTCAGGTAACTGCTAACTGCTCCGGTCGACAGTAACAGCCAACATGACAGGCGTGTTCAACTGGCGGCCCGCGGGCCAAATGTAGCCCTCATATTATTGCAGACTGGCCCTATGAAAAGATTTGACAGCTAGCAATGAACTGCAGATACATTCATTTCAGAAATACCTGTCGGGCTCAAAGTACCAACAACCATGTGACTATACAGAAGCAGCATGGATTTAAGAATATACAATCTGAGAAGGCCTACAAATGTATCGGTTCAAGAGATACTCCAGTTCTTTTTTGAGGATTTTTTTTTTCCTGATTTAGCCAGATTCAGACAAAAGGTGGATACCAATTTCACCCCTGTGTGTCTGGTACCAAGATAGTGATGGGCTGCATGCTAACTGTTTTAGCACAATACGGGACTGCAGATGGGATCAACTAGCCTAGCTCCTGTGAAAAATCCCTAAAAAACTGGAGTGTCCCTTTAAGTTGGTTTTTTTGTAAATTGATAAAGATAATTTGAAGAATATGAAGGTGGTTTTGCATTTCATTTTTCTTTGTTTTACAAGTGTAAACCCTGCACTACATGTTATTAACGGCCATGCGCTGTTGATGAATTGATCCATCTCTGTGCATTCTAGCACAGGGGATGATCAGTGCCGAGCAGCTGCCACTTCCTTGTCATTCCTGTGATCCTGTAGTTTGGAAGCCGAGAAAATACTATGCAAATCATTTGTTAATCCCTTTACATTATTTGTTCCATTTCTCCCCTTCGTTTTCACACTCAATTTCTAGCGCAGTGCACTGACAGGCGGACACCCTCACATTCCTAATTCGTGGCAGAAAAAAAAGTCAGCCATCCATCCGTCTTACTTTAAGAACATACTTGATTTAATTAAGTCATTTGATTTATAAGATTTACCTGAGCTGTACATAAAGGGCACTCTTTATTTTCATCCCCAAAACCTTTACTGGGGAATTTAATCATTTTATACTGTACATGGGAAAATATGGATTTCTTTTTTCTGACATTGTTGTCATATTACTAAAGGATTATTGAGAAACCGTTAACTTTTGCATTTTGTCAGTGCGCATACAGGTATATTGTATATAGTTTCACTCATAGTTTCTCAATTCCGGAATATAAAACTATTAACTAACTATTAGGATCAGGGCGAGCAGAATAAGACGACGAAGTTCAAGTTAGGTACGATTTTGACCAGTGTCTTTCCGAACTTTTGTCGATGTTGAAAAATAATAAGAAAGAGGTGGGATGGTCTTACATCCAAGAGGCTTAAAAATGCAAAATCTCCAATAAGCCCAATTTTCCCCAGCCAGTGGTATCGCATTTCGGTGGGCTTGTGTTGATCGTCTCGACTGACTCACACGCCGCCCCTCCCCAAATAAAAACACAGGAGATTTACGTGGCTTTTCAAAAAATGTATCTCGACATTTATCCACTTAATCTTCTTAACATATTAAAGTGATTTGCTTTTACCCCTGAAGTGGCTGAAGCTCTATCGAGCTCACCGCCCCTCATGGCACTAAGACCTTTAAGAGGCATTGTGGACATTTTCGGCTCCTGAATAAGAGAAAGGTGGGCAGAAGTCAACCTGTTTCCTGAGCTGTGGAGTTTTGGCCAGCCTGCCGCGTGTCCATTCTTGCTTTTGTGTGTCTGTGTGTGTGTGTGTGTGTGTGTGTGTGTGTGTGTGTGTGTGTGTTTGTGCATCTTTTATTATTTTATTATTCCAACTGTTGCACTCACGTCAGTGTTCTTGGGCGCAGGGCTTTGCCAGCGCTGCCCACACTGCGGTGTGGAGGTTTGCAGCTCTCAGCTCCTGAGCCGAACTGAAAGAGGTTCCTCATGCAGTAGGTGTTGGCAGGACGCTTTGTTTCTCTCATTGAATGTCATGAGAGGTATGGATAATGAGAAAACCCAAGCATAACCACAGAGATGGCATGATTTATCCCAGAGCCAACCCTGCGCCCGTCTGTGAATTTTGGGTATTTTTCTAATAGACGATGTGCTTAACCTTTTCCAGAGACAGGCCGACGAGTCGATTTGCGAATCGGTGGTGACGGTTACAGTGTGTTTTGTGTGGATCTCCACTTCACGGAGCGGACATTTGAAAGGCCCTGGTCAAACCCAGGAACATCTCTTGTCATTATTTGGCACGCCGGTCGATGGATGCGCTCCAGGGCAAGGAATTTGCCGGATCTAATCAGCCGAAGCGGATGTCGAAACCGGGAGATATTTATTGTAGCTGAAGCATGAACCTATTCATTGTCACCATGATATTTAGCTTAATGTCAATCACAGTTTAATCAAAATTATCACTGTTAAAGTAGTCAAATTTCATATTTTTTCCCTTAGAAGTCCCGGGTACATCAAGGCATGACGATTTGAAGGAATTATTTTGGAAACGATATTTTATTATTATTATTATGATTTAGTCCCTGAATTCATAGTTTGTAAGGGAGTCGAAAAAGAAATGCTTTATTGTGTAGTCAACAATTTGCTTACGTAGCATTTAACTTTGTTTACAAAACTTTGTCTCGAAAAGCTTAATAAGTTCACATTTAAGAGAGGTGACTTAGTCAACACCCCCATGAATGTTAGACCTCAGCCAAGAAATGGAGAACACTCAAATGGAAAACAATTTGGGGAAGGGGAAGAAAGGGAGAAACCTGAAACAGGCAACATTCCACTGCAGCGAGGCGTGTAGCAGGAACCATGTTTTGTGGGCAACATACAATAGACAATGACAAAGGCCCACTGCACAACGGAGAACAGAATATGATCAGTGAGAGTCAAACAGAGGCCACGGTGCCATCTTTATTATCAACACACTTCCCCTTTGTGTCTCCATCGTCGTCCCGGTAGCCAGGCGTCACAACCAATTCAGTACAAAGACATCCAGCCACTGATTCCATACGCTTTGCTATTTTGATTTTGTGGGAAGGATATTGCGAGTGAATGGGACACTTTCCTAAAATGTTGACGGATATTTGAACTACCGGTACTTACAATAAGAAGATGTGTAAGGCCACGTTTTTTTACATTCTGCTCCTGCTCTCTGGACGTCACGCCATCTGAAGCAGGCCGAAAATACAGATACTTTACGATATTTTCAGTTCTATCTCACAGAGCATCCACATCTGTCAGCGGTACAAATGGAAATGAGGCTCTCCCGGTCTCTCACACTATGTTCCATGGTCTCTTATAGAGAGTTTTGGTTTTCTTTTTAGTTGAAATATCGCCAAAATACGCAACACTGAGTGTTGAGTTTCCTTTGGTATAATACCTACTACTCGTAGAGTTCTTGACCCCTAACCCTTGGACATGGCTGCGTGAAATGAATGGTTCACAGATTGTGGCTGGCCCTGGGAAGGACCTGTTCCCATCGCACAGCGCCACGCAGGCACACACTTCAAACAAACTACCAGCGCTTGCTTCTTTTCATATCACACAGAATGGAAAAAATTGATTGGAACTGGAAGGCTTAGGACCGGATTTTTTTCTTGAACCACTGCAGCTTAAATTTAGATTTTTTTTTTTTTTTTTTTCTTGGCTTTGTTTTTATTTCTTTGTCCAAATACTATCGAGTGGTGCTTCAGGTTCTTCCTTGAGTAAAAAGTTAATATTGTTGCGGAAAGGGAGAAAGGACTTTTTCTTTTTTTTTTTTCATGTGTGCAGGAATGTAGATTTCTCCCCCCCGTGAAATCCTAATTGTGCCTTGGAGGGCTGGTAGGGTATCTCGGCTCAGCTCAACGGGATTTATGTCTGTGTATGTTAGAGTATGTCTTTTAGCCTGAATGCGGATATAACCCTTTCATTGCACAAGCTGCCGATGCTTCATATTCGCCGATAGGCTGATCCTGTGCATCCGTAGCTTTGTGTTTTAAAATACATTGAAAGTTTTGTTTGGGCAGCTTCCATTTTTCAACTGGTTTTATGCATATATGTTGAGAGTTAAAGTAGATACCAAAAGGACTGCTCTCTGTGAATCGGCTACATGACACAATTTAGATTCTGAGAACAGGCATCGTGGATTTTTTGCAGCCAGATTGCAATAGGAATTAGCCAGAAAGCGTATCTCAGGTCAGGCTACTTGCACCTTTTCTGCCTCTCTTGAATTATTGCTGTGAATTCATCTGTGCAAATCCAGGATAAGATGCTATCTGCCTGCAGCGACGTATCCCCTCGGATTTGGTCTGTGAGACCGGCAGGTTATGGCTGACAGCTGGAAAAAGGATGGAAACGACATATATGCAAAGATTATTGCCGCGGTCATTAGTTGTCACTTGAAGGGGGATTAGCCGTAACAATCCCATAGGACGCTGGTACACCTGCCCGTCCTCACATCCAAGAGTCCTACTCCACTTTTCCCTTATTCCAGTATCAGTTTCAAGTGACAAAATGGGAAATAGCTGATTTATTCAAATGAATCATCACTGTTGGAAATGATTCAATATGTGCTGCATTCAGATGGGTGATATATTATTCCCTTGGGGAGAGTCAAAGATGGAGCTGCGGAGCTGTTTTATTTGTGCTGTCTTTATCGGTGTGTCACGCCGAGACGTTGAGCTTGTTCTCTATGAATGGACGAGCCCTTGAACCATAAACCTGCACCCCCCGATAACAGTTTCGGCATTGTGATATCAGTAACATTCTGTGTGATGTCCCCTCTGACAGCGCTAAATATATCAACATGCACTGAACGAGGGACCTGTCATAGAAATTATCTAATTTCTGTCCGTAAACTAAGAATTCCATCTCCTGTATTTCCAGTCAGCTTTGGAAGACATGCTGTAATTTCAATTAGAAACCTCAAATCCTAATTCTGAGTTCATCCGAGCCCTTATATTGATTTTGTACGGTTCTGGTACGGTTTTGCAGTTTTCTTTTTTCCTTTTTAATCCTAAACCTCGGCCTTCATATCGTTCGCACGGACTTCAGAGTGCCCCTGACGTTTGAGGGTTGCCACATCGTCGTAGGTGAGATCCATGCTCCCTGAATCACTCGGAGGCTGCGTGATGACATGGCCCTAATTGTCAGACGGGTGGGCTGGTGATATTGGAACACAGACGGTGCTTGTCTGTTTGAAATATTCTGTTTCGGAGCTTCCAAGCCCTGGGCACTCCTCGCTCCCAGTCTCCCAACACCCAGCTTCGCCCACTGAAACAAGAGTCTTCCATACTGGAAAATCCAGGCCTGTTAACTGGCAGTCTGGACTTGGTTCAGCCCACACGCCAAGCACCCCCTCCTCCTCCACCACCACCACCACCACCACCCCAATAGGCACTGGAGCTTGCCACCCCGTGCAGAAGCCTTTTGGTCGGCTGCCATGGATGGCGTCAATAGCATCTTCCTACACAGAAGTGACTGAACGGAGGGCACAAGAAAATGTGGGAATAATTTACACTTTCTCACTGTACTACCATCAGAAACCATAATTAATCATGATAGAAAAAATGTGGAAGCCATCTTGGCCGGTGAAACACACAGTGCCTGTGAACAGCGCTGACACCTTTGACGGCTCCAATGGCCAAACAGGAATGGGTGTCGAGTGAGTACATGCTTTACGTCGGAATATCCCCCCTAATCTATGCGTATATACAGTATATATACTGTAAACGTGTGTGTGTATATATGTGTAAGTGTGCATGTATGTGTGTATATATGTATGTGTATGTATATATGTATATTTGTGTGTGCATATATACAGTATATATACGTACTGTGTGTATGTTTATGTGTGTATGTATATATATACAGTGTATATATATATATATATATATATATATATATATATATCTCATGTGCTGTCGCGATAAGCCATATGTGCCTGTAGTAATTCCAAAATATTGCGTATTTATAGATCTACCTTAGATATCAATATGAACTAGCTGTTAGGATGTTCTCATATGTGATTTTTCAAATAACATTATATTTGTTAGCCTTTTATAAAAATCGCTGTTGCTGTTCTTGAAAATACAAATAGTCCAATAATTGTCCACACCATTTTATTTTCCTTGCATATATCAATTAAAATGTGCTATTAGTGTTGCTACTGTAATCTAAACAAATGGCTGTGAAAGTGTCAGATATCTGTACTTTTCAATGAATGACATGCTAGACAGAATAATTATGGACGTGGGTCCACCGCTGTAATTTACCCTGCATGACATTGTTGTGATTCCATGTTTTTGAACCACATGCCCAACATGTGCCTTCTGCTCGATTTAACATGGGCTGGCTCCAAAGTTCAAAGTTTGTCAGCACCTGGTTGCGTGCTACTTGAGAGTACCTGTTAATGGTAGTTTGTGTGTACGAGCCGGTGCATTTTGCAGGATCGCTTTCCTAGGAGTGAGTAGGTGTATGTGGTGCAAAGGCACCACTAGAAAGTGTCGAAAGCCTCAGCTAGCGAGATCGCATCCAGGGTGACTAATAAGCTTAACATGAGCACGGCTGTGTTCATAAGCACGCTGCGGTAAAAAGAAGTCTTCAATGTCGAGAGAAACGCAGAGATTGTTCCTTAGGCTGCTACTAATTCCATCACCCCCCTCCAGCTCCAATCAGACTGTGAACCAGTGCACTGTTAGCTATGGCTCCATAGAAGTTCCAAGCAGCTCCCCAGAAAAATGGCTCATCAACGCCGTTCAGGACCAGCTATATATAAAAAACATGTACAGAGTTGTACCAAACAGATATCTGTGCTTTGAAAAAGCCACTTTAAGCGATGGACCTGAGTCTTCTAAATGAAAAATAGCCCAAAAAGATGAAGGAGGCCTATTGTATGTCATAGCTTTCATAACTTCATTCATCTGTGTTTACATTTTATAATCTTAATAGATGTATACAGTAAAAGAACCTTATTTATGACTTTGACCATAAACACATAATCAGTATATTAAACCTTCCCCGACAACAAAGATCTGAACATCCGATAAAGATTACATCTGCAATTGAAGCCACTATTGCTTTATAAGAGACCGACATAGCTGGCGGGAAAGGCAAAGGAACAAGCTGGTGCCGTGCCAGGTAAGTTGCGATCGTAAGGTTTGGATCAACAGGGTTCTACTTTATGTCCAAACAGAATAATGATTAAGCCGTTATGTAACTCTTCAGCTCCACATCCCGATTCCGTCGTGATTCCTCGTGGCCTCCTCGCAGCTTATTTTCCATCGCGTGGCTCATGAAGAGAGGATCCAGTGGAGTTGGGATTTGTAGACCTTGCACATGTCCATCTCCACATGTGACTTTTTTTTTTTTTTTTTTTTTTTTTTGGACCACGTGGCTCTAAGAAGTGTGGATTTATAAGCCACTTCACACTCCAGTCCTGTGTGGGTGGCAGGCTGTGTTAAAAATAGCCAGATTTTGAGGTAGTGGGCAGTTCTCACTAAGAAGTGCATGAGACCACAATGAGGAATATTTAGCATCAGTTTAGAATTCCTCTATTTGATAGTTGTCAATCGTTATTTGAATGTATGCTTGTTAAATCATACCTGGATAAATTTTCTTGTACAAAAGGTTTATAAAAACAACAGAGGAATAGAATTCCTGTGTTCAGTAAATTAATATATATTTAAAATTTGTATTTAAAAGTTATTTTCTCATCTAGCCCATCTAGCCAATTACACTAGCTGGCACCGATGAGTCCAATGTCATTCTTTCATGTCTTTTTTTTTTTTTATAATAATGAAAATCTTTTAAGTTGAAAATTTAGTGTAAATTATGTATATATATATATATATATATATATATATATAATTTTTTTTTAATGTATGTATTTATGTATGTATACAGTATGTATTTATCTATTTATCTATTTCATGACTTAATCATGGCTGGATGAGGTGGAGCGGTCATACTTGGCACGGCCCCTCCCCTAACACTATATAAACACCAAGTCGGAATAGGAGCATCGCTGGTGAAATAAGCTAAGCTAACAGCCTGGAGTTGGGGATAAAACGCTGTTTTGGGAATAAACACCTGGAGTAAAAGGCGTCAATGAGACCGTGAACCCATTCCAAGTCCTGGCGCCGATCCTGTGGGTGCCTCCGGGTGCCATTTATTTTCACGATTTTGAAACCTAATTTTATATACTTGGCCATTTTTTTTATTCATTAAAATTTGGCTGCGTGGTAAATAACACATTTCTCTGTGGTGTGACAAACTCAGAACACAATTTTAAGTACTTGAGGGGAAAAAAATGGTCATCTGCTGCGGAAGAAACTGAAGTTTGGCTTCATTGAATTACATGCAAATTCGGCAAGTTACGAATTGTTTAACCTCTTTGCCAGATTACTGTGTTGCCCTTCACTACTGCCTGTGAAGAAACTTTGTGACGATGGTTAGCGATGGGGAAGAAAGAGGTAACAGAGAAAGAGTCGGAAGGGTGGCTGTTATTAATGACAGTGAGGACCTCTTCGCCCTGAAGGTTGCCGACCTCTAGGTGTGTGTCCGAGCCGTGTCCCCAAAAATGTCTCCGCTGGGCCTCCCCCCCCCTTCGATCCCGTCCTTCCAGACGGGATTCAATTACTGCTGCCGGGCCGACCTTTGACCTTCCTCCCCAGGATGAACCTCCTCCTCTGACCCTGATAGGACAAGTGCAATACACTTCTGTTAACCTGCCTTGTGACTCCCACGCCATCACACTTGGATTGTAATAGTTGATCTTGATTAAAATGCTCCTTATCAGAAGTTTGCCTTTCATGAATACACGTTAAAGTAGCATGGATTGTTTTATTCTATCATGGACACATTTAGTTCTCCAGTACAGTTTAAAAGGGGATATTTTTTCTCTCTATTTACATATCGATTTTTCAACCTTGCTCTAAGCCGCAGTCGATGGTTGTTAAGCTATCGCTGTCTCTTAATCACAACACAGATACCTGTTAATTACCAAACGGGTTCAAGTGTTTTCGCTGCTTAAAGAGGGATTTGGGATCGATGCGTTGCGCTGGCCGGGGTCGAGGGGCGAGTACAAGTTGACCATTTAATGAAACGTTGCGGGTTCCTCGATGGAGACGGGAGAACGGGGAGGATAAAGAGATCCGCGCGGACGACACCGCTCACTATCAGGTCAGGGATAAAGTGTGAACTTGTAAACTCACCGAGGGGCTTCACTCCCTCCTCCCTCCCTCCCTTTTTTTTTGTTAGCTCGCTCTCGCCCTTCACCATGTCATCAGCCAGCCGAGCCGGGCTCAGGAGCCCAGGCAGCTGAACGAGAGCGGCGATTAGACATCGCTCTGATTCTCAGCCCCAGCAGAGTTCACTCAAAGGTAAGTCAGGAGTTTGCATCCTGGGAGACGCCCGGCTTCCTCTCCCTTTGTTCTCTCCTCCCATTACTGTAAGCTACACGACTTTTCAATGTCATATCACCATCCACGAAGAATTTTTTTTGTTAAACGAAGAATCAAGAACATCATTATAAAGTAGTATTAAAGGTCTTATATGTGACCAAGAACCGCCAGGAATCTGAATCTGAGGCTGCGGTCCCAGTGGGCCGTTTTGCTGTGATCACAGCAGGCGGTGGGAGGTTAATCCCAAGAGAATGCCGGCTCAATCTCCCCGCCTCCGGCCGGCACCCGGGGCCCTCTCATCCCAACCTGCGAAAATGGCCCCGTTCAAACAGCGCGTCCTGGGGCCGACGGCTACTGACACTTCGGCCATGACGTACATGTGGGGGTTTCTTCTTCTTGCATGCCGGGTGGTGAAATAAACAAGTTAAGAGCGCCTATTTTGGTTCTGATGCGCTCCAGCCAATATCTGGTTATTTAAAACATGTTTTGACATACATTTAGTTTTGTCTAGGCGCTGGTAGATTATTTCAGATGGCAGAAATATGCATCTGTTTTTCCCTGGAGTCTTTTGCGCATATCTATGTGTAATTAATGTGGAATTTGACAGATGGAGGGGAAAAAAATGTCCCTGTAAAAGAGAAGGGTACATGCCACAATGTGTGAAGTGCAAGCATAGAGGGAGACTGGTGATTTTTTTGCCATCCGTGCCAGCTGGACCAGCCAGATTCTTACAGGTAGAAACTCAACCACAAAATAGATGCAGATATCATTGTAATTCAGTGCACATCGCCGCCTTGGCCAAATTCAGGGATTTAAATATATAAAACAAAAGGTACTAAATTTAGCAAAAAAAAAAACGAAACAACATCAAACTCGGTATATCGCCGTCCACACTAATGTACGTAAAATATACAATAAAGGGCAATTCCTTCCAATGCTAATTGCGTTCACCATCAAAATGAGAAATGTCCTGAAGTCATTTCTAATTTCGAATGGTTTAATGGTTAAATTGCCTCTCTGTGTTGCACATGTGCTTGTTTTTTAAAAACCATGTTATTGCTGAAAGTATCGGGGGTCTGGCTTAAATATTAGTGTAACTACGTTATCACAGTGCGTTTGCCTGGTAGCAAACACGCACAAATGAGGATTACAACTCCTGAGAAGGCAACAGGTCATGGTTGGTAAGCTGCCCAGGGGGGTCACTGATATAGAGTCACTTTTGACAGGCTGTGGAGGAGGCTCCATTGTTGCTGGTGTGTCTGGATTTCACCTGCAGGCGCTATCGCTCAGACTACAGTATTATCCTATTATTAGGCTTAGTTGTTTACGCTTATTACTGCTTGTCAGGTAGGCAGAGAATCCCACTGAAAATGTGTAGGGAAAAAAATACACGACTACTTCTTTATCTGGTGGAAGTACACTTAGGCTTAGGATGATTTCCGGGGTCCTTTAGAGAATCTGCAGATACAAACACAACGCAAACACTGAATTATTTTTACCACCCTGCAATTAATCATTTCAAATGTTTACTCGGTTTAGAAAGGTATTTTGTTTATCAGAGAAGGAGAATGTAAGAAATGCTATGTCTTTGTAACTTTTATGGCAGATTTTAATGTGTTTTTACCCCATTTTGCATGTAATTAGGAGTTTGACTTAGACTGGAGACCATTGATTGGTACAGTATCACTGTAGAGGAAGTGAACAAAATAATTAATGAAATAAAAAAGCCCATCATATGGTCTGGCAGATTTTGGGCATGGAACCAGCGATGACAAATGGGCTCTCGCAGTAATTCAATCTGCTCTTATAATTCTTTAACTTTTAGGGACAGACAGAATGGGATTTCTTTCCTGGAATTAAGCCGTCGAGTCAACGTCCAATAGCTGTGATCAAGTGTTTGGTTAAGATGCCTTCCTCGCTCACATTGTTTATTGACAGATTGGGGCGTTTAAAGATAGTGGAGAAGTGGCAGAATGTTACTGTGAATATGTTGTGAAGAAGTGGATCCAAAGCATTGACATTACAACAGTGTCACAGTAATGTTACATGAAAACAGAGTAGAAAAGACCTGCTATAGTCTCACGCATTCAAAGCAAACATGCCTCCCACTCCTGTTGATGTGTACACAATAGTCTGAATCTTCATACTTACCGTACATCGTATTGTAGTATTTTCCATTTTGTAAAATATTATTTTAACTTTGACTTTGGGCACTTGACTCTGTGTAAATGCTCGATACTGTGTAACAAACTAACAAATACAGTCATGAACTGAAATAAAGTTTGTTGATTATGGAGAAGTGTGTTAAAAAATAAGCAAAATGTAAATTAACGTACATTTGTGAATCTCTATGAGGGGAAAACATGTCACAACAGTTTCATCTAGCAAAATAAGTTTTTCATGTGCAAAAAGATTTTAAGCCCATTTAGCTGCGCTGGCTGCAGAAATGCATTAGAAATGGGGTTTGATGCATATTCAGTTATTGCCGCTGTAGGAAAACCTGTGGGCCTTTTTTGCATGTTAATTTAAATGCAACACAAACTTTATTTTTTTCTGTTTTGCAGAAGAAGAAATATGTCTTGATGATGGTCGATCCAGATGCTCCGAGCCCCAAGAATCCTACTCGTGCCCACTGGAGGCACTGGCTGGTAGTGGACATAAAGGTAAGGGCACTGTTTCCACCACGCTTCTATTCATTCTATACAGAGATTTTTTTCAATATATTTTTTTGATGATTGGGACCCAGACAGCATTTGTCCTTCTATTAAGAAACCGATACACCGCCAAATTATAAAGAAGTGTCAGGATTTTCTTAAATCGCTTCCATAATCTGTACTCACTTGGCATAGTTTCTGTTTACATCCGCACTGGCAACTATGGCAAAGCTGCAAAAGATTTGAATGGTTTCTAAGCCTCAACTCAGGAGAGAGAGGGAGAGAGAGAGAGAGAGAGAGAGAGAGAGAGAGAGAGAGAGAGAGAGAGAGAGAGAGAGAGAGAGAGAGAGAGAGAGAGAGAGAGAGAGAGAGAGAGAGAGAGAGAGAGAGAGAGAGAGAGAGAGAGAGAGAGAGAGAGAGAGAGAGAAAAAAAAAACCAAGATGCCTAGTTCAAAAATGTTAATTTTTTCACATCATGTATCTTGTGCAATAAATGCCTGTGACAAAAGTGTGGGAGGAAGTCGTTCTAAATGGCTGTGAAAGTTTGCGAGGCCTTGTCAGCAGCGATTTCCCTCCCGCCACAAAGAGCCGGGGACTTGTCAGAGCCGGCGTGTGAGACTGAGATTGAGGCGAGGAGCGGAGCGGTGCGCACAGCGCAGACTCCTTCTCCCGTCCCTCAGCTCCCCCTCCAGTGAAGAGATCTTGGCAGAGCCTTCTCCCCTTCATCTGTTCCCCCAGGCAGAGCAGCTCCCCCAATGATCCACACCTCTCCATATTTTACACCCCCGAATTGGGCACCACTCCGACCCCCCCACCCCTTATTTCATCTTCATATTTCGCTCCTTTTTTATCCGTTCGTTTGTGTGGCGGTGGTGTTTTCTTTTTTTTTCTTTGCGTTCTTGTGTTCCAACGCCAAAATGCGTGTTAAGTTGTTGATTGCCTCAAATATTTAGAGGTTTTGCACACATTCTTTAATCCCCCCGGAACCCAGAGATCAACCCAGTAGATTAGGACAAGTGGTCTGAAAAAAAAAAAAACGAAAAACACACAAAGACGGCGCTTCTGCAGTGTGTTACTGTTCTCCTCCTTGTTTGATGAAGCATGATCATACACTCGCCAAACGCCACGTTGAGTCCAGATCCGAATAGGATGGGATCTGGGCTGTTTGTTTTGGTATTACCGACAAGCGATCTCGCAGAATTTAGCTTCAAGTGATTGAGCTCAGCTGATCGGTGGTATGCTTAAAAGACGATTGTGAGAGCATAGTATTACTGTATTCCTTCCATAGTGTGTCTATACTGTATATATACACAGTATATATATATATAGGCTCATACTCTTACAGATTCTCCCCACTGGACCGATTGGGAATACACAAATGTCTTTCAAGTGCTCAGACGGGCCACGTCCTCTCAAGCAATTCAATTTCCTGTCACTTGTGTGGGAGTTGAAGCTCGCCGCCTGTTGTAGTGATTGGCCAATGCGACAGCGGTGTTTTTTTTCTCATGGTTGCTGCTGGTTGGTCAGGGGGGTTAATGAGCCTTTTCAGTTATGCTGAACCCTAGTGGGAGGTGTTTAATTGACCCGAACGGCCCGGGTGATATCGTTCAACCTCGGCACTCCATGCCTTTTATTCCTTTTTCCTTTTTCTTTTTTTTGCTACTCGTATAAATACGTCAAATTTGGTGTCAAATCATTTGGGAAGGGTGACACCGATCAATTTGCACATTGGTGTACTTTTGATGGTGTGAGGTTGTTTTTTTGATGCGCCGCATAACGGTTTGAAATTAATCAAGAAAAGAATGAGCTTTAAATAATAACTCACAAGCAAATAACTAATAAAGCTGAAATAAAAAAAGGGAATCATTCACACTTACAGAGCCAGTGCTGTGATTTGTTTGAAGGTAGAGAATATTTATTTACAGTGTTTTCTCCAGGCGGCGGCAAAGGTCAAGCTGTCGAATGTTGGAAGGATCAGCGCGTGGATTCTCGATCCCCAAACCGGAGCGGTTCGAGGAGTTTCATTCATTATTTCAAGGTCATTCCCCACCGCCCTAGATCGCAGACGTTGACATAATTAGCAGCGTATACTTTATCCTGAGCCTTAGTTTTTTTTTCAGGTGAAAGGTTTCCGGGAAAACGAGGGGAGGGCTGTGCCGTACCATAGATTAAGGTGGAATCCCTAATGGCCGTCTCGTTAGGGAAGAAATAATAACAGAACAAGGACAAACCAGACGGGCGGAGCCGCGGCTTCACCACAAGATGCATCGTCTCACCGGCAGCATAACGGGCCAAAATTCACTTACCCTCCAGACACGCTGCTTCAAAGCCTTTCTGTATTTTGCAAACTCAATGCAACTGTTAGGAAAATCCCATCGGATTGGATGGCACTTTATTCATCCCCATGTAGATTCTAAGCCCTTTCTTCGACAATGAAAATATTGTCATTTAATCCTTTGTAATAATTTACATTGCGGCTCAGCACTGATCTTTATGTTTCACTGGTTTTCCTGGAGTCTGGATATCATGAGCCGTACTAGTTCTAATATTATTTATTGATATTGCTATGAGTCATCATAACATGTCATTCTTTGGTATTTAATTTGGGAAATTAAATTTAATCCGTAGCGTGGAGCTTCAACTTCTCCATCAAGAAGTCCAGTTTACAGTAAACTTTTCACCAGTAAATCTGTGTGTCCTATTTTCGCTGACCCCCTCAAGCTACAGAAATGGGAGTTTGGGATCCCTGCGACACTTTTGTTGTTTTGCATCAATTATGGACAATTACCAAAATAACCATCAACAGATTGTTGTCTCGCTCTCCAAGTGGAATTCCAGATTGCCAGCCCCTCCCTTGCTTGCTGCGCTCTCCCAGAGTCTGAATCAATGCAGATGTTCCGGTGCGGTCTCACTGCGGTAATTACCGTAACAAGCAAATCATTAGTATCTGAATAGTGAGTTTAGCAATGCGGTGGTGGTTGTTGTTGTTTTTTTTCTTCTCGTTATTATCTATTCTTCCTTTTTTGTTGTCGGCTGTTTGTGAGAATGGTTCTGTTATTCTCACTTTGACATCCTGAGACAAAAAGGGGTATAGGTTTCGAGTTTGATTGGGGAATGTTTAAAGGTAGGGGCAACCTTTTTAAACACGTCAAATTTAAGAGGCCTTTTCACACCCAATGTATCGAAATAGTTAAGAGATGTATGGCATGCACTTCTACGAAGTCAAGTTGTATGGGATTCTACAGATAACAAGGGCTGCGCTTTAAAGAAAGGTCCAGAAAGAATCTGTGCAGGTCCTGGTCAGATCTCACGTCCCTCGCTTTGCTGCTTTAACTTTTTGCCAGTGGATCTGAAGCCGTCACACCATTGTTCACTTCCTCTCCCTGGGTGTTGCAGGACCAGGTGGACATTTCAGAACGCGGCTAGATAGAGCTCATTATTATGGTACATGAGGGATTTGCATGCCTCAGAATCCTTCGTTTTTTGCGGCGGCTCCCCGGAGGGGGCAGACCCCGTGTTCTGCTGCCGGTCCGGCAAAGACAAACACTGAAAGTATTGTGAGTGGATCAGACCAGCTGCTGCTTTGTTTGTGAATCCACACTGACCTACAGAGATCGCCTGCTCCACACCTCAACATGTCCTTTGACCGCACAGTCACACTGCATCTCATTCAATTGGTTTCTTTAATGATCAGGTTTTGTGCTCTGGCGGAGTCCTCTATGTCTCCATGTTGAATACCTGCCTGTAGTCACCATGTAGACACATTTTCTCTGAATACCAGCTGATATTTAGTGATAGAACTAAGTGTTCCAAGGAGTCAAATCACTTTTTTTAACCTCTCCATTACCTTCACAGTTGGTTTTGCACAATAACTCTCCAATATTGCTAATAAACATACATAATTGCATTGTTCTTCAACCTGTAATTATCCCTGCTGTGCCACATTATGATTTAAGAGTTTCTTTTTTTGACAGACAGCTGCCCCCATATGGAAGCCAAAAAAACATTCTCCCAGAGGCCAGGCGAGCCATAGCTAGCTCCACGGCAAGAACAAAGAACCATTGGTATTATTCATAATTAAACTCTTATTGTGTACTCCGCTGAATATTTCCATTCTTCTGCCTTCTCTCCGCCACACTCGCTCTCGTTCCCCCTCCCGGTGCTTTGCACCTCGTGCAGGAACATCTGTCTGGCGTCAGAGAGGAGCTGCCTGTGCAGATTGGAGCAGGTAGAGGAGCACATTGGAGCCCGGCTAATGATGAGAGTGTCTGCCCTCTCTCTTGGAGGAGACGCAAGCTGCTGCTTCACGCTCGCTCACTCCACTCATATGCCCAGGGAAACAGATTTCCAAACATATGCAGTGTGTTTTTAATCCAGTTGAGCACTTCAGTTCCCCGGCAAACACAAATAACCTTACGGGACATCCATATCTTATGACAAGGGGGTGGGCGCAAAGGAATCGAACAATTTTTCCTTTTTAATGTGATTTTTTATTTTTTTTTTCTTCTTCTTCCAAAGTTGCCGAACGTGCCCATAACCCAGGTTAACAGTTTGGTTGTTTATGGCTCCGCAAACTTTTACACAGAAGTTCTTGGCCATGACAAGTCATTGGAAGCAAGTTTATAGAATCTAAATTACAGCTGGTGCACCTGTTGTTGTCCTTTGTGTTGTTTTTAACTGACAGTATAAACATTGGTTTATGTATGTGATACTATGAAACATATTCAACACATCATTGACAAAGTTGCATTATTCGAAATGAGCTTATTTTACTTGGCTTCTACTACTACTACTTAGTCACTGGACATGATTCCATAATGTCGAAAAAAGATCTTTTTAAACTTTGAACAATGTGAAAGTGAAAAAAAAAATGTGAGCGTTTCAATTAGTCAGTGCCACTTAGGTCCCATTGAATGTGTTTCTGCTGTCTTTCTTTTTCTTCCTTTCTTCCTTTTTATTTTCGGACTATGTGACACATCCCTTCGATATAAGTTAACAACAGCGCTTTTACACAGAAGCCCAGCTGGAGCTATACTCTTGTGCATTCCAGCCAAACAAATGTCTGTGGTGGGGCTGAGAAAACCCTGATCGGATTCCAATTACAAATTTTCGACACGATAAGCCTAACCTTTTTTCCAGTTTGTGCTGGAGTGGGAGAATAGAAGACGATTTGGAGTATTTCTGTAAATGTTGATGCATAATGCAGATTCCTCGTCGATATTGGCTCACCTCTCTTGAGAGCCCTTTGCTCTTTTTATTTAAAAGCGTGTGATCAAGTTGCAGCCCCTGATCGGCATCTCGCTCGCAGCTTTCTCAAACAAAACAGTTTGCTCTTTTTGGTGTGGGATGCTTCACTTGCAGTTCTCTGCCACCTAAAGGGAGAATTACATAAGAATCCTCCGCTCATTTGTCAGCTCCATCTCCCGTCCACACACACACACACACACACACACACACACACACACACACACACACACACACACAGTAACCTCAAAAGCCTCTTTCCATCTCTATAACTGGTGACCTCCCTGCGCCGCCCGCTGCGGTTGCCGTGGCGAGTGGCTCGAGGAGGTTTCTCGGCACCGAGAACATGAGACGGTTCGGCTTTGAATCCCCTAACGCTGCCACCAAGGCCATGAATGATCACAGAATTTTTTTTTTTGTTGTTTTTTTTTTTGTTTTGTTTTGTTTTTGTCTTTTTACATGTCGCTCGTTTGTTTGTTTGTTGGTCGGAAATGCCCCCTTGGCTGAGAAACACCAAATTTATCCCGCGTCTCACGTCTCTATCACATGCCGTGTGCGTCAGTGTGTTATCCAAATTTTCACCCTGCACATTGTCCTGGATGTATCACCGCTATTCCCCACTGAAACAAGGACAACCTGGAAAGCCCTCTTTAATCCCGTCTGTCATAGACTAGTCACACAAAAAAAAAACACACACACAAAAAACAGAAATAAAGAACAGATTGGACCCTCTCCAAGCGAATGCAGTTTAAAAACACACTAGCTCCCTCACATAAAGGCGCTTCTTTTAATATGTGCCCCCACCCACGACCATTGTGTATAAAATCCTGTTTTTTTCCTGAAAAGATTTTGAGTCTCAGCTGCAGACAATGTTCCCCCACACAAGCTGTCGTCTTTGTCAGCCCCCCCCCCCCCCCCCCCCCCCATCGATTCAGTCAGTAAAGCAGGATCTTTGGCAGTCGGCCGCGCCTGCAAACTATTTTCTGTAATGCCGTACAGGTAGAGGTGGAGACGGGCCGCTTATTACCTGATCCTCTGTAAACTTGTCAGTTTGGACGGAGAGAGGAGGAAAAAAGGAGTTCGAGAGGGAGGCAAAGAAAGTAAATACCAGTTAGTTGGGGCGGGGGTGGGGGGGGGGGGGGTGTCAAAAACCTCTGCACCATATTTCTTTTCGGGGGTATGTTGAAGGGGAGGGAGGCATGCTGATAAAAACAACTCAGTAACAATTATGCTGACCTGAAATAGCCCTTTTTTTTAAGTATACAGGGTGCTCACCAGTTAATTGTACATACCGCAAAGGGTCTCACAAAAGACCTCCTGGACTTCTCAGGGTCTATATTGACTCGATAATTAGATAGTATTGCTATGGATATGAAATGAATAGATATTGTAGTGGCCTATCGAGCTCTAGCACTGGCACGGAAAACTATATTTTCTTTAAAAAAAAAAAAATAGAAAAGAAAAGAAAGAAAGACCAGGAGAAAATAGCAGGGGCTCTTCAAAATGTTTGTCAAAGCGTGGAATTCGTAATTAGTATTTGCGGTAGGAAACAATATTTCCCTTTGCATTAGGAATATTCTACTAAATAACACAAGTAGGCCATTGAAGTTGATAGAAGGAAATCTCCTTGCTTCCAATGTCAAAACCTTAATTTTTCATTTTATTTTCTAAACAATGGCAACGGAACAGAGAGATTGACTACAGATACCGACGCCCGTGTCCGTCCCGTGCCAACCAACCACACTGTGGGATTCAGTCAGAAGGACTTAACAGTGGCGCACCTAGCCAGCAGCGAAAGCAAACTGAATGCAGCACGTTAAATAAAAAGTGGCTCTTTCTGAAGATGTGAAGTGTTTTTAGCACAATTTCCCGTGGATGCGTTTTCAGCTCCTTCCTATTGATATGCTATGGAACCGACGGGCGCTGCAATCTGCGAGGACCTCTGATCTGCGCTATTGACCATTATCATAGCCGAGAGGTTGGTAGCAACGCTGTATTTTTATGCCGCGGCTGATGAGGAGCGTGTTTACATTCCAGGGTTTTGTACAGTTCACTCCTCTCCGCATCGCAGTCAGATTCCAAAGCGCCGTATAGATTTCTTTCAGCTGATGAAATTAAAAAGACAGCAGTGTATGTGTGGTGTGCCTCGCAGCAACGCGATTTGCCTGCGAGTTCACGATACGGGTTGAGAGGGGAGTCCCTGTGGGGGGGATTAAATAGCTCCCTCTCTTCCTTCCCTCCTCCCCTGCCCTCCATCCTCGCAGAACACAAACAGCTTGCAGGGCTGCGCTGTACTTGTACAACATGTTTGCCACAGCGCTGCTCACAGGTAACAATAAGCCAAGGTCAAAGGTTAAGAGGGATTTCGGAGCTCAGAATCTTGTGTGTTCCTTTGGCAGCGAGCGAACAAACATGCATAGGAAACAATGCCCATAGTGCTGCTGCGAGGGAGAGAGAGAGAGAGAGAGAGAGAGAGAGAGAGAGACAGAGGGAGCTGGCTCGAAGTTGAGAGAGGGGTATCAAAAAGAACAAGACTAGATCTCTGCCTCCGTCAGGCTCTTTAAACGGGAAGGAGATAATCCATATAATCTTTTAATCACACACACTGTGTACACGCCTGGACCTGTGCCTAAAACCGCTGTCCTGGTCGGGCTCCATCGCAACCACCTTTTCTTCCCACTACCGTAACCTCCAGAGCCATTTGCGAAAAGCTCCGGTGACGTTCCACCCGCCGCTGTGTTAAAATGAAAACCGGGACCCCAACCTGCACGCAAAATGGAATGTTGAAATATGTAGATTTCCGAGCGGCGCTTTTTAAAACACATCATTCTCACAAATGTATTCAGGACAGATGGATGGATGGCAGCCGCCTCGCAGCGTCGACACTACTGTACATTTTTGCGCCGGTATGTTTTTCCACAAAAGTAGGAATTAATCATGAAGATGCTTTTTGGCCTGAAATTGCTATTCCAACAATTATGTACTTAGTTTCTTCTAACAAATGCATTCCACATTATTGTTTTTGCCTCAAAGCAAAGCACCCAAAAGACTAAAACCTTTCATTCCGGCAAAGGCCGCTATTGGTCACCGTCAATAAAAGCATAAAAGCATTTATTTCCCACGTTTGTCAAATTAACAGCGTACTCCATCTCCCATAGGACTTGTAAGGTTCATTAACCTTTCTGTGAAGTGGGACAGGTTTGCAGCAGTTTCCATAACCTCTGTCCCGCTCCTGCCTCAATTATAATAGAAGAATTAAACACCCAGCCATTCAAAACAGTAATGCTGCCTCTTAAATCCCTTTGTACCCGCTCTCAGCTGTTAATGACTAAAGACACTAAATGAACCATGGAGTTATCAACAGGCAGGAGCAAATCAAATGGATCCTCTTAACGGCTCCACGTTCTCCACCGTTCGAGCTGAAGCCGGCCAAAAGGACGCTTTTTGTTTGCGGAATTATTTATCCTGTCTTGCTTCAAACCGATGGCGGTGGATCTGTTGACTCATCGATATCTGTTTTGCTGTATTGGAAACTGGGTCGCACCCCAACGCCTCTGGTTGCTCCCTTGGTGTTGTGATGGAGATATCTCTCCGTCGACACTCGGGTCCACCTGTTGTTAAGCGCTTTCCTCCTCTCCCCCAGCCGGGACCCCCACCAGGATCTCAAAGTCGCGCAGAGAATCATCTGACCTTGAACTAATTAAGCGTTCAATTACACGCCTGTTGGTCTCTTTTAACGTTCCAATTATTAAATTAATTGTGTGGGCCGAGGGTCGCATCCTCTTGTCCACCTACTCCTCACTCCTCCCTCACGCTGGTCCTCCTCCTCCTCTTCTTCCTCTCGCTTCTATTCCTCCTCCTCCTCCTCGCTCAGGGGCCCAACAGGTTTGGCCACCTTTTTAATTTGCGTGCTAATTTGTGTTTCCATTTTTCTGACTCTTTAATAAGATTAGTCCTTCTCTCCCACCCCCTTACATGTCACCCCACCCCGTCCTCTTCCCCCCTGTGTTAATTAAGACCCGGCATCAAAAGTATTTTAACGCCTCATGATCCATCCTATCCGCATTTAAAGTCTTAGTCCTAGCTAGCACTGTAGCCATGGAGCCATGATGGCCGTGTGTGTGTGTGTGTGTGTGTGTGTGTGTGTGTGTGTGTGTGTGTGTGTGTGCGCGCGCGTGCGTGTGCGTGCGTGTGTGGGTCTCCTCCAGTACTGCACTTGCTCCCTAGTAGGCAGGCTCGGTGCTGGCTGGGATTTTCCACTGCCACCCCCGTCGGTGGGAAGCCCTGTAAAGGGGACATGTCAGCTCCTTGTTTGCTTGTTGTGCTGATGAAGCTGGGGGTGGGCAGCCGAGTGGGCAGCCTCGCTCAGGTTCCAGGATTCCCTCCCAATGAGTCAGCCAGCCCCCACTCCAACCGACTGTTACCTTGGGAACTCGGTCCGGGGCTTCCATCGACGGTTGCTAAAAGTACAGACTCATCGGCTCTCGCTGAAGCACGCGTACACTCCAACGCACCCGGGGGAACCGTAACGGGAGGTGAGGGAGAGTTGGTTCGTCTTCATCGGCTCACTTGGTCGGTTAATCTGCTCTGCAAAAGTTAAGGTGACGACCTTTAAAGGGCTTGGCCTTGAGCCATATTTGTACAGCTAATGTATGCCACATCTCCCCGAATAGACAGGTGTTGATAATGAGTTTGGGCGGGTAGTTTCCCAATCCAGTGGTTTGAGTAATAGTATAATAGACTGCTAATAAGCCCGGCAGGGCAGTGTAGGTGTGGTGTGTTACAGGGATGTCGGGTGGTGTCGCTGATGATGGCGGGAGCTTCGCCCTAATAACTGGACTGTTTGTGTTTCTAACTCTAGTTCATTACTGAGGCCAAATGAGTTTCCTTACCAAAAGCCATTAGTCCAGTAGGGGACCTGTTAAGTGAGTTAATTTGTCGATGCACTGAAGCAGATCTGGAGTAACCCCCCGACCCCCGAACCCCCCCCCCCACACACACACACACACACACACACACACACACACACACACACACACCTGCACTCACCCAGGCTCACCCTGAATCCATTCGGCTCTACACACAGACACACACACACACACCAGTCCGCTGCACCAACCTACCATAGTGAATTCAACACCATTTGGCCTATTATGTTATTATTAATACCAAAATAACAAGTGCAGCCATATTTTTATAGAATGCTGCAGGGATGAGTCCTAAAACCCGTCAAACAAGTCAATGGGTTTTTGAATTGGGTTTTGGTTAGATGCCTGAAATAAGGTCTGTGGTTAACACAAGCTTTAGAGATTTTCACCTTTGTTCTATGGCATAAAATACGTCAGTAAATACCCCACTCGTGAATTTTGAAGCTTTGACGTGTCTTAAAAAAGGCAGTTGCTAACAAGTCTAAATGAGACTATAGAGGTTGTCGGGGTCATTAAACGTCATCACACAGAACACGGAAAGTCATCTAGTCACTAGTCCACCTTTACAGCCTCAGATGTGTTTATACTTGCGCTCTTGAAAACTGTTCTAACTAAAACTTAACAGTCTTTTGTAGAATAGGTAAACACGCAAAATGAAATTCCAAGTTCAAAGCTGAGCAGTGGTGACGTTGAAGTCATGCGACGGTGGTGTAGTTCCTTTATAGCCTAACATCAGCTTTTTACTTCTGGCGACTGCATTCACGCTTAAAAAAAAAAATCATAAAAGTGGTTTTCATGTGTGAAGATTATCTAGCTGAACAAAACGTGTAAGAAAAAGCAGGTGTAAGTAAGTAACCCTGTGTTTGCCACAGAGCTTATTTTCTGCAATAATCCAAAATCCAATGGAAAAATCACATTGGCTTTTTATTGAGGAAACCACGGCGATGCTAATTTCTGGGTTTGCCTACAACAATACGTCACCCCTGCAGCCTTCTATTGACATAACATCCACTTTGTGTGAGGAAAAGAAAAAGATTTTTTTTTTCCATGATTGATGATTTGATCGGTTTCCATCTGATTGAAACGGCATTTATTTATTTTATTTTATATACCGTTTTAACACGATAAATAAAAACATAAGTGATCTAAATCATTAAATAAAATGGAAAAAACAAAAGCCCCATTGTCTCTTCACGGTAGGTCACATATCTTATGAGTGATTTATTATTCCTACTTTCCACACCTGACACACCAAACTAAATCCTCACATCATATTAATAAGTCGGTGAGTAATTTCGGGTTACTCGGGATGTCTGGCCACTAAATGGCTTTCAGTGAGATCCTATTAGTTCCACCAGGTTGTAGGGAGTTTCATTACACTGAAAAAAATATTAGATTGGAGTAATTGGATCAGCTTAAAATTTCAATTGCTTTAAATTGTTAATATTTTTTTAGGTTTTCTCAACTTAAGATGTACACCTTAATCTCACAATTTTAAATTGAGAAAGCCATAGAAAGAAAATCGAGGTTTCGCAAATTTAAGCAATTTTTTCAAGTTGATCCAAATGACTAATTTTTCTTCAGCGTACTACATGTCTGAAGTCTGCCGATCTCTAAGGCTCAAAATGTAACACTGTGATGGATGGATTTTACTCTTCCTTTTTGTTTTGAATAATTTACTTGTTTTTTTTATTTTAAACAATTAGGATTGCAAAGCTTCTTTCACAGCCGTAGTCAGTTCAGCCCAACATTTATTAATATTTCGGGGGGTGGGGGTGCACTTTGTTCAACTTGAAAAAAACACAGGGTTTAACCCGTAAACCGCGAGATCCTTTTGTGAGACACTGACTATTAATTCACAATGCACCCTGCAAATGAATGGGCTTATTACCGTGGCGAGGATGAGGAAGCAGTCATTGGCGCTTGGCTTGAGTGGAATAGGCGGGTGGGGGGATGGGGGGGGGGGGGGGGGGTTGAGGAAGGGGGGTGGGGGGTGGCTGTGGCAGTACAAGTCCAGCCTCAGAAATAGAGCTGTGAACACCATCTGTCATGCTCCCTCTTCCCCGTCTGTTAGCCTGACTGCACGTCGGAGGAAGGGAGCGCGGCGCTCTCAGAGGCGCATTAGGAGGACGTGGGTGCCGCTCGTCGTAGGTGTAGGGTTTACAGGATGCAGCGGCAAGGGGGAGGGAAGTGCATGAGTAACTCTGGATGACAAAGGGAAAGCACTCACCTACACAGATGAGGGAGGGAGGGGATGGAGGGCAAGTGGGTATTCCTGGTACCTACCCTCCCTCCTCCCCCATAGTCCTCTCCATCATCCACCCACCCACCCTGCCTCCCACCTAATAGGGGCTGTCAGAGGATTCCTAGCTGTTATGTAGATACATTACACACACACACACACACACACACACACACACACACACACACACACACACATACAAACACACAAAGCTCAAATAGCTGCTCACAGAGCTGACCCAACAGTGGATCTCTGAAGCAGGACTCCACACGCAGCTTGTGTTAGCATATCTGTCTTAGTTTCACCATTTCAGTTCCAGAACTTTTTGCCATGTCTAAAAAAAAAAAGGTCTACAGGAAAAAACCAGTTAAAAAGTTTATTTAGAGTACAAAAAAAAAAAAAAGGATATATATATATATATATATATATATATATATATATATATATATATAACATGGCAGACCTTTCTACAGTGAGGACAGAGATTATTTAACTAATGTAAATGAAATTGAAATTGAATTTGGTCGCAGATACTGCGGCGGTGGAACTCGCTCCGGTGGAGGGGATTTGCGCTGTAGACGTACGACTCAAAGGGTGCCAAGAAGGGTAGACGGCGGTGAATCCATTCTCCACTGGCGACGATGCTGCTTGAATGGAAATTAAACGTAAAGTCCCCAAGACAAGCAGATGTAGGCTACTGATTAGTTGTGTTCTCGCATTTGGCTAAGCCGCAGCCAAGAGAGGGAGATGGGGGGGGGGGGGGGGGGGGTTCCTGAACTGAATATTGATGGATGGATTGTCAAGACTGGAACTTGACCCACCAAATAAGCTGCACGGCAGAGTTTTTCCAGGGTTGCAGACACAGTTCTAAATACGGCGGGGATTAGTTTAGACTGGGGGGACTTGGACCCCCCCAAAAGAGGTAAAAACAACAGGTCGGAACATTTATATATCCTTCTTACCTGTAATCGTAAATATTATATTATATATTATGTTATACACTCACAGGCCACTTATTTAGGTACACCTGTTCAATTGCTTGTTAACACAAATAGCTAATCAGCCAATCACATGGCAGCAACTCATTGCATTTAGGCATGTAGACATGGTGAGGGTGACTTGCTGAAGTTCAAACCGAGCATCGGAATGGGGAAGAACGGGGATTTAAGTGACTTTGAACGTGGCATGGTTGTTGGTGCCAGACGGGCTGGTCTGAGTATTTCAGAAACCTACTGGGATTTTCACGCACAACCATTTCTAGGGTTTACAGAGAATGGTCCGAAAAAGAGAAAATATCCAATGAGCGGTAGTTGTGTGGACGAAAATGCCTTGTTGATGTCAGAGGCCAGAGGAGAATGGGCTGACTGGTTCGAGACGATGGAAAGGCAACAGTAACTCAAATAACCACTCGTTACAACCAAGGTATGCAGGATACCATCTCTGAACGCACAACACGTGGAACCTTGAAGCAGATGGGCTACAGCAGCAGAAGATCACACCGGGTGTCCCCCCTTCGAATTACAGGGGGGTTTGGGGGGGGTCTCAGCCCCCTAATTAAACCTGGACCTCCCCCAAAGAGGTAAAAAGAACAGGTTAGGTTTTCAAAACATTTATATATCCCTCTTCCCTGTAATCGTAAATATTACAATATATTTCCTATATAGTAATGCCTGGAAGAACCTTGATATACGATTTCACACATGCATGTGTATTAACCGAATGATTGCGCAGGCTCAGTGGGCGCGATGCTCGGTCGCGTGAGCTTCGAGGAGAGAAGGAGGAGGAGGAGGAGAAGCCGATCAGAGCGAGAGGGAGAGAGAAAGAGAAGGGGGTGCATCGCAGTGGTGTAGTCTAAGTGATATGCAGGTATACGCGGTATAACCACTAAGAAAGCTCCAGGATTTCCGTATAACCACTTAAAATTGCACACGATGCCTAACAATACATTTTTGTGACAGAACTTTCACTTCAGTGATTTTGTTTTACAAATAGGGCTCCATTTGTGACCGGAACATGATCCGGGACCTCCCAGGTTGGATCAGCACAAGCTGCGAGCTCACTGACATGTGAATTACGGGAGCACCGGCACATATTTTCTCGCTGTGCGTCGGCGATCCCCGTTTCTCCAAACAAAACAAATAGAAATAGTGTTTTTATTTTAGATTATAATTTTTTTTTTCCCATTTCTTTTTTGTTTCCTAATTGAAAGAACAAAGAAAAGCCCTGTGTGACCCATGCCTCTGCCCCCCCCACGCCCCGCAGAAAAAGTTGACCCCCCCTGATTATCATTGTATAATTTGCACTCCAGCAAAATAGGGAAAAGAGAAAACAACAGATATACAAATTAACTTTAAATAGCAAACCAACGCTTTTGACTTTTCTACCTCTGAGGTCAGAGTGGCATCAATTCTGCAGATGCATTGATTTCAGATTAGCGTTGTCAATAAACCCGTGAGACTTTTGAACTCCCACCCCCTCTACCACCCACAAAGCAATGATAGATTTACTGAACATTAACAGCTTTGATTTCAGCAGCCAGAACTTATTTAGACGCCCAAGTAAAAGTGACAAATGATCAATAACATTTAAACAGAAGAATTGTGCACACTTTTCACTTTTTACTTTTAAATTTCCTTCTGCCCGAAAGCAATCCAGTTCCGGTTACTGTTTCCCAACTCAGACATTGTTGGATTTCTTTTTTAATCTTGGAGTTAATCTTTAATTTACAAATATTTATTTTGGTTATGGCTCAATTCAGACCGTGTAAACTTTCAAACTTTAATCATTACAATTGAGAAGGGTTTACGCTTAGTTAAGCTTGTACTACTTAGCAAATCAATGTCTCATTAGAAGGATTCTCCCTTTTGACGCATGCTGTACGCTACCTTTAAAAACTACAAACATTTTCAGTTTTTAAGATGAAATTGCGGAAAATATGTGGCATTTGGAATTGTTTGCCTATTGTGCAATTTCGCCTGTTAAAGACCACTGAAATAATTGTATTCCATTGAAACAACATTATTACAATTTAAATATTTTTTTCTGAAAGCATTTCATGCTGTACTCACTGACAGGAGAAACACAAATATATACATATATATATATTATTAATAATAATAACATTTATTATTATTGTTTAACAACGTTGACAATTCATGACAGCAAAATAATTTTCACTTTGATTGTAATAATAATAATAATAACAACAATAATAATATGTAGTATTATTATTATTATTATTATTATTAATAATAATAAGTCAACATATCATTTATGTTGCTTGGAGTCAGACCCAGACATGCTTTAAAAGTGATCATTAAAATCCTAAAATCGATTCTGAAGTGACCAGGGAGCCAATGGAGAGAAGTCAGGATTGTGATGATGTGATGTCGTGTTTTGGAACCGGTAAGAAGTCGAGCTGCTGCGTTTTGAACAAGTTGGAGGCGGGAGAGTGACTTATTGTTGATGCCAGAAAGGAGGGAGTTACAGTAGCCTAGTTGTGAGAAAATTAGGGCGTGGAGGTCACTGTGTGAAAGTATTGGTTTGATTCTTGAAAGAGTTCTCAGTTGAACTAAGCAGGACTCGACGATTTTTTTAATTTGTGCTTCAAAGTTTAGGTCAGAGTGAAATAGTATTCCCACGTTTCTGGCAACAGACTTGACATTTGCAGACAGAGTGCCAAAGCCACTCTCAATATGACTGGTAGAATTTGGGGGAGTGAAAAATGATTTCTGATTTTGAATTATTGGGCTGAAGAAAATTCTGTGCCATCCAACAGATGATATCATTGAGACAATCTACAACAGCAGCTCGGCTGTTTGGGTCACCAGGCCTCAGAGGAAGGTGTATCTGTGGGTCGTCTGCTTAGCAATGAAAATAGACATTGTGTCTTTGGATAATTTGGCCAAGAGGCAGAACATAGATTGAAAATAAAATTTGACCTAAAATAGAACCTTGCAGTACACCAGAGGTAGTGAGTTGTAGAGGATGAGTCATTACCTATGGTGACCGCAAAGGTTATTTCTAAAAGGTAGGAATAAAACCAGGCAAGTGCACTGTCCTAAATGCCAATCCAGCTGTTAAGCTGGATTTGGCATAAATGGCGTGATCTACAGTGTCAAAGGCTGCACTTAGATCTAAAAGAATTTAGATTGCACTTTCCTCCCTGTCAGCTGCAAAAATTATATTGTTGTTTACTTTGAGGACTTTAGAAATGGGCCTAAAATTGTTTAAGAACAGAGGGTTCAAGGTTAGGTTTCTTTAAAAGAGGATGTACCACAGCATGGTCCACTCTTCCATTCCCTCCGTTCCGTTCTATTCCTTCTACAGTCTCTCTTTAGCTCCTGGGTGGATTCATTTAGCCAGGGCTGCAATGTTTTATTTGACTTTTTGTCTTTGTATGGGGCGACAGAATCCAGGGCCGCCAGACCTGTCATTAAAATGGAAGATGAGCTCCTCCGTGTTCAAATCTGGATAGAAAGGCAGTTAAAGGCAAGGCAGCGGCACTGAAAAGCTCAGAAAACTTGCTCGCTGACATAGCGTTGAAAACACAGCGGCAGACAGGATTGTTGTGAGTTATAGTAGATTGGGATAAGACTACACTGAATAAAACCACTTTGTGATCAGACACACAGATATCCTTTGTCTCAATGTTTTCAGGGCTGAGACAGCTGCACAGTACTAAGTCAAGAGTGTGGCCCTTAGAATGTGTAGGTTCTCGCACTTCTTGAGTGAGGTTAAAAGAGTCAAGAATTTACATAAAATCAGTAATAAAATCCCGGCTGGGGCAGCAGACGCGTATGTTAAAAGCACCTAAAATCTGAACATTTGTCATATTTTGATATAAAATGAGATAACAATTCTTGGTTAAATGCATTATTTGGTCTAGGCAGGCAGTAAATGATTAAAATTATCATCGAATCTTTAGAATTGAACATAAAACAAAGATGTTCAAAGGATGTAGAGCTACTATATGAAATGGGAGTGCTTTTAAAATCCTTTCTATAGATGACAGCAGCCCCCCCCCCCCCCCTACACCCCCCTCAATAAGAGGACTGCAGTCTCCCTGACTGAATCAAGTTTCTGTGATGAGAAAAAAAAATCCAAATTCTTAAAAGTAATAAAATCATGAGATAAAAAGGATTTATTATTTTGAGATCTGATGTTTAATATGTTTACAACATGTCGGAAACACTGACACCGCAGCTCTGTAATTAAGAGAAAGTTGGCGGCCCAGCGAGACAACTCCAGTTTGTCCTTTGCCCGTAGTTGGGAAACATGCAAATTTAGTCTGGAAAACAGCAACTAAGTAAGAAAAAGAAGATAATGATATTGGGACAGAGTAATTTTCATCCATTATAATCATGTTGATACCTTGTTTCGGTTTGTTTCACTGCAAACAAAAACTTGTGAACAACACATAATTTAACATTTAAGATGCAGCATGCAGCTATATTTTTGTGCCCTATGAATACCTCTGTGCCTGTTTATCCTGCTTTATTCAAGGCCACGGCGCTTGTTCAGTGTGACTGGTGAAAAGCTAATGGTGGGATTCTAACTCTTTGAATATCACAGCTACAGTAGGTGTCAGTGCAAATGTCTGTGCAACTCGTGCGTCATAACAGTTTATTATGGTCTGGATTGGAAAAACAAGGAAAATAAAACATCTTTTTAATAGTAGCTCTTAATACATTGGAAAAAAAAACAACGCAATTCCTTGCTTAGAGAATTATGGCGTAATGTCAGTAAGGATTTAATCCATCTAAGGATTCAAAAACACAGGATTCCAATTCAAAAACGCTAGGTCACATAGATCAAGCCACACCTTGGTCAAGATTCTGGTCGCAACAACTTGTAAAACAGAGGAAAAAGAAAATTCAAAACCAACTTCATATTATTCAAATGATCTTCATCAATTTACAAAAAAAAACCTCAAAGGCAAATTTCAAGGCAGGTATCCCTTTAAAATGAAGTCATACATTTCTAGATAATAGTCAGGATCTATGTTCTAAAACACATTCTGATTTTGAATAGTGGGCTGCCAGTTGAATAGGCCTGATGTCATGCAACAAACGAGCAAATAGAGAAAAGAATACAAACTTCCACTTACTGCACTTCCACTTTTAATTCCCTCCTGAATGACAGTGGACAGTTCCCCTGTCAGTGAAATAATGGCCAGATAGTCTCAGACCGTGTTCTGGGCCTCCACAGTGGGGGGTCCTGGGGGGGGGGGGGCTCCAGGCCCACCAGGCCATGTGACAGTGTCTCATAGAAAGGTGTGATAAGGTGCCCCGGCCCCACTGAGCCTCATCCACTTGGGACCATGTCCCAACAAATTTCTGTATTATTCAGAAAATATTGCACTCATTTGGAAGGAATCCTAATTCTGCCTTATTTGTGAAATGTTTGAAATAAGTTTTTCTACTAATATCTGATACAACACTGTATTTTGTTTCTTACTTGTAATTCTGTAATTCTAAGATTTATTAACTCTCCTTGCACCTCCTTGTTGAAATTGAAAAGGGTTATGGGTTTCTCACAGAGGAAGCAAGAAGAGTGCTATAAGATGAGGTTCAATGTGAGTTGCACATTCAAATGTTGACCCGTTGCTATGGCAATGGTTTGGATCCCACAGGCTTTAGGACTGGCTATTCTAAATAAAGCTTTTTCTCACTGATCAGTCGATGCTGATACAACTAGTCATGTTCAAAACTCATTTCTGGCGCTTCGACGGTCCATCACAACTACTGTAGCGCTGTATAGCTCATTAACAAGTAATCACCACCAAGAACCATCGTATAGAAGATGGAGGATTATATATTGATTATTTACACTGCAACTGTTTTCTTTAAATGGAAAGAATATGTTGTGTTACTGCAGCATTAGGTTTAAGACTGGATTGCTGCTTATAATGCACATAATAAGTTATAGAATTAACTGTATCTCAGTTAAATAAGCCCATGGGCACTGCAGTGCAAAGTCAGCGTTCTGGATCCGTCCATTAAGCATTTAGGGGAATGCCATCATCGTGTTTTTCCTTAAATGTTTTAATGATATCATTGAGTAAACTGAGAGATTGAAATTTCAGAAAATGGACCTGAAGGAACATCCTGTGTGTCTATTGTCCTTCTGTAGTGTCTCTTGGTGCAGTACCTTCCGCAGCCTGAGGGGGGAGCCTGCGTCTGGAACAAGGCACTTTAAATCTGCTTCAGGCTGTATCTGCTGTTTGTGATGGGGACTTCCACACTTTACCCCAAGTGGATTTGAGGCACTTTCACAAACAACATTATTGTATTTCTACCGAAAACGAAATGATCACGTGAAAAACTGTGATTCCTGACAATTTTTTACATTTGACATGCATTTGACAAATGAACATATCCAAAAGATTGTATGAGGGACCGTTAGGACAGACCATTGAAACACTGCAAGTCTAAGTTTAGTCTAAAATAAGTCTAGAATGGGTCTAAACACAATAGACAATAGTGTTTGTCTTGTGCAAAGCAAAGTTGTTGTTTGTGTATTATTATTATTATTATTTATTTTTTTTTTTTTCCACTCTTAAAACATATATACCCCCGGATAGAACAAACCTCAATGCACCCAGATTCACTGGATGGGAGACTTGCGACGGCACCACCAGGGCCAGTTGTCCAAGTGGATTTGGGGCACTTTCACAAATAACATCATTTTTATTTCTACCTCATTCGAAAGAGCAGGGTCTTGTGTATTAAATTAACATTCCACTGAGTTATTTTTAGCAGTAGGCCAGGATGTGTGCTTTGTGGGGATATAGGAGTTTAACCTGACAAACATACAGAGGAAAATGAAAAAGAATGTGCCGTGTTTCCTTTTTTTCCTCTTCATATCGGGCTGCGTGATCCCTGTTTCTAGGCAACAGGAAGTTAATATACACTAAATAATATGGGAATTTGCGATCTGGAAATCCAATCACTGCCTTGATTTGTCTTGGAATTGTGTTTATTTCCAGATATTAAATATCACAGATCCTTTGCATATTGAGGATTGACACGTTAGAGCCTAGATCTTCATATGTGTAAGCTCGGCTTTCCAAAGGTCCACTGACAAATGGCACCTACCAGAAATCCCTGAGTGTGACAGATAATGCCGTAGCCCGCCCCAAGGAAATCAACCTGAATTGGAGGGTCAGACAAAGACAGCTTCAGCCACAAGCCACTTAGTAAAGATAAACTGTACTTATTTATTCAAGGATTAATCCGATTGCACAAAGGGGGCACAATTTCAATTTTGTTCTGAAATTTGACGTAGGTTTGGACACAAAAAGGCTGGTGGAGCACATTGTTTTAACCCAAAGATTCTCTGTAAGTGACGCTCCAAAATGGCCCACAATTGGACTGGGCTCTCTGTATCCTGACTGTTTGTTTGTCTGAACAGGGGAGTGCGCTTGGAAGCAGAGAATTAAAAGGCAAAACTCTGTCTGGTAAGTACTGCATGAAATTTATATATGAGTTTTACATTTCATCAATTTTATTTGAAGAATATTAATAGAATATGTTATACCCAGGGATAGTGGTCGGGGTTAGGGTTCTTTTTAATTGCGTGCACAATGTTGAATCCCACCCTTTTCTGTGCCTTCCCTAAATTGTCTTCCTGCCACCTGAAGAAGATTATAAAAAGCGGTCATAACAATATTGACTCTTCTATGGAACAAATGAGCTCATTAATGAAATTCATTAATGAGCATGATGTAAAGTTCGGACGCCTGAATACATTTAGTCACCTAGTCTATGAGAATGTGAATGTTTAATCGTAATGATCCTGTCGTATCATGTCTATCAGAGCTCATACAAAGTGTTGTTTTTGTTTGTTTGTTTGTTTGTTTGTTTTTTTTTGTTTTTTTCCGAGCAGAATATGTTCGTCCGACCCCTCCATCTAAGTCTGCTTTTCATCGCTACCAGTTTGCGTTGTTGGAGCAGCCAGCGGACAAGTCTCCGTCACTCAGCGAGGAGGAGAGATCGTCCCTCGGTACAGATCCCTCCAGCTCACACCTCGAGTGTACACAATGTGCCTGGCTCGTCTTTGTGGTGTATCCTCACACCTTGCAGCACAAGCGCCAACAGTTTGTTGTTGGAATGTGTCAGTGTTCCGCACGTGAGCGACCCGTATGTTTGGGCGTACAATGCCGAGATTTGGACACGCTAATTAACTTTTTTTAATCTCAAAATAGCCGCCATTTATATTTAAAAAAATGTTTACATATTATGGGATTGTTCCTTGTCGGCCGTCTGTCGTCATGATTCCATGGTGCAGCCCCGTGACCATTGGAGAGCATTTACTTAAAGTGCTAGGAGTTAATAAAGCAAATGGTAATTAGGTTAGTGAGTCAGAGCGTTGCGGTGCAGATGACTGCAGGGTCAAGCAAAGTATTGTGAGCTCCCACGCAAACCTGCGAGTGTCTGTGTCTTATCACCTCTCATTAACCCGCGCCGAAAACCCACATCTTTTACTACGATGTGAGGATGCATGAAAACAATCCGATTGGTCTTTTTCCATTCTGCTTTTTAACCGGCTGGTTCCTTCAATATAAAGTTGATTTTTATTTAAGTCATTTGTTTGCATTCGTACTGCAGTCGTGCACCAAAACAGCATATATGCAAGGAAAAAAAGTACAAATTGGGCTGTAAAAAAGATAAAGTAGAATAAAGGGTTATTTTATGTCCAAAAATGAAATTAGCACGTCAAAACAAATTGTGATTCCTTACAATTTTCTAATTGTCGTAAATGGCCAAAACAATTTGACATGCATTTGACAAATAAACATATCCAAAAGATTGTATGAGGGACTATTAGGGCAGACCATTGAAACACTGCAAGTCTAAGTAAAGTCTAAGATAAGTCTAGAATGGGTCATAACACAAGAGACAATAGTGTTTGTCTTGTGCAAAGCAAAGTTATTGTTTGTGTATTTTTGGGGGGGGGGGGTTGACATTTTTACCCCCCCAAAAAAACATACCTCAACGCACCTAGATTCACTGGAATGGAGGCGTGCAACTGCACCGCCAGGACCATGGCCAAGAACAAGTGGGGGCCCGCCAGTCGTCGTTGTTGTTTGAAGTTTTGACAGCTTTTGTCGGCAAACAATCCAGGTGCATTAGGGCTGAGGTGCGTTTGATGTTACACCTCAATCAAAAAGCCTCCCAACTCCAAACATTTGGGGAGGTTGCGCATCGTGTCAAAATGAGTTACCGTAAGGGAAGCGCTGGCATGGGAAAAACACCCCGCTGTTTGGAATATCTTTAGATTCTCAAACCGCAGAAATCCGTGGTTCTCAGCGACCAGCTCCATTAGTTGACCCCACATTATAAGGGGATTGGCCGAACCGGACCCACCCATCCTGTGAGTTTAACTCCTGCTGGAAGACTTCCGCTGCCCTCCAAACGGTTCTCTCCATCCCAAGGAAATTAAATTACAAAAAAATTCACATTCGGGTAATCAGAGGCTGCATTGGACGGTCAGCGCCAAAGAAAAGCGGTCAGGACGGGTGGACGTGATTCATGGTATGGTGTGAATGGAAGCCCTGACATATTGATGATGAGTCAGAAACCGTGCGCGTGGACTGATTATTTGTTTCGGTGTTTTGTCGCCGGTTCTACCTGCTTTAATTAGCGAGGCCTCTGCTTGGCCATGTGGACGTCCCCGCGCAGACAAGAGGGACAGAGGGAATCCTGCGTCTCCCCACCACCCCCGTTAAGTATGCTCACTTAATAGAGTCCTCCCTCCATGTGGCACGGCACAGAGGGCATTTTTCATCGCCCATGACATTAATTGATGTGATTTGCGAAGGGAAAGCATTTAGTCGTGGGTGGGAGGCTCCTAATGATCGTTTTCCACTTCCAGCGGTGCAGTCCCTGACTCAATTTGATCGCAAATTTGTTGTCTTTTTTTCTTTTCATCTTTGACAGTCACTTGGGTAATAAAGGGACTGAGAAATGACAGGTGGAGCGGGGGCTCGCGTGAGGAGCCGAGGGAGTCTGCGGTGCCTCCTGCGCTAAGGTTGGAGCAATGTGGGTCAACGAACTGATGGAGGCAGCTGCTAGTTGTGCAAGGAGCCACGGGAGGGTGGCCACAAATTTGGCAAAGGGCAGGGGGGGACACGATAATATGGAATCCCAATACCCTCTGGCAGAGTGAGACCAAGCCTGGTGGAGGACGGCCTGTGCCAGGGCAGGGAGCGAGGGTTGGGAGCAGGCGCAGGAACCCTGGTGACACTTGGCAGCCAGTTGGCAATATATCAACATGCCCTGCTACTGTTCAGTCGCCTAGTTAGCCAGTTTGCTACAGAGAAAACTGTCTTAGTGCTGGGGAGGGCAATGCTGAGGACCTGAGAGACGCCACCTTGCATATGGAGAGTCCCCACAGTGGTTTACAAAGAGATGTCCCCCAGTTTTTTTTATGAATTTTACATTGATGTCACATAACTCCAAAAAAAAGACACATTATTATTTGCTAGTGTTTACCAATTTTAATTTGAGGATTACTCAAAATAACTTTAAAAGACCCCACTCAATTGACTACGGCGAGGGTGTGCACAGAGGAATGGCTCAAGGCCCAGTCCGGGGCAGCGATAGCTGCTGGATGCTCCTCACCCCGGCTCCTAGAGCTCCGACTGCCAGCTCAGCACACTCCACAGTAATTGAAGTCATTTGCAATGTTGCTGTGTGGTAATGGGCAGATCCATGTCTCCCACCCACCCACAGTCTCTCCCATTAATCAGAGCTGCGTGGAGTCAAGAGAGCCAGGAACTGTATGCTACAGCAGGCCTGAGTCTCAGCCAGGAATTGACTACCTTAAAGCGGTACTTTGAGGTTTTGGATTTTCGTTTTTTGGGGGATTTTAGGATTTTTTGATTTATTTTTCTTTTACCAGAAAGAAATGTTTCTCATTATTTTGTGCAAAATTGTGCCTTATATATTTTTATCCGTTAATAGCTTGAAAACAGTTCATTGTAACCAAAGGCATAGCTTGCATTGTCCCATTAAGAGGAAATTATACATGTTTGCATGCCCTTTAAAATAAAATCAAGCAAACATGTATAACCCTGTAGTCCTTATGAAGATGTACTATATCTGTATTCTATATAGCGTGAAACGGAAAGTGGCAGAATTAGGGGAAAACAACCTGGGCTCTAATGCAGGTAGCAGGCTGTGATGCGAGGGAGGACAGAGCCTCCTGCCAGACAGCAGAGGGGTGTAGCGAGCAGGGAGACGACCTTCAACCTGTTGGGCTTTTGGTCAAGCATCCACCTGCTGTATCTATGAGCAAGATTTTTTATTTTAAATCCACGCCAACGCCAGAAAGACGGCCTTCAAACCTCCTCTTTAAGTGTAGCAAGCAACTCAAACAAGTTCAATAGCAGCACCTGCCCCAGTGTTGACTGGGCCATGTCTGCGTCACCACATGAAAGTCCCTCTCCCTGCATCATCGGCACAGAGGACCAAGGTGGAGGGAGGAAACCTGAAGCAGCGCCGCCGGTCCCCCGCGCTATCTGTCCTTTCCATTAGAAGGCAGATTGGACAGTCAGAAACACGCCTCTGCCATAAAAACAGACACTAACCTATTTTGGGTCCATTCTTAAGTCTGGGCGTTAGCAGCGGGTAACGCCACCAGCTATTATCACTCTCCCTGCCGTTGGACTGAGTTTGGTGGAAGTATTGCGCAGCTTTAGAAGGTCCTGTTTGTGTCAACAAGCCTGCACTTTGCTTTGACGCCTCGTTTATTTGCTTCTCCACAAGAGAAGAGATCCTGGCCTAATCCGTACTCTTGACTCATGCAATGCAAAAGTCATGTTTTCATGCAGAAAGGAGCAAAAAGAGTCACATTATATCAAGAACCGCCAACAGAGACCAATCCGCCACTTGAACTTTTAACCTGTGTCCAATTTAAAGTTTTTCATTCCCCGCCCTGCCCCTCCACCTCCCAGCTTTCTCTAAAAGGCTGTGTTCGGGTAGGGGAGGTTGAGGATCCGCAGAGGCGGCACATTATCACCCCCCCACCCCCACCCCCTTCCCCACAGGGGTCACCGAGGCCACGTCCTATCACAGAGGCAGGTCACTTAACTCCATTGCCCCAGCTTGATCATTGCACACTTTTCTCCAAGATGCCCTCATTCACAGAGCTTGACCCGGCAATATTCAGGTACTCATCTGCTCATCTTCCAGTTACTATTCATCATCTCCCCCAGCTGAGCTCAGAACCTGACGTGACCTCGGAGACCAGCACGCCGTGAGGGGAGCAATGGGGTAGTCGGCCATATTTGAAGATGCAGTAGCTTCCAGTTAATGAGAATGTCACTGACATAAGCGCCGGTGTCGTTTTTTTAACACAGATTTGTCTTCCCTCAGAGACCTAGTATGCGGCAATACGATCAATGTGATCGGAAATGTTTTCAAGGTGATCTTGAGCAAATCAAAAAAAAAAATCTTAAAAAGCGGAAAAAAAAAAAAAAATGGAAATCCTGAAAAATCATCAAGAGGAAGTGAAGCCTTCTGATGTTAGTCCATGATTGTAAGGTGCCTGTTCTCAATGGGCACGGCAGCAGTCGATAAAGTGTAGATCTCTCCTCCCAGATCTCCACAACGCCGCACGATAGAAACACATAACAAAATTGCGGCTCCCTGATTTCAAAACCAGCCGCAGAATATGGCCTTGAAGCAGCTGCAGTTAGAGGTCAGCGGGAGTGATGTTTCTATCCAGCCGCAACCAGGCCGGACCCCTTTCTGCGGAGCTGCGCTCTCTCTACAGATTTGGAATCTTTCAATTGTTGGCTCTCATTTGAGAAGAAAAAAAAAAAAGATTTAATTTCCTACACTGTCCTCCAGCAGCTGGTGATGCATTTACTCCATGCAAGGAAATACCAGAATGTGAGTTATTCAAAAGAGAGAAGGGATTCGGCAGTCTTTCTGCAGGAGAAGGGAGTAAAGCATTGTCTTTTGCAGACATGCTAAGACTCGTATACGGACCGATTGACTTTCACACACACACACGCACACAAAACACACTCAATATTCCTTCAGGATCGGGTAAAGTTTGCAATTTTAAAGGAAAAGCAAGGTCTTTGTTGCCTTTGAATGTTAGTTTGTTGTTGTTTTTTTTGTTTTTTTTGTGAGTATATACAGTATATTTATACTGTGTGTGTGTGTGTGTGGGGGGGGGGGGGGGGTGCTGCTGCAGGGAATAGGGCGATTGTCAAATCTATGAAGTGATATTGTCATACCAGCCGGATGGCCGTCTGGTGTTTGTTTAAAAGGGGAGGGATGGAGAAAAAACAGTCCAGGCGATTGAATCATGTCTTCTTGCCAATACGTCCTTGCGTTCCCACCTCCATCATTACAGCAACATGTTTTATTTTCAGCAGTGCTGTTCTCAGTGACTCACGTCCCCGGGCCACGTGCTGCTCTGTAAGGCCCCCCCCTCGTCCTCCAGCAGCCACCGAATGGTCATTAGAAATGCACTTGTGATTTAGGGAGCGCTTTGCGTTTTCACAGTCCAAAGAAAAATGGTTTGTCCGCCGGTTTGTTCACCAATGGCCGTTCGTTCACCAATGGCCGTTCACAACACGAGTACAGCAAACCCTCAGGTGAAAAGACTGTTCCTTTGGCATTTCGAACGAGTCCAAAAGCATTGTCACTGTTTTTGTTTCTACGTTTTTTTGGTAAAAAATATAAATCCTTGTGTTTTTTCCACCCAGGTAATTGGGATCCACAGGCCTTCATCGAACGGTTTCACCTGGGAGCGCCCGTGGCCTCGGTGCAGTTCGTGACCCAGAACCACAGAGACTGAGGCCTGACCCGAGTGCCATCTTCTTGGTCTTATTTCCAAGTAACACCAGTAGAGCTGGAGACATCGCCACACAGCAACATTGGATCTGTTGTCGCCTTCTTTTTGTCTGATTTAAATTCAATAAATTCTCCCCCCGTATTTGAAATTTGTCCCCTCTCTCTCTCTCTCTCTCTCTCTCTCTCTCCCCATTGAGGTGGAAAGATATTTCCTCTTTGTCTGAGACCAAGTAACACATTTTTGTTTATGTGGCCTCACTGTCGCCCAATTTAGGGTTTCCTGTCATCGGGGATTTCTCATTAGTTTCCGAAGAGCGGCGACGATAGAGGGAAGAGGGCCCGATATCACAACTGTGTGGAAAGAGTTGATTCTAAATCAAGGGAGGAAACACGTCAGGGCCAAAAAAAGGAAGTGGGAGGTGAAACCAAGACCGCAACACAGCCGGAAGCCACAGTGGAACTTACACCAAAATACTCTTCTGAGTGACGGGACGTGGGGGGCGGGCTGCAGGGCCTGTAATGTTTTGGGCAAATGGGACATGCTGTTTGTCAATTTGTTTATCATTTTTCCACTGACCACGAGATTGTGGCCTCCAAGCGAGAAGTCTGAAATGAAGCACGGCGCTCTCCTCCGATAAGTGCACGGTGTGGTGTCCTTGAGTTTAACTTTGGGACAATGAACCCGCCTTGAACTTGGGAGGGTTGCATAAGGAGCCCACCTGACAGGCCTGCAGAGGATGCTATGGATAAACTTTTCAACCCCTTTGACTAGGAGGTACACTTTTCTGACTTCTGTGGGTTTTCGTAGAGAGGGGGGGTCAGAGTACCCCCCATGAGGAATATCGGTTTCAAACCAGCACCTCTCCTCTGGGAGGCGCTGGTATCAATACCCAAGATGTCTGAAAAAGGGCCGGATTTACATGAGGGACTTTGATGTTCCGATGATCAATCTTTTGTTGGTGGTTGCATTGACCCTAATTTGGTGTCTCATCATGGGGGCTCGGCTGGAGTAGGTACGGGAGGTTTTTGTTCCTTTGGTGGTTAAGCCAGCCTTGGTAAACCTCTCGCTGCCCTCTCCATGAACTCTGGGAGATCATTGATCAGATTGTCCTGCATTTGCTTTGTTTGCCTGGTGGACTTAGCAGTCAGAGCAGCCGGCTCCAAACAAAAACAACCGAAACAACGTACAAGTGCACAGATAGTGAGTTAGACTGGGATTGTTTCCCTTTTTTTTTTTTAACTAATTTCATATACACGTCGGTCGGAATATCTCCTTTGGCCTTCATTTACCTCGGTCATCTGACTTGTGAAATCCTATTTTCTTTACCACTGGTGAGTGCGGTAGAATTCTACATGACATTCAGTATGCAGAATGCCAAATAAGGGACTAATCTACCAAAACCACCTACACTATCACTACTCCATCACTGTTTGCTGCCGAGCTCCCTCGTATGCGTTTATTGTTCTCCAATCATCAGGAGTGTTGCGATATTGAGATTAAGGGAGAAAAGTGACAGCCGTAGTTCAACAGTCTGCATATTGCATTCTCTCAACAACAGAAAAAACTTCTTGCATCCCTAGATGATATTGCAAAGGCATTTAATATTACCTTAATTTATTCAAACTAACATTAATTAAAAGGAATTTGTATAATCAATTCAGTTGCCTAACCGCACCAAGTGATCTAATATGCATAATGACTTGAGACACCATTTTCTTTCTGTTTATGGTAAGATATTGCAGGAGATCTCCTATCGCTGGAGAATTTTCCCCGATTTCCTCCCTTGTTCTGGGGGCGGCGAGTAATTTTGAGCGTGACATCTGTTCAATGCATGTCAACAGTATGGTCGGCGGAACACTTTGCACATTTATTTACTGTACGTTTGACCTCAACAGACTGGCATTGTTCTCCGAGTCTGACTGACTGCGGCGATTCCAGCACAGCTTATTCCACCTGGGAATTTGTCTCTTGCCTCTGTCTGAAGAGGAATACGCATTAATACCCACAGTCTGGGCTCTTTTCATTATGGGCTTAGTTTCATTAACAAGCAAACGAATATTTTAAACATAAGCTATTTTCAATTCTTCTTTTGAGATTTCAGTTTTGACCTTATGCCTCAACTATATAATTTTCAACCCTGCTTTTTATTCTGAATATAAATGGGTATGGTTACACGACAGATACCAGGAACAGTATCTACTTAATTGAACTGACATGCACTAGGAACATATCGCATCATTGGACTTAGCGATAAATATCTAATATAGAAATATTATTACATCGAATGAAATAAAATCACATAAAACTACTGACTCCACAAAATAAAAACAATTTCAGATATTTTTCTTGTTGTGCGGCACTAAAATATATCAGTTATCAGAATTTTTCTTTTTTCAAATAAATGTATTTAAATTATTATTTCATATAGCTATTGTCTTGTAAAATAAAACAAGGAAGGATAATGTAAATAACCCTCCCACTGCCCTAACATGGAATAAAGACTGAAGTGAATACACATGCAAGTCCTTCCTGCTTCCCTTCCCATGGTGATATGAGCTGGGACGAGGCCGCGCTGCCATGGAATCCCTGTATGCAAAAGAGCAGTAACTCCGCTCTGACACCACGGCACACAGTCGAGGAAAACAGGCCTGGAACGACTGTTACCTTCCACGTTGCGATGACCAACTTTCCATTTACAATGGCATCCAAGGCTTCCCCGATTATATTTAACTGCACCATCTATAAATAGGTTGCTTGTGATGTTACCGCAATGGGAGGTTGCTTTTGATTTTGTTTGTAAAATTTTTTTTTTTGTTGGAGTTGCACTTGACTGACCTGTGCCGCCGTGACTATGACCTGCGGTCCCATGTCTATGACCTGCGGTGTGTATAAGGCCTTTTTTGCCAAATGTTATGAATTCTGAATTGAACCACACTGTGACTTAGAATAAAATGGCCCGAGCTAGAGGGGAAAAAGGTCCCTTACACAACTTTTTCATCAAGCCACTGCACTAACATGAATCGTACTTGTGACATCAAGACTGGGAAAAGTTCTGCCTGAAGACTAAATATATATAGTATGTATATCAGTTTGTCTTCTGGTCCTGGCCAGGTGTCTCACTTTTGTGATGCACGGTGTGGGGAATAAGTCGGCGCATGAAAAGTCACTTTAAATGAATCCAGAAAAGGTTTTCTTGATTCACCTCAAGCACATGCTCCATCACGAAGCGCAGACGTTCGCTTTTTTTTTTTTACTGACTCAAGACTAGGAAAACACCCCAGGAGAATGTCATAGATTCTGCTGGCAATAATGGTATCCATTACAAACATAAACACACATATGCAGGCCGTGTCTAGGAAGATGAGACATGAGATCCCTGCCTGCTGTGTTTGTATAAGCCCCCTAAACACCGAGCGTGATTCAGACCAAGTCTCCCACACACTCCGTGCACAGTTTTGGTTCATTGAGGATTTTATTAATTTGAATAGTCAGGCCGAGCAATGAGTGCAGTAGCGTCGATCTTAGTAAGAACACAGGCGACACGAGCGAGGCAAGGAGAGCGCCGCAAAACCTTCGACGTGGGAGTCAAAGGCCCCACGGTTTCCCCCCCAGGTTTCAAAAGAAACAACAAACTTTTTAATCACTTGGAGAAACTCTCGCGCGCACAGTAGGAGTTGTCTCTCAGAAAGTCACGGTGAAATCTGAAAAGTTCCTCCCCTGGAAAGAGGAGCCATGACGCTCTGGCCTGCAGCGTGATCTCTCCGGCTTTGCTGGGGGATCTGTTCTGATCACTTTTCCACTAGCGTCGGTTCAACCGGAACTCGAACCAAATAGAGAGTCGAGGGGGGGGGGGCGGGGGGGCGGGGCGTGGCCGGATGTCCGCCTTATTTGGAGTTTCCACTTGAGCGCCGGTTGGGCGTTCGGAGTCGGAGCAAAGCCTTTGGGGTTGACGCAGCGCCTGCAATATTTACAAGCGATTAACTCCGTCAATTATGCCCTTTGTAAACCAGCGTGGCCGCACAAGAGGGGTTTAGAACAAGGTGCTGGAGTTCACCGTTGCTCTTCCTCCGTGAAGAATAGTGCCGTTGAACTTGACACGGAACAACGATCTCGCCCGCGCGCACGCGCACACACACGCACACACACACACACACACACACACACGCACACAGATTATTCTGATTATGGATGGAGAAAAGAAAGTTGGGTGTGAACTGAAACGCTGAACCAGATGGAGACGGGCGCACGCACACGCACACAACTTGCGTGACTTAAACGCCACACCAGGCTCCCCCCCCCCCCCCTTTAACATTCCCTAGGATATGTCACGTTTTCACACATTACATTTTCATTTCAAAACGCGGTTTCCAAATCGACTTCACAAATATATATTCAACCTCTAACCTGAATGAGTGAGTCTTATTTGGTTACCCACCCCCACCCCCCCACACACACACACACACACACACCCCCCCCCCCCCCCCCCCCCCACACACACACACACACACACGCTATTGCATAATCACAAAAACAAAAAGTCCCAACTATATATACATCGAAGCGGATCATCTACGGGGACACTTGAGCCAGATGCGTGTCTCGGTAGTAAATACGCGACGTAATTAACTTCCACATTTTAATTCCTCCGCTGCTGGTTTTCCACGGGCTGTGCTGCGCGCCGTGGAGCCTATCCATATATGGTCATCTACGTCACGCACAGGTTCCGTCCCCCTATTTAACGCTGGAGGACTGGAGTCCCCCTGCCGAGCTCCAATACTCACTCAAAGACTTCACATTCCCCACAAAGCAGACCACCGCCACTCCCCACTGTCACCAGATTATTATTATTATTTTTGTTTTTATTTTATTTTTTTTAATTTATTTTTTTAACAATAGCCGTCTTTTTTTTTTTTTCCCTTTTTCAATATACGGGCGGGGAGGAGGAGAGACACCAGCCTCGGATACAGAAAAACAAAAACCCCCACACACAGCTAGGACTCCTTCATCTCATCTCTTCTTATGTGTCACCTGCGCTCCTCGGGTTTTTTTGGAGATCAGCGCGAAGCCGTCAGGACCCTATCCCGCCGGGTCGTCACTAATGCCCCACTGAGTAACTGCTATGACAGGTAAACTGGCGGACAAGCTCCCTCTTACCATGAGCAGTCTAATAAACACCATCCCCGACAGTCTCTACCCAGAAGAGGAGATCCCGACGCCGATGAATATTTTCACAAGTACGGATTCTATTAACCACTACTCGCAGATGAACACGGGTAAGAAGTTTGGGCTGTTTTCTTTTTGTTCGGAGAGTCGTGTCATTGAATAGTATATATATATATATATTTTTTTTTGAATTTCAAAAAGTCATTCAAACTCCGCTCCGCGACGCTCGGCGCTCGCTCGGCGCGTCTCCGGCAACAGTTGTCCGCGCGGGCACCTGTTTGCGCGCCGGTGGTGCGCAAACAGAAACGGAAAAACAGAAGGGAAAAATATGCCTTAAAATATATTATTTTGCTTGTATTTCTCTCATACCGTTCATTTAATTAAGTGTAAATTTTAAAAATATATATATATTATTTATCCCCCACGCATCCATAATACACAGAATACACACCGTGACGCTCAACAACTTTTAAAAATCGGTCTCTAATGGTAAATTATGATTACTTTCTATTATTATTGTGATCAGTATCACCGTGTTAAACATTTGAGGGGGGAGGGTGTGATTTAACCCGTGTGCCAAAATGACTGTACACGTTAGAAGGAGATTGTTATTTATTATAAATTGAGCAAATTGAGATGTTGGGGTTAAAATGATTAAAAAAAGAAATGCGAGACGAGCCTTCATCTGTGTTAATGAGAAAAACGCTGTAATGCTGTAAGTGTTTAATGTGCTGATGTCCGTGTGTGAGGACAGAGGGCAGAGCCTGCTCTGTACAATGACTTTCATTCACAATCACAACTACTCACATGTCAGTGAGCCGTGCACACAAGTGGCGCGTCTGTTTCGCACTTGGGTTGCTGTGAATCGCTGTGAAAAGCCAGGCCCAGATGCACCCTTCTTGGAAATGAGGGGGACCCTTACTGAAATATATGATGTTATTACTTAGAGTAGATTACAATTTAAGTGACTTCAATCGCAATTGCAATGTGTTGCTTTTTATCCAAAATCCAGCTCACCTTTGGAGGTGATGGGTCAACTCTGAATGCACTGACAGTTTGTTTGTTTGTTTGTTTGTTTGTTTGTTTTTCTAGACTAATAAAGGAGACAGCTTGTGATTCTGTGATATTCCACATTTATCTAAATTCCCTTTGCTGGACGTTTGCGCACACATTTTATTGCGCACGTTTAAAGGAATTCAAACACTTTTTGTATATTTCCATCCCATAATTTATAGTTTCCCGCAAATCAAGTAATACAAATAACACAAATATTACACTGAAGCATATCTTTTTTTATGTAATGTCTCATGTAATAAATGGTCTTCACCATTCAATACAACACACACACACACACGCGCGCACACACATACACGCACGCACACACACACACACACACACACACACACACACACACACACACACACACACACACACACACACACACACACACACAACAACACGGGTAACCTCCCTGTAGAGCGCAACATGACTGAACTGGCTGAAAGACATTTGTTATGTCTAAAGTCACTTTCATATTGTTACAAAAAAACGATGCAGCATTGACTATTGAGATTGAATTTTGAAATACCTTTTTTTATGTTTTTATATTTAAAATATGAATTAGAAACTTGTTGAATTAAGAAGCTGATGGTGCATGTGCAGAAAATATTTCCTGTGAATTTAATTCCTCACAAGGAAATTAAATTCACAGGAAATATTATGAATTAATTAATGCATTTTATTCTATTGAAATATCCCCCAATTGACTTTACCAGCAGCATCATATAACCTAAATATTATAATAATTATTTTTATGTTATTACTTATTTTTCTTTCACTGATGTATCCATAGCAAAATATTGTCACCAGCGTTAGTGTGTGTCTGCTGTCTGTGTTAAGTGGGTGTGTGTAAGGTGTGCAACTTACATTTGATTCTTTTTTTTTTCAAAGTGATTTGTCTAAATAAAGTCAAATTCTGGTATGATATTGATGGCAATGAATGTAAAAGCTCCACTTATATTTTCTTCATCCATGTTTTATGTAAGAATTGCATTTGGTCGTCTTTTTATGAGCTCGGAAAAATATAAAGGATGTTCACATATAGGGTTTATTTTGTCATGGCATCAAAAAGCTTTTCTTGTTCTGCCTCAGAAAAACGTAAAAACAAACCTAGACCAAAAACAAACAAAAATAACAACAACATTTTATGCAAATGTTATCACAGAGGCTCCAAAGTGTCACAATTTGCCATATTGATTTGGAGTTCCAATGGCAAACACTTGGCGCTTAAATTACACTGATTTTGGGCACACATTCCTGACTGCATTTTTTCTCCCCCCACCCTTGAGCGTGAAAGCCATGGCTTCTGCCTCATAATCTTCTCCGCTGTAAAGAAATCAGATCTTGCCATTGAGTTTGGCTGTCATCCCATGGGACACAATGACTGGATCAAGGGGGGGGTGTTAAGGTCTTGATTTATGAGCTTTGAGCTCTGAGACCAGTGTCTCAGAGGCAGCAGTCAGTAGCTGAACTTGCACAACGGGACTGACAGCGCTCACATTTACTTTACGAACCACACTTGGACTTCTCTTATTTTTTGTACCTTTTTTTGGGACACAATATATTAAACACAGAGATGCTGAATGTTGGACTAACCAAGGACGATCACTGAACTCAAACAGGTTCTAGTTAACTTTAGATGAATAGAGTTTATTCTTCCTTTTTTTGGATTTTTCTTCCTGGGTACTGAAACAACATCCAGCCTCAGCTGGATTCCTGCTTGTTCCTATATGATATTATTGCTTGAGTATATGTGCTAATTCTTAATTCGCTGTTTCTCTTTCCCTTCAATCCAGAAAATATTATGGATCTGGGCATGGGAAGTGAGAAAGGGACTGCAGAGATCCAGTACGGCTCCAGTTTCCAGTCAAACCGCAGTGGACAGACTGTCACCTATCTGGGGAAGTTTGCCTTTGACACCCCTCCATCGGGTGGTATCGGTGGCTCTGGCTGGTGCTCTGATAACAACATCATCAGCCTAGTCAGCGCTGGAATTCTGGGTGTTTCTCCCTCGCCAGGCACCGTCACCACACAGACATCATCATCCACGAACATGGGTGGCCAGACATCAGATATGGAGCAGGTTTATGGTCCACCACTGCCTGCTTACTCCACTTGCAGCGACCTGTACCAGGAGCAGGTGTCCTTCCACCACAGCCCTGCCACAAGTACCGCCCTAGCCTACCCAGGCAATGACTACCACTCTAACTCCAAACCCTCCATGGATGGGAGCCTTTTTTCCATGATTCCCGATTATAACCTTTTCCATCACCAGGGCGAGGTTGGGGTGATGGAGCACAAACCATTTCAGACCATGGACCCCATAAGAGTCAACCCCCCGCCCATCACGCCCCTGGAGACCATCCGGGCGTTCAAAGACAAGCAGCAGATTCATCCAGGTTTTATTGGCGGCCAGCAGCACGCTCCCCAGCACCACCCGCCGCCGCAGACTCTGACCCTCAAACCCATCCGGCCACGGAAGTACCCCAACCGGCCCAGCAAAACCCCCGTGCACGAACGACCGCACGCCTGTCCAGCAGAGAACTGTGACAGACGCTTCTCGCGTTCAGATGAGCTAACGCGTCACCTCCGCATCCACACGGGTCACAAACCCTTCCAGTGCCGAATATGCATGCGCTCCTTCAGCCGAAGTGACCACCTGACCACACACATCCGCACACACACGGGCGAGAAGCCCTTCTCTTGTGAGTTCTGTGGACGCAAGTTTGCCAGAAGTGACGAGCGTAAGAGACACGCTAAGGTTCATCTGAAACAAAAGGACAAGAAGCCAGCTGACAAGGGCAGTGGGGCGGCTGGCAGCCATAACTCTCCCCCCAGTTCTTGTGGCAGTGGGGGGGCCAATAGTGGGAACATCATGACCGTTACTACCTGTGCGTAGACTGGACACTGACCTTTCCCCCAAAAAAGACACTGCGAAAAAAAAAGGATCCTGTTCACAATGAAATAAATAGGTGAATCTCTCTCTCTTTTTTTAAATCCCCTTTTTTTTTTTCTTTTGACTTGTCCTGCCTCTATTTTGAGGTGGATGCCCTGAGTAGAAGACGGAGGGGAGAGGCAACCATCCTCTTCCCATTTAAGCAATGCCTCAGCTACTGTAACACCGTGCCAACAAACACGGGCACTGGGCACATTGTGTCTTAAAGGCCTCCACATACCTGTGTGTTTTGAGGCTGATGTACTTTAGGTAAGCTTAAGTGATATTTTCAAACTTGGAGGGTTGGCAGAATCCATCATAGCGATTTAAATAGACACAATTCTGAGCTTGGAAGATGGTGAGTTTTTTGGGGTATATGCATTAATTTTATTGGGTTGTTTTGAAGTGCAATTTGTTATATTTGTGTACTGTCATGGGTACCTTATTAGTGGCACTTGACTTGTCTTTCTGTTGTTTTGTTTGAGTGTAGTATTTTTTATATTTGAATGTTATTTTTTCAAACGAATGTGCCAAATGTATTGTGATAATACAGCCAACCTTGTTTTCGTTACTGTGCCTGACATTTGCCAAACAGTCAAGATATCAATCTAGCACACAGTTGACTTCGAGGAAGAACCAGTCAGAATTCACTGATTTAAAAAAAAAAAAAAAAAAAAAAAAATCTTCTGAGATTTAGGTCTATCTGCCAAATTTTGCTTTAGATTACATTCAAGTTGAAAGGGTCACAATGTTTTGGGAGATCTACATTTCAAGCCGATGTCCTGTCACATTGAAACAAACTCACCTGCATCTATCACTGATTTTGCAAAGCGTTGTTAATATTGTTTTTAGGTTATGTTGCCATGTTGCCTCTTTATACGGTGGCTTTACGTAGTGTTGCCAGATTTAGCTCAAATGCACCTACAGTATATCGCTACATTTATTTTTTATTTTTGCTGTTTGTTTGTTTTTGTTTTTTTCCATCTGTTGTTCTTTTTTTGTTTTTTGTTTGGCAGCTAGAGAGGGCACAGCGTATTCAGCACACATACCACCAACCTCTAAGTTACTGAGTGAGAGCTAAAAGATAAAAAAAAAAAAAATTTAAGTAGGAAGGAATTATCTGTCCCTGCATTGCAAACCAGCAAATCTATGAGAGCGGAGATACAAAAAGCAAGAAAAGCAGAGACATGTAAAGCCTTTTTGATGTTCTTTATATTACTAAGCAAGTACTCAGACACAATGTAAAAGGACTAAAACTACATAATCAGTTGCTAAAACATAAACAGCACACAGTGGGATTGGTTTTAAAAATCAAAAAGTCCATGTTTACATCGTTTTACAATATGGACAGATGGAGTTGTATAAAAGGTTGCTATTTTTGTACAGTATACAAATTTGTATGCAGGTAGCTTTCAATAGAACTTTTGTAGGCCTACTCATACTGTACAATGCACCAAAATTCAATATTAAATAGTGCATTGACGTGCATGCCTACGTGCACACTTTGTAAATACCAATGTCTGCATAAATAACAATTTTCAAATTGACTCATGCTTGTGCAAAACGTGTCTTAGAGATTTTAGTAATGTAGTTATAATACAGAATACATTGTGGTCCTATGTCATTGCAGCATTGAGACAGTGCCAAATAAGGTGTGTTATTTTCCGTAAAAACAAAATCAAAAAAACAACAACAATAATGATAATATAATTTGTACCCTCTGTTGAAATTAATGTAGTCAGTGGTTTTAAGGAAGCACTGATGTGTTCTCTGAATAAACAGAAAAGGTTTTTTTTAACATCTTGTGTATTTCCATTTGGGTTGTATTCCTTTTTTTTTTTTTTTTTTTTTTTTTACCTAAATGCATCTTCCCCAAATAATCATAGACTTCAAAACCATTAACATTTACCCAAATTTCCTCAAACTTTGAAGACGTGAATGACGCCATGGACCAATATGGAACATGTTTTATGAGATTACATTAACGGAAGTTCTTTTGAACATGCTCATTTTGTCCTTGGGCCATCTTTTGTCGTCATCCTTTGATTATTTGATCCTATTTTGTCCTGAGTTCTACATTTCTAGAAACAATGCGGATCAACCACCCGCATGGCAGTGGTTTCGCCTATTGGGGGGGATTCTGTTTTGTTCTGGCTCACTGCAGCCTGTAACGAAAAGGTAGGAAAAGCCTTTGTCTCGTTGGTAAACCATTTGAGAAAACCACAAATGTGAAAACAAGGACATTTCATGGAAACCTTATCCATTTGGTACATTTGAAACACGTGGCCCTGGATTGCGACGCCATTTCGAATATTAATTATGACTGTGTCAAAACAAGTCAAACAACATTTCAAGATGTTTCCTGCTTTCAACTTAAGAGCCCAAATGTCAAAACTGGTAGTGCAACAATTAAATCATACGTAGGTTTTAACCACAGTTATGCTGCTGCTCACTGTATTTACAGCAACATTAATTTTATTGTTGCCATCATCCACGCTTTTACTTTAGTCTAAACGATCAACCTGCCTTTTACTTTTTATTTGAGAGCAATTCATCACTCCATCTGTTGAATGGACACGAGAAAACGAAACCACACACACATCAGAACGTAAACTGTACTGTTTTGTTGAGTTTGCATGGCCGTCAACCTAAAATATGATATTGATCGCTAAATGCGAAGGCCAGAAGAGTGTTTCAGTTATAGGCCACGCCGCTGAACTACATTCTGAAACGAGCTCCCCCCTCTCCTGCATCAACCACTTTTCAGTGTTCAGCTTTCTGGCAAGTGTCCACTTAGTTTCCAATTAATTTGGCCTCAGAGTCTCTTTTTCCCGGCTTATCTACATGGCTAAATGGACAGACCTCCCTGCACTTTTGGATACTGTCGAAGGAAGAGGTCACATGTGTAGTTAGTTATCTCCAACTGTTTTACAGTTGGAGATAAACAGTTTTGGACAGAAAAATGCAAAAACCTTTTGACCCTTTTCCAGTGCCATCGCCGCGAGAAAAAAAAATCTAAAAAAACTAAACAAACAGTGTCTACGGATGCTGATGAAATTATAGCCACGACTTCAAAGGTTCTCGGTAATGAGACACTATTGGATTAAAACACCATTCACCCGTTATTCACGTCATGGTTGTCAATTTAATTATGCATTGTTTGCATTTTGTTTACACATTCATTTTAGATTTGGCCGGGGTGTTTTCTTTTTGTTTTGTTTTCTTGGGTAATAGAGTTTAATGTATACATTTTGTGGCTGTTCTCCCATAACCAGGCCTATATCCTAAGATCTGTGATAGGATATCATCCATCGGAGAACATTTTTAAACGTGTTAGAGCATTAAGAGGGTTGGACTTAAGCGAGGGAACCTGGGTTTGAAACACAGACTCACTTATTACTGGATCATTGAAAGAAATAGTCTCTGTTGTGTTTATTTGACACGTGCACCATCTCATTTTGTGTTATCTTGAGGAGGCTGCAGAGCAGGATGAGGGGGTACCCCAACACATAATCCACACTTCTCCCAGTCATGAAGCCATTGAACCCATCGTGCTGTATCTCTCACTCAGATTTTTTTTTTTTTTTACTTTTTTTTTTTAAATTGAACGATCCCTCCATACCCCTTCCCTAAAAAACAAACCACAAAAAAAAAAAAGAACACCCACACACCCTCTGCCATCACCCACGCACCTCTAAGATCCCCGCCCGTAAATATAGGTTACCTGTTGTTGAGTTAAAGCTGTGGCTGCACCGTATTATTGACAATGTAATGCGAGCGATTAACGGCGGTACGTGGATGCGGTCACGTCAAAAACCTAAACACCCAACGGCCCCAACCTAAAAACCGCCCCTTTCTGATACCAGCCTAATTACGCACGTACTATTGTTCTACTCTTTGTGCCCAAAACGAGTTAACTAAATGCTTTCTAATAGGAGCTGGCCTCACCCTTGTTCTCCGCTGCAATGCTGGACCCACGCCAAACCGAGCGGCCATCTTTGTGCCAAATTGGGTTGCAGGGTCGGATGATCAGGAACAAAATGCGCCTCGAACTCCCGAGAAGCAAGAAATAATAAATGTGGCCTCAGTCAGCACACAGCGGAAGGCCGACTTGTGCAAATGTTTGTGTTTACTCGTTTTCACCTCGTCTCCACGGAGCCGGGAGAGCGATCCGAGACATTCGGGAGCATTATTATTATTATTATTTTTTTTGAATCACGTGTAGATATGTCCGAGCTGCTCGTGCGATTTTCGTGGAACCGCGGTGGCATCAGGGATTGTGTGTTTTGGTATCGACACCACGGTGGCACTTAAGACAGGGGCTTGATATTCTTTGTTTTCCGTTGTGTTTCCTTTCATTGCGGTATATCCTCATGTTTGCATGTGCACGGATATGTTCCAAAACTGCCACAGGTTTAAATTACTTTATTGTTATGCATGAAAATAGAAGAAACATTGACCGAAATGGAATACCGAAATGATAGTAAGAGTAAGACAATTGGAGATACACACTTTCTGAGTTCTGTTGGCTTGAAAAAAAAACAAAACATGGGGTCTTGTTTGAAAATGTTGTGAATGTCTTTTGCCTATTTCCTGTTTTTATTTTTTTTCCTATACCTTATAATAAGGTCCTTTTATGAATATTGTAATAAACATAACTATATAGGCTACTTGTAATTGGGAGATGTGCTCCCCTCTTACCTGGCACTTCAGTTTGTTGTAATGCAGCTGTTTTGTTATTTCTATGTAAGTACTTGAATAAAGAAAAAATAACCAATAAGCAAACAACCATTTGAAATACATGTGATTTTATTGCACAACCCCCTAATTTGTAAGTACTTGAATAAATGAAAATATCCAATGAGCGAACAATCATTTCAAATACTGTACATATGGACTTAGTGGAGAGTTAGGAACCCCCTAAAGAATAAACTCCTTTATTTAAGAACCCCTTAAAGAACAAACTCCTTAATGTAATAACCCCTTAAAGAATAAACTCATTAATTTCAGAACCCCTTAAAGAACAAACTCCTTAATTTAAGAACCTCTTAAAGAACAAACACCTTCATTTAAGAACCCCTTAAAGAACAAAGCCCTTAATGTAAGAACCCTTTAAAGATAAACTCCTTTATTTAAGAACCCCTTAAAGAACAAACTCCTTAATGTCGGAACCCCTTAAAGAACAAACTCCTTTATTTAAGAACCCCTTAAAGAACAAACTCCTTTATTTAAGAACCCCTTAAAGAACAAACTCCTTAATGTCGGAACCCCTTAAAGAACAAACTCCTTTATTCAAGAACCCCTTAAAGAACAAACTCCTTTATTTAAGAACCCCTTAAAGAACAAACTCCTTTATTTAAGAACCCCTTAAAGAGCAAACTCCTTCATTTAAGAACCCCTTAAAGAGCAAACGCCTTTATTTAAGAACCCCTTAAAGAACAAACTCCTTTATTTAAGAACCCCTTAAAGAGGAAACTCCTTTATTTAAGAACCCCTTAAAGAACAAACTCCTTTATTTAACAACCCCTTAAAGAGCAAACTCCTCCATTTAAGAAACTCTTAAAGAACAAACTCCTTTATTTAAGAACCCCTTAAAGAACAAACTCCTCCATTTAAGAACCCCTTAAAGAGGAAACTCCTTTATTTAAGAACCCCTTAAAGAACAAACTCCTTTATTTAAGAAACTCTTAAAGAACAAACTCCTTTATTTAAGAACCCCTTAAAGAACAAACTCCTTTATTTAAGAACCCCTTAAAGAACAACTCCTCCATTTAAGAACCCCTTAAAGAACAAACTCCTTTATTTAAGAACCCCTTAAAGAACAAACTCCTTTATTTAAGAACCCCTTAAAGAACAAACTCCTTTATTTAAGAACCCCTTAAAGAACAAACTCCTCCATTTAAGAACCCCTTAAAGAACAAACTCCTTTATTTAAGAACCCCTTAAAGAACAAACTCCTTTATTTAAGAACCCCTTAAAGAACAAACTCCTTTATTTAAGAACCCCTTAAAGAGCAAACTCCTCCATTTAAGAACCCCTTAAAGAACAAACTCCTTTATTTAAGAACCCCTTAAAGAGCAAACTCCTCCATTTAAGAACCCCTTAAAGAACAAACTCCTTTATTTAAGAACCCCTTAAAGAGCAAACTCCTCCATTTAAGAACCCCTTAAAGAGGAAACTCCTTTATTTAAGAACCCCTTAAAGAGCAAACTCCTTTATTTAAGAACCCCTTAAAGAGCAAACTCCTTTATTTAAGAACCCCTTAAAGAACAAACTCCTTCATTTAAGAACCCCTTAAAGAGGAAACTCCTCAATTTAAGAACCCCTTGAAGAACAAACTCCTTTATTTAAGAACCCCTTAAAGAGCAAACTCCTTTATTTAAGAACCCCTTAAAGAACAAACTCCTCCATTTAAGAACCCCTTAAAGAGCAAACTCCTTTATTTAAGAACCCCTTAAAGAGCAAACTCCTCCATTTAAGAACCCCTTAAAGAGCAAACTCCTTTATTTAAGAACCCCTTAAAGAGCAAACTCCTCCATTTAAGAACCCCTTAAAGAGCAAACTCCTCCATTTAAGAACCCCTTACCGTCCTCTGCCTCCGCTTCCGGCTTCCTGTAGCGCTGTGCTAGCTTGTTTGGCTGGGGAAATGGCCTGAGGATCAACGGGGGAATTGAAAGAAACACCCAATGAAACTGGAATAAAACAGCGGCACAATGAGCTGGTATGTATGTCGGCTTCGCCGGTAGTTGGCTGTGCTGTTTCCAGGTGGATAGAGCGACAAACATGAGTTCCGGACCGCCGGGCTCCGTCTATTTACCGGCGCTGATCGCGTCCGCAGACGTGACACCACGAGTTAACGTCGCTTTGTAACGCCGTAGCACCGTAACTTTAGTCACATATTTATTCAAGTCGCATCGTCATATATTCGCGTTTTTTTTTTTTTGGCAGATGAGTTATAACAATACCCAGAGAAGAGGAAACGAGTTTGAGGGCAACATTAAGTTGGCTAGCTTCACTCAGCGAAACAAGCGGGTTAAACCGGCGGCCCGCGGACCAAATGTGGCCTCACATTAATGCAGACTGGACCTTTGGAATAAACGTGCGGGTTCGCGATCAACTGTGTTTACGTCCATTTCAGAGTATACCCGTCGCCGGGTTTCTCAAGCACCGCCACAACATGAAACCCCAGAGATTAGGATCTGCATCTGAATGTAGTATTTCAGTTGAAGCTGAAGATTACTCTGTGTAGTTAACTGCTGGAGTCCATGCGCTCTACACCCCTGTTTTAGGAACTGCGGGGATGTTGCCCCATTACCAAAAGTTATCAACTCAGTGGAACATGGCTCCGCATTGTGGTGTGCATGTTCGCCTGGACACATGGATGCCGTCTGTGGTTGCTGGGAAGGTTTGCTGTGATCTGTAATAGAATGACAACTTTCAAACCTGTTTTGGCTCCATGTGGTACTGTATGAGGCAGGGTATTGGGGTAGAGAGGGGTCGGGCTGGATCTGCAAGGATATAGAAATATCGCCTCCTTTTTACCCTATTTTCTCTAAATTGCATATCCATATTCCATCTATACTACGCTGCACAGACTGCCTCTGCAGATACAACTACCTGTGGGTGGAAGATGAAATCTAATGGGTGTGACCATTTGGGGCTTCACTTAAGAGTGTGTGTGTGTGTGTGTGTGTGTGTGTGTGTGTGTGTGTGTGTGTGTGTGTGTGTGTGTGTGTGTGTGTGTGTGTGTGTTCGCAATGGCATGCAAGTGCACTGAAGCTGAAAAGCGAAGCAGACGGGGCTCGTTTTTCAGTGGCTGAACGCGAGTGTATACAGCCAAAAAAAAAAAAAAAAGGTTACATGGTGAGGTTTATATAAGCTGTCTCGACAAATCCTAAAAACCTGTGATCAAGCTCAACCTAGATTACCAGGGTGATGATCAGTCGTCTACAGCTGGTTTATGTTTCCATGCCAAGCACAGAGGCCATTACCTCAAACAGCGTAAACATACCGCCTGTCGTGTCAGCGCTGCTCCGTCCTTGTAATCGGATTGGCTTGTCAATTATTGGTTGAATAATTAGGCCTATTGCTGCCGTTTCTGGTGGAATCTTCAAACTTCCCATATCATTTGTGGTTTGTTGATTTCTGCCGTCATGGGGCTGTACGGACACTAATAGTCGGAACAAACTCAGGAAATGTAAATGAAATATTGCCAGTCGTCGAGTATTTTTTTTGCGCACACCAATTTGCAGCGCCGTCTCCGGACCTGGTCTGAAAGGGACCACTCTGGAGTAATGCTTGTTAATATGTTCTTATGCCAGGCAATTTTGTTTCATAAGATGGAGGTGTGAATTATTTGGCAGGGTACAGGCAACGTGTATTAATAAAATGTCAGACTAACTACGCTTTTCTAATTCACTGGCTGCCAAGAGAGTTGTCCAAATCACGACAGTCCATAGACTTGCATGGAGTAAAAAATTGCTTTGTCTTATCTATAGTGCAACACTTTGAACACATCACAATTTATAAGCGCATCCCATGAGCTATTCTCATCAGCACAACAAATGCCGAGAACCTCCACCACCAGTCGTTCAAAAATAAATGAAAATCAATGTTTGTTTGTTTTTTTCCATCTTTTTTTTTTTTTTTTTTTTTTTGTTCTACCACCCTGCCTTTTATGAATATTCATTATTTTGGTTGGCGCAGTGCGCACACTTACGCAGTTCAACCCTAAACTGGGCCTAACTTTAATCCAGAATTTAACAATTCAACTATTATTGTGTTCATGTAAAAGGTGTGAACGCAGAGGGTATGATGTGAGGGGCATGTTATTATATTGAATATTTTTGAAAGGAGTTTAAAATGATAATATTTGCAAAGGTAGCATTGTTGCAGCTTCCATTGCTTATACATATCACCATGGTCTAGATCATCCACACTATATAGTTCTGTGAACCGTGGAGCTGACTGCCAAGAACCCTGCGGTTACAGTTTCTTTCCTCTACAACATCTGCAGAATGCGCCTGTTCTTCGCAATTGAAGCAGCACAGCTCTTGGTCCAGGCACTTGTCATCACCCATCTTGAATATTGCAACACTCTTCTGCCTCCAAAGCATATCCAGAACGCTGCAGCCTGTTTGCTATTCACCCAAACAAAACCAACCATGTCGTTCCTACAAGACAACAATTCTGCTGCGTGCAACGACAACAATTCTGCTGCGGGGGGAGAGATCCGTTGCATAAAACCGAGCACTGCTAAACTCTTTTTCGGTTACATCAACTAATGACACAACTGCATTCCACTACGTGACAAATGCGCACAGGATGAGTGGACCGAAAACGAAAATATGCGCGACCCTCGTGGTCAAGAATCAATGTTCAGCTCGCCTCCAACAAGGTGAAATGCTTCCATAACAAAATGTATTATTAAGGCACGAGTTTATGCAGTATATGCAGAGTACATTAACCAAACTATAAAACTTGTTGCTAATATAACTAAGAAGAAATTGCAGCTGTTGCAAATTGAAAATTGCAATTGTCAAATTGTGATTGCAATATTAAATCAATTAAGCATTCAGCCCCAATGTGTAGACTTAATACTTTATTTATTTGGAAATATTCATATTTTAATGATAACTGATGCAACATTAAAATGATAAATTCAACTTTGATTCAACCTTGTACAAATTACTTGTTGATTAGAAGACACTGTTTTTGCTAGAAGTAAAAAAAAATTTTCATCTGTTAAATGCAATCTTTGAAATGTTAACTTGCTTGGCAGCAAAAAAAACCCAATGTGAAGATCCACAACTTTTGCAGCCATTTAAACCATTTATCCGTTGTCAGTGAACAGTACCAACGTGGTTTGACCCGTTGATATGAACATTACCTTCCCTGGAGCAGTTAAGGTGTGCAGTATAAGTTGCCATGGTGATGTATGCTGATTAATGAGAACACAATTGTTCCAGAGGAAGCCCAGAGTAAGTTGATGCTATAGTTTAATCTCGCTAAGTGATATACTGTATCGCCCAGGGCTTGGCCTTCCCCCGCTGGTGACTGAACTGAAATGACGTGACGATGAAAAGCAATGCTATGTTGTCGTGGTTTTGGGGGTGGATTTAACTTTGAAATCACAGAACCAAGGGGATGAAGTAACCTAGGATGTAGGTCTTTACAAATTGGCTACTGTAGCCAAAACGTTGTTAAAAAAGATGGTGAGTCTTTTTAACTGGGTGAAATACAGGGGGGAGAATATTATTCTCTTGTTTTGCCGATGCGTCTCCTGAGGAAGAGTGCCTTATTGAGCGTTATTTATGATTGGCGCCTCCAACCTGAACTGTGTGCAGTTGCTCCATGAATTGTCCTTGTTTCATAGTTAAGGCAACACCACTTTTTTTCTATGCAAGAACGGTCTAACCATCTCTTGTGTTCTTCTGTGTTTTTGCATCGATAGCTTGTACAAAGGATGTAAAATGGACTGTTGATTCTTAATCTTTGGTAGATGACCTATCATCAAGGACACCAGTACTGACTGAAGACAGACACGCTGTTTCTCTCAAAGAATTCAGCAACTGAGTTCAATGTGGGCATGTAATTGGGAGATACTGGCCAAAGTATTATAAATCTTTTTAGTGTTGTCTTGTGACGTGTCTGTGCATTGACATTCTGTTGATTAACATCACCCTACCCCTCTCTGTGGTGTAGTCAGGAAGTTCCAAAGATCCTACAAGCACGATAGCGTCATTGAGTTCAGTTAAAAATCAGTGACAGTCAATAGCTGGAAAGCGACACTTCCATGAGCACGCACGGCCAATCACAAGGTCAAGAGTGGAGTGTAAGACTCGTGAAAAGAGCCCTTTATGTACTATGCTGACTGATGCATTCCAGTAAGGCATGCACAGTTGCTTCTATGACGACAGAGGTTTGACTCTGGGGTCATCATCGGAACAATTCCACTCCCCAGCTTCTTCAACTGTCCCTCTGTGCTGCATGAAATAGGCTGGTTTGGATGATGCATTATTCGTCTAATGGCATACACATTTGCAGTATTTGTAAAGGCCCATTGGTGCTTCCAGTTGATGTATAATTTGCTCGGAAGACCGTTGCTTCTTTGTTCGTGCCTACGTGCAGACTGGGCCAGAGTGACGTGTGGCCTGTCGGAGTAAACCAGTGATTGGACAACTACTTAATGGAGGCTTGCCACAGATGTGACAAAGGTTACTGTGCAACAAAAACGCTTTTTGTTACAGTTTTGCATTGTGTCAGGTAGGGGTGGGCAGATGGCCAAAAGTATTCTAATTATTATGTCATTAAACAAAGCATAGAAATATGATGGAAATATGAGCATATGTATAACAACTTCCAAAAGGAAAATGTCATGAAAATGTATTGGTAGCAAATCATGCCAATGTTATTGTTAAACATTTGGACTATACTAGCTCAGTTATTTTCTTTCTTTCTTTGCAACTACATTTCACTTATGGTAATTGGTCATCATCAATGTCAAACTCGTGGCGCGGTGCTTGCACTGCTGCCTCACAGCAAGAACGTCCTGGGTTAGATTCCTACCTGGGGCGCTGTTGTCACCCCCCGATTAGGAGCCCTTCTTTGTGGAGGTTGCTCACATAGATCTCCTTCACTATAAAAAGGACCCCAATTAAGAACATGCAGCACTTGTCCTGTCACTGACCACGACATGAATCCACCACCTGGAATTGGTCCCCGGGTGTTGAAGGCTGCCCCTGGAGGAAGCGCGCGTGCGTGTGTGTGTGTGCGGCATTAGCACCTATGAGACCCATAAAATTATGATGATAATAATGATAATAATAATGATAATTTGCTAAGCTCTCTATTCAAACAGAAAACATCAAATGCTTTGTGTTGGTGTCTGCATAAGGGAGCGCCACTATAGTGACATTTTATATTTTGAAAGGTGAAGCTATAGTTGAACCACAAACGCGTAGGGAGTAGAAGTACGACCTAGATTGTCTGCCACATTGTCTACCAAAGCAATATCAACACAGGACATGGTGCATTGATATGAAGTTATAGCCTTCACCTTCAAACACCCAACTTCATTGGCTTGATTATCAAAATGATGTAACATATTTATTTATTAATTTTATTTTAGAATCAGCATGTTATGGATAAAATTGGACGAGTAATTGATTGTAGTTTTCTTTTTGTTATGTGAAACTACCTTTTTAAGGTAGCAATTTCTGTCATTATTAGGCCTGGATTTATTCACAGTATTTGAGTTTTACTCAATGGATGTATCCCTACTGAGGGCTGCTCTATAATAAAATTCAAATTTGTATGCTTTATTATTTTGAATATCTGAATATTCCGCACAAATTTAGTCTGGGGGGGGGGCAGGTCAGAGCGATCTTTTCTTCAAACAATAAACTCTAGATGTATTAAATTTACCCAGTTTCCTGCTGCTGCTACACTGCGGAGCAGATCGTGGCAATTGCCCCGCGGCCCGGCACAGTCCTCTGCACTAGAGGACATTCCATCTGTGATGATGGGGTTTATTTCCCACTTTCATCGCCACATCTGTGGAATTACTGGACATTGTGGTCAAAGGCGCTCTCCCTTGTATAACAGTGAAACGTCGAAGGAGAGGGGAACGCGCCGGTGGACTCGTGTGTCTCTCTGCTGACGCAGACTTCGCCCACCGTTACTGGGAATATTTCTCTCTAATGTATGTTCACTGTGCAACAAACTGGATTAATTTATATTGAACTTTAATGCTCATCACGTGAATTAAATCGCTAACGCTAGCCAAGAAATTAATAATCAATTATTTATTTAATAAAAATACACAATCAAATGGCAATTTCAGCATTCAAATAGTTTCGTTTTTTTTTTTAATGTTTGAATTTCATTCCTGCAGCCCCACTACTTACAGACTTGAACATTACAACTGCCTTGTGACAGGGTGCAGAGATTTGTGCTTCAGGTTCACAGGACCAAACTTCTAAATGTTATTGCTGCTGCAGAAATAGACCTGTGTGAAGAAGCATTAGAAATGATTCTCACAGTGAACATGCCACCCGCCTGCTCTCATTCCCCGTCTCTCTCTCTCTGTCTCTCTCTCTCTCTCTCTCTCTCTCTCTCTCTCTCTCTCTCTCTCTCTCTCTCTGCCACATTGAGCTTTTTCTCTGCCTACCATACTCTCACTTAGTGTATTTGCCAAAAACAGTATTCTCAGATGGACCGAAGATCTTTGGCTCTGTTCATATTTGCCTTGTAGAAGCAGCTACAGCCACCAGCCAATCGAGTTCCGGCTTCTCCCATCCCTTGTTTTGCTGTGATGCCTTCAACAACATTGAACGGGAAACACGTTGGTACTTAGGCTTGAAGCTTTGTTAAGAATGATTCTTGTTTTGACATACTTTGTTGTGTTGATACTAGGGATGCACAGATTCTGAAATTCGGGGCTGATACCGCTGTTTAAAATAACAATTTGGCCGGTAGCCAATGCCGATACTAATGTTTGCCAAGTTCCCCTGAACGCAGCATCACTTAGTGTTCCGAGTTCCCATGAACGCATTAGCACTTCCTGCTTGGAGTGCTGCAGAGAGACATGTCTCTTCTAAAATTGATCGCTGATGATGTTGTTCACTCTGACGGATAAAAAAATATATAAAATGCTAGTAAAATGGTTTTCCAAATATAATTTGGCAGCTGTAAATATACCTGGGTAGCCCAACCAAGTTAAGTCTCTGTGGGAAACGCTGGATAAACATCAGCCACTGCCGTCGGTGAATGTCATCTTATTTGCCGATAGGCCGATGTCAGTCAACAAGGTGAATGTCGGCCGATATCGATGTACAGTGGATAAATCAGTGCATCCCTTGTTGTTTTGGGTTTTGGACAGTATCTCCCCAGAGCTCTATTGACATATCTATGCAAATAAATAAGGGCAGATCAGGTTGTTACTTATCATGAAAATCATCTCTTGGAGTGAGATGAGTCATCCAAAGATGAAGAGAAATTACCGTGGGTGAATATTCTGTGTTGGTGTTTGCTAACCGAAACTCTGACACAGGGCAGATGCGTTAGATGATGTAATTTCTCCTTTTCTTTTTTATTTTTGTCCCAATCATTTGATGACTGAAGCTTCTGTTTAAAAAAAAAAAAAAAAAAAAAAAAAAGGAAAAAGGGAGACCCGAGGCTAGGCAAATACTGCAGCGCACCGCAACTTTCACAGACTTAAACAACCACTCTTCCTCTTGTGAAAGTATATTTGTTTAAAAGATTGTTGGATTGTTTGTTTGTTTGAAGATCAGATTTTTCAGATTAACAGCACTGCTTAAATGGCCGTGTTGAGTTTTGTGATTGAGATGTCTTCAAAAGGGCCCTCTACAAAAGGGCGCCGGTTACGTCTCTCCGGTTGCACAACGAGGCCCTATCTCACACCCTCTCGTTTCCATCTCATTAGTCTACACACCTCTCTTTTGACACAGCTGCTGCCTCACCCAGCCTGTCAACAGTCACTGTCCATCATGTGCCTTAGATTTCAGGCTATTAGTGTCACATCAATGACAGCGTACCGCCACGTGCGGCGGGAAGGCAGTGTTTTCTTTCGCACGGATCCCAAAGCACTCAGATGTTTAGGCACAACTTTATTTAAGCAGATGCAAGGTTTTGTATTCAGGACAAAAGACCTGCATCGAAGGAGAAACCCCCATTTCCACAGAAAAGCTGCAAATCAAGGGTGTTTTTTTTTTTTTTTTTCCCCCTTTTCACCGTGTTCCTGTTTCGAAAGTGCAGGAAACTTTTTTTTTTTTTTTTTTTCATAAGAATTAGACGCACCAAATTCCGTAACCTATGTTAGCCATTTACCAGTTCCACTTAATTCAGTGTCACCTTTCATTGATGTTGACCTACTTTTTTTCTTCTTCATTTATTTGGATGCAAGCTTGGTCTTAGCTCGGTCACACTGTACTGAAATACTACACTGAAATATACCATTTTCTCTCGCGCTAGAAGGGTCTGTCCAGTGCCCCTGCCCTGCATTATATAGAATGTATTGGATGCGACTCTTTGCTTGCTTGTTGGTGTCGGGGGTCCACCAGGAAGCCACAAGGAGCAGAGGGGACAGTCACTTCTAATTAGTGATATCTGTCTGCAATGGGACCCAGATGTGTCCAGTGGTGACTAAATGCACAGGCCTCCAGTCGGACACTCCGGAGGAGCAGGGATTAACAGACTGTCAATCACAGTCAACTTGTTCACCAGTTCCCGGGTTACACCCAATAAAATGCCGTTAATGCCATTAAAGGCCTCTATAACACGGATGGGGACCCTCTTCCCTGTTGGGGCCAGATTGATAATTACAAATATGGTAGCGGGCCATAGACCTCTATGAATTACTAAAGAAAACAACATTACTGTCACCTATATAAGAAAGAAAGGTATACATTTTTTCCATCTTTCAATTTGGAAATCGTTGTATTAACCGCTATATAAGATCGAGGAAACACCCAGTAGGATGTGGGATGTTGACTGGAGGGTAAAAGGCCCAGAGGAGAGAGGGAGATTTGCATTAGGTATGTGCTCCTCCATATGGTGTTTATATTGTTGGTGGCGGGGGTCTGCCACCAACAAGAATGCACTATCATGTATGCGGAAGAAGTGAATGACAAATTTGATAAACCATCACCCTTGTGTGAAAATGCCTTCTGTAGGATGGCCATGGTTTTATCTGATGCCTGACAATATTTTCATGCTTTTATTTTTATTTAATTTATTTTTTATTTTTCAGGATTCCATTTAAGATTGGACAACCCAAGAAGCAGATTGTCTCCAAAACTGTAAGTGAGCTGCCTTTTTATTTTGATGTACCCAATCTAATGGTTAATCAGGTCAATTTGATAAAATCTTTAAGTAATTAAGAACTTCATTGAATTGACACAAAAAAACAACTTTATTGCAATTGTACACCTAAAAACAACTTGTTGCCTTGTCCGCAACTCGGAGACTCAGAACACAGGATGCCAATTTGTCCAGACCACGAGAGGGGGCAGCGGTGGTTACCTTGAAGTGACAACAAGTGGGAGTTTTCCTTACTGGTCTAAACCACTTCCAGTCTAATGGGTCTGTGGCCCGGTAGACGCTGTCAGACCTGACTTCCAGCTTCCTGTGCCATCCATGGCTAAAATGAGGCAGCCGGATGGAGTTCGCCCAGTCGATGACCCGCCAGTGAAAAACTGGAAGATGCCTCCTTTGTTGTTTTGACCATTTGTTTAAATCCAGAAGCCCACAGAACCACAAGACAGGGAGCCATGCTACCTCCACTACCTGTGTTTGTTTGGTTTCACAGACGGGGCTGGGGCGAGCACAGTCATTATCATTTTGGTGTATGTTGTGATTAACTGCTCATTTGAGGTTGATATTTAAATGAACACACATGTAAAATAACAAATCCATGTGAAACCAGTTGCCATGATCATTAAAACGTGTGTTCTATATTTTCAGGTTGAGAGAGACTTTGAGCGTGAATATGACAAACTTCAAAAGTAAGTAAAATATTTATTTTTAGCAATATTTATAGGAACGCTAAGAAAACAAACAGCAAAGAGTCCCGTTACCAAAAATGTACCTTAAAGCCAAAGTTGTTCATGGTATTAATATAATCTTGGCGTACCTGAGGGTCTAGACGTGTAAACATAAATAAGCCTCTTTTAATTGGAGAAACTGGATTAGCTGTGATTTCAATATGATTACTTACAATGAACTGGAAGCAAATTGTAGATTTTGTGACATTACTCAGGTTGATTCAAGCCGTGTATATAAGCACATTTTCAGGTTCAGAATTCTTGGCACAATGACGAAATAAAGCTTATTCTTGTGGAAAACGTCCAAAAAATGAAGACACCTTAAAATCATTCAAACTTTACGCATGCTGATATCTCATACGAGGTTCTGACTGTCAGCCTTGATAAGTATTAGCTGAATCAGGGTTTTGAGAGAGGTAGGAGAGCTAGGATAGAGTCAAATTAGGTCTGTTGACCTGGGGAGTTTGTTTTGCCAAGTTAATTGTGAAAATGTATAGTATTCTCCTTGACGTGAGTGAAGTTCTATCACGGGTTCCATGAAACAAAGGAAAGGTGTTTGTAATGCCGACTGCCTTGGCAGACCTTCCTGTCATGTGGCTGAGGTTGAAGATAGTCCCCGAGGGCCTTGCAGACTGAGTGGGAGCATTGTTTTACTCTCTGGTGTTTTCTGAGTAGGAGGGCCCTTTTATCAGATAGGTGTGGCACCAATAGACCTCATGGATGATTCAGAGGAGCAGGCGTGTACGGACATCTTGGTTCTCCGCCCTTGAGATCCAGTACAGCAGAGTGCCTGTCACAACCTAGCGAGCTATCTACTACAAAGACCTTGATCGCGCTGTCTGTATTTACGTTCTTTCATCATGGTGTCGTAAAAGCTATCTGCTCAGTTTTGGACGGGGGATTAGGCAAAGAGATTAAGCTGTAAGGAGATATGAATGTTTCATACACAGCAGGACATGCTCCTCATACCTGCTTAGTGTCATTCAATTGAAGCTCACTGCACACAAGGATTAAATGCTTCCTTTTTTAATAAGTAGCCTTTTCTTGTGGCTTTATTCATCTTTAAACCTAATCAAATTGAAGTAAATCACTTTGTACGAATTATGTGTTACTGTTTGGTTTTTTTTCACTCCCCAACTCTCTCAACAACATTTCTGCCCAAAACTAAGCCCATTGTCTCACTTTATTTTTCCCCCAGTGGAAAAACCTGGAGCCTTTTAGCGCGCTACATCAAACCGCCGGGCACTAGAGCATGTAGCAGCTGCTTCAGCAGGTCTCTCTATTAACACCTTTTGGAAACAGACCTGAAGCTGACCTGGTGCACAACCAGAAGCTCCCTCCTCCCCGCTTTCATTTACCGTTGGTGTAGAGTCGTCAGGCCAGGTGTAGCAGCCCTGTCTGCAAGACCAAGCATTGTCTGTATCACCCGAGCCTAATTTGATTTGCTTTTGTAAGCATTCCTGACGATTTATCGCAATGCCGAGTGGAGAAGGAGAATGTATGCATCAGGGTTCATCCGGTCACCTCTGTACGACCACGTGAAAGATGGCTCGTGCTTCATAACTCGGGAAGAGACTATAATGTTTTTGCGTCATGCATTTTGTGGCCAGAAAGGGTGTACCCGCAAGAAAAAAACACATCAGATTGCACCACTATATTCTGTGTAGCTGATACAGCCACAGTATTTATGGATTAAATGGAAACCCCTCTTTTTTTTTTTTTTTTTTTTTTTTTCTCCATCATCCCTTCAGAAGTGATGTGACAGCAGTCTCTGGGGTCTCTAAACAGCTCCTCGTTTACCTTAATTGATGTAATGAACAGCACACATTTCAGTATGTTTGGTAATTGCCATTTTTAACACCCATCACTGGGATATGGGCAGAGGGATGATTGAAGACATTAATCCTTCCGAGCGCAGATGTAGTTGACACTAACAAGTAAGCTCCTCTATGTTCTTAATTAGCTAAAGGAGGAAATAATGTGTTTTATGTGGAATGAACAAAATGTGTAATCCCAATTATTAAAAAAAAAAAAAGTTTTGTTTTTTTCCCCCTGTCCACTGCCTTTGTAGGTTTATGTATTCTATTTTTTTTCTCTTATGCACCCAGACCTATCTGTTGATGTTAACATTTCACGGCAGCATTAACCATGATTTACCAGAGCTTCAATGGATAATCATTCTTCTTTTATCCGCCAGGCTTGAGGATCAGACGAAGAAGCTTCATAAGGATATGAAGAAAAGCACCGAGGCCGACATAGGTGTGTTTCTCCAGCTACCTGTGCATTATCTCCTGGTGGATTATTGATCTCCACCGTTTCGTTACAACTGACAGCGAGCATACCGCCTGGCAAGAATATATTTTTTTTTCAAGGCTATCTTTAAAGTTTGCGGCATGGGGATTTGAGCGTGTACCATGTGCCGACGCTGCTTTTTGTAGTTATGTCATTGTTCCCGATGTTCAAAGGCAGGGCTTAATTTGTCTTCCCTACCTGTTTTCTATTGTGTATTTATCTGGCTAGAATAAATGTTTTGTTTTTGTCAAAAAAAAACAGAAGTCTTAACAGCTTAACAGTAGCGACTTTTCCTCTGTTGAAGTGGCTGCTTGGGGACGGGAGTGGAGGGGGGGGGGCTGAACAAAGTGGCTTCCTTCATCTTCATCCTTTTGTGCTGTGAAATATGGATTCCTGCCTCATCAAAGTATCGGAGCTGTCAGGTCCTCATTAGAGCTAATAGATCACATCTGTTGGACGGGTCCCGTCTCCTCCGCCTGTCGCCAAACAAAAGGGTTGAATCTGCTCAACATGTTGGCACTGCATGCTCAATGCAAAAAAAAAAAACCCATGCTTTACCACTGCAGTAGAGCTGTGCGGGGCTCTATTTAAATTCTGACGCAACTAGCTGCTGAATGGCTGCTGCTCTTCTTTTTTTTCTTTTTTTTTAAATTTCTCTTAGTCTAATACGCCTTTCCCACTGCACAAAAACCCGGTAACACCCGCTAACATCTGGCATTTGTCATTAGTGGGAAATGTTGCTTCAAGTTTCAGTCCCGGGACAAATGACCCTGCAATAGTCAGGGGTATTTATTGGCTCCAGCTCCGATCGGCAGTGACCTCAACATGACACCCCCGGGTCGACTCGCTAATTTTCGCCCCTTTACCGGCACAATGCAACGCTCGTTGAAATTCTGGATGTTGGCGCATAAATAGACAGGGACATCCATTCGTCATTCGATCATTTCATATGCGATTTAGGATCCAAAATCAGAAGTTATTGACTTTTTTTCCCCGCATTGGGGACGATGAAATGGTTGGCGTGTGGGGACTGCTCTGTGGGGACCACAGTGGAGAACCCCCACGCTCCCCGCTGGGCTCTGAGCAACTCCAGCATCGCCCCAAGCCAGTCTCCGAAAATGGAGGAGGTTCTCCGCTCCCCGCCGCCGAACGACCGATGCGCGCATAGGGTGCTGCCGGTGCGCGGGTGCGGGCATGGATTCTCCGTGCTGCTTCTACCGTAGTGTTGGGTCGTTCACAAACGAGCTGTTTTGTAGGAACGAAGGGAACAGAGTCTCGCTGGGTGATGATTTTTTTTTTGCCAAGTTTTACACTTTTATGTCATCTGTTGAAGTTGCTGTCTCCTCTACTGTTTATTTTTATTTTTTTCCAATTACACTTGAACCATGACATGCCCTTTTTCCGGCGTGTTGGTGACATTGAACTTGACACACCAGGAAAAAAAAAAAAAAAGAAAGAACTGCATACTCCTCCTGGTAATGGGAATGGCGTCAATCGCCAATTTTTTGCGCGAATGGGTATACCCACTAACTTTGGTGGGGGGGGGGAAAGTGGTATGAGTAATGAATGGAAGGAAATCTGCAGTAGTCACTGCTACTTGGCCCGTAGGATTAATGCCGTTTTTATTTTTTAAACACTAGAAATGCAGTTATTACAAGCACGCCTTTTTATTGTCATGACCATGGTATTGCCATGCCTAGTAGCATGTCAGACGTGGTCATATTGAAGTATTTGTTACCTGTCATATGGACAAAAATGCAGACACCTGGGTGTCCTGGACCACCACCTGGACATATGAGTGGTTGATTGATTGGTTGAAAATGAGTCTCGAGAGAATCCCCCCCCCCCGCCCCAAGTGTGAATGAGACAGAGTGCTAAACAGGATCCCACTGCGACCCCGGTTCCCCACATCCTCCCCTCCCAACCTGCGACTCCTCATCAGAGCCTATTTATTTTGACAGCAAAGCTATAATCTCACATGTGCTCTGCGTCTAAGACAAAGTGGCACAAGTGCAGATTAACAGTAATTGGTGCTGTCAGTGTAGAAACATTTGCACATGTTCCCCATGCTCTTGTGAATATTCATCACAGCAACTGTCGCACCGCCCCTGAGTTTCTACAATAGAGGCAGGACTGTGCCATTCAACTTCCTCTCCTCTTTATGCTGCCTTTTTCACTAAAGTTTTCCTTTGAACACCACTCACCTCCACCCTTTTCCTCAGTGTGGCGCTCCTAACTTTAGCTGTTGTCTTCTTAACTTGGTCTCATTTGTTGTCAAATGTTTCCTTCTCCATTACATTCCAAAAAAAATGTGACATGTAAAAGAAAAGATAAAGCCAGTAAGTACTAGCAAGGGAAAAAATTATATTCTATTGTTTGAATTTCCTAATAGATTTTTGAAAATGATGCTTTGTTTGGAAGTTATACATCCATTTTACACTTAAATGAAATACCACCATACTCACAAATAAATTAAAATATTTAATCTCTGTATTAAACCAAATTTGTTCCATAATCGTATTGTGAATCGTATTGACATTGCAACAATATCTGATTGAATTGTGAGACCTTGCCCAATACCATGCCACCCCCACTGCTCCATTCTTCGCCAAGGTAGAGAAACCATGTTGATCATTTAGCATTGTCATTTCCGCGTCCCTAATGTGTGTTTATATTTAATAATGCATACTGCAAACTGATTTACAGTGTACTCCTCCCTATGACATACATAATGTGTACTTTGTATATAATATATGCATCTGACTTTATATTATTATATTCAAATATGCATGTGTGTGTTTCTCAGCCATGTCTAAAGCTGCAGTGAAGATCTCTGCAGACCTGCTCAGCAACCCGCTGTGCGAGCAGGATCAGGCCTTCTTGGAGTCCATGACCGCTCTAGATACAGCGATGAGGAGGATGGACTCATTCAACCAGGAAAAGGTCAGTAACGTGTTCTCCACCTCCCTCTCGTTGTGTGTGCTCTCTCACTCTACCTTGGTTCCCTGGCTCTTCCCACAGGCGTGACATTTGCTATCTGCGAGGCAGGTTTGCCTGAGAATTCGCAAAGGGCAAAGCGCGAGGAATTTTCTGAGAAAGTTTCCATTTTCATCAATTCTGAATAACCTGCAAACCACTGCAATGCTCTTTTCTCTTTTCAGAAAACAATAACATATGTAGCATTATTTCTCTGTATGCTGGTTATCATTTGCTTGGAAGCGTGATACATTTGTGACTCACTGGTGTTTGAAATCCCTGGACGGGTTTTCAGTTCATGGGAACATGAACAAAAATATTGATTGCCGTGGCTAATCAATCATTTGAAACAACCACTTAGCTAAAAATTGAAGGCTCGGTGGATTGTTGGATTACCTTTTCAGTTGTGTGGGATACTGCAAAAAATATTTACTGGCTTTCATATTACATTCATGTTTGATGATGAAATACAAATGTGTTCATCAGAAAACAATACGGTGGATGACATTTTTTTAAAAGAACAGTCGAGAGTATCAGCAAAAGCGGTTAGCGGCCAAATAGGCAGGTATTTAAAACATACATAGTATAATACATAGTACAGGTGTGTACTATCATCCAGTATGTAAGTATAAAGTATGATCGTATATAGTATATAATAAAATATATAGGGCCTAATAAGTTTAACCCACTAGTATTTTGTGTGCTGTCAAGCGAGGGTAGCAACGTTTAATCGACTCATCGTGCACATCCCTACTAAATAGTATTCTAGTATGCCATTTCGGATGCAGGATGCTGGATTTTAAATACTAGTCTCGCTTTTGCTGATTTAGGAGAAAAGTTACCCCTGGTAACTGGTGAAATCAAGGGGTTATGGGACTTTTGTATCTTGTCTCCCAAAAAAGTTGCAGACCAGTGTGAGGTGTTGAGTGCATTTCAAAGTTGGTTGCTCAGCTGTTGATTACAAAGTTGTGAGATCTGGAGAAACGCATGTAGTGTGAAATGGACACAAATGTCTAAACAAGACAGGCAATGGCTGAATAGAGCTTAGCCCTGCATTTAAATAAATATAAACAATAATACTTTTCATGGTAAAATGTGTGATCCTGATTCCTAGTTCGTCCGAAGTTTCAATTGTATAACAAAGGACTAGAAATACATTTTGAGTGTTTTAAAATAAAAAGTCTGCAGGAGAGTAAGAGTCAATGGCAGGTGAAGTACACTTTGTTGTTTGGGATTTGTGTTGTATCCGGAAATAATAATAATGATAAAAATAATAATAATGGCAACAACAACAAAAAGTAGTCATACTGTAGGCCTCCATCAGCTTAAACTGTTAGGTCAGTCTGACTCTGAATGTAAGTATCTCACACAAATGAATGTCTTTGCATTATGGCTCATTCTTTTGAGCTGATATTATATTGTATTATATAGATATATGTTGTGGTGATTGTGTTGGCTGAGCACATGATTGTTCAAAATAAGTTTTATCATGGCATAATTTGTGATTTCAGTTATCTGAAAGAATCTGGAGAAATTATGTTGAAGTTTTGTAGATTGTTGAATTCATATTATTCATCACAACCGTATTTTATGTAGTTTTATTGCATAATATATGCTAAATGCTCAGGGTGAGGCTAAGAGTTTTCAACCAAGGGTTAGGGTTCGGGGTTAGGGTTACTTAAGCAACTTTTTTTTTTTTTTTTTTTTAACCACAGTATTCCTCTTTTACAGCTCTAACAGAACAGAATTTCAGCCTGGTTCAGCTCACATCTCATCAAATTTAAAAAGAGCCATTTTGAGTGACGAGACAGAGTAGAATGTGGGTTGGACTGAGCTTGTGGGTTTGTGACCCACGGTTGCGTCCGTTCCAAGACTCGGCTTGGTTGACTGCCCAGCAGAACACTCCTACCATTTTGACTGCTCTCAAGATTAAATAACCTCTCTCCATTCCTCGGAATGCACAGGATATCATCTTCGCACTTTCATATTCATCGTCCTAAGATCTTGAAACTCGTGTATACGGTAATCTGAACTGAAATCTTCTTCTGCATCCACTGACTACTATGGGTTTCAAAAATTTGTCAACTAGTCGACGACTATAACCACTAGTCAGCGCTGTAGATAGCAGTCGACTAGTCGTTGACAACAGATTTTGTCAATGCCACCAGATTTACAATAGTTATTGTATAATTCAAATCTTTTTTTGAAATATGTATTTACATTTGTATCTTAATTCAGCTATGTTCTCCATATTTGTTTAATTTACAAAATACAATTGTTGGGGTTCTGGTGTAGCTAGCGGATATCCGGGCCAAGACTTCCTCTTCCATGCGCCAGTCATTGTTTACAGTCCGATTGGCCACTCGAAACGCGAGAATGGAGATGGAGTTGAGATACGACATCTATGACCGGATTGTTTCAAAAGTAGTAAATGGTAAATTAACTAAGAAGCTAAATCTTCATCAGTCTGATAGACGATGGGTTTCCGAGGTTGCCTTGAACTCCTCTCTCTGCGTCTCTCTTACATAATAGGTAAAAGAAGACTAGTCGACTAATATTATGAAAAACTGGGCAACTAGTAAAAATCAGTAGTCGTGAAACCCATATTGACTACTGTATCTGATGGTGTTATTGTTGCACAATGCATGTCTCAAGCTGACATTTTAGGTCTGTAATTTGCGTGAGAATTTGAAGCTTAAGACTTGTTTTCCTCTGAGCCCCCTTCCCCCACCGGCTAAATTCATAACCTTCACCTCTGCAAAGCATGGTTGGAGAGACCTCTCTGGCCGGATGCTGCTTGAATATGCACAGTCTTACTCGCTCTCATCACTGCCTCGTCTCAGTCATTTGATACCGACCTGTTGAAATCTCAACTTGATATTGTATTTTTACATTGCGCTCGATTTTCAGGTCAGTAGCAAGAGGAGCAGCTCGTATTTGCAGCGAGTAGGAGTGGAAGCATCGGCTGGCTCACCACAGTATCATTTTCCCACTCGGTTCTGTGGCTAGGCTGCATTTGTCAGTGCTCCAGCAAGGCAGTTTGGATGTCGGTACGGTTTCTCACTCATGGAGAACAAAACAGTCAACAACTGTGTTGTTGTGGCTGCACTTATTCAACAGACTTTGATTTACAGTGCTGGTTTTTGTCAACTATGTCATACTTGATTTGAGCTCCACCATTTTCTTCTGTCCTACCTTATAAACTTCTTGACTCAAAAACACTGCCTCACAGGTTTGGGCAGGGCTGCATGGCTTGGCCTTTTGCTGAAGTGGCTAAAAGCAAACTGAGGGCAAAACAGCGATTGTGGGTACTGTTTGGTCAGACCACCATCTAGAATATCACCTTAGGTTTCCTAGGTTCTTAAAGCCCAGCTGGCCAAGCTATTCCAACTCTCCCTTCAAGCTGGCTGTGGAATCTGCCGGCACAACCACTATTCTCCGTTGCTCAAGCAAAACAGACACAAAAGCATCCACCCTTTGCTCTCCTTGGTGTTGAGACGAGATGTTGTGCCGCAGGGCCAGCGAGAGAGAGGGAGCTAGCAGATAAAACGTGCACCGATAATGAAGGCAGTAGTGGCCCAGGTCTGTGTGTTTATTTCTGGGGCTGAGTAGGGCGCACAGCCCCGCCGGCACACTGCTGCCGAAGCCGAGCCCCAGCGTAGATGGCGGCAGAGCGGTAAAGGATGCTCCGTTTGGAGGGGTATTGATTTCCTCTGCGATCTGTGTGTATTTTTGGGAGGCCTGTGTGCCGGGATGGCCTCTGCCCCGTGACTCACTGATGGAGACTGCTGCTTGAGCGCCAGCCTCGGGCTCTGTTGAGTCTCTGAGGAATAGCACTGCACCCCCCCCCCCCTCTGTGGGAAGGGGCAGAGGGCAGAGGGCACCAGCATGCTTAAGCAAATCTGCTGCTGTTGTACTCCCTGCTTACTGCATGCTCTCACCTTAGAAGAAGCACCACCGCTCAAGTGAAGGGGTGGGGAGGAGTGGTATGTGAATGTGTGTGTAAATATGTAAAACACAGCAAACGTGAATTCCCATGTACATATTAGGGGTCGAGCCCCGAAGGGACGGGAGCCCTATTGCTTTTGTTAATGAAAAACTGAAATCAGTAGTGTATGGATGTCATGGATCTGCCGCACTCACAGACAAGATAAACAAAATGTGTATTTGGGGCATTCCCGACATGCCGTCTTCCAGATCGGTCCATTATTGTGGAATAACTTAGTAAAAAAAAAAAAAAATGTTTTATCAGTGCCACAACACTCACACATGCGCAAATGGCGGCTCGCACAGGTCACATGATAGAATTACAGTCTAGTGATTGGTCAACAACCGTTCCTTACCAAGATGGCTGCACGTGCCGATGTGACTGATGCCAGACCTTTATGGATGTCATAGATCCGAGGAACCCACAGAAAATCTGAATAAGATTTTTTTCCGGGGAAGTACCAACCTGACGTAGTTTGAGTTTCATTCAGATCGGTTTATATTGTGGAAGAAGTTTGTGATCAACAACTGCAACCTCACCAAGATGGCGCCAAACACAGTGTGCATGCACAAGTTGACAGAGTACACAGATCACGTTATTGCACTTCAGTCTAGTGACGCACAGCTATAGTCGCAATTGCACTTTAACTTAAGGAATATAAGATAAGAACTCTTAACCTTACAAAGTGACAAGTATTATTTTATTCCTATTAAACTTTATGTTTAAAAAAAAATTGGTTGGGTATTTCAGACAATTGGATTAAACAAAGCACAGCGTATTACACATCATAATATATACACTTGAGGACAACTGACACGCACCAGTGTCAAGTTCTACAAAATAAAAAAACAATATCACTGTCAGAATTAATAGACATTACAGAGTTGTCAATGTAAAAATCTTCTTGAATTATAATTACTGGTTACTATAACCATAAGCAAATACATAATAGAAGGAACATGTATTTATTGTGTATGTGTTTTGAAATGTTTTCATTCTTTTTCCTCAAAGATTTGTTCCAATTACAACAAATGTGTAGCCCACTGCACACAATTTATTTCATTATATATTTTCTACAATTGAAGTCAGATAAACCACTTACCTAATTTCATTTATATATAAGTTTATAAAATACATTATTATTGTGAAGATAGTTTCTGTTGATTTACAAAATGCCATTAAAATAAGTATGTTACCCAAAATCCATTAATACTCGTGCTAAATAATTGTGCTGACAATATTGACTAAAATAATCATGGTTATCATTTTAGCCATACTCATGCAGCCCTACTTCAAAATGCTAACATCGCCTGATCATAGAATTACACTGTAACCAGGCCAGAACAAATTAACTTGTGCAGTCACAAAACACGCCGGAACCGAGAGCCAAAGCACACTTGTCCATTGAACTTTAACGAATTGCCGACTGCCCTGGACCAGTATTAGTATTACCAGTATTACTGCCTGCAGCTATATTTTGTTATTGGGTTCATTGTTTATTATTATTATTTTTTTTCGTTTTGTTTTTCTTTCCTCAAACAACAATCAACCATTTTGTACTTGGAAAGCTGCCTGCATGAAGCAGCAAGTGTCGGTGTGTGTTCTCTGAGATGATTGGGCCATTTTACAAAGCACAGCTGTGATCGTGCTTTCTTGCTTGTCTGTAATTGACCGTCCTTCCAATAGAAAGTGAACATATGATATGACAAAGCCTCTCACTGCTCCCATTCAGCTGTCAACTGTGCGTCTCGCAGTCCTTCCCCTGTTCTCTGCATCCTTCTACGCCTGAGACGTTTGCCAGTTCAACTTTGTGCTCCCCCCGTACTTGCCGATCTAAGTCATTTTGCATCTGCAATGTAAACAACACTGGAAACTTCATTAATTGTACGCCAACTTCTGTCAGTGAGACTGCCGAGGTGCCGGGGCTTGAGGCCTCGAGATGAGATTATGTTTATTTTACATCCATTTAACCCCCCAACACACACACACACACACACACACACACACACACACACACACACACACACACACACACACACACACACACCTCCCTCCCTCGCTCCCCTTGTCAGTTCTGGCAACCAGAGCGAGAATGCAGGAAAAATATAAATTGTTATTGTTAAAATGTTTGTTTGCAAAGAACTTTCATCTTGTAAGGCGGCCCACCCTCCGCAGGATTTGAAATCAGTAGGGCTTTGCTTTCATGTCCCTCCCCTGACAGTTCCATCCTTTTGTATCTCGCGCTCAATGAATATTCAGGGGTTTCTCCTCAGGGCTTGTGTACAATAAAAACAGTCAACGTCACAAAAGTTTGTATGCAAGCCCCCTCCCCTCCTCTATTTGTCTTAACTGCTCCGTTCGGAATATAAGCAAATGTTTGCTCTTGGTGCGGTGGCTTTATATAGCTGCTAATGAGTTAGAGATGCACTAACTATTTTGTTTAACCTGAATATTGATGTACTAAATGAGAGAGAACAAATATCCTATAATTACAATCTTATAACCAAATCACAAAAGGGCCTTGCGTTTTTTGAATTGTATTGCTAATTGTAATTTGCTTGCTCCATCCAAAGGTGAACCAGATCCAGAAGACAGTTATAGACCCTCTGAAAAAGTAAGTGATTATGTATCTCTCTTGAAGGCATCACAAAACCGCTTTATTGCAACACTCTACTTTGAAGCTATCACAGGAAGGCCTGTGATTAAAATATTGCAGATTGTAAAAGTGAGCTGGGAAAGGGAATGGTGCTCCTGTGGTGGCAGTGTGTCTGGAAGAAAGTTTATTTGATTCTCCTCCTTCCTCCGCCCCCATCTGAACAGCCTGTGAGTGCAATTCCATCCCTGAAGCCTCACCCTCCCCTCCTTCCTTTTTTTTTTTTTTTTTTTTTAAACACACACACACGCACGCACACCCTGGGAAAACTGAGGGAGTGGCCAGTCCATCCCACTCGTCTTCCGAAATTCTTTTTAAGGTCCTGCTTCCTCCTCGCGGCTCCTCCCCGGAGGCTCCCTTCAGGACGGGGGTGTGAATGACAGATTTAACATGTACACCGCCCAAGAGAGCGCGTGGGCATGACTGAGTTGAATTTTGCCTTCAGAAGTTGACCGAGTGCTGTATTCCCATTTTTCTGATCATCTTATCAGCATCAATGGGGCTCGGCTCTTAAGTCGAACCAAGCTGTAGACGATATGCAGAGATGCGTAGCTGGAACACGAGTGGATTTAGTTGACATGTGCTGCTCCCTTTCTTCCTCATGCGCTCTGATGGTGGAGCAGTGACAGGATGGAATGGTTCTAATTTCCCCTTCCTGGTGGGCGGCAGGCGGACGTGTGGGCAGGCTCTGAATATGGCAAAGTTCCCAGGTTCCTAGGCCACGGCCCCGGATTGGTGGAAGAGGAGAACGGGACAGTTCTTATTCTCACACACACACACACACACACACACACACTGACCGCATTGGACAAACAAATTACGGGTGGAGGGGATGCTATCTGAACAGGATGGTATTTTAAGCCATAAAGTTAGCATTCACATGATGCTCAAACAGAGCAGGGGAAGTAAGTTTATAAATGAACTTTTTAAGCCAAGCTTAACTGCCCTCTTCGCTCATCTTTTCCTTTATTCTTCCTTATAAAAACAGGCTGTATAGAGTCGTCTTTAGAAAACCTTTCCATGAAAGCCACTGTATAGTAATGCTTCCATTAAGATTCCATTAGTCTTTCACTAATGAGCATTTGTCTTTGTTTACTCTGCCTCCAAATGCTCCGTCGGCGATTCTGTCCACTCAAAGAGTGAGGAGTGTTGAAAAGGAGTTACGGTTAATGGTAATGGAGCACCCTCAATGGTGTGTGTGTGTGTGTGTGTGTGTGTGTGTGTGTGTGTTTGTATGTTCGGGCGGGGGTACGCGCCACCGTTTATACTTTTGGCACATAGCCTTTAACGCTTGCTATAGTAATGCATACAGTAAACAAATAAAGAAGGTGCAGCATCTCTTTCTCCCTCCCTCAGAAGCCCCTCACCACCCCCACTTCCAGACGTAAATTCCATCCACTCAGCGGGTCACTGAGTGACATCACTGTGTTTATGTGCACGGAGGAGCGGTGCGTGGGCCTGCAGTGTTTGTCCTATCAGGGCCTCCGAACTTAACCCCTTGCGCTCCAGTGCACTTTTGGGTGAGACAGAAGGCAGGCCTGTTAAGAGACCTCTGAACTGGCCTGAACACTGGCTGATCCAGTGAGCGCTATCTCTCTGAATCGCAGGAAGACGTAGTTCCCCCAAAGCACGTCTGTGGGCCAGGATGCGATGGACAACCTTTTGGCCCAGTAGCGGCATGACAACAAATGACTTAGCCCTCATTAATTAAAAAAAAAAAAAATGCAGAAAACGGTTTAAATCTTTTATTCATTTTGAATCTCCTTTTCAGTTTTGGACTATTCAGGCTTTGTGGCTTGTATTCACTATCAAAGCTTTCCAACCATAACTCGTGTATGGAGTGTCCGGGTTGCGTGAGTTTCGATCAACAGAGACAAAGCACAACAGAGCATGAGGCAAGTTGTGGCAGAGCAAACCCTCCTTTTACCTAGAAAAGGAGTTCTGCCAGTAGGTACATCTCACACACACACACAAGCTCATTTCATGCAACAATTATTTTATACAACTTTGATAATGGGACTTCGCCCGGTGTAATCAGCAGTGTTTGCTGTCTGAAGTCTGCGTTTTGAAGGACTCAATCTGCTCTTGGACTTGATGATAGACTGCCGCTGTTGTAATTGCGTTGTATCTGTCTCAGACAGTGCTGACTCTTGATATTATTTCAAGATTGGTTAAGTCAGTTTTTTACAGAATATAAGAAAAAAAAAATCACATTTATTTAATCAAGTCAAGTTATTTTTATTTCTTTGTTTGAATGGAAAGGCCAAGAAAATAGCAATGTACTGACTTGGTATTCAGTTTGAATGTTCTAGTGTCAGTCCTTCCTCAATTTTCAACCCTGCTGGTCTTGAGTTGGTCTAGCCACCTTAAAGACTTGGACTTGATTTCAGCTTGCATCTCAGTCCTCCCCAAGGACAAGCTCTCACCATAAGTGCTGTTTGACTACAACACTGTCTTTATTGGAGGCCATGACGCATTGGACATGAGACTTTCCACATCAACAATGCTTTTTTTTTTATACACATATCTTGGTTTTTGTGTTGTCCTTTTTCCCCCCTCACTGAGTTATGTGAATCTGATGGTCATGTGGGACAGCCAGCATCCCAGACCGAGGGTGTCTGGCCCAGACTTGGGCTTGGCTGCCAGGTCACATCGGCCCATCTGTGGATTGGCAGCGGTTCATAAATGTGCTCTTTGGGCCAGATGTTATTTCCATCCAGCCTCCTCACCACACCCCACCCAACCTGTCACATGCGCAGTGGCGTGGCCCTGACCCCCGGGCAGCCATTGCAAGGCCGGCGTAAGGCCTCGGCCAGACGATGCGCACTACAAGTACAGTCTCAGTTGGCTGACAGGGAGTTCCTCGACATCCATCTGAGGCCAGGGACGTGGAGGAAATCTCCCACGGCCGTCCAGGTTTAGACCAAGCTGTCATTATACACAGCATGTGCAATGACCCTAAACCAGGGCTTCTACCAGTCTTACTGAGTCATTATGCATACTGTGTAAGGGAACGCTGAACGTAGTGGGGGGGACGACGCTTTTCTCCTGCTGATTCTGGAGAATGCTAAACAATCTTCACCACCATAAGGAAAGTACATGGCACTGAGATGGAGATATAAGCAGGACCCAGTCCTCTAGTATTAGACTTTGTTGGAACCCCAATCCCAGGCTAAGAAAGTATCAACTGTGATACCAGAGTCTAGAGAGGTGTTGGAGAGGTGATGTGAGGTTATGTGTTAGAGAACGCACTCCGCCTTTGTGCCGTTTGTATGCTGGTTTTGCTGTGTGTTGTCATTGGCCAATTGAATCATGTTGGAGTGCACTCATGCCTCGAGGGCAGTTGCATAATCCCTTGGCACTTGAAGTATGTGTACTCTGCAGCAGGAGGCAGATAGTAGACTTGAGGATCGGGATCCACCCCTGCCACAAACTAGGCCAAAGTGGTGTTTTATAAATAGCGGGAAAGCGTGGGCCGTGGGGCTGGGCCGGGCTGGGCTGCTCTGTGATGTCACTGAAATGATACAAGACCGCTCCTTGCTCAACTTCCTCGGAAAAACAATCCCTGCTTGTCTGAGACTGATTGTTCCACGTCACTTTGCCTCCCTCACTTTCTGTGTTGGAAATGCGGGCAGACTGGTCTGGGATTTCACAACAACTACGCAGGTCCTCCTTGGTGGATTCCCCCTCACCTGCCGCAGAGAACCGGGCTGGAGTTGGCATGGAGAAGGAAGTAAATGATGATGAATCTCACACACAGCTGCGGTTAATACAGCTAAGGGAAGAAGCAGATGTAATAAACTCTCGTAGTAGCGTGCCTACACAACTGATGAAATGGCCTAAATGAGTCATTTAAACAAAATTGTAATGTTTATTGCTGTTGTTTTTACTGCTGACTCACATAGCAGACACCTTTGTGAATGACCTTATGAGCTACTCTATAACAGAGCACTGCTACTTGCCTGCGCTTGGATGTTAGATATTGAGACGATCCTCTCACGCCGTCCCAGATTGAGTGAATTTGATCACTTGGCTTGAGAATTGTCGATGAATGCTTGAGAATAGTCTTAATTCCCATGCTAGGGCTTCTTTTGGCTTTCCCCTTTAGCATGTCTTAAATTTATGAATTTGATTATTCGATAACTCATGCAAAGGTGAACCAATAACTTTCCTTAAACATTTTTTTTAAAATAATCCAACAGAATAATACAAATAAATAGAAGATATATTATACATATAATATAAATAAAAATGGTCATAACCAGAACTGGGTCATCACTTAAAGAATCATAACATTTATTTTAGGTGATATTTCTGTGGCCTAGCGCTGCCCTGCTCTGTCTACAGCACTGCCGGTTCCCAGTAAAACCAGCCATAAAAACCAGTGCAACAAGTCCCAGGATGAAGCTCGTACCCCTGTTGCTAAGTTACAGACGAGTGTTTTCCTATTTTTAGTGCTGAAGACCAGGATTCGTGTTGAAAGAATATATTTTCATTTGGAATATGATAATTGTCACCAAATGAATTGTTTCATGCCATTTTGCACTACAGTAATTAGATAATAGATTAGAAGGAGCTTAACGCACTGCTGTCCTATGGGGGTTGAGAGTGCTTCTGCAATAAGATGCCAAAGGACATGGAGTTTTTGACAGTGATTTTTATTAAGACTTGTTATGGATTTCATACCTGCACATTTTATTGATCAAGAAAAAAAAAAAAGATTTAGAATCTCATTAACCTCGATTCCTTTGAGAAAATTGTGCTTTGTGTTTTTTTTTCTTTTTTATTTCTTAGTTGAAGCGTGTGCAGGAGTGAACGCATGCAATTTATGTGTTTTGTTTATGTCTTGCACCCAGCGATTCACGTTTAATGCCCGGAGAACATTTGAGCTCCGTCCCTTCATTGTGTGTGTGTGTGTGTGTGTGTGTGTGTGTGTGTGTGTGTGTGTGTGTGTGTGTGTGTGTGTGTGTGTGTGTGTGTGTGTGTGTGTGTGTGTGTGTGTGTGTGTGTGTGTGTGTGTGTCAGGTATAGTGGCGTCTTCCCCAGCCTCAACATGGCGGTGAAGCGCCGGGAGCAGGCGCTGCAGGACTACAAGCGGCTGCAGTCCAAGGTGGAGAAGTACGAGGAGAAGGAGAAGACGGGGCCCATCATGGTGAAGCTGCACCAGGTATGTCGAAGCATGGCCCTCCATCTCGGGCTCTCTCTCCACGTGCACATCCACTCCAACGCCGGGAGCAGAGTTCAGCCACGGTTTGAATAGAGCGCACACAATGAGTGCACAAGACACAAATGCTGACTGGATATGAACAAAAATAGTTGAGCACATGCACACTGTACATGTGCGCTCCCTCACCCACGCAAGCTACGAGGCTCTCAAGTATTGCCTTTTCGAAAAGGTACCGCTTCATATCTACAGGCACGTAATTGAGAATTGTAGGTGTACACACACTCACATGCACGCACGCACGCACGCACACACTGAGGGCCACTGGGAAAAGCGCACACACATTCACAGATAGCGCGGCAGTATTGCCGGGGTTCTCACACATCCTCGCATGGCGAGCCACCCACACACATTGAGAAAAGCACCGTCAGGGGAACAAAGCCTGAAGAGGCCCCCACATCGTTGCCCTTTGAGTCTCTGTGCGCACTTAAAGGAACGATCCTGACAAAACACCCAGCACGCCATTTCAACTGGCGTGCACAAAAGGAAACCAGGCGAAGATGAGGAGAAACACGCTAATTTTGATAGCAATGGCGCTGGTTAAAAAACACTACGTTGTTCTTATTCCTTTCACCCCCCCCCCAGCTAATAAATATTCCCAGCCTTTCACACGTATTCATTGTGCATTCCATAACTCGGTGCCTACAAGTAGGCTACCCACTAATACATTCACGCACAGATCAGTGGTGTTGGAGTCCTCTCACAGCCAAGTCTGCCCACATCACCCACTCCTCCTCACTGCGGTCGTGATTACAGCATTTTCTGTTTGTTTTTTTTTTTTGTTTTGTTTTTTTGTTTTGTTTTTTCCCACTGCTTCTCCGTGGGAATTGGGCAAATCTCCTTCTCTCTTTCTTTCCTTCTTTCTTTTTTCTTCTTTTACAAACAATAAAAAGGGCAGATGCATTAAAGATGCACGAGCAGCATTCTGGATGATTATACTTGAAAGCTGGAAGTTTGTCACCCGTAATCTCACACGCTATTAATCTCTCAAACCTCCTTTTGGAGTGCAGACACCTAATTTCCAACAGGCGTTCTGTAACTCAGTGGTTATCCCTGTGCCTTACCCCCCCACAGGCCAGAGAGGAGCTCAGGCCGGTGAGGGAGGACTTTGAGGCCAAGAACAAGCAGCTGCTGGATGAGATGCCCAAGTTCTACCACAGCCGCATCGACTACTTCCAGCCCAGCTTCGAGGCTCTGATCCGGGCACAGGTCAGTGACTTCCCTGAGAGAGACACACACATCTATTTAATGTATATATATACACACACACACACACGCACATACTCCCCCCACTGTGTGTTGCCACGCCCTCTGACCATGAGTGGGGCTTGGAAAAAGGGTGAGAGGAGGAGCCGCTCTTCTCCACTCCAGGCAGCACTAATGTGATTAACCCGCGGTGGCGGCACACACCGAGAGCGCCGCAGCCCAGGACGGACTCGCCACACCGGCTCCACGCCGACCGTGCGAGCGCCCTTCTCAACCTGGAGCTCAGAGCAGCTGGGCGTCTCGACCAAGCGCCGCCCCAGACCAGACCAGCCTTGTCATTTCCTTTTGGGATGGCCGCTGGCACACTCCTAATTAGTAAATCAGATTATCCCAGACATAATGGCAATTATGAATCATGCGTTTCCCTTAAATCAGTATGTAGACGCTGCAAAGAGCGATTGACTCGAACCCGAACCTCCTTTGTCAACAGGCGCTTTCTGCAGGTCTTTAAAAAAAGTCTTAAATTCTGTTTTACAAACATTAGGCCTTAAAGTCATTAAATGGTCTTAAATCTGATTTTATAATTAATTTCAAAATTGTTCAAGTTCTTCTGCTTCATTCAACATTTCTGATGTCATAAAACCCTAATTGACTTGAGCGATCCAAGAAAATCCCATTACTTACCTGTCTAGGTCCTGTGGTAAAAATATATTTTTACTTACCCGTAAATGCTTTATTGAATTACACAGAGATGATGTGTCCAAGAATCTGTCTTACATAAAATCTAAAGTTGTCATAAAAAGCTCTGACACCCTGTTCATTTGACCCGGGGTGACTCTGTCAACTCCTATAGGACTTGCTGGGTTTAAATTAGCCGAGCGGATAATCTCCAGCATTGCTTGATCCAAGGACAGTTGTTTCTTTCCTTTGTCACAATTAAGCTGATCTGAACGGTGCGTAGCTTTTCCTTCGTCTGTGTGCGCGCACTCACACACACACACACACACACACACACACACACACACACACACACACACACACACACACACACACACACATCCACATCGGCCACACGTGGGTGGTCAGTGGACGTCGTCCCGGTGACATGTGCTCGGTTTGGATCTCCACTCCCTCTCTCCCCAGCGGCGGCAGCAGCACAATGGCTGGTTTTGTTGGAGCCTCCCGCTCGGCTGTGAGGACTCCCCTGCAGCCTCCGTCCACCTGTACGGAGGCTGATCAATCCAAGCATTGTCTCAGACACAACCCTGTTTAAATATTCTTTTTTGACGTACACACACACACACACACACACACACACCTCTCTTCAGGAGTTTTTTTTATATATTCACTATTTGTTTTCCCCCATTGTAATTACATTTCCAGATTTTTTTTATTTTCTTAAATTTTTTTCTCTTTTGTCTCCTGCGGCATCTGTCATGAAAAACCAGGTCACTGGATCAAATGTTAAAAATTTGTTACTTCTCTTGTTACATACTTTTTAATTGTTCTGACTGATTCTCCTGGCTGGAGTGCTCAGAGGTCAAATGCTCTTTTTGTTTGACTATTAAGCAGTCATGGGTTGGGGAGGGTGCTGTATAATAATGACCTGACAGAGGTCATGTAAATAAAAACTCTGGCTTCTTTTTAATGCAGTAGGTGGTCACGGCCCCGACCCGCTCCGTTTATCCACCGCGGTGACAGAATCCGTGGTAGTAATGAGGTCTCCGCGCTGAAGGGGACTGGTGTACATTATCATCACTGACATGGACGCTTCCGCTCGTCCTTTCAACAAGCTACTTTTTAAAATGAAAAATATCCGCCTTGCCCCCACAGAGAGCAGCAACCCGATACTCCCAGCCCACTCATGCGGTTTAAGTGGCAAATTTTTGCGTAAACATACAAAAGGCTCCGAGACCAGCCCCCCCTTAAATAGGAGACCTTGCGCTGCCAGCTTTGCTTTTTTTTTTTTTTTTTTTTTTTTTTTACTTTTTCATATTTCGGTAGCACAGCTGTAAATCTACCGTCAGCACAAAAGGGGGGGGGCGTTACTATTTCTAGTCCAGAACAATACTTTTTGAGCCTTTTAACAGGTTGACAACTACATCCCGGTGTCATGACTCCCGTCTTATCAAGAATATTTTTGCGGGTTGCATCAGAGCTCGTTCTGCTGCTCTGGAAGATGCGTCTAATTGTCACTGATTTCCTCCCACCACCCCGTCCCCCCCTCCACTCTTAAGAGCTGTGTGTGTGTGTGTGTGTGTGGGGTTTTTTTTTTTTCCAGGGGTTGTTTCCCAGTACTTTCATTCTCTGCCCACTCTTCTGGAGTCTTGTAATGTGATTAAAGTCTATTAATCATCAAAGCGACTCTCTGGGGAGCCTGACTCATGAACTAGGGGAGGAAGCCGGGGTGGGATGTGTCAGGGAAGCTTTCAGCGAACACCCTTCGTCTCTTGTTCAGATTTGGGGAAGAGAAAAGGCCAGGTCACTCCCCACCGAAGTGCCGGCTTTTTGGGTGGGGGGGTGGGGGTGGCTTTGTTTGATATCCGGCAGCTCCCTCTCCTTCGCTCCGAAAGGCTTCTCATTAGCGAGGTTGAAAAGGGGTGCGAGACTCGGAGCCTCAGATTGGTGTAAGTAAAACTGAGGTTAGATCGCACGTAGTTGGGTGTACGAATTTGGAGCTTTGTGGGGTTCCCCCCCCCCCCACCCCACCTTCCTACCGCTATTTACACGTTGTTCCGGGCCTCACGTCAGGTGGTGTACTTCACCGAGATGCACAACATCTTCAGCGAGCTGACGGAGCAGATCGACCAGGCCGGCCTGACCGACGAGCAGAGGGAGAGGGAGAACGAGGCCAAGCTCGCCGAGCTGCGTGCTCTGTCCATCGTCGCCGACGATTGAGGAGGGAAGGAAGGCCGGCTGAGGAAAAGGAGGAGGGGTAGGGCCAGCCTCTACGCCTCACCAACTGCAATGAACACACTCCCAGACTGCTCAGCACAGTTCAGACCACTATCTGGGCCTAAGTGACCCCCCCAACACATACATACACACACTAATCTCGCCACTCATCGCATTCTGACACTCATCCACTCAAAGCGTTTTAAAAATACTGCGTATAATAAGCCATCAGCCAAGTGCTACGTTGTAAGCCAATGTTTATTTTATTCCCATCAAACAAATAAAACTGTTCTTTTCTGGCTCATTAGCAGGATTACACTTCCTGATTTATTAACCTGTCTACGAGCATTTGTTTCCAAGTCTGTAGCGAGCTTGCTCACATCTGTTGTTGCCAGTCATGTAGATCGTCAGTAACTCAGTTCTGCGTCATAGAAATAGGATGTTTAATTTAAGGTCTAGTTTAAAAGTTTGTGCGGTGAGGGCAATCACCGATAAGCTCCGTGCCATGTACTTTTGTTTATTTTAATTTTTTTTTCTCCAGGGTCCTGAGGTTTACGGATAAACAAATTCCTGATGCATAGTAATGTCTCCACACGCGTCCTTCCGGATTGCGCAAGCGACCCTTGTGAATTCTCAGTGGCCACAAGTGTTACTGTGTCTTGAGGTCAGCAACTGAGACCCTGTGCTGGGTGAAAGGGATCGGACTCCCTGGTCTCCAAAAGCAGGAGTGTTGCACCCTCTAGTGGAGGAGAGCGTTACATGACTTCCCCACATTCATTCACAATGCGTGTTTGTTCTATTGTATGTTTTCACCGCTCCTCTCCAAAGGGAAACACATTTTACTCGCTGTTAGAACTCATTCGGGGGAAAATAAAATGTCTGCGCATTACAATTGTCATATCAGATCAACAGGCCGTTTTTTGTTTTTTTCTTCATCTGGACCAAATCGCACCATTATTCCTCAGCTTTGGTTTCACCTCAGTGTTTATATCATGGCCATGCAATGTCAGTGGACACCCTAAATGTCAAACCTTAATTATTTATTCTTTATAAAACTGTTAAGAGGATTGTATCTATTTTTTTCTTTAAAGAAAAGGTCTTCAGTGCGTGCCCTTTCTTTGTGTTTGTTGGTTTAATTGTATTCCGAGTTGAAGGGTTTTCTTCAGTTGTTGTAGTGATTGAACTGTAACACTTGAGTGGATATTTTAACATTAGTGTGTTTTGTCATTTGTAAATCGAAGCTAAAGCTGGGAAATTGTTTAGTTTGACCCAAATTTTCAGAAATGCTTTTTACATTGTCATTTTCTATGTGTGCTCAGTCTTTAAATAAATTATTTCAGAGAAAGGCATCCATTTTTGACTGATTTTCAAACTCTCTGAATCCAGCATCACAGCATTTTGTTAGATCTAGAAGGGATTGTTTCATGTAAAGAAAAAAAAAAAATCTATTTTGTGAAATGACAGTTCACAGTAACTAATCTTTTATTTGTTATTTCTGTCTTTTCAACAGGACTGTAATTGTCAAGTTAACGGCTAAACCCAACCTTTCCCACTCACACATTTAATTGTAACGAGGGCAAAGGAATGTATCCCTTTTCATCCTTTAGAGGAGGGTACGTACAAACGATTTAACTAATTTTAGGCAAATTTGATCTCTACCGTTTCAGAATAACTTACTTAAAGTTAAGTTTTCCAGAGGACGAAGGCTGTGAATTAGACGGGAGGACGGGAACGTGAACGAGAACCAAAAACCATTGAACGATCGCTTTCCCGTCTTAATCCGAGGACTAAGAGAGAGCCGACGGCACAGAGTGTTTATCGGTGAATGAACGGTAGTGGTTCTGCTCGGTTAAGACATCTTACGTATGTGCAAAAAAGGATGCATGGATGGAAGTGGAGCTCAAATGCACGTGATTGTACATTTTGAGTGAAGGCACTGATTGATCCTAAACACTTTCGCCAGATTCCTTCTGGGAATGCTAAGCCTTGCTGCTGTACATTCTGGAGATCTGCTCCTGGAAGGCCCTGCGGATGTCCGCACGGCGGCTCTTCAGCGTGGGGGTGAGGAGGCCGTTGGCGACGCTGAATATCTCCGGGTGCAAGTAAAGGTCTTTCACCTGAGAAGAGAGAGAGAGAGAGAGAGAGAGAGAGAGAGAGAGAGAGAGAGAGAGAGAGAGAAGGAAGGGGTTGGGGTAAGAATGTGCAGCTTGTGAGTCCAGATTGAGAGGAAAGCCAGGCGGGGAGTCCTCACCTGCTCAAACGACTTGAGACCGGCTTCCTTCCCCACAGCCGCCATGTCTTCCAACACTGCCTTCTTCACGTCCTGTGGAAACGACCACTCCCATTTTCAGGATAAATTCCGACTCAACTCTTACCCAATAATAACAACAATAATAACAACATACAGGATTCTGGCAGAGCTCCTCGTAGGATCCCACAAACCCCCGCTCCTTCATCCAGTCAGCAAACACCTCCGGGTCGGGCACCACGATGCCTATCAGGTGGGACTGAGGGGTGGAGTCGGGTATTTACTGTCAGCCAACTGATTAGAAACCCACGAATGGATCACGGAGTATATCACGTCCTCATCCGTACCTGTAAACTGTCCCCGTGCACAAACACCTGCAGGACTGGGACGCAGCGCGTGTAGACGTTTTCGATCTTCTCAGGCGCGATGTACTCCCCCTGGGACAGCTTGAAGATGTGCTTTTTCCTGTCGATGATGCGCAGCGTCCCGTTCTGCCAGCAGAGGGAGACACAAAAACCACTCGGATCGCCGTTCTGTTTGAGATTGCAAGTGGGCTATGTAGATATCATAGCGGGTCTGCCCCCCGGGTCTTACTGGGAGCCACTGGCCCACGTCCCCGCTGTGCAGCCAGCCATCGGCGTCCAGGGCCTCGGCCGTCCTGTCCGGGTCCTTCAGGTACCCCCGGAACACACTGGGGCCACGGATGCAGATCTGACGATGCGAGGGAAGAGAAGAAGCCGGCCGGCGTTTGGTACGCGAGCAGATGGTCTGGCGCGCCGCACGACATGCTAATTATTTTCCTCATCTCGCGAAGGTCTCACCTCTCCTTCTCCATTCTCGGCCAAGTAGCTCATCTCGGGGATGTCAACCAGCTTCACCATCGCGCAGGGCAGCGGAGCGCCAACGTGACCTGTCCCACACATATAGAAAAACATTACCTGAGCTGCTGTGGGGACTCAACCCCAATGGTCGAAAAATAAGGCGTAGGTTAAAAAAAGAGAATTCCCCAAAGTTTTTCCCTTCGCCAGCGTACCTGCGGTCCAGTCCCCCGGCATGGAGAAGGTGCAGCCCGCCGTGCACTCCGTCTGGCCGTAACCCTCAAAGATCAGGCAGCCCAGCGTGGCTCTGAGGAAGGACAGCACCGTGGGGGAGATGGGCGCCGACGCTGTCAGGATGAACCTCAAGTTGCCCCCTAAACTGGCCTGAAAACGAGAGGTTCTGCTGAAATCTCGTCTCCAACCGTACCAACGGTATCCATCCGGTTTTAGGGTGGGGTGGAGGGCGGGGACAGACCTGGATCCTGTTGAACACCAGCTTGTCCCAGAGGCTGTTGTTCCGCACGACCCCGCTGCTGAGCTCTGCCTGCTTCCTCCGCACAGCGTAGTGGAGCAAAGCCCGGCGCAGCGGGGACGTCACCGAACTCAAAATCTAGATCCGGGTCGGTAAGAGAAACAGAAGTCAGACCCCCCCCCCCGTTAAAACAAAGACTCATCACACATATGGGCTGAAGTGTGTCGCTCGTCGTGACCTTGTCGTAGATGCGGTTCAGCAGACGCGGCACGACGGGGAAGAAGGTCGGTTTGAGGGTTTTGATGTCGTCCATGAGGAGGGCGATGTCGCCTTGGTAGAACCCCACTCGGGCCCCGTGACAGAACATGGACACCTAAGGCACACAAGGAAGGATTTTAACGTGCAGCACGCACAGCACGCACAATAACTTGAAGAAGAGGCGTTAATTCTACCTGAATCATCCTCTCAAACATATGAGCAAGCGGCAGGTACGAGATCGACACGTCTTCCTTTTGGATGACAAATGAACCCTGAGAGAGAGAGAGCGAGAGAGAGAGAGAGAAAAAAGAAAGTAAACTCCAGGGAGAGGTTTAGTGTACGGTGCAGGCAATGTAGCTTAAAAAAAAAAATACATCAGTTAATAGATGCTGAAATCTTTACACAGGGGCAATTAGCTTAAGTACCTCTTGGTAACAAGGGCAATCAAACATCCAATTAATCATCCCATTAGACACAGCGGGGAGAGAGACAGTGTGAGAGAGAGAGAGGTTGAGGGGGAGACGAGCGGCAAAGGAGCAGAAACGACAGGAGCCGCGAAGCTGTTCTCAATTTGCGGCGGGGGAGGAGGCGGCGGATGTGTGTACAGACCTCCAGGATCTTAATAACAGAGGAAGTGTTGGAGGCGATGTTGCCGTGGGTGATCATGGCTCCCTTAGGTTTTCCTGGGTAAACAAACAAGAGATTATTGCGGCGCCCCGTGCTGCCACCGCCGCCCGTGTGATGGCGGCTCGCGGTCGTTAAGTGGGCGCAGACGGACGACTTGGAGAGCGACATTCGGGAGAAGATGGGGGTGTTTAGGAATGTCCCCCCCCCCCCCCCCCTCCCCTTCTCTCCGGTACCTGTGGTTCCACTGGTGAAGCAGACCACGGCCAGATCCTGGGGCTGGGGCGGCTGTTGCAGACACAGAGAGAGAGAGCGGTGACTCGAAGGCTTCCTCCATCGCTAATTTAATTGAAACACCTAACTACAGGTTTCTTACTACGTAATTTGGGGAAAGAGCGATAAAATAAATAAAAAGGCGTCTCCCAGAATTACACATCAATCGGACCTGCAGCAACACGATGGCGGCGATGAAAGCCGAAACACTCACCACGGGATCTCTCAGGTTCTGCCTTCCCAGCTCCTGAGAAGCGTTACATAAAGATTAATGTTCAATGTTCACCTTCAAAAAGGCTTCACAGAGTCCAAACGGGAGAAAATTTCGTAACCCGTCAAGTCAACCCCCCGCCCCCCGCACCCGCTCACCATAAGCTGCATCAGTTTTAAAATCTCCACGCCACATTTCTGCCCCCGCTCCGTCAGGGCCGGGGTGAAGTCGGCAAAGAGCACCAGGCAGGACAGGGCGGGCGTCACGCCTTCCTCCTTGTTCTCCAGCAGAGCCCGGGCCTTCTCCTCGCCGTCGCAGATCACCAGCGAGATTTCCGCTGTTTCAGTGCGCGACGACAAATATGTTTATAATCTTACACCAGTGAAGGCCAGGACTTATCATAACGTCACTTTTTTACACCCTCACCCAGGTTGAGTATGTGGACCATGGCCTCCAGTCCCAGTGTGTCATACAGAGGCACCACAGCCATGGAGTATGTGTAGCAGGCCAGTTCTGAAATGATCCACTACAGCCACCAGAGGGCGACAAAGCAGCAGAATTGTCGGCGTTATTACGGGGAGTCAGAATGTAGTAATAACCCTAACCTTGACCTTTTGTTGATTTCCACACGACAGCATGTTTTGTGATGAAAGAAAAGTACACTGTCCATTTCAAAATGCTCTACCATGGGGTTGAAGCTAAACTGGTGTGGAAACTGGTCCATTAATAAAAGAAACATGCTAGAACTTGAGAGGCATTCTTGCGGGGGGGGGGGGGGGGGGAGAACAATCCTCTGCTACAAAGGAAAGTCTGTGTGTACCTCTGGTCTGTTCTGTGCAAATATCCCCACAAACTGCTGTGGGTTGGGCTGGCAGCCCTTGGCGAGCAGCCCCGAGCCCAGCAGCCGAGCCTGCTCCTCCACCTGAAATGGCAGAAAAGAGTCAGAAGAAAACCCGGAAGAAAGAACAACAAGAACAAAAGGAATGACGCAGGAGCACCGTGACAAAAAGAGAGGAACTCATTCAGCCGGACCTCGTCATAGGCGATCCACTCGTAGGGCTGGCCGGGCTTCCTGAAGCCCAGACACGGGCCGCTCCCTGGGGGCGGAGAAAAAATATAAATATAGAAATTAATATGCACAGTATATAAATATATGTATGTATGTATAGTGATCCACAGGGGAATAACTATTGACTTCCCCTGTGGGTCAACATACATAATGTCAGCCACGACATTTAAACCACTTTCATGTGAAGTGAATAACCCTGATCATCTCGCCCCAATGGCTCCTGTCAAGGGGTAGGATATATTCTTCAGTTCTTATAGGTGATGTGTTGGAAGCAGGAAAAATGGGCAAATGTAAGGCTCTGACCGACTTTGACAAGGGTCAAAAACGGACGGGTAGACGACTGGGGCAGAGCATCTCCGAAACGGCAGGTCTTGTGGGGTGTTCCCCGTATGCAATGGTCATGGGCGCCCAATCGCCATTGGCTCATTGATGCACGGGGGGAGCAAAGTCTAGCCCAGCTGCGTAGCCACAGACTTATCAGAGTGCCCTTGCTGACCCCTGTACACTGCTGAAAGCGCCTGCAACGGGCACATGACCGTCAGAAATGGACAATGGAAGAAGGTGGCCTGGTTTTTAAATAAGAAAAATGTACTTATAAATAACAAATATTGTATAAAAACATAAAACATAATAAAAGAGAATGTGTAGATCATTTTTGCCTTCTCGCAGATGATACCCTACGTGACGCTATCTCCTGCGAGCTGCTTCTCCGTCAACCACACCAACAGCAGATTCTCCATCTTTTCATGGACAGCGCCCGCAGCTTAGACATTATTTTAACGCCCTTGGCTGGCGTGATACCCTTTATCGCCTCCTTCTGCTTCAGTATGGTACATATCGTAGAAGTACTACGCTCGTACTGCCTCGCCAATTCCATCAGACACACACCTCGCCCATGTTTTTCTATGATTTTGCGCTTTAAGTCAATGGACATCATCTGCTTCTTCTTCTCAGCACTTACTTTTTCGGACCCATGGTTTGAAAAAAAAAAGAATTGGCAAAATACCTGCACAAAAAGCACAAATCGCGAGCACAAAACACAAAAGAGATGCTTCCACCCTCAGGTAACTACGTGAAATGAAGGAGTGAGACGTGGCATATGGCCGCATTCCCTCGCCACACCAACCAGCGACTGTGTACCTGAAGCTCGCTCCTCGCAACTCAAATTTTTGCTCGCAAATCAATACAAAACAAAACGACAGAACGAAGGCTCCTAACTCGGAAAACTCGTATGTTAGTGCGCTCGTAACTCAAGGTACCACTGTAGTATGCAATTGAGGAAATACATTAGACAGATTTTATTGAATATATACATACAGTACATGTATGCAAGCTTGCACAATTTCCCATTTTTGGAAATTGTTGACACTGAGGTTTATTGTCAATTTTTAGGTTCATAGCATATTCCCATTCTTTCTAATTTTTGGGGGATTTATTGCACATTGCCAATTTTTTTTTCTTAGGACTTTATTATTATAGCCTATTGCTTTGAGGTGATCACCGTAATTTCCCTCCGGGGTATGAATAAAGTATCTGTGCGATATTGCCAAAATCCCGATATAGGTCATTTCATATCTCGATAATGATATACATTGCAATATAGCACATTTTCTGCATATTTAATTAAGTGTTTTTTATTAAAAAAGAAAAACACAGGTTAAAGCCTCTTTGCGACGCGGCTCGTCTTGGCTCTCAAATTCACAGGAGAGGTAAAACAAGCCACAAATACAGTATATGAAAATCTGACTTATTTGCAAAATTAAAGAGATTTGGTTGCGCAATCAAACATATATACATAGATGCCGCATTGACTGCTTCGGCCCGTCGCTGCGATACGTCAACGTCACTATAGCAATATAAGCACTATAACATTTACATTTCTCAACCGATTTCGATGAGTCGTTGGAGTGGAGTAGATGGCTCCACCATCCACCATTTCCGCTAATGGTTGCCCATTGGTTGCCGCGCTGCCGTAAATCGATCATTTTCCCGGGGATTCGTACCCGGCGGCATGGAGAATTGCATAGTGAAAGCGAGGCTTATAGGGAACCAATATAAATGCAGATGGTGTCGTTATTCCACAGCCAGCCTATACTGTGTAATCAACATTACCTTAATAATGATAAGTAAAAGCAAAAAAGTTTTCTATTCCTCCATCAATTCACTGAAACCTTGAACTAAAACGTGATCGGCAAACAAAACCAGCTTGGGTTCGAATCAGTTGTCACCCTCACCTTACGCTGTCGCGATGTAGCAGAACCAAAAACAATAGCCATTTCTATATCGTCTTACCATATATATCGTCGTATCGCAGAGCCCTACATCCACCCATCTAAATATGAAGTAAAATGTATTTCTACAGATGCACAGGGGATGAAGATGTACATAGGTGCAGTATGAATGAAGAACAAATACTGTATACAGCATGCACAAATACGCAGTGTATATATTGAGTGTCAGTGGATCGTCTCACCTGAGATCCTCAGGCCTCTTTGGAACATGTCGTAGGCCGTCCTGGTGTCCTCGTAGTAGAACTCCAGCAGAGTGTCATCCTCCAGGAGGGCTGAGCGCCTACAGCTGAGCACCTCCTGCAAAAACCCAAACTTTTCATACCTGCTCATGTTTGGAACGCATTGGAACAGTACCCACGGCGACAACCCGCACGCTCACCTGTACGGCCACGGATTGGGCCTGCAGGTCGCAGGGCGGACGCATGGGTCTGGGGCGGGTCACCAGCCAGTAGGCGGTGAGCGAGGCCAGGGCTCCAATGCCGATCAGCGAGGACGGGGAGAGAGAGAGGGAGGACAGGGAGAAGGAGGAGAGGGGGAAGGAGGGGAGGAGGCTCCACAGGTCGTCGGACTCGGACACTTTAACTCTGCCGGCGGACTGGATGGACCGTAGCCACTCGTGGAAATGCATCGCTGGGGGACAAAGAGAGACAGGACGGGGGAGAGAGAGGGGGAAGAGAGAACTCTTGAGCGTGCTTAGAAAGAGGAAGGGAACAAACGGATGAACGAACGAATGAGGAAAGAGGTGAATGAATGCTGTGGGTGAGGAGGAGGGGAGGGGGCCGATGAAACACTAAGCAATGACATTGTACTTCCACAGACGGTGGAAAGAAGGTTTGGGGGGTGGGGGGGGGGAACAAAGGTTCCCTTGTGCTGTCAAGAAAATCTGCTGTATCTGTCGTTTCACAAACCAATATCCACTAAAGCGACGCAGTGAACTGAGGTTCCAGCAAAACAAAGGAGGAGGAGGCTTCATACTGATTATTTGCAGAGGAGTCATCTGCAAACAATCACTGGTGACAGTGAAAAATATGACGTGGCATTAACTCACGTCAGTAGAACTGAATACTAAAAAGGCCGGCCTCCCTGCTCCCTGCTCTGCAAGGAGGATGACAACAGCTAGCTTTGTAAAAAATTTAATAGAACAACCAATTTGTGGTTGTACTAATACTCACCTTTTTATATGAATATACATTTTTTATATTAATATTTTTTATATATTATAGATTATTATATTTTATTAGATAGATTTATTTATATTTCAAATGAATAGGGAGACCTCCACAAGGCGCTGGTTGATGCCTGTTGACGAGTTAATTTACTTAATAATAAAGCTGGAACAACATTTTAAGAGAAGACAAAAAACCTGTTTTTCCATTTACATTACATGTCTTTTTTTTTACAGTTTTAGGACATAAGAATAATCTTCCAAGAGCCCAATAATTTTTCCAATGGAAAAAGGAAATCTGGGGGGAAAAAAAAAAGCCTTTCTAAAAAAACATTTTCTACACATTAATACCTTAAAGTGGTCAAAATGGTTCGTTCTTAAATTGGCAAACTTTGTGACGCCAAACACACAGACTGTAGCTGCTAAAAATGCAAAAGTCCAACTCGTATAACCAACTAGCACCATTAATCTGTATAAACTTTCTGCTTGGAATAGGAAGTTGTTAACTGGCGCCGTGGGGCGTCTTCCCGTGCTTGTTCTGGCGAGCCGCGCTGGGACACGGGCTTGGCAGTGTCCGTGGACAGAGAAAAAAAAAAAAGCCCGGGGCTCCATGGAGAAGGTAAAACAGAGGGAGAGGGGGTTGCCACCAGGAAGTAATCCTGATTGGTTTACAGGGAACAGGCACCAGGGTTACTCTCAGTCACGGTGGCGTACCCCACCAGCACCACTTTGTCTCCTCACTGAGAAGGGTGGGTGCTGTACAGTAGTGGGAGGCTGGGCGGGGAGATGAGGTGAGGGGGAGGGGCCGATGGCACGGCTCGGACCCCGATACGACCAACCCCCCCCACTCCCTCACCCCACCCCCCTCCATCCTAATTGGTAAGAACCACAGCGGAATGCGGAACAGAGGACAATGTGTCGAGACGTCCCCCCCCCCCCCATTGAACACTGAAAAATAAAACTATAATTATTACATCTACAGGGATGGTATTCATCTCATTTAATAAATCTCCCCCTCCTCTACCCCTCTCCTCCCTTCCCTAGCCCTCCCCGGGAAACACTCAACCTCTCACCTACTTTCTCTCCACCCGACCCCCATTCCAAACAGGAGCCGGGAATAAAGGGGTGATGTCAGTCCCTTCTCTGCCTCTTTAACCACCCTGCTCCTGCTCCGCCGCTTCCCCTTTGCCACATCCACCTCCCACGGGCCGCTTCCCCTCACGTGAGCCACGGCTGGCGGGTTGCCAGTTTTGCACCTGCTGAAATGACATCACAGGTGATGATCATGATGGTGATGGCCACGGCGGCCCTTTGCTTTAGATGAATAAACGGACGACGGGGCTTTTCAGATGAACTGAGAATCCGAATTTCCCCCTCCACCGCGTCCTATTTTGTCTCCTCCATCAACCCCGATACCATTATCCTCCCCTCCTCCCGGTCATAATGGCCACTGTCAGGGCCCATTGTACCCGCCGTCTCTTGCTCCCCCCACAAGAGATGAGACAAAGCCAGGGCCGCTAGAACATTTGGAAATAAATTGACCAAAGCAAAATTAAACGAAAACAAAAAACGAAACTTCTTCACCTCCATAAACCAGTGGAGTGGGACACAAAACACAACACAGCCTGGATGCTGCAGTGATTCGGTCCAGACCCGTCCAAGAGAGAGATATGGGGGGACTAAAATTAGGAAGAAAAAAAAAAAAAAAAAAACAGATCAAAAGGCCTTGTTTAGCCTTGAAAGTGAGGCCGACATGAAAAGGACCCCATAAAAAAAAAAAAAAAACATTTAAAACCCTGAGAATGTGCTTTCTGGGAGAAGCGGCCGCCAGTTAAGACGCCCTGGAGCAGTTTGCATGTCGGTGCAGATATTCCGCCCCCGCTGACAGGTGGAGACAACATGAGACTCCTGTCGAATTTCAGCGCAACTTTTAAGACGCCGTTTGGCCAGGACTTGCAGAATGACACATGCAGTCATGAAAACAAATGAAAAAAAATAAAAATAAAATAAAAACTAACAGCGTCCCTTTGGGGGCAACTTTGGTGGAATATGTGCCCCTGACCCAGAAACTTTAAGAGGCGAGGGGAGCGGGGGGTGGGGGCCCAGAGCCACGGCAACGAACTGTGCACACTTTAGTTTCCATGTGCCCAGAGGAGCTGAATGGCAGGAGGAGCTGATGGAGACACGTGAGGCCTCGGAGGGATGGAGGGATGGAGGGAGAGAGAGAGAGAATCAAATGCCGTAGTGTTTTCCGGGCAAACAACACACACCGGAAGAGCCGGCGAAGCCAGCGGGGGGTTGTACGGATGAAACCGAGGCGTTGCGGAATTTAAAGAACCAAGAGAATCAAAAAAACAGAAAAGGGAGTGGCGTCGTGCGTGACGGCACCTTTTCCAAAGCACCCCCCAGTTACGGTTCAAACAACGGGAGCTCGACGCTGGATCGGGGTTCGGTGCGGATCAAGCGACCGCGCTGCACACATCCATGCCCTCTCCCCTTCCCCCGCTCCGGGATGGAGCTTCTGGAAATGAGCATTCCACCGTGTGATCGTGTTGCGGGCGTCGCTCTTGGGCAGTGGGGGGAACGACCCCGGAAAACAAGTCCACCGCCACGCACATTGTGGTCATCACCCAAGATGATGTGACTCGACTCAATTCCAGAAAACCTACAGTGCAGCCCTGGCAGGCTGCAGCCCGCGGCCCCCACGCTGCAATTATAGCTGTCGTGGTTGGTGGAGAGAACAGCCTTGCAGGGAGGGAGGTGGCAAGACCATGCAGTGCAGAGAGCGTTCGTGTGTGCGTGCGTGCGGTTTGATAAAAATAAAAATAAATGTAAAAAAAAAAAAAAAAAAAAAAGCACGGAGAGAAACTTCTTATAAACTTCGACAACCAATGCAACTTTCCGTATCACGCAGGGCTGCATGGGGGAGGCGGAGGGTCTGATCTGCCACGCAAGACGCAGCCGCACAAAAAAAACCACACAAACTTTGGGAGTGGAAAACAATGTCAACTTACCGATATTAAAAAAAAAAAAAAGGGTGAATGCAGTTCAGTGGAGGTGCTGGTTGTTAAACGCCATTGGGTATTATCCTGCACACCATGCGTCTGCGGCTCCGCTCCGCACAGCCCGTCTGCCTGCCTGCCTGTCTCACTGTCTCTGACGTCACTCCCTAACTTTCACAGGGGGAGGGGCTCACTCGAAGCAGCCCCCAAACCTTTTCACACAAGGGCCCCTTGCAGGAATACCAAACCTTTTCACACATGGGCCCCTTGCAGGAATATAAACTCTATGTTGTATAACTTGTTTGTATTTGTATGAACATGCATCATAAACAGCAAGTGGAAAATATCACAACAAACACAACTACTCACAAACATTAGTTTGGTAAAGAAAATTGAGTCGAATTATATTATACTAGCTCTACTTAACTACATACTATTGAGGTATTTACATATGAACATTGTAAATAGTTATATATGAAAACGTAAAACAATAATCCGCGGTGTTATAAATCAAGGATCCTCAACCTGCGGGCGTGGAGGGGCCACTTCCCCCAGAGGTCGTCGAAGGAGTTGCAGAATAAAAAAATTAAAAAAACATATACAGTGGTACCTCGACTTACGACTGCATCTGCTTACGACTAATCCAAGATACGAGTAGCGATAGTCGGGAAAATTTGTATCGACTGGGACCGACTGCTCCAAGGTACGAGCGTGGAAATTGGCAGTTGGCGCGTCGGCGGCCAGTCAGCAGTCAGTCAGCGGGCGACCTACATCGGTGTGCGCACGTAGTTCGTGGCTTATCCATATTTTTTTTTCATATTTACTGTGTTTGTGCTGTGTATTTTGTTTGTTTTCACCCTTCATGATGAGTCCTAAGAAGTAGGATGATGGGAAAAAGAAAAAGGCACTTATTCCCATTGAAACTAAGAAGGAAATCATAGAAAAATATGAGCGTGGTGTATACAGGAAAAATTGCTTCGACATAAGACTGTTTTAACATACGACCGTTCTTATAGAACGAATTACAGTCGTAAGTCGAGGTACCTCTATATCATGATATAAAGAAAAAAATATAATATATGCAATTCCTTCAACATATAATTCTTCTTATATGTATATACTGTAAATAAATATATGAATATATTATTTGACATGAAAAACACCCTTCCCAGAGTCCACAGAGGAAAGCAAAGGCGATGAATTTAACCTATATGTCATTTGTTTATTGAAAGGACACAGTAAAATCACAGTTATCTCTTTAAAGCCCTAAGTTGCAGAGATTTAAAAGTGTTACAGCTTTGCACAACACAAAAATATGCTGCCGTGGCCATCAAGCCGTGTCATGTATACAACAAAAATGTGTCACTTTCCTTGGCCGGGACGATATTGAACATGATGTAATATTGTTTTTTTTTCAGGTTATTCTGTAGTTAATTTGCAGTCCATATGCCGACAACAGCGAGTGATGGATCAAAACTCCTCGTCCCAGTTTGTGGGATGCTCCGGTGATCCCAGCAGCTGTTCATTGTAATAGCCAGTGGTGCTGCTCTCCACGGGAGGAATGAACTGAAAATAAATAAGCACAATTCATGTGTGTGTAGTATATATTATGCAGGCATTTCAACAGGAAACGTAGCATCAATTATAGTAACTAAATATCAAAATGGAACCTTTGAACTTCATACCTTCGGAATGACAGGTGGGCTCAGCAAGCCTTTGCAAAGCCCTTCCCAGTTGAATCCTTCAAACCATCTGAGTGGAAGGAGACCATCACACCATGAGAATAAAAGAGGCCCAAGCACAACGCTGCCTGTGTTTCCCCCCAAATAACAATCGTTCATCTCACTTGTGCTTCTGGATGTCCTTGGCCCCATTTCTCTGGCTCCCCAGTCTTTCCGAGGGGTTGTTCCTTAGCGACGGGGAGGAAAATATATATTATCCCACCAGTAGACTGAGGATTGGGCACTCTCTATAATTTAGGTGAATTGTTACAAGAACAGATTTGATCAGATTAACTATAGATTTTTATTTAGACTTTTTTTTGGGTCATTGTTCATTTTGTTTTTATGATTCATAGTGAAGTTTAAGGATATTCTCGAGTAGATACCTGCATAATCGCTTTATAAGACTCGAGGCAGTTTTACTGATGGTTTTAGGGAAGTTGACCTGGCATATGCCACGGATGGTGGCGTCAAACGTCTTCACGGGGTCTGGGCCACTAAATGGGAGACTGAAACAAACAAACAAAAAAATGATTCTGATGATATACACAGTATATGGAACAGAGTGACAATATTGAGAAGACGAGAGAGAAAATCTTACCTGCCACTCAAAAGTTCAAACACAAGGACGCCCAGTGACCAGAGGTCTGCAGACAGACTGTAGCCTCTGCTCAGGAGGATTTCGGGGGCGATGTAGCCTGGTGTGCCGCAGAACGTCCAGGTTTTCTGACCTTGCTCGACCTTCTTTGTACATCCAGAACCGATCTGGAACACATTGAATTGTACTATTATTTAAAGAAATGCACAATCCGGGACTTTGCACTGTACATCATGCTCAAAGGTCAAATCTAGTACCAATTTGGCGTAGCCATGAGTGTCCATAACCACATTTTCAGGCTTGAGGTCTCTGTAGACGATGTTGTGACAGTGGAGGAAGTGCAGAGCTTCCACAACACACGCAGTGTAGAACCGGGCGGAGCCGTCGTCGAAGGAACCTCTGAAAGTGAAATAAGATAGATCGATAGATAGATAGATAGATAGATAGATAGATAGATAGAGATTAACCAAAAAATAAACAAAAAAGAAAGAAAATGTACCTAAAAAAAAAATGACGAGAAAAATAATCCTAAAACAAACAATAAACAAAAACTATTTGGCAATATACAATACATCTAAAAATATAAAATAAAAATAAACATTAAAAATGTACAAAAAAACATAAAAATAAACAACAAACAATATCAACTTTAGCAATATACAATTATTATAAATCATTGTAAACTGATTATCGTACGCCCACTGAATATCGTAGCAAGCGAGTGTCACTAGTCCAATAACCCCTAAATCTGGACAAACCATGAATTTGATGAATTATTAGAGAAATAACAAATAGTTTGTTTGGAGAGAAGAGGGGATATTATTTTTCTCTATTTCTTTTTAAGGCCAATTTTTAAATATATATATATATATATATTCTGTAAGCAAGGGGATTCAAATGCAATAACTGATAAGAGTAAATAAAAATTAAAAAGATTCTCCCACTTCCCACCAGCACAGCCATCGGGTCCCACATACAAGACACCTGAAGCATTAATAAAAGAGAAAAATAACATTTAAAATAATTATAATGAAAAAAAAGAAAAAGAAAAAAAGGAGAGAAAAAAAAATGTATTTCAAGGGTTTTGTCCATGCATTTCTACCTGTCTAGGAGCAGGCTCCAGAGATTGCCTCCGACACAAGCCTCTGTCAGCATGTAGAGACACACGGCGTCTTTAAAGGTTTGATGGAGCCTGGACGTCAACACGGATTAAGGCAACAGTTTAAAAAATATACATAAACATACAAATGCGCCACGTGATTACAATCGCTGTCGTAGTTTTGATTACCTGACGATGAACGGACAACGAGCCTCCATCAGGATCCGTCTCTCTCTGAGCACGTGTTCCTGGCGGCGGCTGTCGAGAACCAGCCTCTTCCTGAGCACCCTCATGGCGAGGGGAGACGTGACGCCGCTCCTCACCTGGACCTGGAAGAGAAGGGACATTATAGAAACATTGGATCCTAAAGGAGACGCAGAACCCGTGTCACCGCGCATAAGCTGCCGTCCGCTCACCAGGTCTACGTGACCCGTCTCCCCCGCGGCCAGATTACAAATCACCTGGAAATCGCTCAGGGTTGTTCCTGCGAGGAGAGCGGCGTCCTTCTCTAATCTGCAAAGAGGGGAAAAGAAAGGAGAGGGAGAGGGCAGGTCGCCTGGGGCTTGGGTGTTACCGAGTGAGGATAAGGAGAAGAAAAGCCATACTCCGTTCGGAAGTGGTTGCTTTTCTGCACGCTGCTGCTGTCGTCCATCAACCCAGCGACAACATATTTGAAAACCCTAGAAAGAAAAGAAAAACGATAATAAAAAACTTCTGGTGCCAGATCTCAGAAAGAATTTGCACTTACATTCAAATACTATTAGATGTGTGTATTTAACATAAACCCCTGGATTTTCCAAATTATTTTATTTTTTCTTCTTCTAATGAGTGGCATTTTTTTCAGACAGACAGACAGACAGACAGACAGACAGACAGACAGACAGACAGACAGACAAACAGACAGACAGATAGATAGATAGATAGATAGATAGATAGATAGATAGATAGATAGATAATAAAGAAATAAGAATGAGAAATATCACAAAGAAAACTGTGCTTAACTGTACACAAAGGAAATATGGCAATATACACGAATGAACAAATATATCCTAAAAAATAAAAGAAAAATATTAAAAAATAAAAAAACAATGACCCCAAAAATAAATAGAAACATTTAAAATAAGCTATAAATAAGCTAATGAAATAAACCTGACAGTGAACCAGAAATATAACTCTAAAGACACAAAAAAATGCTAATGTAAAATAAATATATAAATAATGTCAAAATAAATCTGACAAAAAAATAAAAAGAATCCTAAAAATGTAAACAGTAAACTTACTCTCTGTCGATGACCAAACATGTGACATCACTGGCCGCCATCATGTTCACAGTCCGCACGTCCTCTCTGAACAGAGACACAACAGAGTAAGTCCGTGAAGGGAGTTCCATTTGGGTCTACATTTAAGTTTTAAGTCGATAAAACGCAGTAATCTGCCAACATTTTTGCCAAGCCAAAAACTATTAATTTAAAGTTCATTATTAACATACTACAAGATAAAGGTTATTTAAAGTGATTAATAATTATTTTTTTAAATAACTTTTCAAAAGACTATATTGTTTATTTTCATGTGCGTACATAGACATGGAGGTTGCATCACAAATATTATAGAATAAAATATGTATCCTCACAATCTAGTTATTTTAAGAAGTAAATGTGTTTCCCTATCCACACAGTACATATTAATACAATATAAACACAGATGTTCTATTAGAATATGATCATTTATTTGTGTCAATTAAAAAGCTGGTATATTACATTTTTTATTACTGATAATTTGATCCTTTAATGTCTGATGGAGTCTGTCAAGCATAACCAACTCACCCCGTCACTGATAACAGATAGAGAAAAACGTTTTTTAAATGCATTCTTTATAATTAAAAAAAAAGTTAATTATTTATTCATGTTATTTAGTGCTAATTATTAGTTAATGGATTTAAAATTAATGACATTTTTTGTGTGTGTCAACTATTTAGGATGACAACCCACCGGTCACAAGTAATGCATGGGTAATGGAGAGCCTCAGGCTTTTGTGCCTGAGGTGGGAGAATGTGTTTTCTGGGAAGTTTAACATGTGTATATTAAACAATGAAATGTCAAAAAATGTATTCCTTGTTATACAAAATTCTGAAAATAGAAAGGCCAAATGGCACCCATCTCATGGAACGACTCAGTAGGTGACAGTAAGGGAAGTGTTTTTTTTATCTGAGCAAACAGTATAGATGATCCCCCTAGTACAAGAAGTTATTGGAATTGATATTAGTATCATTAGTAGAATTATTCGCTTAACTACACTTTGAATTTAGTCACAGGAGAATTCACTGTTCCCTTGATTATTAACAATTATCAGGAAATAAAGAAACGGTATCACGGAGAATAGCAAACGCAGAGTTGCACACTATTGGAACATATGCCTGACGTCTTGCAGTCCTGGTGGAGTTGAGATTTCTGCTTTTCGAACCTCCTCGGTGGTATTTCAATTATACAGCACGAGCGCCGCGTGAAAGTGAATTAGTGTGTGGTACCCCCACAGGGCCTTTTCCCCAAACCACCGGCCACTGGAGAGCTGGCCGAGGAGGAGCGGCTCTTCGCAGCCACACTTGCTCTCCATCACTTTCACCTAAAGAGAGAAATGGGGGGAAGGAAGGTAAAAAGAAATCAATATGAGCACCAGGACATAAAAAAAAAGGTTTTAAAAAGTAGCATGTGTCCCGTCCACTTTCTGAAGCTTGTTTCTTTTCATTTTTTCCCCTTAGAAATGAAAGCTGTACCTGGCCTTTACTTATGATGTAGAAGGTGTCTCCGGTGGCCCCTTGTCTGATGATGTAATCACCTTCAGAGTAGTGGGTCTGTGAAGATACACAGCAAAAGGATAAATTAAACAGGGAGCGACCCCCCAACCCCTAAAAAATAGAAGGCTATAACAAATTACATTTAAAGCCGGCTAGCCCAGAATCCTCGAGGATTAATCATCATCAGAGCACGTATTCTCGTAATTGATTGTACACAAACAGCGCTGTGCGTAAACAGTCGTGTTTGGATTTGGACATGTATAAGCCAGACTTTGGATTTTGTGCCTTCGTGGTGCATCAGATATATTGGAGACCGGAATCGATACCTCCTCCATGAGATCAGACATGTGCATGAGTACATCTCTTGGCAGCGGCTGCAGGAAGGGAACGCTGCACAAAAAGGAGACATTCCAGGTTATCCTGCCCACACACACGCGCACACTTTCACATTGTTTATGTATGGGGTCCTAAAGGGGCTATTTGAGTTCAAAATACATATAATTCCATAAAAAAAATTGTTTGATCATTTCAATGGATTATAAAAATAAATCCATTAAAATTGAAAAAATATATAATAAAAATGATATTATTATTTTATTATATAATTTAAAAAAAAATCACATATATAATTATATTAAAAAAATAAAATTTCCTTTCCCTACAATCCCTTGATCTTATCATTTTAAATGTAAATGAATGGATATTATTCTCCCATTTATCATTTACTGGCTATTTGTAATTTTCAATGGCTCATTTTTCTTGTTTTCTCGGTTCTGGCACGAGCATTTATCACACGCACACGCACATTTATCTATTTCCCATTTTCCTCACAGCTTATATGACAATAAGAAGGTTGTGGAATAGAAGTGTTCTTAGATGTATGGGGAACACTCACTGGGCATAATGCAAATGGAAACTACACGGTAGATATATGATGAAATCATCAAATAGATCTTTTTTCATTGACTCGTGCCATTTTTAGGACCCGTAAATCAACAGGAGAAATACAGTCAAACAACGAATAGAAATTACACTTTGTGGGTTTTCGTGTACGCCTAGGAATATTTAAAGGTCCCGATCTTTATCCCAACGCTAGCATTTAGATAAAGATCTGGTATTCTGCTCTGGCATTCACCTGCTCAGCAGCTCCATGGAGCGAGTGAGGCTCCTGAGACCCGTCTGCATGAGCAGGGACTGGAAGCTCTGACGCTCAATAATCCACAATCTGCTGTCCGTTAGCGCTGAAGAAGGAGAGGGAGGCAAAAGAAACAGAGAATGGGGAAAGACCAAACGGATGACGCGATGGGAGGATGGGAAGAGGAAACACCTTCCAGTGTACTCTGTGAGGAGGTGCTGGGTGAGCTTCATCCGGGGCGGCGCCATTTCGCTGTTTGCCGAGGCATATTAAAACATGAAAAGAAGCTCAGCAATAATTAACAGCTTAATAGCAACAACAGCAAGAAGCTTTAATGTATTAATCACAGTTATAAAGAAAACTTGAGTAACTTTAATCACAAGATTGGGAAGCGTCTGCTTGTGTGTGTATGCCCCTACATGTGCAGTGAGTTACAGGAGTACACCTGGATTTGGCGTTAAAAAAAGGGCAGGGTGGAGGTGACGGTTGGAGACAACCGACAGTGGAAAAGTACTGAAAAATAGAGGCTTCGACCAAGCCCCAGGTAGCGCCTAGCAGGTATAGCCTAGGCTGATGGGGTAGTTTTTATTTAGGCCTGCTTATCTCTCTTCAAGCAATTTTGACCTTGCATTCTGTCTTTTACAGATTTCGTATATATAAAAAGAGATTTATTGATAGTGAATCTGTTGACATCCAAAGTTAATGTTAATAACACCTTTATTTCATATACGTGACTTATTTACTTTGTTTTAAACCCAGTTCCAAAAAAATAAAAATAAAAAAAAATAACTCGACTGACATCACCTCTAGTAGTACTGTCCAACTGAAACTTGTCGCATGAGTTGAACATTTTTAATGCACCCCATCGAATGGTCGCGGAAATTCCGCACCTGAGCACGCCACAGCTTTTCGGAGAGGAATCCGACTCTCCATAGGAATGGATGGAATTCCTGTTTGTTCTTGTCGTTTGCGGTATTCGGTGTGAAGTACATTACATTACATTACATTTCGTCATTTTCGGAACGGAACGGAATGCTAACCAGGAGACATTTGATATACAGTATATTCCATTTCTCTGTCATAACTTATTTTGATTGGAACATATTTAATTTCAGTACAAGATTTATCTGTCTATTATGTCTCTTCCCCATTATAGCACTGGAGTCATGGTGTCAGAAATTATTAATGATTCTGCAAATGGAAAAGTGTGTCCCTTGTACAGTCAGGCTGGTTTCACCAAAGCACAATAAGCTGGGATACTGATCGAAATCGTTTGATTTTATATTGTGCATGCCGTTGTTTCTTTCCCATGTTTTGGATTTCATACACTTAGTCTGAAAATAGGATATTTCGGTATTTTCTGCGGCGCGTCATAAACTTAAATCAAGACTTGTTTTGACCAGGAGCTTTATAACAGTCGGAATGAGGCGGACATCGGGAGGGAGAAGCTTACTGACGCTTTGAAATAGTGACAATAGCGGGGGGTGGGGGATAAAGGAACAGTGTCCGTGAAAAGAACCAAGAGAAGGCTTCAGCTAAAGGGACACGGAACAAAAGACAAAAGCGTGCGTGTGACTGTTGCTGCAATCAGAGCAAATACACCCCAGAAGAGTGAGTTAGAGGAGGCTGACTCAGAGGAAGGTACACTATGTACCTTAACAGAGGACGACTATTGAAAATATATGTATACAAATGTAAAAAAAAAATGGCAGAAGACGGAATAAGAAAGGCAGCCTGGCAAGGACGAGGCGGAGGAAAGGAATTTTTCAGTCTGAACTGATCCTGTCCATTTCCGCAGCCTATTTACTTGTGAAACCAGGTCAGATGCCAGTATCGGTGTCTGGGAGCCGAGTTTTCCCACAGGATCCTGAGATCTGATGCTGGAGGGAGATGATAGCACACTTTCTATGGTTTAAGGAATAGCCCCCTTACACTCCTGGAACGAATTATGGTCCGACCGTCAAAGCAGCTTTTTAAATTCCTAACGTCCTGCAAAATTGTTATTTGAAAAACATGTTAACGAAAATTCACTTTCCATCATCGATTTAGTCAACATTGTGTGGAGGAACCGGCAGTCGGCCGCTGCTCAATAAAAAATAATGTGTTTTGGAATTCCCCACATCTCAAGAGAAGCGCGTTTGAAGATGTGGGGGTATTTTTGATTTCAAATTCCACTGATGTCTTCGGTTACAACCCGGCCTCAAATCCGGTCTCAAACAAGAATGATCAAATGAGAAAGCGTAGGGGCAGCCTTGGTATTTCAGTGTGTCGTATTAACACAAGTGGCGCCGGCGACCAACATACCCGTTACGGTGTAGCTGTGGGTGCAGTCGTACAGCAGCGCCAACTCTCCAAACACGTCTCCCGGGTCAACCGTATACAGCTTCTGGCCGTCCTTTGTCACATCCAGTTTTCCATCTGTAAAAAACGGAAACGCTTAGTGTAGTAAACCTGTACATAATCATCATGTACATTTATTAATCGGCTCTTTGGAATACTCAATTCAGATTGGTCAGTAGCGGCAATCAGCTGTCAGTTATTTCTGAATAATGATCGCCGTTTGTAAATAATGGCCGTTGTCACAGGCAACCATTTAATGATATACAAGGGCATAGTAGTTATTAAATATATATATATTTTTTAATTATTATTATTATTATTGAGTCTTGATCTTACAGTCTTACATAACTTTCGTTCTTCAATTAACCAAGATTCTTTCAACACGATTTGGAGTTCCATGCCTCTCCAAGGGTTGGGAATGGGTTTTTTTTTTCACTTCTAGAAACCTTGTCACCCAGCAACATCCCTACGCTTCAGCTTGATTCACACCTAGTCCACCATCGCATCATTTAATAACTTCACGGATCCAATTTAAAAAAAACAACTTCCGGTCGCAGTGTCGTGTCGCTTTTCCGACTCTCCAAAGGAATGAGTGGACTTCGGTTTTGTTATTGTCGTTTGTCATATTCAGTGTGAATCAGGCTTGACTCCTCCCTCCATCTCTACTTTGTTGGCCCAGAAGTAATCAAATAAAATCAACGTCTCACCATCTAAGACGTAAGCCACAGCCCCCTTGGTCCCCTCCTGAATGACACGGCAGCCCTGCTTCACGGTGCTGGAGCACATGCTGTCCAGCGCCGCTCTGATCTGCCCGGCGTCCAAGTTCCTCAAGAGGTCGCTCTTCGAAAACGACTCCTCTATGAGCCTCAGCGAACTGGGGGAGTAAAAGCGGGACACATTCCATCAGGTGATGTACGCATGATGTTAAACGCCATTCGACGATGAAGAAGAAACATGAAAACAAAACGTATCTTTATTGATTTTGAGACATGCAGGAACCAAGTAATGAGCCTTGTGTTTTTTTTGGGGGGGTTTGTTTGTTTGTTTTTTTCCTTTCAGAAATGCATGTGTGAGCTGGAGCAGCTGAACACTGACTGGATGACTGTGCTCCTGTGCTCTTACTCTGGGCTTTTGCTGCAGCTTCTGTGCACTGCCGCCGTGGGACCCGGCGGGTGCACGGGGACCGGTTCCGAAATGATGGTTTTCCTTCGGGATTTCTGCCTCTCCTCTCCCTGCGAGGAGCACCCTGGCCACAACACGGGGAGGTTTATTCTTTAAGGTCAGGTGCACGGTTATATGACCACAGCAGATAAGAGGATGCAGTGGGAAAAATAACTGGCCGTGCCTGGGTCGGGCGAGGAGGCTCCCGGGAGCGGGGCCGTGGCTCGGTGGCGATCCAACTCCCCCTGAAGTCTCCAGATGAGCTCGTCCTTGGTGTCCAGCTCCAGCTCCAGCTCGTCGATGAGCGTGTCCCTCTGACGGAGCTCCTCGATCTTAAGCTGCAGGGCGAACTGGAGGTCTCGAAGTGTACCCATTATACCTGGAATGAAAGCACACGGGACGCAGGAAACCCATTGAAAGCAATCTCTTTCAAACACAAGCCGAGGACAACCTTGAGAAACCATTCATCTTCTGCCTCTACCAGTACAATCGTGACATTGGCTTATAGAAGAGTGCAATCAGGAATTCCTCACATTTCGTTCTGGCTATTGATAACTGTTGGAGAACATCGGTATCCCCAAAAATGTATTTAAACTCGAAACTAAAGGTGGCAAGACAGCCACCCCTGGCCAGCGTCTTCACACTGTTCTTCCTAGACGCTGCGATGCACTAAAAGTGGATAACACATCAGAAACACTGTATTCCTGCTCATGTGTGTGGAAAAAAATATATATGTAATGTGGAGGGGAAAAACGATTGTCGAAACGAAATTGTAAAGATCTCTGACATTTTTTTTTTTTAAATAGAAATAAAAAGTTTCTACAGAGGAACTCGCCAAAAAAAGAATGTAAAGGTGCAGCGCGGTGTTAATACAAACAGCCCTTACCTCCACACACTCACGGCGACAGTGTGACCGTCTCCTCACCTCTTTCGTGGGGGTTGCGGGGTCCCGAGCAGCTCCTCCGCCCCGACCTGCAGACGGAGCCGCCCGGTGCAGTCTCCGCGTCCGGATGAAGCGGAGGATGGAGCAGGTTCTCCTCCCGCACGCACTGGACTCGGCGGCGCCACGTGACCGGCACCGGAGCTTTGGAGGCATTACCGACCGTGCAAAATGAATGCCATGATTCCGTGTGGTTATGAAACGAGGAGAAAGGAAATAAGGATAAATAGACAAATGAATAAATGAGCATATCAATAAATAGATAGATAAATGAACAAATAAATAAATAGGTAAGCAAACAAACAAATTAATATATTAATAAAAAAAGGCAAGGAAATAAATAAATAAATGAACAAACGAACAAATAAATAAATAAATAGATAGATAGATAAAAATAAATACATAAATGAACAAACAAACAAACAAATAGATAAGTAAGTAAACAAACAAATCAATAAATAATAACCCTTATTTGTAGCACCTACATACATGCAACTCAAAGTTACATAGAGGAATACAATCAAATAATAATACTAATACCAATACTACTTCTACTAATACTAATAATACTACTAATACTAATAATAAAGGCAAACAATTAAACGGTTTTAATTTTTTATAAAAAAGTTAATAATTTACTCAATTTCCGTTTTGAGTCAACAATTTAGACCGTTACATGAAGGATCAATTTTCATATCACATCAGCACGCGTAATAAGCCCTTTGAATGATTCCTAATTGAATTATTTTATTTAAAAAAAAACACACTCGTCATTTTATAATTACATCAAATTATGGGGATCAAATCTCCCCATCTAATAAAAAAAAAAGCAACGTTTTTTTTTTTAATAAAATAAATCGGAAAATCAACAACAATATATCAACAATATATTTCCGTTTGCTGCTATTTTCGCCGCCAATTTTCTCTGATTGGTATAATTTCGTTCACTAAAAAGAAAAGGATCAAAATCAATTCTCAAACAGTCGTCGAATAGTTGCCGCGGGAATAGTCGAATAGTCTCGTTGCGCTCCCGCTTTCTGGGGCTTTTTCCCCAGTTGCAGTTACACACTCCGACCGGCTGGTGGCGCCGGCTCATACCGGGAGAAAGGAAACTGATCGGATCCGCGCTCCAACATGGACCGTTGACGGCATCCTGGTGGGCAGGGTTTTTATCAGGCAATTAAAAAATAAAAATAAAAAAGTTACTCTTCTGGGTTTCATGTCAGGTCTGCGCGCTACCTGCTACCGACTATAATAATATATATAACACAATAATAATCAAAATGATTCTAACCGTGAAACTGCTTCAAGGAAAAGAGTGCAACGTGCAGGTAAGAGTCACCACGCTATCGCTAGCTCAGCTAACTGCTAGCCGCTAGCCCAGTTTAGTATTTGGAGGCCGGTGGCTGTTCAGCTCAGACAGCGGTGGATCTGAGTGTTTGTGAATCACCACCCCTCCCCCCCTTTTTTGACAGTAAAATGTGATTTAACAGTAAAGTCGGTCTTCGTAGATGTGACAGACTATGGCCACACACACACACACACACACACACCCCTGAACTAGCTTTAAATCCACCGTTATGGAGGCACTTGAGGTGTCTTAAGGTGACTGTCGCGTTTCTAGTAGTCACGTTCAACCGTAGATCAGAGGCTGGACTACAATGCTGATCCAGATCTTTGGAGAATTTGAATTGAATGTTTGCTCAAAGACATTTGTTTAGCGTCCAGGAGACCAGCGCGATGACGAAAAACAAAATGATCGACTCACAATCATCAATTGAGGTATCAGTAGTGAAGATCAGATGATGCCTTTGGGACCTCCAAGAGTACCAGTGTAGAAATGTTTCCCTTGTTGGTGGGGGAAAAAAACACATATCACCTAAATTAGCTGGATTCTGAAAACCGGTACAGTGTTTTAGACACAGCATCCTTTCATACAGTGGAGACCATAAACAAACTCTTCTTGCCTCATTCCCATCGCAGGCTTGCTCAACCAGGACGCTGATTCATAGACAGACGGCTTATTTAACAGGGGAAAGCTGAAAGGCCTCTTGCAAGAATTACATTTCTGATGTTTGGCGAATGACTCCTGCGGCTTTTGCTGCCGTTCCAGGTCACTGAAGACGATAAAGTCTCCACGGTGAAGGAACTTGTGTCGGAGCGTCTTAACATACCAGCGAACCAGCAGCGGCTGCTCTACAAAGGGAAAGCCCTCGCAGGTGCATTAGTGTCATGACTTCCCCGAACGTGCATTCTGTGTGTGTGTTATTTCATTTTGAGTTGCTTACTCAAACTGCTTTTCTTCTCTCAGACGAACACAGATTGAGCGATTATTCCATCGGCCCGGAGGCCAAATTGAACCTAGTAGTCCGGCCGGCCGGCGAGAGGACTGCGGCTGCTGGGATGGCGAGCAGCAGCAGCACCGGTCCGCAGGAAGGCGTGTGGCAGACTCTGTCCACTGTGCTCGCCAAACACTTCAGTCCTGCAGACGCAGCCAAAGTCCAGGAGCAGCTCATCAAGGTACTTGAGCCTGAAATCGGCAATATATTTTTGTCTGTCCTCAAATTTTATCTGTGATTTCTGGGATGGGATCCTTCAGTTGGTCTCTATGTACTTTGGAAATATGGATGAGCAGTCGGGGTGCAACTGATCACTTGAGTCACGGATCAGATCATTTTTCAGATAAGCAAAAAAAAAAAGGGGGGGGGGGGGAGACAAATTGAACTTTGCATTCCATTTATTCTGTAAAACACTTAAAGCAACAAACCTTTGCCTGTGGTCTTAAATGAAAACAACATTCAAGATGTCCAATGTTTAAATATAATCTTAAAATATACAAAATATTCAATTCTCAATTGTTTAAGTGCAATATAATACACACGCTGATACCTTCTTCCTTTAAACATGGTAGTGAATTTAAAAAAAAATACAATTAGCGCCGCCCCCAGTAACTGAATTTAAGAAGAAGAATCTTTAATTGTCACACAACACACCACACTAAAACACATGCATACACACACATGCACATGCTTTGGATGGTGGCTGGTGAAATGAGGCCTCTGCATTTGACCCATCCTGGCTTGTCCTTCCTCCGGGGGGGCAGCCGCCAGGAGCAGCATTCGTCGACGCGCCCAGGGACCTGGACACTGCCAAGTGTCCATCACTGGTCAGACAAATTTAATTCCAATAAGAAACCAGTATCATATTTAATTTGTCATGTTTATAACTTAAACTTCACGAAAATATGTTCAGAATTAAGCGAATTACGAAGTAGCAGCAACACAGCGCAATGTACCGTAAACCAATCATTGCTTCTGAGTAAAAGACAACACACATCTGTCTTGTCTATCTTCTTTTCACTGCAACTCTGCAGTGAGATTTAGGGAAATACTACTTTAAAAAGTAACAGCAGCAGTAAAACTTTATTTCACTATGATGGTTACATTTTGCAATTGATCCGCGGTTCACATGCGTGCCAAACCGTGGGGGGAGATCCGTACTGATCCTGGATCAACTACGGTCCGTTACACTGCTATTGAGCTAAAGAGATGGATGGATGGCTAGATGGATGGAGGTGGTGGTGGCGATAGTGACGCTGCCCGTTGCGGTAGCCTGCGCCGGCACTACGGTCGACTTCACACATTGTAGTATTTTTTTCCATTTTGTATCATAATGTCCGCCAAAAAAGCATCGACAGTTACCTCTTACGGCTGCGATGCACTCGTGGATATAAAAACTTCCCTAGAAGAACAACTTTGGGACTTCCGTGGAACTAGAGTGACCGACTGAAATTTGACGCGCAAAACACTCTCATCAACATCATCATCATCATCATCATCATCATCAACAAAAATGGAGCTGCTGTTCCACGAGCGGGCCCACGGAGAAAGCACTGTGGTAAACGAGGAGGCATTCGGGTCAGAATGAGGACGCAACCTTACCGCCCACCTCTGCCAGGCATGGCTGAACCAGCTGGATGAAGCCATTCGTCCAACCGAGTCCTTCTCCGTGTTCCGCGGCGGCAGATTGGGGGAGTCGGGGAAATCCAAAGGTAGAGTCGTCTGCCTTATGGTAAACAACCGCTGGTGTAACCCCAACAACACCAAGTCTCTCTCCCGCTCCTGCTCGCCGAACCTGGAACAGCTGACAATCTTATGCCATCCATTTTATCTCCCCCGGGAATTCAGCACGGTTATCATCACAGCCGTTTATATTCCACTGCAAGTGGATACCGACGCAGCACCGTCGGACCTGTATGATGTATGTGCGGATTTCAAAACAATCCCGACACGGCTGTGGTGGTGACTGGGGACTTTAACAGGGCAAACCTTAGAAAAGTTCTGCCTAATTTCTACCAACACATCACATGTACCACCAGGGGAGATAGAACTTTGGACCACTGCTTCACACCTTACAAGAACGGATACAAGCCCGTGCTCCCTGCTTTCGGGAAATCAGATCACGCCACGATTTCGCTGGTTCCCGTTTACAGGCCTCTGATCGCACGAGAATTAGTGGTGACGAGGGAAGTGAAGCGGTGGACGGACCAATCAGAGGCTGCGCTTCAGCACGCCCTCACTGACGTAGACTGGGACATGTTCCTATCAAGTTCAAGTGACGTCAGCGAGTTTACGGACGTAGCGGTGACCTTTGTGGCTACGGTAGCGGACAGCATCGTTCCCACGGTGAAAGTTTGGATATTTCCAAACCAGAAGCCGTGGGTTGATAAATCCACTCTGCTCTCTGAATGCTTGCATGGCCGCTTACAACGACGGTCTTGTATCCAGAAATATGGACAGTTACAAAGCGGCGTCATACAATCTGTGGAGCTACAGATGCAGCAACGGGACACCAGACGCTTGTGGCAGGGGCTGCGGAATATAACAGACTACAAGAGCAGCTCCTCCCCAGCCACGAGTGCAGACGCCTCCCTCTCCAATGAACTGAACTCCTTTTTTATGCGCGGTTTGAATCTGGCAACAGCACCGCTAGCTGGCTAATTGGAGTTACACCGGTGGGGATAAGCGCGCACTTTCAGTGTCTGAGCATGACGTCAGGAGGGCTCTGATGCGGGTGAACACCAGGAAAGCTGCGGGCCAAGATGGCATATCTGGATGAGAACTGAAGACCTGTGCTAACCAGCTAGCCCCTGTGTTCACTACAATATTCAACATCTCCCTGGCTGAATCAGTGGTCCCATCTTGCCTCAAGAGGTCCACCATCGTTCCTGTCCCGAAGATCGCCTCTCCTGCCTGCCTGAATGACTACCGTTCAGTGGCCCTCACCTCGGTGGTCATGAAGTGTTTCGAGAGGCTGATTAAGGATCATATCTGCGCCTCCCTCCCCCGCACCTTGGACCCGTTGCAGTTCGCGTACCAGCAGAACAGATCCACAGATGACGCGGTTTCCCATGTACTGCACACCACGCTCACACACCTGGATGGCCGGAAGGGGGCCTATGTGAGATTGCTGTTCATCAATTATAGTTCAGCTTTCAATACCATAGTTCCCACCAGACTGGCTGTCAAGCTGAAGGAGCTCAGACTGAATACTCCGCTGTGTGCCTGGATCCTGGACTTCCTCTCAGCCCGGCCCCAGGTGGTTAGGGTGGGGAAGCACATGTCCAGCTCCCTCACTCTGAACACAGGATCCCCCCCCCCCAGGGCTGCGTCCTCAGCCCCCTCCTGTACTCTCTGTACACACATGACTGTGTGGCCAGGTCCAGCTCCAACACCATCATCAAGTTTGCTGACGGCACCGTTGTCGTGGGCCTGATCACCGACGGGGATGAGAAGGCCTACCGCGAGGAGGTGGCTGACCTGTCACTCTGGTTCCAGGACAACAGCCTCCTCATGAATGTCAGCAAAACTAAGGAGCTGATTGTGGACTTAAGGCGTGGATTACAACCGAGGACGCATGCGCCCTTGGTGACTAATGGACTTCTGTCGACAGGGTGAGCAGCTTCAAGTACCTGGGAGTCCACATCACAGAGGATTTAACATGGACTTTACAAACAGACACTCTGGTGAGAAAGGGGAGGCAGCGTCTTTACCACATCAGGCAGCTGAGGAAATTCCGGGTCTTGGTGAGGATCCTCCCCCTTCTACTGTGGAGCAGTGGAGAGCATCCTGACAGGCAACATCACTGCCTGGTTTGGGAACTGTACTGCTCAGGACAGGCACGCCCTTCAGAGGGTGGTGCATTCAGCCCAACGTACCACTGGAACTACACTCCCCTCCCTGCAGGACTTATACACCAGGAGGTGTAGTAGCAGGATCATGAAGGATCCTCATCACCCCAACAACAGACTGTTCCAGCTGCTGCGGGTGGGCAAGCGCCTCCGCAGTCACACAGCGAGGACAGAGAGACTGAGACGGAGTTTCTTCCCGCAAGCCATAAGAACTGTCAATACTGACCTCATTAGGGGTCCTCACTGAGCCACACGCATAGGCTCCACTACCTTACTGTACTGTATGTAGCATACTGTACCACATACTGTGTCACTGTTCTGGGTTGTTCGGTGTTACCGTATTGCTGCGCCGTACTGTTGTATACTGTGCTGTATATCTCACAAACACTACCTTACTTTATTCACATGCCACTTTAATGTACATATCTGTATATACATAAATAGCCTATCCCATATACTGTCTATCTCATATACATAAGCCTATTCCCTTTATCTATTTTGTACCTCCACCCTGCATTACCCTTGAGTTCTTATTTTATTTTATTCTATATATTTTTATTTTATTCTATAGTATTTGACTTACTGCATTACGTTTTAGGAATCAGTTGGTCAAGTAGAAATTCTTAGGTAGCTACTGTGTTCAGTCTAGAACATATTGTATGTAATCACCGGGTGCGTTGCATTGACATTTCACTGCATATATGTATGAAAGTATGTATATCTATGTGACAAATAAACCTCTTGAATCCTTGAAATGGATAAGTGCCTTATTCATCACCAGAGGGAAACTGCGAAACAGCTCACATCAGACCAATTTACAATAAAAACAAAGCAATAAATTTTTTTAACAAATGGCAATATACAAACAATGTATACACAGTATACAACAAACAATGGACTTAAAATATCCTATGAATAAGTAAAACTCAAATTTTGAGTCAAGCGTTTTTTTTGTTTTGTTTTGACAGTGTGTATTGTAATAACAGGATAAAACGAACATAAGCTTACAAAATGCACAGGGATAACATTTCAATTATAAATAAGGAATCATAAATATATTTTTATGTGTGTGAATCGAAAATAAAACAACTAAAAACCGTGTGGAGACCAGGCACCAAGAGCGGGGTCAAGATTTTAACGGTACTACTACTACTACTCTTACCGATACTGCTTATCGATCTTGTGCTTTAACAGTACTCTTATCGGTTATTTTTAAGAGAGAAGCTAAAACACATTAAGAGCAGAGTTAACATTGCTTTATTTTCTGTGCATTACACATGAAGAGGGTGAGATCAGGGTGAGGGTCACTGAGAAACTGTCCCCATTACGCACGGTTTTGTTCCATACAAACTTGTCTTTCCATGAGCAGACGTAAAATAAATACCACCCCCCCCCCCCGCGCTCCGATTAGTAAAATATATGCATTGAACAGCTGAATCCGATTAGACTGAAAAATTTTGGGTACAGCCCTAGCATGCATAAATGTGTGAATACTGTATGTAGTCTGGGTTACGAAGCAGAACGGATATGAACAAGAAAACTATTTACTTTGCTTCAAAAATATGTATCGCTTGCAACACTGGTGAAACAGTTCTAACAAAAGAGACATGAAGCAGAACTATATTAAAATAACTGATTACTCCTTACCTCACCCCTCCTCAAGGACTATGAACGTTCACTACGACAGCTCAGTCTGGACGACATCGAGCGTCTGGCTGGGCGACTGCTTCACCCCGACAGCGAAGGAATGGACACCTCGTATATGGACTGAAACCTGGCCATGGAGGATGCTGCTTTTCGTCTTTTTTGTCAGTGGAGAATTGCTCAACGCTGGGGGATGTGTACAGTGTTTAGGCAGTCAGGCATGAAAAATGCAGTATGAAGAGACTCAAGTTTGGCTCAGAATACATGGATAAGCCTGACTGTTTATTATTTGAGCAATAGTTTTCTTATCCAGCTCTAAATGGCTTGGATGAGAAAACTTGGCAAAAAATCTTTTTTTTCTGTTATTGTGTTTTGTTTTTTTTTGTCTTTTTTTAAGTCTTGATGTAAACCTTGAGGATGAAATCAGATTTCATGACAAAGGAATCCCATTTGGTTTTCATGTGTTCCCGGCGATGGAAGTTCCAAAGGGACACTCACTTCTGTCTGAGGATATTTATTGGTTTTGTCTGCGCTGAATGATGTGTTTTCTGTGACCCATCTGTGAGGTCATGTCTGTTTTAACTGGTTATTAACTGGTGACATTGTATGATTTTGTAAATACCATGTTTATACGCAAGCATTAAAGCTAAACAAAAAAAATATTTTTTACGTTTCCTGCTTCAGGGTGATGGGGTGGTAGTGTGAGTGTGTGTGTGTGTGTGTGTGTGTGTGCATTTTTTTTTTTTTTTTTTTTTACAAAATAAGCAACCATTGAGTTGATGTAACAGTGTATAATTTGAAGTATTCCATAGATTGATTTATGCTGTTTGCTTACATTTTACATAATATTTACAATTCATAATTTGGCAACTTACAATCCGTACATTTTGTTTACAATTTACATTTTGTATCAAACCTATTGTAGATCAGTCAAAGCGAAACCTTCTCTAGGAATAAGTAGCATTGGAAGAGTAAGATCTTTTTTTTTTTTTTTTTCCTTCTGATTATAGTCTGAAACAAAAAATAGCACGGTCACGATTATGACATCTGACTTCATAACTAGTCGTATGAAAAAAAAATAGATTTAACTATTGTATTTGTAGATATAAAATAAAACGTAATAAGAGTAACAATACATGAAAACTTCCAGTGCACTTCATGTTTGTTGCAACATTTCTCATACTAATAATGTATTATTAATAATTATCGTTATAATTGTGACAGCTCTAGGAAAGATGTATAGAGAACTGCTTCATAATACAGTATAACACATTGAAATTTGAAACGATTACGTTTCCGTGGACCTGGTAACACAATGATTGACACAAACGTGAACCTATGACCGGAAGGGTAACAGCGAGATTCATATTGAACAGCCAATCATACAGCTCCAAAAGGTTGCCGGTACCGCCCACACAATAACGTCATAATTTAACTACTGGTGGTGATGGTGCTAGTCTCTAGAGGTGGATCCGTTTTGGGAAAGAATATGGTCTCTGTTTGGAACTAATTTGCGTCTATAAATTATGACGCGAATCTCTTCATAAGGAGGCTATTTTTCAATTAAAACGGGTAAGGGTGTAACGTCGCTCCGTTTAGCCGGCTAAGCTAAAGTTAGCCTGGTGCTAACAACCCGTTGGCTCCAACGTTAGCCGTCGCGAATGTTTTACGTTCCTCTCGTTTGCGCTCATACCACACAATGTCGGAGTCGTTCAGACTTAATCGGAGTAAATATTTGGTCATTCCTTTTGTTTCGCCTTAAGAGGGATGCTAGGTCCTTCCTAGACCACTTCCTTCCTGGGCGTTACCTTCTCTCATCAGGACCAGTCAGCCCAGTGGAAAGAAGCTGTCCTTCGTCCTAGCAACACATTTCCTAACACTGAATACATCCACAGGGATTATACGAACATGTCTAGTAAACTGATTGTCAATCTTCTTGATGCCGAGGACCCACCAGTTGATAAGCTTTAGTTTCTAGTCAGTTGAAATTTGAGAACATACCCAACTTCCCTTTTTCTCTTGTGTAATCAGAAGGTAGTATTTGATAATGTGTCGATTGCGTTAACAAATCCACGTCAACAACTTCTTTTTGCATTCAGATTACTTCCAGTGGAAGGATGGAGACTTTAATTCCCGTCATCAACCGGCTGCAGGAGGTCTTCCTCACAGTGGGGGCGGATGTCATACAACTCCCACAGATAGTGGTGGTTGGATCACAGGTCACTGGCATGCATCATCTTATACGGGTTATATAGTGATGGAATTTGTTATGCGAGTGAAACTAGTGATAAATCTAACCCCCAAAACACTAGATTGTGTTTAGGAATTTAGGAGTTCACGTCACACTTAACTGCAAAGTGGACTGCAACTGCAACTGGACTCATACTAAAAGGAGTGGGATCACAGAATTAATATGATTTTGCAGCTGGGGTTGGGGCAGATTACCAGTTAACAAATACAACGAAAACAGACCAAAATTTCCAAAATGTTGATTGAATTTATTTGCCTCTTTAATAAAATGTTGGCAAAAAAAAGCAAAAACTGAAGCAATTGCATGATTTCAATCTTTACATCTCAGATATATCTGATGAAGACATATGTTCTTGTACAACACTAAGACACCAAGCTCTGTTACTCATTTAAAATGAGAGCACAGATATTGTCAACAAGTGAATACCTACAGTTTTGAGTGGTGGATAGTCTTTAGAAATCCTTCAAATACTAGAGGTATGAACAGTTTTCACAGTTTGTCTATCAGGAGATGTTTAGCAAATAGCGAAAGAATAGCCTAGGAACCAGACATATCTATGAGTTCACGTTTCATTTGCTCTGCAGAGTACGTCTGGCCACCCTCCCATTCAAACAGATTTCCACCCGACCTTGACAGGGTTGGGCCAATCAGTCAGTCAATAACAATCAATAAGTAATCATTGAGAATGTAACAAATCACATTAGCCATATTTTCAAACATAGCCTGTAGTGTACAGTGCCTTTTGTAAAATGACTAGGTAATCCTCAATACCTACATGTAATGTAGTAATGTAAGTTACTACCCTGTTTGCAGCTAAACTTGAAAATGAAACCTGTGTTTTAATGTATTGACTGACTATGCAGGTGATTGTATTAGAGCAGTGTCCAAACCTCTGTACTGTCCATAATTTACAACCACAGAGCAGCGGAAAGAGCTCGGTGTTGGAGAGCCTCGTTGGACGGGATTTTTTGCCTCGAGGATCAGGAATAGTTACGAGACGACCTCTGGTGTTGCAGCTCATCAACGTGGCCTCTCTGCAGGACAGGAAGCACATGGAAAATGGTACACACAAATGTTTATTATAACAATTATGTTGAAGAGAACTGACATTCTGAATAGCGTTGTAAGCATTTCTCCAGTTTAATGCAAATGTTGGACTGTGTACTTCAAACATCTCTGAACAGCTCGAGTCTCTGGCAGCGCTTTACATGTAAAAAAAAAAAAGACCCGCTCCAATGAATTTCAAACCCTGGAATGTTGCTTATGCATGACAATGTAAATTACCACCACTAATGAGTGTTGCTAGAGGCTGTGATTATTTTTCTAACACTCGGCCTGTCCTCCTTCTCACTGCGTCTTTTCAGGAAACGGGGTAAAACAAAACGGCCAAAACAGCTATCCAGGTCTCTGTTTCTGCAGTCTATCCGCATGTGCTCCTTCCTTGTCTTCCCTTTCATTAATGTTGTGACATCTCTCAGATTGTCTTTGATTCCAATTTTTGTTAAGCATTATCCAAGTGCAACCTCAGTCTGGAGAGAAGAATTGCATTATTTGAATCTCCCGTCCTCTAATTAGAATTTCCTTTGAATATTTTAGAACTACATTTTTATCAGGTGACTTACTCTCACTCCTCTGTTTACTTAGGTATCAAAGCTGAAGAATGGGGTACATTTCTGCACTGCAAGGGCCAGGTATGCATGTGTGCAGAATGGAAAAGAATTGCTTTACTTTGTATGTACGTAGAGATATTGCCCAATAAATCATTCTTCCTTCTTTTGAAGACGTTCTCAGATTTTGCAGAAATCCAAAAGGAAATTGAATTGGAGACTGACCGCTCTTCAGGTGAAAACAAGGTAGGAAACACATTAATGATGTATGAGGTGATACAAAATGATGACTCATTTCAAGTATGGAAGATTTTATTGTATAGTTTTGTTAATTGTGTATTACGTGTATTTAAAGGTACAACGTAGTAATGTGTACATGTATAATAATTTGTTTGCTTGTTTATATTTATTTCGCTGTTCCATTGACCAGCGTTAGAAGAACCATCTGCTAAGGAGGAGCAGCCTCGTTTGGCAATGTTGGTTTTGTTTTTACAGCTTCCTTTAGGGGTCACTGTTTGTTGTTAATAATTGTGTGTTTTCCTGTCTGTAATATCTTTCAGGGAATCAGTCCCGAACCCATCTATTTGAAGATTTTCTCACCCAAAGTCCTAAATCTCACACTGGTTGACTTACCTGGTATAACTAAGGTAAGCCTGCCCACTTTTTACTTCATTTACTAATGTGTTTGACTCTTAACCCCATTACATTTTCACTTGTTTAGCCAGAAGCAGCACAGTTAAAAACAAAATCCTTGACATTATACTTAACTGGAGTCATTCCAGGTTCGTAGCAGAGCTTGTCTGCTGCTGTGTTTCACAGTAAGGTCAGCAGGTCAGACGCTTTCTGTCGTGGCTCCAGGTTCCTGTTGGGGATCAGCCCGAAGACATTGAAGCTCAAGTGCAACAGATGATCCTGTCCTTCATCTCCAATCCAAACTCCCTCATCCTGTCAGTGTCCCCCGCCAATTCTGACCTGGCCACCAGCGATGCGCTCAAACTGGCCCGGGAGGTCGACCCAGATGGTAGGCTGCTTTGTTCACGAACTGGACTCACTCTTTTGCACTGTTAAACATTTAGCAATGACATAACATGCATTACATGAAAAATAATTCTGCAATTACCATACCATAATTTCTGGACTATAAGCCGCTACTTTTTATCCACGCTTTGAACCTCGCGGCTTATCCAATGACGCAACTAATTTATGGATTTTTCCCGCTTTCACAAGCTTCATGCCGCCAAAAAAACGGAGCAAAAAACACATTATGTGACGGTGCTCAGTTTTTTGGCGGCATGAAGCTTTCATTAGACCAATAAAATTGCCGAACGGGTTAAGGGGAAAAATGTAACTGTTTAGATTAAATCAAGCGCGCTCAAACTTCCCATCATTTATGGTAGTCATTTCGTCACCCTCATCATGGCAAAGACACAAAGAAATGCAGCTTTCAAGTTGAAGGCGATCGATCTGGCTGTTGGAAAAGGAAATAGAGCTGCTGCACGGGAGCTTGGCCTTAATGAGTCGATGATAAGACGTTAGAAACAGCAGCTTGAGGAACTGACTCGGTGCAAAAAGACAACAAAAGCTTTTAGAGGGAAGAAAAGCAGATGGCCCGAACTAGAAAATGAGCTCGAAGACTGGGTCAACACAGAGAGCAGACGGCCGAGGTGTTTCAACTGTGCAGATCTGACTGAAAGCCAAAACAATCGCCACCGCAATGAAGTTTGAGGATTTTAGAGGTGGACCATCGTGGTGTCTGCCAGTGGGTCCTGACAGCGTGGAGCATTGTCAAAAAATACACTATCATCAACGGGTTTCGAAAGGCTGGACTGCTGCGTGTTGAAGAGGGCAGCATGAGCTCAGCGGGGAATTTGCCTCCGGATGAAAGTGACGAGAGGGACAATGAAAACGATCCAACATCGGATGAAGCATTTCTGAGGCTATTCAACTCCGACACAAGGAGATGACTTCAGTGGTTTCAGTGCGCAGGAGGAGGAAGATAGTGACCAATGACTTTCTTTGTAGGCTACTGTTTACCGCTATTTTTTTATTTTTGTTACAAGCCGTGTTTCGTTAAAGCCTGTGTAAACTTCATTTGTTTCAATGTATCGGTAGGCACCTGCGGCTTATAGACATGTACGGCCTATTTATGTTCAAAATAAAAAAAAAATTTAAATTCGGTGGGTGCGGCTTATATTCAGGACTTGCACTTTATAGTCCGGAAATTACGGTATTTCTTAAAATAGTGAATAGGATTTTATTTACCTCAAATGCAGAGGGTACCAGGCTTTTATTGGAAGCAGGCTTATATTAGAGGCGGGCTTTTATATCTAAAACCAAACCATATCAAAATTATTTCTTTGAATTTTCAATCAAATTTCCATCTGGGTGCCATGTTCCTCAAAATAAATACACCTAAAATAAAAACACCATATTTTTTATATCTAAGAGATTTCTTTATTTGTCATTCTTAGCACTCGCATATTTTTTGTTGTTCGGAGACACGGGAACTTGGATGCACAGGGGACTGGAGATTGCTCCCTTTCCATTACACAATTCACTCTCCTGATCCAAGGCGGAACGGAACGTCCCTTGGTTGGGTTGTCATTTCATACAAGTAGAAACTAACAAAAACAAATGGATCTAAAATAAAAACACAGGAAAACCGACACGGGAACCGGCACAGCGCGCACGGTGCACTGCTGGAGGAGAAAAGAAAAAAACTCTATTCCAATTCTCTTTTCAATAAGGAAAAGTCCTGTGTAACACTAATGTTAAATAAGCTTCTGTTTGTTGAGTTCACCACATATTTTGCCTCCCAGGCCGCAGGACGCTGCTGGTGGTCAGTAAACTCGACCTGATGGATGCTGGGACTGATGCTCTGGAGGTTCTTCTGGGTCGAGTCATTCCTGTCAGGCTGGGGATCATTGGAGTCGTAAACAGGTCTGTAGTAATAATATAATCATAGATAACTGACCTTTTATATGAACATAGTAAATCCTGAACTCTTAATAACGGGGATAAGAGCTGCGTATTAAAAATAAATGATATGTGCTATTTTACTTCGGTGGAGCTTTTGGCAGTGGTCACACCATTATTCAATGAATTGAATCATATTCATTGACATCGTCACAGTCGTCTGAAACGGTATATTATTATGTCAGCCTAGTTTGAAAGTTATAACATTAGTACATAGTTCACAGGATCAGTCAACAATAGTAGTGGTGCTTCTGTGCAGTCCTGCATTACTCTCCCCCTCCTTCTTTCTAGGAGCCAGCACGACATCAACACCCAGAAGAGCCTGGACGACTCACTGCGGGATGAGCACGCCTTCCTGCAGCGCCACTACCCGTCGCTGGCCTCACGTTGCGGCTCGCGCTACCTGGCCAAGACGCTCAGCCGGCTGCTGATGCACCACATCCGGGACTGTTTGCCCGACCTCAAGACCCGGGTGACCGTGCTGAGCGCCCAGTATCAGGCCCGTCTCAGTGGCTACGGGCAGCCTGTGGAGGACCACAGCGCCACCTTGCTGCAGATCGTCACTAAGTTCGCCAGCGATTACTGCAACACCATCGAGGGGACGGGGACACACATCCAGACCTCAGAGCTGTGAGTCCCCGCACAGGATGGGCAATGTGTTGTTTGCTGTTGCACAGCTCACATTTTACTTATGATGATTCTGTATAAATATAAATTTCAAGTATCTGTAATTAGGGATGTAACGGTATGAAATTTCACAATACGGTATGGTATCTACCAAAATACTGCAGTTAACAATATTTCTTTGTTTTCTGTATATTCAGTTAAAAAATAGTTTAAATTAAAAAACAAAAATATAGTAAAGCATCTGGCACGGCACAGCACAGGAAGGCGCTCGTTGGGGCTCTCAAATTCACAGGAGAAGCAAAATAAGCAACATATACTGTATATCATAATCTGACTTATTTGCAAAATTTTAAGGTGTAAATTAAATATATATATAGAAATAAATATTAAGAGAGAGAGACTTTTAAAAAAACCTTTAATCACAAAAGGTCATGAAAAATCAACACAGCAGCTGCACCTTGATCACAAAGTAATTAAACCCTAAAAATGTATAGATAAAAACAATAAAATTCATAAATTAAGAACAAGGGAATCATCCTGGACAGAGCAGAGTACCCCCTCCCCCCCCATTGCCCCAAACGCATTTAAAAATGTCCAATTGTCCAATCAGTTTCTAAAACTCAACCCTGCGACAAGCTGATAGCAGGCCAGTCATCATCAGGGCCCGGGTCAACTGACCCCTGACCCCTGACCCCAGACAGCGTTCTTTCTGGTCTTCCAAATGGTCAGTTTGGCCATTCCCGAGACAGTGTTTATAAGAACATGGAGAAACTTGTTTGACACTGTGTAACGTGGACCAAAGATAAAATGTTTAAAAGGAAATGACCTCCCCCAGCCCCCCAAACCAGCGCACCAACAATAAACACAGCCCCCCCGCAGCTGAGGACACAAAATAAAAAGATGCTGCAGAGTTTTCCTCCCATAGCAGAAGATACATCCCACCCCTGTGCTAGGATCGATGTCTGCCAGATACCCCTTTGTAGCTACTGCCTGTGTACAATCCTCCATTGCAGGTTACCCGTCCTTTGTCTATGGGACGCCTGTACGGGGTTCTCCAGCACCCTTTAGGGGAAGCTCCTGGGCCAAATAACTGGGTCCACCTCGACACCCGCACCCCTGCCAGAGAGTGTACGTGTGTCACTTTGGCGCAGGTGAAGTAGGCGTCTTTCTGACTGACTGCCTCGAACTCCCCGACCTTGGGAGTTCTGAAGATCAGGAGGCAGTCCTGCTCCTCTTCCCAGTCCACCGCAGCAGAGACCGTCAGTGAAGGACAGATGTACTCAGACTCATCATCCCATTGGTCAGAGGGAGGGCGCTGGCAGGGCAGCACAGACCTCACCCACCAGCCTGTGCAGCATTCTGGAGGGGCGGATTCCTGTCGTCTCCATTTGCCGCTCCACAGGAAGCTTCATTAGGAGTCCCAGCTTGACACACCCAGCTTTTATCAGTCTGGAATGTAGGCTGGGGGAGGAGAGGAGCCCAGAGTCCAAACAGTTCCCAAACAGTTGCTTCTCAAATAGCCACATGCCGGGAGGTGGCGTTAAGTCTATAGATCTTTAAGACCTGCCAAGACTGCAGCACTGACCGATAGTATTGAGTCAGGCCTGTCAAGTCCATCCCCTCAGTTGGCAACAGGTACAGATGCTTATAATAAACAAAGGTGCCCCGCCCTCCTGAGCAGCACCTTTGCCGTGTCCAGCCAACTGAGACCAATACTGTACAGGAACCTCTGTGCTGTCTAGAGTGGAAAGTCGTGACCCTGGATGATATGTTTATCAGCGCTTGTCCCCTCCCTGGACTGGTAGGTACAGGGCCGCTGCTCTGATCCAGTGCTGACCGGACCAGAAAAAGTCCACGATCGCCCCCTGGATCTCCTCGAGCAGGCCTCTGGGTGGATGTAGAACGGTCAATCTGTGCCACAAGGTCGAGGCAACCAAGTTATTAGCAACCAGTACCCTCCCCCTATATGACAACTGGGGTAGCAGCCATTTTCATTTAGACAGTCTGGCACACACCTTCTCCAGCACCCCCTCGTAGTTCTGCATCTGGTACTCCTCTGAGCCTAAAAACACTCCTAAGATCTTTATCCCGCTCCTCCCCCATCTCACACCCCCTGGTAAATTGGGAATTACCTTCCCCTCCCACTTTCCCACCTGCAAGGCCTCACTTTTCTCCCAGTTTACCTTAGTGGAGGAGGCCTTCTGGTAAAAAACATGGGTAGTTGATTAAAACCTGGATATCTTCCTGATTCTTTTCTTTCAAATATCTAAAAACAATTCAATAGCCAGGGAGTAGAGTTGTCCAGAGATGGGACAGCCCCCACTCAACCCCCCCACCCACCTTGATCATACATTAGGCTCCATTATATAGAATCCCCACATATTTAAGAAAAACCTCCCCAAAACCAAAAGCCTTTAAAGTTGAAGGTAAAAAGTCATGGTCCGTACAATCAAAGGCTTTCTCCTGATCAAGAAATAAAACACCAACATCAATTTTATTAAAATTACACAGGTCAAACAAATCTGTCAATAAAAACAAATTGTCCTTAATAGATCTGCCTGGTACACAATATGACTGGTCCTTAAAAACAAAGACATCTGAAATACCTTTCAATCTGTTGGCCAGGACTTGTGAAAAATCGTATAGTCTGTGCAAAGTAGTGTTTGTAGAACTCTGGAGGCAGACCGTCTATTCCCAGAGCCTTCCAAGACACCTTGGCCCACAGCATAGGTCACCTCCTCCATCCCGATGACAGCATCCAAGGCGTCCTGTTCCCCCTGGTCCAGCCGAGGCGCCCCTGAAGAAGCTTGGCAGCACATCCTCCGTCGCAGTCCTCCGCCCTCCGCGTGCTTCCTCAACTCGGCCGGCTTGGTGGTTACATTTCCATCAGACCTCTGAACAGTTCTCTCCAGGTTGAAGAAGGAGGAGCTGTCCCGGATGCTGAGGTAGCAGGCCCGGACCATGGCACCTTTGAACCTCTCCTGGAGGAAAGTACTCAGCTCCCGCTTCTTCTCACACAGCATCTCATCAGCAGGGGCGCTGCTACAGAGGAGGCTTCCCTCAGTGTTCTGGATTTCCTGCTCCAGTGTCCTTATTGCCTCCTTGACCCTGCTGGTGGAGTGAGTGGCGCTGCTGGCAGACGACTCAAATCTGCGCCTTCCCCACCTCCCACCACTGACACAGAGAGCTAAAATCCCCCTTATTGCTCCTCCAAGTTTCCCCAAATAATTTAAGTTTATCGTTTAGTAGTGCTGTCCTGCAGCAACCCTACATTAAAATGCAAATAAGAAATTTGTTTTGTGCTCGGTGCAATAAATAAATCCAATGTGATGAAGTGATGATCGCTAAAACTGACAGACCGACCATCTGAGATTTTAATCCAGGTGTACTGCCTGTCTGTGGTGTGTTTGGTTCGCCGTGTGTCTATCAACATGCGTTGAACTGTGATTCCAGACAGACAGGTTTGATGGAGCTCTGTGTGGCTCCTCCAAGGTCATATCCAGGCTAAAATCTAAAGTGCAATTCCAATCTCCCCCATCATAATGGATCTCCCTACTGTAATGTTTATTCTATTTTGTTAAAAAGCCTTTGTGGGCCCAGATTGGGAGCATAAATATTGATAAAACAAAATACAAACCCCCCCCCACCTCAGCCCTGACCATTTTAGCCGTGCCGCGTTCTATTTCAGAGGTAGATAAATCGCTGTCCCTGCACTTAAATTTTCCCCATGGCTGAGAGACAACTGCCCCCCCCCCCACCACCACTACTGGCCCCAATCCACCTCGTTATCAGTGTCACTGTGCGTTTCCTGTGAAAAAAATAACGTCCAACTGTTTGTGCTGAAATAATTCAGCTACCAGAGCCCTCCTATGCTGCTGCCTCCCACCATTTAACATTTAAAGACCCCACCCTCAGTCCGTGCATAGAAGACTGTGTTTGAGAGAAAAAGGAAACAGTCAGAGAAGCCAATAACACACCAGGCAATAAGACACCACTGACATGTCTGAGAACCGCAGCTTGATGTGTCTCTCATGCAGCTGTGGGGGGGCTCGCATCTGCTATATCTTCCACGAGACCTTCGGTCGGACTCTGCAGTCCATCGACCCCCTGGGAGGCCTGAGCGAACTTGACATCCTTACCGCCATCCGTAACGCCACAGTAAGCCATCTTAAAATATCTCCTTCCTTTCTTTTCCTTTTGTCAATTGTCAGACAGGAAATATCACGTGTGTGTGTGTGTGTGTGTGTGTGTTGCCCTACAGGGTCCGCGGCCGGCCCTCTTTGTACCTGAGGTTTCCTTCGAGCTGCTGGTGAAGAGGCAGATGAAGCGTCTGGAGGAGCCCAGCCTACGCTGCGTAGAGCTGGTGCACGAGGAACTGCAGAGGATCATCCAGCACTGCTCCTCCTACAGCACGCAGGTAGCACGTAAGACGTAGAAGACATCGCTGATTTCATGTATTTAGAATTCAAGAAATGCAGTTCAAATATTTATAGATTTTTCTTATTTATTTTATTCCTAGGAGCTTCTGCGTTTCCCCAAGCTGCACGACTCCATCGTGGAGGTGGTGACTGGATTACTGAGGAAGCGCCTGCCAATCACAAATGAAATGGTAAAGGACCGCTGAGCTTAACTTTGTTAAGGAACACTCAAAAAATGATTTTGGGAGTTGGGAGTCAATCCGGTTGGGAGTTAATCCGAGTGATGGGCATCAGAATCTGTACAATCCGAATCTGAAGAATGTATTGGGAATCGCCCCGAGATATTCTTCCAATAGTGTATAAATTAACTTTTTTTAATTCCCACTGGCCTTTTTCTTCTTTTTTTTGTCTAAGGTTCATAATTTAGTAGCAATTGAGCTCGCTTACATCAACACGAAGCATCCCGACTTCACCGACGCAGCGCAGGTCTCAGCGTCCGTCAACAGCCAACAGGTAGTTATTCAGACTGCTTTGTCCCCCGACAAAGCAATGATTTCAGTTTCAAAGGGGTGCGGGGAGTTTCACACCGCACCAAATAACCTCTGATCCGCTGACTTCCTCTTCCTCCCCATTAGGGCAGTGGTCTTGACGGAGGGAAGCGCTGGAAGAGTGAGAAAACGGCAGAAGAGAAGCCCCCCGGCGCTGTCTTCGGCAGCCCCAACAGGGGGCAGGCTATTAACCTCCTGGACACGGTGAGTATAGGAGTAGCAGCATCGCTCAGTAACTTGGCGGCGAGTCCGTGGAACGCTGCTGACATCTCGCCTCTGTCCCCACCGTCTCCGTCCCCCAGACGGTGCCCGGATTCCGCAAGCTGAGCAGCCGCGAACAGAGGGACTGCGAGGTCATCCAGTGCCTCATCAAGAGCTACTTCCTCATCGTGCGTAAAAGTATCCAGGACAGGTGAGGAGAGAAAGGTTGGTGCAGTCGGAAGGCGAGTGTCGTTCTGATTAGTGTTGAGAGCAGATCCGGGGTTCTATAGCAGGCTGTCGCTACCTTTTGTGGCGCATGACCCCGTTTTTAGGTCCCTAAATTCTCTGGACAACGGCAACAGTCGTAATGGAGAGAGAGAGAGAGAGAGAGAGAGAGAGAGAGAGAGAGAGAGAGAGAGAGAGAGAGAGAGAGAGAGAGAGAGAGAGAGAGAGAGAGAGAGAGAGAGGCTTTTAAGGTTCCTTTTTTTGCAGCAAGTCATGTCACAGCAGCAGAGAGAGAGGACCTGACTTTTAAAAAACCTTTAATCACAATAGGTCATGAAAAGTCAACACAGCAGTTGCGCCTAGATCACAAAGAAACCCTAAAAAAGTGGTGCGAGAGAAAGAGTTGAGTACGGTTTTGGTAGATGCAGGACATCAGAGCGTTCTGTTGTCATTGTGAAGTTCGTCATCACTGTTTGAGTAATTCAACTGAAGGCCAAGTCTGCCAGCACAAATTATTTGAATCCAAGCTTACCTCACATTCTTATCTCGCGCCCATGGGCGGGCTTTTCTTGTGCAGCGCTCCACAAAATAACTATTACACGATAAGGAATCCTGAATAGTTCCATAGACCGAATGTCCTGCTTTGGCGCGCAGCGCCTTCGAGCGTGGAAGTGGTGCCGACCTTTGAACTCTGCGTGCGTGTGTCCTGCTAGCGTGCCCAAGACAGTGATGCACTTTCTGGTGAACTTCGTGAAGGAGCGTCTGCAGAGCGAGCTGGTGGGTCAGCTCTACAAGCAGTCGCTGCTGCAGGAGCTGCTCATCGAGTCGCAGGACACGGCGCAGCAGCGCACCGAGGTCACACGCATGCTGGAGGTAAACGAAACGCAGGAGCGTCGTTTTCTTCCCCTTTTATGTTTGAATAGGTTGGGTTACAAAAAGAAACAATCTCGCGAGATATTAATGACTCACTTCCTGCGTATGCTCGATCTTTCCGTTCTTGCCGGTAAAAGCGGACACCGCCACCAATAATGGAAACCACACGTGCAGTAGAGGAGCGCATACAAAACACAAAAACATTGATTGGCTGTACTTGAAAGGTGCCAAATATATATATATATATATATATGGGATACATATCAAATATGGGATTGTTTTTAACAAAATAATCTTATGGATTACTGCTTTAAAATGGAGGTACATCGCATTGAACAGCGTGACAATATAAAGTATGACAGCTAAAACACTGGCATACTTTGCGAAACTCAAGGTCTCACCTTCTCATCAACATCTATTTCGGATCGGAACTTGTGTACCACAGTATGATGATTTTGTAATTCCATGACTGCCACTGAAATATTGTAAATGATAATACAGATCACCCAGCCGTCACTTTTTTCAATCTTGTGGACTCCTCTCCCCTTGATATTTCACCCACTCAAATGTTCTTTCTTCTCCCCATCCTTTCTCAGGCACTTCACAAAGCGAACAACATAATCTCTGAGATCCGGGAGACACATCTGTGGTAGCCCGTGGAGACAAACGGCCCCCCTGACATTGTGTGTGTGTGTGTGTGTGTGTGTGTGTGTGTGTGTGTGTGTGTGTGTGTGTGTGTGTGCGTGTGCGTGCGCGTGCGCGTGTGTGTGTCACCATGCACCGTCATGGACCGACACCCATTTAGAACTTCTATTTCCTGCCAGCTGTTGCTAGGTCCTTGTGTCACACTGTGAATACCTTGTTGTTATGGAGACCAACAACACACTCAGGCACTATAATATACGTAGGTCTGTCGTTTGAGTAGCCTGGGTTGCCGAAAAGACAGCTGCAGAGAAAAAAAAGTTATCAGCGTTATGGATCAATATTTTTTGGAATGTGATAATGTTGCGGTAAATCAGATCATAAAGCGAAGTTATTCCAGTGGGTTGTGCAAAAACCAATCAATGCCACAATTCAATTTTTTTCTCAAACAGTTACATTTGGTTGACATCAATTTCAGACTTCCTAGGAATTCATTTTGTAGCGGGTCCTAAAACTTTCTTTCTCACAGTAAGTGTTTTAGCCAGAGTTTGGCGTAAATCGCTGGTCTTGTAGCGTGACCAGGAATGGAAGTCAAATCCACCTCAATCGATAGCGATAGTGTCAGCAGTTTACCACCATAGGGAGCCGGGGAGCTTGCAGCTCACACAGAACGATCTGGAGGTTCCGTCGTAGCATTCAAAAATCAGGTTTTGTTTGTTCATGTTTACATTTCATTCCTTGTGTATACCCTGTTGCACCGAGTAGCGTTTTAAGGTAATAGGCATCCATAACTATGTAATTACCCCTGTTAAGATTATAGAGCGGTTGTACCTGTAGTTGGGAGTATTTAGTACGCAAAGATGAAACGGGTGTGACAGACAGGTCAGTAATTTGCACGCGAAAATACAGTCCATACACAATACTGTAGGCCGTTGGTTTAGTAATCATTAGGAATTGTGGTCCCTGCTGGATATCGTGCGTTTCTTTGCTACCCTCCCTGACTTCCAAGTACAAATTGTCCATACCTGACCTTCTCCGGCCGTATCTGCAGCACGCCCGAGGCACCAGGAGGAATTGTTCCCCAAAAGTGAGCCCTTCCGACAGCGGGGCACAACAGCCCCAGGACTCAAAGGGAAAGCATTGTATATAAGTCCAGCTCCTGCATGGACCAGGGTATCTCAAGTTTACATAACAGGCAACTGCAATTTTCCCCTGCGAATTCGAACCATTTACTTTTCAGCCCGGTGTTCCTCACACGGTGTAATATTACTTGATGTTTTTCAAAAGATCCGCCCTGCACTAGAAGGCAATACATTCCCCCCAGGCGCAACCATGATAAGTTGTGAATCGTGTCTGTTCGCCCAAAATAATTGGGTGTCCACGGGATTAGTTCGGCTCAGAGAGACATGCCTTAAACATGACCATTGACCAATTACAGCAATTTGTATGTGATCAGGTAACGAGCACAACATACGGTCAGTCTGTCCTTCTGAAAGCTGTATATGCATGCATGTGTGTGTAATGTATGCATGTGAGGATGTGTGAACGAATGATCAAATTGTTGTGTACATTTTGTATAATTTAAATTACTTTTGTGTCATATCTTTGTTAACTGCCTGGAAGTTCTTGCCTGCCAATATTTGTGATACATGTTTATTGATTGAGGTCTGTTGGAGAGAGAGACTCATTAAACCGTAACAAAAGACGCTATCTTTGCAGGTTTTATTCAGATGAAGGTGTTAAAAATGCATCGATTGATCAACCAGATACTGGCAACTCAGTGATACCCTCCTGCAATTCGACTCGTCTGATTTTCACTTATCAATGGGGGGGACCGAAAAACTCTGCCGGAGGAATCGGTTGCTGACAGCCCGTGATAGAAAGACAGAGCGCCCTGGAGAGAGCCAAAGACAGATTCGCTCGCACTGTCACCGGCTCCAAAGCCTCCGAAAACCCTTTTTTACCTCACTTCTTTTGTCACCGGAAGAGATCGTAAAGACAGATTCTCCTGAACTGCTTCTACTCCGTGACACACCCGATGCCTTTCAATGCATAATGTATGTAAGTGAGGGGCATCTGAGATAGGAAACAGATAAGAGGTAAAAGATAGAAATTGGTGGATGACAAGTATGTAACTAGAGCCTAAAAAATAGCCATCATAAATGCTTTGCGGTGTGATCTGTGTAGGTAATGCTGGGGAGACGTCCTGCGGTTAAACCCATTTACGGTGATAAGCAGACACGAGAGGAGCTCATATCCATCTACAACTGATCCAAGTAAATCATTAAATTAAGCGAGTTCACTCGAATTTCACCCCAATCCACTTTAGTTCTTATCAGTGACCGATCAGCCCACGCCGGATGGAATGGATTCAGTTCATTTCATATCAAAGTGCATGGAAATGAAACAGCCCGTGTTCTAATATACTCCTATTCCAGGTGATTGTTTTAAATTGCCTGCACTTGGTCTACTGTAGCCTTGTACTGTATCCTATTACCCTGTTATAACCCCCACCCCCCCCACCCCAACTGAACTTAAACAAGAACATACCAACACTGCTAGGGGGAGTGGGGGGGTTCTGCGACAGTCTCAGCACATCTTTCGTCCTGCCGGTCAACCCGAGAGAGAGAGAAAAAAAAAAAAAACAAGATTAACGGCAGAACGAACCCAGACCGGAGCTTGGCTCATTTGTGAGACTGTGTGTGGGTTCTCTTTGTGGGATCGAGGCTCGAGGCTCCATCCGGGATCCCGTCGTCGCCCCCTTCTCGTTTGGTGCGAGGCAGGGAAGAGAAGGCTGAACAAAGCCATGAGAGAGCGAGGGCGAGGGAGGGGGAGCTGACTCTCACTGACTGTCTCCTGGACAACGGGGTAGAGAGGAGGGAGGGGGAGAGGGAGAGAGCGAGCAGAAAGCCTGAGAGGAAAGGAAAACGGCACATGATTTGAACCGCTCAGATCGGAGGGCTCCCCCGCAGAGCGATCCGACGGGAGATCTGGTTGTTGTTGTGTTCAGTTGTTATCCGTTGCTCTTCTCTTCCCCCGGCAAGTTAACACGGTCATCACATAAAGCAGAGATGCATTCCACGGCAGTGGGGGAGACGGGGCTGTGGAGCGGAGGTTCACGCCGCCACCAGAGGACCGTGCGGGTCTGAAGGTTTCACCTGTGATCAGCCTCAGGACCGCAGGTGAGAGCGCACGTTGGACGGACGCGATTCACCAAAGTACGCGTTGACGGATCGTCGCAGATGTTTGACTGTTTATTTTAAGCGTCAAACTCTTGGATGCGGAGCGGGCTCATGAAATGCGCTTTGGTACGATAAGAGTCTGATTTTACTCATCTTAATTTCACCAACAAGAGTGGGTGCCAGGAAAGACAGAGTGCTCAGACCTTTCTTTTACTTTCTCCGATGCAGGTATTCATATGTGCAGTGACAAATGCACATTTAAAACAAAAGGATCCTGAGCGCATGGCTTGGAAACCATGTTGCAGCAAGCGGCGGTGTGTGTGTGCGTGCGTGCATGTGCATATTTGTGTTTGTGTGTGCATGTGTGTAAGTGTGCGCGCGGAAGTGTATGTGTGCGTGTGTATGTGTGTGTGTGTGTGTGTGTGCGTATGTATGCCTGTGTGTGTGTATGTGTGCATTTGTGCCTCTGCATGTGTGTGCGTATGTATGCGCGTGTGTGTGTGTGTGTGTGTGTGTGTGTGTGTGTGTGTGTGTGTGTGTGTGTGTGTGTGTGTGTGTGTGTGTGTGTGTGTGTGTGTGTGCGCGTATGCGTGTTAGGAATAGAGGTGTCAATCCCCGCAGACGCAGCATGTTTTCCCGGAGCACGGGAGCTGGAATTAATGCCCCTTTAAACAAGGTGTTATATGCTCTGAGAGTTTACACCACGCTCGACGTGTGGGGCATTGGACACGGTGTGTGGTGTCCATATTGGATGAGATGGAGCTGCGGGTGGGGGTGCAAGGTGTGGAGATGCTATTTCTAGCTTTTTTTTTTTTTGCTGTCAGTAATGAAGGCTACACACCACATCTTTGCAGACACACACACACACACACACACACACACACACACACACACACACACACACACAGCAACAGTAAGACCAGAGTAAGAGAGAAAGCCGTTGATAGGCAATCTGAAGGGTTCAGGCTGAGGGCATGCTGGGAATTTTTTAAGTACTCCCACCAAAGTTTCTGAAAATAGGGCTTTTTCCGAAGTGCTTCACTGAACTGAAATTGGTGTCTTAGCCATCTTTTTTTTTTTGTTTGACCGGCTCAGTGCAACACAGAGTCAAACACAGCTCTAGCCCTTGACAAGAAGGTCTTTAACCTGTTAACCCTCAGAGCCCCTTTCTTGTGTTGGGAGTTGGCGGGGTCAGCTGTTGGTGCCACATACAAGTGCCTTACACCATCAGAAAGCTGAGACCCTAAGGAATCAGATGAGATGGAGCTGGCGACTGTGTGTCAATCTTTTCTTCCAATTAAAAGGTAATAAACATATTTTTTAATCGCACCTAATAAAATAATATTTTGAGTGTATAGGGGCTTTGAACATTATACTCACACCTCATGATGGCCATTCCCATGCTCCATTATGTGTGATTAGTTGCTGCACAAGGTTGCGGGTTGGTACCATTAATTACACAGCTTTGGTACACTTTCTAGCCACTTTTGACCGATCGAGAACGGGGGAAAAGGGTCAAAATCCCCCCAAAAGACCACCTCAAGACCTCATGACCTTGAAAAACTCTTTGGAGATTTGTGCAATTTTGATGATGGGATGACGAGCACTATTTTCTGAAAATGGCTCAGAAATACTCACTTATTGTCAATGTTTCTGGACATCCGATACATTATCTGAATGGTCTAGGTGTCTAGATTCTGGGTCTAGAGTCTTCAACAGGCTGTGATTACCCTAAAGGTCACTATGGGTCATTTTATACAGTAAGGTCAAGTAAAAAGAAACGCCGTCATCCCATTGAAATGGTTACTATGAGGCTTTCATGACTGTTTAGGTACCACAGTGTGCAGAAATAGGGGAAAGAAAATTAAAAAAAAAGGTAAAAAATAACATATTTTCACTGCATGCAGAAACGTTTGGAACCCTGAAGCGAACACTTGAGACAAGACACTTGCGGTTCGAATGGGCCCAATTTCATCCAGATACCTCGATGTGAGAGGTCCCGTTTGAAAATAGTCATGCCCGTTCACTTTTGTCAAAAAAGATCGCCGACTTTGGAGCTATGTTACACCCACCTCTCAGTGAGCTAGATGACACGGCTTAGAGCTACGGATTCGCCTGGAAGTCTTTGTTCCGCGAAATACTGGAACTCAGCTTAGAAGGTGAGCTTGGGAGCTCGTCAAACCCGCCGTGGACCCGCTGGCAGGTCGGTCGAGCTGGTCTACCCTAGGAGGACTGAACAAGAACCATCCGCACTGAGATTTTCTGAGTGAATCCTAAATGAGGGCAGACATAGGTTACCAAATCCACTGCTGGGAACCATTGGCGCATACATAGGCCTGGAACGAAATGCTAGAGATTTAAAAAAAATAAATCCATAATGTCTCTGCTTCTCAATGCAAAACAGATTGCAGGAGAACTCTGCCGCGCCACGTTAATGCCGCTATGATGATTTCCATCAAACTATTCAGTACATTTTGTATCGGCACATTACAGACATTGTAAAAATGACTCATTTTTAAGAGCGACACTGGAGGGGGGAAAGCGCTACGTCCATAAATACAGCATGGCACAGTGGAATTAAAATCTCTTACACTCCCAAACCTGCACCCTGCTCTTCGAATTGCTTCTCTACTTCCAATCAGAGTTGGGGATATGGAAATGATGAACAATTGTCGCTTCAGCTCCTTAACACGCAGTGCATTCCTCGCTCAGCACAGCGCTTTCACAGTTTTGCGGCGCTCACATTAAATGTTCATTAGTTTTCTGTGTAGCTGCTGCTGCCATGGTCTCAGATTGATCAAAGACAAAACAGACAAAAGGACCTGTAGCCGGGGCACGTCGCAGAGAGATCACTAGCGGGTGTGTCACAGAAGCAATGTTTCAAGGCCTCCCGCTACACCTACGCACCTTCCATGACAACGCAGCCAGGGACTCACCGCTGTTCCGACGGCCCATTATTCCGAAACCCCAATAGGCCGAATAAAATGTCCCATTGGACCGAAAGCCTATTTGTCCCACTTCCCATTATATCGAAAACAAACGGCCATGGCTCCGAAGGCACCGGTCCGCGGCCAGGTGGTTGGGATCCTCTGCCCGACACGGAATGCAGTGAAGCGGTTAAGGTTAGGGTTAGCGAGTTAGAGGGTTTCCGAGCACTGGGCCTTCGCAGCAATGGCCGTTTGTTTTCGAGATAACAGGCTGTCGGACAAATAGGCTTTGGAACTATTGGGGTTTCGGAATAATGGGCCGCTGGAACCGTCTCACTCTCCGAGTTTTATAAACTGGTTGCTCTGTCCAGGATGATTCCCTTGTTCTTAATCTATGAATTTTAATGTTTTTATCTATACATTTTGAGGGTTTTATTCCTTTGTGATCTAGGTGCAGCTGCTGTGTTGACTTTTCATTACCTTTTGTAATTAAACCTCTCTCTCTCTCTCTCTCTCTCTCTCTCTCTCTCTCTCTCTCTCTCTCGACATTGTTCGACAAGTGTTCTGGTTCACTCTGGCTCCTTCCATTTTCAGCCTCTTACATTTGGGTGTGTCACACGCCTGCAATGGACTCGCACATTCTGACAGGTTATGGGTCACTGACGTCCGTTAAGAGATGTATTGAGGTTGGAATAACATGGGGATGAATCAATGTTGTTGTGCGCAAATTAATACACGGTTGAATTAAAGGCCTTTTCCACAGGATATCATGCACCACGGAGCGCTACTTTAATTACTTTACTTTAATTAGAGTAAAAATACACCCTTAAAAACACAATTTGCATATATTATACTCATTAATGATGAACATTTGTTTTGATTTGAGAACATAAAAACGATTTCCCTTTAGAGCTGATGCTCCATTAAGAGCAGGTTGAAACTGTGTCTTACAGAGGAAGGCTGAAATGAGAGGTGGGTGGTTGTTACATGGAATGGACATATTTATTTTTTACACACCTTAAATGAAATAGAGATCATTTGGATGCAAAAGCACAAAGAAACATTAGCGCTTTACACTGAATAAATAAACCCGCAAATGTTCGACCACAGAAGTTTCCCGCAGAAACTGAATGGAAAGATAGTTAGTCTCAAAGTTTCTAGCTTTTGGAGCAAGATATCTGTCAAACGCTTTATTTTCAGCTCATGCAGCGATCTTTCCCACACATTCAGGGATTCACCTCGTCACCTGGCTCACCTCGGAGCTCCAGGCTTCTCCAAGAAGAATAGCCCATTTGCTGCAACCCATCGCCACGCAAACTGCTGAAGCATATTGTGAAAAGAAAAAGAAAAAAAAAAAGAAAAGTAATTGTGGTTAGATGCTATTAATCTGCTGGCTGTCACGGACGAGATAAAGCCTCTGTTCCATTACTCCCAATATTATCCTCGCTCTCCTACTGCCAGTGATTACAAAAATTAAGACAATTTAATTTTCCGCGGATCAAACAAAACTAAGTAGTTAAGTTGACTGCTGATATGTGCGAAGGCACTGCCAGGCTCGCTTTGTGTGATTTTGTTTGCGCGCGCTAACATTGAGAAAAAAATTAAATCACAGCTTTTATCCTGTAGGCCTATATCCCCCAAGCCCTGTGATCAGCATCTTAAAAACAGGGCTCAGCCAACCGTTCCCAGATAAAAAAAAAAAAATCCTTCTTAATCCCCCTCCCTTCCACCCGTGACTCCTTAAAGCCCGGGCTAGAACACCTTTGTCCTTGTCTGTTTGACGGCAGACTTAAGTCTTGTTCTTGCCCATGGACATGACCTTTGCAAATGACCCGGTGCCCGATACTGACTGTTATGGCAGCCTGCACCCAGGCTGTATACCTAATTTGTGCCAGTGTTTATCCTCCCACGTAGAGCAAGGATATCACTTTTGACAAAAGATCATTAAGTACTGCATGTTGTGTGACAGGAACCGCTATGGATCTAGAGGAGGAGCCCTTGCTATTTCAGACCAATTGGAGAGGAGATGAGGAGGAGGAAGAGGAGGAGGGCCGGGAGGAAGATGAAGCAGATGCACAAACAGCAGTAAGGGCCTTCTGCCTTGGTGATATTAAAAGGTGTGGGCTGTGGAGGGCAGTGGGGTATGTTTACACAAAGCCCTGGACCAGCGGAGTGGTTCTAGGGATAGGCGTCCTACTACCTTGTGCCCTGTCTGCCTACATGTTTCTCTACTGCCCCCCACTGGACATAGACCTCTCCTACAGTGCCTTCGAGGTCCACAGTCACTTCTCCGCCGAGCGCTTTGATGCCCTCACCATTGCCGTTAAAACACAGCTGGGTTCCTGGGACAGACGTAGGCGTGACGTGGGTGAGGGCGACAGCACAGCGCTCCAGGATCTCCTGCTGGAGAGGCTGGACAGACAGGGAACCGGAACGTTCCCAAGGGCAGATGACGAGGGGCAGAATTCCACCGCTCCTGATAAAGAGAGATTACAGAGAACGGCTCATCAGAAGAGAGAGGCCACTGTGAAAAGAGATGAGACGTCAGCGAAGGAAGAGGACGGACCTGGAAATGCAACCGCGTCCCTCGTTCGGAGGCGCAGGTCTGCTGCGGGTTACTCCTACTTGCAGAGCCAGGCCCTGTGGAGGATCGAGCTGGTGTTTGTCGCTCAAGGCGCCGGCGATCGCAACATCTTTACTCCGGAGCGTCTACAGACCATCCACCGCGTGGAACATCTGCTCATGCAGCACCCTCAGTTCCACCAGTTTTGCTGGAAGCCCCTGGAGGTGCTGAGGGACCTTCCACTGGGGCCCTCCTTCTGCTCTCCCCCCAGCTCCCTCATGTCTTACCTCTTTCCCAGTGAGCGTGCAGGGAAGATCTACTACGACGGCATGGGTCCCGACCTGGCGGACATCCAAGGTGAGTCCCTGAGGGGGATTTAGTGAGAACGTTGCATCTTTCCCTGTCCTCTTCAATCTGGACAACAGAGTTGGTGAGTGTGTGCCTGACGGTGTTCATTTTCCCACCCTTTCGTCCTCCCAGGTTCTTTGAGTCTGGCTATCACCCACCCACAGTTCTACTGGTACGTGGATGAGAGTCTGTCCCCTGAGCGTCTCTCCTCATCTCTTTTACGCAGTGAGATCCACTTTGGAGCACCGCTGCCCTCCTATTATTCCCTCCAGGACCGAACAGGGGAGCAAAGAAGGCGCTTCAAAGATTTTGTGGTTCAGTATGCTAATATCCTCGCCCGGCAGTCAACCAGGTAGGGGAACAGTCAACTTTTCTAAATGCATTGGAATAGCATGTGTTTGCAACCACATTGACTTCGTTTTTTTTTTCCTGATTCACTATAGGGAATGTGAAGTTTGACAGTTGCTATGGCCTCCGGGAGAGCCATCTTTTAACTCCACGCCATCTCTTAACTAAAAAATGACGACATTCACAGTCAGTGCGAGTGATACCCCATAATATGCGGCGCCGTGTATTGTACGGCGGCTTGCTCAAGCAATGTGACATGTCAGCTTCACATTTTCTATTAGAAATGCTTTGGTGGTCCTGGCGACCGCAATTTAAGCGAGACCACAAACAATAATCACATAAGACAACAGTTTAGAAGCTAAAAAAGCGAAACTTAACACTTGCCCGGTGTTGACTATTTCCGTGCGCGTCTCTGGCAGGACTCTCTAAATGCCTATTGATTATGTCTTTTGGTTTTTTCTTAAATTCTGCCTTGTTTACATGACCGCCATATGCAATTCACGCCATTGCAGCACGCGGCGTCTGGCTTCATCTCGCCGCAACCTAAATTAATTAATGTATCGTATTATTATTATTTTATTATTATAGATGTAATAATAATAATAATAATAATAATAATAATAATAATAACAAGAAAAATAATCATAAAATATTTTACAATATAATAAAAAAACATTTTTATAAATGTATATGTAGAGATAATAATTATAATATATTTTATAATATTAATGTTTTTTATTATTATTAATATAAATATATGTAGTAGTAATATTATATGATAAACAATCTTTTTTTTTTATTCCTCGTATGTGTTCCCTCTCTACATTGATAAGACACAGTTGAGTTTGAACAAGGATTTAAATTGTAATCTCCTTGGTCTGCTTTGTTCCAGCCAGGTGAAGGTGCTGTATGGGGGAACCGAGCTGTTTGATGACGAGGTGAGACATACCTTCCACAGGGACATGCTGCTGGCTGTCATCAGTGGAGCCTGCATCACCGTGCTGGTCTGCGTCCTCACCTCCTTCTCTGGTGCAGTATCAACACATCCAGTGCATATTGCATGAAACACAGTATTCAACCAAGTATGTTAAGCATTTATAAATAGATAGATTTATTTGTTTTGTTTTGTCTTTTGTTTCTCTGCAGTGTTCCTGACATTCTTTGGGCTTGTTAGTATCGGGCTGAGTTGCCTAATGGCTCTTTTCTTGTACCATGTTGTATTTGGCGTGAGGTACCTGGGCATTCTCAATGGAGTTGCAGCCTTTGTCATCGTCGGGATTGGTAAGGCTGTGACAGTAGATTTAATCTCTCTTTAAAGGCTGGGCAAACCATTTCGCCTTTGCCGGTTTACAAAAAAAAGTGGTGCAACAACCCTCCTGCTGTGTTCCTTATCACCAGGTGTGGACGACGTGTTTGTGTTCATCAGCACCTTCAGGCAGGCATCTTATATGGCTGCACCAGCGCAGCGTATGATCTACACCATTAAAACAGCTGGCCGGGCCACTTTCCTCACGTCTTTCACCACCGCCGCCGCCTACGCTGCTAACACCTTCTCTCAAGTAATTACAGCAGATAAATCCCACAGTTAATAGAATATAGACATGTGGAATGAGACGCTCTCCTATTGTGGTTGAACATAAATGGCTGCCTCCGCAGTGAACCAATTTTGTGTGATAAGCACAAAATGGATGTTTCAAGGTCCTTCTCTCTCTGCATCTTTTAAATTAAAATTAGATACCAGCCGTGCATGACTTTGGCCTATTCATGGCCCTCATTGTGAGCTGCTGCTGGCTTTGGGTCTCCATCCTAATGCCGGCTGCCCTGTGTATCTGGAGCCGCTGTGTAGAAGCCCAAGAAACTGCCTGGCTGAAATGGTGAGATCTTTGTTCCCGTCCCTTTGTCTCATGGAGATTTGTCCACGCTGAGTGGCGCCACAGGGTACTGTGATTTATACCGCTGTCTCTCTTTCCAACACGCCTCCTCCCACCGAAGGTGGAAGTCATTTTCAGGCCTGTCGGCAAGCCACCATCCCTTGTCAGATGAGGATGATGACGTGGCACTCTTGTCAGTGGAGATGGAGCCAGGTGAGATCCTTATCTCCCCTGGGGGAGACAGGGTGAGAGAACGGCAGGAAGGGAGGAAGGAAGAAACCCAGAAAGGAACCAAATCCAGGCTATAAAATTCCGCTGTCCCAGCACTGCTGAATCCCCGTTTCTTTGTCGCACCCAGGCTCCTGTGAAGCAGACGAGGACACGGCCATTCTGTCCCTGTCGGTGGAGACACCTCTTCCCACCCCGGGGCAAGACAATGTGGGTGTGGTGAGCGCAAAACTCCAGTGGGCCCTGAAGCACTTAGTGGCCGAGCCCGTTGTGGAGAGACATAGAGCTATCATAGGTAATTCTGGGTGCATACCGCAGGAGTTCACCAGGTTTACTAACTAGGTTATCACACAGCAATATTGAAGATCCTACTATTTGGATTCATATAGCAGTCTCAAAGTTCCTGAAAGAGTTGAGGCCTCAAAATATCACGTCTCATAAAGTATTTATGGAGCCTCCGTAATTGAGCTGCCTTGACTTGCTCTCGTACCTCTCAGCTTCCTCGTCTAGTCCATCGGATCCTTCTTGTGTTGTGCTGTTAACCTCTGTCCATCCCCCTTTTGCAGCGGCCTACTTTCTGGTTCTCCTGTTTTCTGCCGGCTGCTGCTGTCTCATGAGGCCGGCCACGCACGCCCCGCTCCTGTTCCGCTCAGACACCAACCTCCAGACTCTCCTGGCACTTAGAAACAATCTGAGCGGCCAAGGCATCTCCTGCCCCATGTGCTCTGGTGAGGCCGTGTCAGCGATTGAAAGCCCCACTCCTCTCATACACACACACACACACACACACACACACACACACACACACACACACACACACACACACACACACACACACACACACACAAAACAAAAACACATTTAGCTTTAAAATTCTTGTGTCCTCTAGGTGTGTTCATGGAGAAGCCTCATTTTTTATACAGCCCGGCCCACAGCAGCTCATCAGCATTAAAGTCCGGCGCCCACCAGCGTGTCCAGGGCACTGCACACTCCATCTCTCCCCAGAGTCAAGTGAAAGACGGTTCTGTGTCCAACATAACAGGTAAGAGGATTCCACAAACAGTGGTCCCGCCATTTAAATACATGTTTTTTCCCCAGAATATTTCACAGAATGCTGTCTTGATATCTAGGGCCTTTTCTGACTGTATACATCTCGAAGTTGGATGTGGAGGCCTCTAGAAGCCTCTATCGCTTCTCTCTTAACGCCAGCGTTCCCTCTCCATGGACACCAGTGAGCGCAGGAAATGAAGACGTGTCATCGTTTCAGGTGAGGCAGCCACTGGAAATCCACCAACTTCCACCATATGACACGCTACCTCATATGTATCAAATAGTAATTGTGTACATTGTGAATTATTTAAATCCTTCTACTCACTGTATGGCTAATCTTGTTTTCTGAATAGGCCTATTGTCAACCCCAAAGCAACTACACCACCCAAATGACCGTGTGTGTTTCCCATGTGTACCGCCCTCATGCCAGCTGGATGATCACCTTGGAGGCATGCGACCCCCGCCACGGCTGGGCGTCAGAGTTCTCTTTCTACATGTCGCTGTCTCAGCAGCAGCACAGCAGGTAAGAGCCCAAGCTGTAAACGAGCAGAGCGGGGTCTGTCCCGCTGTGTTTATGGGCAAACCGGAGGGAAAAACCTCTCCCTTCGCCCCGTAGGAGACTGTACTTTGCCCAGCACCGGCTGAGGCCCCACCCAAGTCGAGTGTGTGCCAAACCGCCCGGTTGCAGATTCGGCTCCGGGCCCGATGGACCCACACGCGGCACCTTTTACACCCCTCTCCCCAGTGGTAAGTCATAAAGAGCTGCCAGGATGTCAGACAGCAGCGATCATTTTTAAGTCCCTGAATAGCTCTCACGCTGAGTATTGAACGTGACTCTGTGTTTTTTTCCGAGAGATTCCGAGTCGGGCGCCAACACAAAGCCCTCGTCCAAAACCTTTGGCTTTAACCCGTGTGGTGGCGGCGTGTGTGGCCAGCCGGCGGTGCGTCCTCTGGTTGATACTGGGGCCATGGTATTCGTGGTGTTTGGAATCCTGGGAGTGAACCGGACCCAGCGCACAGACAACCATGTCATCGGCAATATGGTGAGAGAGCCTCCTGGGCCTGTTAAAAAATCGATACGGGTAATTCATAACCAGGCTCTTCGATCACGTTCTGGTGGAATTGATGCTTTGTTCAATTTTCCCCTTAGGGCACCGTGATATTGGATCCAGACTTTGATATTTTCCAGGAGATGGGACACCTTTGCAAAATTTGTAAAGCAATAAGTGCAAATAAACAACTTGTGAAACCCGGAGGAGCTCAATGCCTCCCTTCAGGTAGAGCTCATTATCGCCATCAGTCACGTTGGATGAGATTACAAATGACATCTCTCTTAAATAGATACTTAAAAAAGGATCATTATAATTGTCCTTCAGGTAACAAGCTGTCTTCCATCCTGCCCGTGCTGCATCCCGAGTGTCACTCTCTCCCCGAGCCCAACCTCCTGCCTGGGCAGCTTTCCCATGGAGCAGTGGGAATGCACGACGGCAAGGTTCGCTGGCTGTCCATGGCCTTCGAGTCTGTGAGTCGTGAGTCTTATTTTTCAGCTTCCCACTGGTGTGCAGCACATCACGTCTCAATGCTTAATAAAACTCAATCTCTCTCTCTCTCCTTTATTCTTAAGACTACGTACAAGGGGAAATCCTCCTTTCAGACGCACTCCGACTTTGTCCAATGGGAGACCTTTGTTCGGGAGCAACTCGCCGCGCTCCCACCATCCTCCGCTTTGCACCGGGGCTTCCAGACGTGTGAGCACTGGAAGCAAATCTTCATGGAAATCATCGGTGAGTAAAGAGTTAAAAGATCACCGAAGGGGTTTGGCGATGGCGCACGACGTGTATTGGAACGTAAAGTACATGTATGTCTGTGTGCCATAGGTGTTGAGAGCGCCCTCTGGAGTCTGCTGCTGTCTCTAGCCATCTGTGTGGCAGCTGTTTCAGTGTTTACAGCTCATCCCCTGCTTCTGCTGCCAATACTCCTAACCATTCTGGGTAAGAGTCATCCAATGGACCCTTGAAGTCGTCAAGAAATCAGGGTGGAATTGGATGTACTTTGATTTCAATCGTGACGGTTAAGACTGAACAAATGGCTGATGAACTCTGACTACATACTTGAGGTTTTTGGTTTCCGTAATTAGAAAGCGTAAATTACGAGCACCCGATCCCCGACAGGAGTGGTGTGTGCGGTGGTGGCAATCATGTACTGGCTTGGCTGGGAGCTGGGAGCGGTGGAGGCCATCTCTCTGTCTATACTGGTGGGATCATCAGTGGATTACTGTCTGCACCTCGTGGAAGGGTTCCTGCTGTCTGGGGAGACTCTGCCCACTGCGCCTGGAAATGTTTTGGTATGCAAAACGGGTTTTGTTTGTTATTATATAGTATTTATCTTTTTGTTCATTGCAGCTGACATCTATTGAGTAATCATTTTGAGCAATTTGTACAATCTTCCGAAAGTGTTTACATAATACTGTGCTCCCATCTGCCAATGATTCAGTTTCTGGATTGCAAAGAAAGAGAGTTGCCCTCAAGGCCCTAAAATACAAAGGACAGAGACAGTTCAATTCATCTGCTGCTGCTGTTTTTTTTCCCCTTCAGGAGCCTCAAGCCGAGAGGCGGCGACGGACCATCGAGGCGGTAAACCATGTAGGTGTTGCCATCGTGTCCAGCGCCGTCACCACGGTAATCTCCACGGTCCCGCTCTTCTTCTGTGTCATTGTGCCTTTCGCCAAATTCGGAACAATAGTGGCCATTAACACAGCCGTCTCCATTCTGTTCACCCTGACGGTGACTGTGGCCATGTTGGCCTGCATGGCCCCCGCCAGCTTTGCCAGGCCCCCGGGAGCGGTGCTGAAGGCAAGCTTGGCCGTGGCTGCGGCCACAGCCCTGGGAGGCGCCCTGTGCTGGGCGGGGAGGCGGCTGGGAGCCGTCGCCGGGCATCCCGTCGCCATGTGAAAGCCGCTGGCATTCAGCCGCTGATGTCAAGGCACCCAATTACCTCTGGAAGCAGAACTTTGAGGCCCAACACCGAGCACTGTCTTTTCCCCCTCCGCTGGGCATCGTATCAGATCAGTAAAACGATCTTGTACTCAACAGCACAAAGATGTCACAGACTTTATTCTAGAATCGATACATTGTGAAAGCAAAGAGATTACATGTACATTTTTAAACTCATGTCACTCAGCGTGAGTGGATTGCCGTTGACCGTGCATCGCTCTAAACTGTCTTTCCAGGGGTGAGGTAACAAGGAGTCCATTGAGGTATTTTATTTCTGTCAGATATCATCTCAAGCCTAGAGGTGGAGAGGATATGCTTCGAGAGAGGATTGTCAAATGCTGGTTGAGTCACCGTTTCCCTCAGTTGAAGTTATAGGAGCTTTTAAGTCACTGACTGTTCTATGACCCGCTGTTGCGAAAAACCGGCTTAACCTTTTGCAGTATACTGCACTCCTGGGTGCACGGAGACAAATGTTAGTGATTCACACACAGGGTGATTCACATTTGTTCGCTATGACACATTACAAGTTTTATTTCTCAAGGTTTGTCTCCTGTGAAATGGGAGAAATTAAGTGGAAACTATTTTCCAGCACACAATTTATGTAGGTTATCCTATTGTTGTAATAGGTACGGCACAGTATATAAAGAAGTGTTAAAACGTTGTACATTTATATAACATTTATATCACAAACATATTTGTTAAATGAGGTGTGATTTAAATTGGCTCATCGGCGTAGATATGCTGCTCTGACGTTGGCTTTACGAGTATGTTCTTCAGTGCTGTCCAACAGGAAACCCTGAACCCTGCAATTTGTGTTTTTAAATCTACTTGAAAAGGGAACAACTCTTTAAACTGCCTTGCTCTGATCAGCAGCCCGACAGATGTCATTCTCTGCCTTTGAAAAGATATCGCCACGTCTCACACTCTCGCCCTCCGCGGCCCACTCTCATGACATTATGAGCTCCCCTCTACACGCCCACTCACGCGGGCACCGGACCGCGCCGCAGATGAGCTGAGCCGTTCGTCAAGCCCCGGCGCACAAGGACAGCTTCAGAGGGGGGACGCCTCCATTTCTCCAGAGCGTGTGTTTTGTTGTGCGAATTCTGTGTAAATGTCAAATAAAGCAGGTGCAGAGTACGGTCTAAGAGTTTTCCTTTAACACAGCAGGGCTCTGTTCACACACCCACACGCGATAATTAATGTACTATTTCCGGCCATTGATGGCGGAGCTACATTTCTAGGCGTATAAGAGGGATTAGCAGGCACTGGTGGTTCCTCTGACCATGTAGAGGAATGACCTCATTAGTCACTTCACCTATAGAGCGGAAACCCTCTAGACTAATGTCTTATAAAGCTACTCATTTAAAATTTGACATAGCTGAACATTAAGAATAAGCCTACATTTAAATTATTTTTGTTGCTTTCATACGCTCCCTTATGTAAATTAAATCGAATCGATGTATCTTATATGAAAATACTCATACGCCTCTAGTGCGAGGATCACTTGACACTCATGTAATGCATGATAAATGTAATGAATGCACATACTTAAATGGTATACTCACACTGCATATAAATCAAATATTATTCAAGCTCAAGTTCATACAGGGGCGCCCTGAAAACACATGAATAAATGGATCGAATCAAATATATAGATTAATAATGCACGCTGACTTCATTATAAACCTGAACGCTCACTCGCAAAACATGTCATAATGTAATAGAATATGATGAGACGTTTCTGAATGCCAAAGAAAGCGTTGGAAAAAGTCTGAAATAACAAGCAGTGGTGGAATAGGTTCATATAACAGTAAGAAATAAATGGAGCAAAGGAATGTGTTAGCAACATGGTATATTCAACAAAGGCCGGTAGCTATACATTAAAAGGCAATTAAAGAGCTAAATCCTAAAGTGGCTTTTCACGTTTACATTATTTATGGTGGAACCAGAACAATAAATACCCAGGCTCGTTTGTTTCGTGATAAATACTTCATTGTACCATTAAAGGCATTTTCTCTAGAGAGTAAATTGTTTTACATCATGTCTGTAAATAAACACTGAAACATAAGTCATATTTTTATTACCCCAAGTTACAGGACACACACACACACACACACACACACACACACACACACACACACACACACACACACACACACACACACACACACACACACACACACACACACACACACACACACACACACACACACACACACACACACACCTGAGGAACTAGATGGAGCAATTGAAAAAAAACAAAAGAACCCTAAAACAAAACAAAAACAAAACAATAGGGAATAAAAGAGATAAAATGCATTTAAAAATAAGTGAACTGGCATTGCATTTCACAAAAATTCATATGCGCATGATTTTGGAACAATTCACGGTAAAGTGCTAACTGGTTTGATCTGAGAAAAAGCACATGTTCCCTTTGAAAAGATCTCACACATTACTTTACACACGGAGAGGTACAGTAACAGCCAGTCGTCGGGGGAGCGGTTACCAACCAGAAGACATGGACCACATTTCATGTATTAGTCCTTTAATATGATAACTGCTTCCTTAATTTCCTTGTTAATGCTAACAATGAGAATCTTGCCACTGGCTGTCAGGACAATGCCATTACAAATGCTGGTGTTGTCGCTGTACAGTTTCCTCCTCTCTTTGTAATTACATGCAATTGACTGACATACAGTATCGTAATCTCGAGTCAAGTTCCTCTAAAATCCCCTTAATACGGAGAGGAATCCTTGAACAAAAAAAAGGAGGGGAGGGGTTTCAGGTGTGAGGAGAGGAGAGCGGATCTCTTGGAGGTGCGGAAGACCCTCCCGCGCTCTCCCTCCTCCTCGTCCTCCCCCGTCGAGGTGGTGAGCCGGCCCAACAAAAAGCAGGGATCCGTCCAGCCGACGCCTGCCTTCCTACAGGTCCTGAGAATCCATTGGTTTCCACTGTGCCTCTCGTTTCGGGAGGCGATTTGTTTTTTTGTTTTTTTTTTCATATTTAAAAAATAAACAAAGAAATAAAACCAAAAAAATCTGGAGGGGGATCAAGGTCGATAGCCTACTCCCCCCTCCTCGGCCGATATCCGTCTAAGACGGATATCCTCCCTCCCACCCAAAATCTAACCATAAAAAAGGTAAAAGCAAGGTGTACGGCAGAATGGCTTTACTCCTCACAGTCTGCGGGGGGAGCTAGAGCCCCTGGGAGCTGAGGTGCGGTTGGTGGTCTTGCGGCTGTTCTGTCGCGTCTGGGTCGTCTTGGCGGCCGAAGGTCTCCGAGCATCAGGCTGGCGTCGTCGCTGGGGGCCCCTGCGTTTGCCCCTCTGCCCCGCGCGGCCCCTCCCGGCCCCCGCTGGTCACTTGCGGGAGTGCAGCGTGTCCTGGAACTTGGTGCTGGTGTAGCGCACGTGGAATCCCTTCTTGTTGATGGTGTCGTCGGAGCGGAACTTAATGACGATGGAGTCGCCGGCCGAGTAGATCTCCTCCGGAGGCTGTTTGGAACGGACAGAGCGGCAGATTGAGGAAGTGTGCAGTCGCTGCACTTTAATTCCAAAGTAATTAATTCCTGCAGATACACACCGAGGGCGAATCAACCAGTGTGACGGGCGACGCTCTCGACTGTAAAGAGAATTTCAGCTTAAATGTATTTCATAACGGCCAGGGGCCCGGGAAGGGTCCTGGAACGAGAAGCAGCCCTTACGCTACTTAGCCCCAGGACATGTTTTCAAAACAGCGCAGGGTTTTATTTGGTTTGGGGCAGTGGCTGTCCAAATAGGAATGAAATGTAAAACATTGCTGATTGGATCCAGGTGCACGATTTGAAACAGCTTGTTTTCAGCTGAATCGAGGCGTCCACCGGACGTTTTAATTATAGCGCCGTGTGTAGTATTGTGTGAATAGCGTTTTGTTTTGTGAAATTAAAGGGAGAATAACGGTGTTTCATGGAGGGGCAGGAAATGAAGCAGTCGCTGAGAGGCCTTTACAGCAGAAAGAGTCTTTTTTTTTTTTTTTTTTTTTTAATTCATTCTGATAATAAGAAAGCCATTAGTGGGTTTGGGGGCCAGAATATTAACAAAAAAATAACACATTTGTTACATTCTTACATTTCATGCAGATGGTTATGTGCTTTGTTAAATATGGACGTTATTCAATTTTCAAGCCTTAATGTGGCCCTTGGGGGGGTAAAAAAAAGTTACCCATTCCTGCTTCATAATGAGTTTTTACCCTACTTTGTTCTTAAGTGTGCCAGATTATTCCAATCCGCCTTTAAAAAAAGAAACTTTATTGAAGGAGCTGGTCTCTCGGGCACTGGGAGCGTTTTACGTGCCCCCTGGCAACTGATTGGGAGGAAGAGGCTTTAGTGGAAGTCCCGTTCCTATTAATGAAGTGTGTAAAAGAAATGAAGCTGTTCTGTGACCTGCAGAAACCAATCTCTCTTTTCTCCGCCGGCCTCATTGTTCCAGACTCTGGCTGCCGCCTCAGCATCGCCCGATTAATTCTCTTTTACAGCCCGAAGGCTGAGACTCTGATAGCCTGTCGGCGCCCGGGGAATGTCAGCTTTTATCGAGATTCGACGACGACCAAAACCGGTCACCCCCCGGGACCCAGAGCGGCAACGTCAACTCCAACAGAGAGATTAAGGCCGTAAAAAGGAGATGTATTAAGAGACTCTGGGATAATTCTCGCTGTCGTTCTATTAAGAAACACTGGGAAAGGTTAATTGCAGACGCCTATCAGCGAAACGGACAAGCGTAGGCTAAAAAAAACCAAAAAAAAAAAAAACCCAAAAACAACACGGATAAAGCCGGTCGTGCCTTATCAGGAAATTAGCCGTTTGGTAGAGGAAAAGGTCGCACTCACCCCCGAGCCGCAGTAACGGCCGAGCCGCGGAGACTTGGTGTCGGCGCCGTCGAACAGCTCCATGTAGTCGTAACCGCAGTCGGCCTCCTCCTCGATCTCGAAGGTCTGGAAGATGAGCTCTACACCGTAGCCCTTCTCCGCCGCGATCACCCACTGGCAGTCGGACGCCCCGGGGTAGTTGTTGTCCCCGAACTGGGCGTGCGAGAACAGGTCCTTGGTTTTGACTTCAGCCTTCAGGCGACCGCCGCACTCTGGGAACAAGAAAAAAAGCGGCAAAGTGACATGACCGCAGAACGCCAGGGTCCTGGTTTTTATTTAGGGCCGTATCTGTCTGTACCTGCGGTGTGGGAGGCCTCGAAGCCCTTCTTCTGAACCGAGTTGTCCGAGAAGAAGCGTATGAACAGCTTGTTGCTGTTGGAGGTGATGGGCGGTGGCTTCTTGGTGCCGCAAAAGCGGCCAAGGCTCGGGGCTTTGCCGTCCCGGCCGTCGTAGATCTCGATGTGGTCGTACGCGCACTCCAGATGGGCCTCCATATCGATCTCATTAAAAGCCTGGAAGCGAAAGAAAAACAAAAAAAGAAAAAGAGATGAGCTTGTAGAGTGATCCTCTGGTGCGAATGATTACACTTCCAAAGCTGTTCATCTGAGCGAGTGATTTAGTCTAGCCTTCAGTCATAGATTTTGATATTAGGAATACAAATTAATCCACCCGTGTATTGACATAATTAAAATTCCCATTCTATGATCTAGTCTTTTTTTGTATTTTCTTGAATAAAATGGCATTTGACAGTTTTTTTGTGACCTGCCCTTACTTCAACATAAAAAGAAAGCTACACTGCACTGGAAGTAGATTCTCTGCTTCTCTCTGACTCTCTTGATTTTGGAACTTTTATAATTTTTTATCTCATTGCAATTAACGGACATAAAAACAAATTATGCATTAGGCAAAATTATGCATGGTTAATTTTTTTTCCCAAATTATAATTTGGCACCGAACATCAATATTGCCTTCCACAACTGTTTAAAAACCCAGCCATGCAGGGGATGATAATCATTTAAACTCACCATTAACAGAATGACAATTCCTCACATTAGAACACACATCCACATGGGTCCCCCATCCAACGAATCACAGCAAGGTACCTCAGACGGCTAAAGTGTAAACGTAGGGAGGAGGAGAGCAGGGGCAACGTACGACTTTGATGCGGTGTCCCGGCGTGGTGGACAGGGCCCAGGTGCAAGCCTTCTTGCTGGGGTATTTGTCGGGCCAGTTGGGACTGGTTATGGTGCCGCTCGCGCTGTTCACTGTGTGGTCGCATCCAGCTGCAGAGAGGCGTCGCAGAATCAATGCGGTCCTCGGGACAATGTTCAAATTCCCCCTAATGTTGTTCTTGGCCCACTACGGCCTGTGCCCGCTCAACCCCACTGGGATTTGTTAGGACAACAACCACCAGAAAACCACCCCGTCAGCTCCGGTCCCCCGCCCCCAGCGCGGTTTAAAGCAACCGGAGTTGGTCTGAGACACCATCAAATACCTTCTTTGCAATCGTGTTTGTTCTCGTGCAGCACAAAGCCGCTCCTGCACTGACAGCTGTAGCTTCCGAAGGTGTTGACGCATTCATGCTGGCAGCCTCCGTTCTCCTTGGAACACTCGTCTTTGTCTGGAAGAAGGGAACAAAGCGACGAGGGTCAGAAAAAACGAAACAAAAAGAACACTCGACATTCAGCTCAAGCGAAGGGGACGCGCCCTCAAAGGGCTTTACCTGAGAAAAACTGGGCCTTGAAGCCCTTCTTGGACACGGTGTTGTCGGACTTGAATTCGATGCGCATGTTGTTGTACTGGGAGGTGATGGCCTCGGGCTTCTCCGCGCCGCAGAACTTCCCGTGCAGCCTGGAGTCAGCCGACAGCCCGCTGCGCACCTCCACGTAGTCGTACTTGCAAACCTGGTCGGAGGGAGAGTCGCCGGATGTTACGGTACGGCTTTAGTCACGGTTCACACTTTGTCGGGCGAATCAAAGTCGGGGGGAGTTTTATCAAATAAAACAATAGAATCTGCGAGGCCGAAAAACACAGAACAAACCCACCCCGTGTCTATTGATAATAAGGCCAGCGCTCACATCATTGCCCTCGGTCTCGAAAACGTCAAAGAGCAGGGTGATGCGGTACTGCGTGGGCGCCACCAGCTGCCAGATGCAGTTCTTGTTGGGGGGGTACTCTCTGGGCCATCCGGGGCTGGTGATGGAGCCGTTTAGCTTGGTGATGAAGCCTCCGCAGGCGGCTGCGCACGGAGAGGATTGGAATTAGGAGTCATATCAATGCATGCAGCTCCTGTGCTGGAAGAATTTATATATCCTGGAAATAATCATTCAATTTATCAGTCAACACCTGCGCATACCTCATTGGGGCATGCCGACTTCATCGCCTCGGGCAATGTTTACAGAACTATTTATCGGTCTACGCCCCCTGATCCACCAACCCCATACACACACACAGACACACAAACAAATAAATTGTCTTCCTAATAATGTGTACCTAATAAATAATTTTTCAGGCCTTAATTATGCTTCACCCACACGATATTATTTCTGACTATTAGATTGTTTCCCATTTCTCTTTGTCAACTAAAAATGCCTAATGCTGACCTTACACCAGGTGACTTTTGAGACCGTTTCACTGCCACCGACAAATCTCCAGCGCGCACTCTTTAAACCTGCAGGGTTTTAGTGCGAGGTCACCACAGAGCAGTCTCAGTATAATCCATGTTAAAAATGTTCAACTAAAAACAGAGTGGCCTGCGATAGATGTTCAATGTAAAATAGAGTCCGACGTTAGTATTCCAACAGTCATCTGGTGTAAAGTGAGCACAAAGTGTACACTGGGATTAGAATGACGCAGTGACAGCCAGTCCTCCTCTAGGGGCAGACAGGCAGCAAACATGAACATATCAATTAAAAGACGAATAAAAAAAATCAATACAATGCTTGTAATATTGGGACTTCAAATCTTCAAAATGACAGTGGCTAGCAGTGACTACGGGGAGTGACTTTTCTCCCCGTACCGCACTCACCCTCACAGCTGCGCTTGTCGGCGGCTAACTCGTAGCCCGGGTCGCAGGCGCACTTGTAGCTGCCCAGCGTGTTGACACAGCGCTGCTCACAGCCTCCATTGTCGGGCTCGGAGCACTCATCCATCTCTACGAGCACAATGATACATTAGCGCCCTTCGGTTGGCCTCCCAGCTCAACAGCCTACAAGAGCAGCTCTCCAAAAAAACGGCAGGAAAATATTACAAAGCACAAGCGAGACAAGAAGTCATAACAGCAACAAGAGACAATAACAATAAACTCCCAGCAGTCAAATGCTCTGAAAAGAAGAGAGAGATAGTGATTTCAGGAACACCACTTCGCTGCCGTAGATAAATGTTTTGACATTCTTTCTCTAAAGGCCACAACCTGAAAACCGCCCTGACCTCTGAAAAAATTGGCGGCAAAGCCGGCCTTGTTGACGGAGCCATCCGACACGAACTTCATCCACAGCTGGTTGGAGCTGGTTTTGATGTCGTCGGGCTTATCGTAGCCGCAGAAGCGGCCCAGCAGCGCGCTGTTCTCAGAGTTGCCATCACGCACCTCCAGGTAGTCGTACGCGCAGCTGTCGTGTCTCTCAATCTGGGGGTGGCGGGGTGGAGAGTGTTAGAGAACTAGAGCTAGAGATTAGTGCTTTACACTCCAAAAATCCCTCAGTCACGAAAGATGGAGTGGGACTCACCTCAAAGGACTGGAAGGAAAGGCCGACGTGGTAACCCTGAGCGACGGAAATCTTCCACACGCACACTTTGTTGGGCCTGTAGTCGTCCGGGTAGTTGGGCGACTGGATCTGCCCGTTGTTCTTCTTCACCTCTCCGCCACAGATCGCTACACGTGACGGCGAAGCAAATATAGAAACAGATAAATACGCTTCCTGGATTGCACTGCGTCAGCACATCTCCCAAACAGCATGTGCTCACTGTTGTGACTTATGTAATGTGGATTATCTAAAATGACTTGACTGTCAGCTGATAAGCGCACACACACACACACACACACACACACACACACACACACACACACACACACACACACACACACACACACACACACACACACACACACACACACACACACACACACACACAGAACTGAAACTCCGCATGGAAACAATGGCGCTGTATGTGCAATCTGTCAAAATGCAATGTAGTGCAAATTCTGATTAAGGCAGCATAAATTGACACATCAGCAGTGAGAGACCCAAACCTGTGGATAATACGGATCTCAGAGAAATCAGAAATTGGCAGGCTTCCCAATATGAGCCGTGTGCTGGGCGAGGATTTGGGGAATGGTGTGTGTGTGTGTGTGTGTGTGTGTGTGTGTGTGTGTGTGTGTGTGTGTGTGTGTGTGTGTGTGTGTGTGTGTGTGTGTGTGTGTGTGTGTGTGTGTGTGTGGAGGGGGGGCCTCACCCTCGTACACAGCAGAGAAGCCTTTTCCCACCCAGTTGCTGCTGCTGCGGAACTCAATCCACAGCCTGCTGTCGGTGGAGATGATCGGCTCGGGCAGTTTATCGCCACAGAAGCGGCCTAAAATGCACACAAAAGCGCACACAGAAAAGGACAATCATAAACACGACCCGACATCGATTTGGCCGCACGAGCTGTTAATTACAGTTGTGTCAATTACAATGTTTGGATGAATAATTCGGAAAAACCCGATTGGCTAAAAGGTGCAGAGAAAAGGATGTGCAAAGTGCCAAGAAACTCTTCTCAGGAACAATAAGATTCCATTACTTCAGCATCCTGATGTGAATGTGTTCTCTATGAGAATGACCTAACCTAATGCACCAAAACTGTTAATGCAGAGCTCAGTGGATGGATTTACTCCAAAAATATGTAAACAAGGATTTCATAGCGTGAGAGCAATATATTCCAAAATTAAGAATAGCCTCAATTCAATGACACGCTCAGCAAACAAAGTAGGTTGTGGAACAGCAACGTGTAAATAGTCATTTTTCCAGGCTGCGCTGACCTTTGAGGGGAGCTTTCCTCCAGTACCCGTCTCGGATCTCCACATGGTCATACCAACACAAGTGGCTCCTGTACAGATCCATGGAGGTGAAGTTCAGAATGATCTTCAAAACCAAAAGAGCACGATTACCAACACAGCACGGGCCCAAGGCCGCGCCACAGCAGCAAATTGCAGAATATTTGGTTGTGAAATGCGCCGCGTGGACACAAGTTTCTACACATAACCCAAGGAAATAAACAGACAGTGGGTATTGCTTGGTTGGAAGATGTCTGGCAATGGTTCCATGAACTCATACATACATACCTTTTCCCCTGGTGTGACTGATATTCTCCAGATGCAGTGCATGTAGGCAGAGTATCCGTTGGGGAAGCCGGGAGAGGAGAAGTTCCCGCTGCTGTCCTGCAGACTGTCCCCGCATCCTGTCCGGACACGGACACGGACACACACACACACACACACACACACACACACACACACACACAGATCTACACGTTAAGGCTTAATCCACAGGGATGAAAATCAACAAATTGATTGATTATTGTCCCTAAAACACCTAAACCTCTGCCCAGCTGGCTGAGAACAAACCTCGCTAGAGTAAAAAACACTGATACTGGACGATGCTGATCGTAAAGTATAGGGCCACGCTGTTCTGCTCGAAGGCACATCTGCTGATAATTTTAGCCCCATCCCCCACCCCCCATCATTAAAAAAAAAAAAAAAAAAAAAAGTAATCAGGACGTTGAGACATATCTGCCGAGCCTCCTCTTAAAATAAACCTGGATCACTATAAATAAACCAGCCTTCTGGGAGTCATGCATTATGTACTTGCCGTCAGTTCAAAACCTCCCTAAGGTTAAATTGGCACGGCAATCCACGTTGCAGAAGCTCATTCCCGACAATAGAAATGGCCTCAAGGCCAGAGGATTGGCGAGGTGGCTTAAAGAGGGTTCAGACAAAGAGGGCGGGAGAGAGAGAGATGAGAGAGAGAGAGAGAGAGAGAGAGAGAGAGAGAGAGAGATGAAATGTATCCCCAGCTTGTCAGGTCTTGGAAACTATCCACAAATTATAACCTCCACGCCTCCTTTCGCCCCGCACGGCTTCGGCGGGAGTAAGGTAAACATCTCCCCCAGCTGTTGGTAGGTTCGCTGCTTCCCTTGAGGTCAGTGTGTGAACGAGTGCGAGGTCGGGCCAGATGGAAGAGCCGGGAGTCTCCGTCTAATAAAGCTTGGCAGAGGTCTGCCCGGGCTTAACTTTGAGGCAATCTGCGGGGTTGACGAGCACCTCCAGGAATGCTACATGAATGGGAGACACACATGGACCTCCCCCTCCTTCCACCCTCCAAGAGAGACTCCCTACCCTACCCCCCCAACACACACACACACACACACACACACACACACACACACACACACACGCACACGCACACGCACACGCGCACACGCACACGCACACGCACACGCACACACGCACACGCACGCACACTGTACGCCACATCATCGCTCTGCTTCTCCCTCACCAGAGGGAGGCTGCTGCACTGACGTATATTTAGAACGTCCCATCGATGACAACCCATTTATGGTTAAAATCCACCGCTTCTACAGCGAAACTAAAGCAGGATGGACCGGCTTTGGTCAGCAGCACCGGCGCATATGCGGAACGGAAACCCAGTTCTTCCTCACCCGAGCCTAAAATTAACTGTCTGACATCAAATTTATTCAACAGATGGTTTTTGTAAGTCTACATCTGTTAAATGCATCAATTCAGTTTTACCTCCTCGCCTTGTTTCGAACGCAGCGAGAAATCCCTCCGTTGCACGCTTGCCGACATTGACAAAATCGAAAGTCTCTGAATCACACTGGCTGTACAGTCTATATGAAAAATGGCAGGTTATCCTCCAATAGAATTTTTTCTTCAATTTAGTTTTTTAGTTGCCGTCTTCTCAGCGCAGCTGTTTCTCTTGCGTATATCTGGGAAAAGGAGTGATGGCAAACTTCCTGTCCCCGGGCAGTGTTTACACTCCTCCGGGCTCGGGAGCCTCGGAAACTGTAGCCAAGGAGCCGCGCCACATCACTGGTGACTGGTGGACGCACGGCTTTTTCCACACCACGTAAATGACATCTGGCGCATTTATTCCCTCTCTCATGGGAAGTATACATGCAAAGACTTGAGACGCAAACAAAAAAAATAAATATATTGCTTGATTCTTACGCGAGCACTTGTAGAGCTTCCGTGCCTGAGCGATGTCGCCCTTGCTGAGCCTGGTTCTCTGGCCAATGGGCGGGCGCACGCCGTTGACGTCGTAGCGCGGGAGGATGGTGTCCAGGAAAATACCTCTGCAATTCAAAAGGTGTCGTCAATGTCAAATATATATCTACAAATTAATTAATTGATTAATGGATGAGGTGAATAACCACCATAATAATAACGTCAACAGTAGCCGTCAAGTACCGACGCGTTATGAAAGTAGCCGGAGCCCAGCTGTCTGCTGGAGCCTCTGGTAGCCTCCTACGAGTTACACCGGATCAGCATTTTAAAACGGAGATAAAGAGTCAGCGCTTGACTGTGTCAGTGCTACACTGAAAGTTGCTGCTGCCATAAAGAAGTTGTATAGATTTTAGCGCTGGATGCTACAGAGAAATACGAAAAAGAAAAAAAAGTCTGCTAATAATGATAAAAGAGCGTGTGGAGAACGTCTGCACGGCAGTGACCTCAGTATATGAAGGTGAAATCACGCCTGTGTTGGTTTCGCACAGGTAATCAAGTCAACACAAGGCGCAAAATAACTAAACAATGAAATGATGAGCAATCAGTTTCATATGTCTTACCTACTCTACTCCAATTGACACAAACAGAAAATAAATGAGCTGCTCCATGATAGATGTGTCTTTGTGGAACTCCCTCTTTTCATCGCTGGAATAGAAGACTAGGCTAAGAATCGCATTTTAATATTTATGATGCATGAACATGCAGGCACACTAGTCTGTGATCTCCAGTTGAGCTTGGAATTTTGAGATTCGAACATTATTTATTAGAATTTGGCAGAACAAAATGTCACCGCCTAAGCCGCCGATTGATTCTACAACAAACACGGGGGACAATTGAAAACAGCTGATGCAGGAAGAACCTTCTCACACAACTTTCTCCCTCGACACTTTTTTACTACTTTATCATCTCCTTTTCCTCCCTCCCTACCTCCGTAGGCATTGGCGAGGCTCGTTCGCGCGCCGTTCCCATGGCGACGTGGCTATCAACACCAGGCATGTGCAAACAGAGTACCCAGAGCTAACAGTTTGGACTCTGCCTGGCTGTCTGTCTTTCTGTCTGTCTGTTTTCGGGAGCCAGGGGGCTGGCGGCCGGTGAGCCAGGCTACCCTAGCCGGTGTCAGAGCAGACAATGGGCACACTGGCAGGTCTTTATTTGACTTGGCTCTGCTCCACGCACCAGGCCTAAAAAAATTGTCTCTCTGGAACGGTATGGGGGGGCTGGGGGGTAAATCTCTGGGTCGAGTAACACACCCAAGACAAAAAGCATGGGGGATCAGGCTTGTTTGTCCCCGGGAGACCACTCAAAACATGAGGACAAGCCATGAAATCTTCCCAACAAGACCCCGAGCAAAGGCCCTGGCTTCCCACGGTGATTTACAGTATAACACCACACAAACACACTGCTCAATGAAGAGCGGACAATGAAAGACACTGGTACAGGTATATCAGCCAATCAGCTCCTCAGAAGGATGCTTAGCATATCAAACCCTTGGAATGACTTGTAAAAAGCTAACAGGAGCCCCCTTGTCTCCAAATACGGCGCTCCAAAAACACCGCTCAACAGTGACAACCCTTACTCTTTCATGGCTAAACAGTGTTATTGATCAGCGGGGCAAAACGTACATTCCTGGAAATAGGACGGTGACAGACTCCCAGTGTGGAAGTGCAAACAGAGCAGATTAACTACTATAAACACTCCCAAAACAGTTTGGGTATAGCTGCTGATTATACTGAACGTAACTCAATGGACATGGTAATTACATTGCTATCCTCCAAAATGACATTCTCTTCATGAATCTGTCCTAGTTGGCTCGGCCTCGCTGGGAATATAAGATCGTCATTTAATTCAGGAAAGGAGGTATTTCAGAGCATGTTGCTGGGACTCGCCTGCTAACGCTCCCTCTCGACCGTGCCAGGGTGAGTGGTCACACCCAACGCTACCATACTGCACAGTCAAAGCAAAAAGGTGTAAAAATAAATGAAACCAACACGTTTAGTTTTTATTTTGTGTAAGGCAAATTCTTGGCACCAGGCGTTGTTACGTAAGGCCGGGGAGGCAATTCGGTACATTGGCCTGTTCCCAGCCACGGCCGCCTTTCAAACAAACATTCCCTTTCTTCTTCCCAGAATCTATTTGCCACTAGTGCATGGTGGTTGATTTGGGAAGAGGCCCATACATCATGAGATAGTCGATGGTGGCCCACAAGTGACACAAGAGATATGAGCGCTCATAGGAGTGTGATGTAGTAAGGATCAATGATAGGGAGTCACCCCTCTTCCCTGCCGTCAGAACCCTCTATGCAATTGGACAAACATTGCATTGTTGGGGAAAGGAATTTGTGCGGCAGAGAAGGCGTGGGTAAACCTGCCATTTTGACTAGTGACTAATTGCAACAGGTCACATGACTGGTGTCGATATCCTGTTGTTACACGGTGACACACCTCAGCAACACATAAAGTGCCTTCAACGGGTTTGTAGCGGTGGTTCGGCGATGACTCAGAAGCCCGACCTGAGTCAACTCGCTGCGTGAGCGCTATTTTGGCTTTTGCCTTGATCCAGCTGGTGGAAGATGCGCTTCACATGAACCCTGGGCTAGAAATGAGCGGAGGGCTGGAAAAGCCCCAAACAACGAGCGCTTGCCACGAGGCTGCGTCTGGCCCGAGCCTCTGTCCGACCGCGACTCCCTCACCGCCTACGTCTGACTGACGGCAGTGTGTCTGGAGGAGCTTCCTCGCACTTCCACACAGGATAACAGAAATGAGGTCAGCTGGCGCACAAGGACACCCTGGCACACCGAGGTGTCCTTAGGAATAAAGTATAGTAGGTACGTAATGTTCTGCTCTTCATAGACGGAAGAGAGACTTCCTTCACTACGATTATGAGTAAGAGTGCTTGGGCAGAGCCTAAGGTTTTGTAGAAACATAATGACTCAAAAGGTTTCCGTTGAGATTTGTATAAAAAATTCAATAATACAATTACATTCAAAGTAATACACTTGGGAGCGAATGTGAGGGCTGCTCTGCTACACTCCAGTTGCTTGTGCTTGCTCATCATTATTTGCTTACTGAACAAAGTCTACAGCACATTCTCACGTAAACATTTGGACCAATTTCAGGGCTATTTCCAGACCCCTGGACTGTAAAGATTTGGAAGTTGTGGCAGACCTCTGCAGTCAATGGGTGAAGGGAAAACGACATTACATTTTCCATTTCTTCATTCCTTAATCCTTATAGGTGATAATTATTGCCTGACCTAATTTGCGCTCGACACAGAGCGGGCATTTTGTAGCACAGCATATAGTGTAACACCTGCCGTATGCTGGCTCGCAGGAGACACGTTGGAATTCAAACTATAAGTGCATGGGAAGGCTGAGATTTGGGATCATGTTGAGAACCATCAAAGCATTTTAAAAGGGACCGTTGGTTTATAATGAGGCGGTTCACGATGTGAGATGGCGAGTTTACAAGGAGCTTCACAGACCTATGAAAGTGGTGAGCGGTTAAGGGCGCTGTGATGCAGCGGGGCCACTGTTGCTGGGCTCGCTGAGCCGCAGGATCGATGGTCTACTTTACTGGGGCCGCACCAGCAGGAACAGACCAGTAGCTTTTTAATTAGAGCAGGCTGGAGGTAGGAGCAAACTCATCTTAAGTAAATAACTTTTAGCTAGGGCTTACAAAACAATCAGTTCACCTACGGCTTGGCCCACCAATGGAATTAACCATTGTAGTAAACCAAGTCTGCACACACACAAAGACACACAGAGCATAACATACACACAGAGTATAACATACACACAGAGCATAACATACACACAGAGCATAACACACATAAGTGTGTAGCAAATGAAGGTGGTGCAGAACAGAAAACTGACTGATTATGGCTTGTGTTTCATCCACATAGAAAAGAAACTGGAGAATAAAGGCACATGTGGATGATCAGGAAGTTGCTGGAAAAGGCAAATCGGGCAAAAGAGCTGCGTCTCGGCCAAAAAATGAAACGGAAAAGATACGTGATCCTGCTTCCTGCTCCCTAAAGACAGAAGCTAAAAGGATCCGGATACGTCAGATTTCATGACATGTCACTTCGGATGCCCAAATGTATTGCTTTATGTCTCTCTCTGATCCCATTTATGGGAGAGGAAAAGTTATCCTGTCTGAATATCAGATACCTCATTGGGCACAGCCCCGCTCTCGAAAGCATCCCGCTGGGTTGCGTTACAGTCTATAGATCCTAGCCAAAATAAACTTGCATAAAGGGGGGGAGGGAAGAGAAGACACATTTCAAAAACAGACCGATTTCAAGAAAATGCTTAAAAAGGCGAGGCGCATTCATATGATCTCAGCAGTGACATTTTGTCCAGCAGACTCACTTCTATTTCTCTGCACACAAGCAGCGAGGAAGCGAGCCAGGTGCTTAGAAACTCCTGGACCCCGAGGCAAAAAAACAGGCTAGTTGACATCCCCAGGCTGCAACTGTTGGGTTTCCATTGATTTACTAGATGAGAAGAATTCTAGGCAGCAGCAAGGCTTACACCTGGCCTAATACATATCTATGTAGCCCTAAAATACTGTGAGGAAATGGTCAAATAACACAAAAGCAACATGATGGAATATGCAATTAGAGAGGGGGGGGGTGCGGGTGTCTGAAAACACTTAAACTCTGACCAGAACAAAAGACAGAGACTTGCTTTCAAAGCTGTTGCCAACGGAGCGGAACTTGGCATTGCTCGTACCTGGAGAATGTATTCCTGGCGTAGTGCATGATACTGTCAAAGTCATAAACCTCTCCGAGAGAATCCACCTCTCCCGGTTCCATCTTCAAAAAATTATACTCTTGTCCTAAGAAAGGGGAACATATTTCTATTTTGACCGACACAACAATAACATACATTAAATATTAACTACAGACGCAAATCCTACAAACAAGAAGAGAAGCTCACTATTGATGGTATTTTAAGTTTGAATTCTTACCATACCTCACAACCACCTAAAAGTAGATGCTGTATGGCGAAGCACATTTAAGAAGCATTTCTAGGATATCCACACAACGCTGCAAATGGGGAATTTCAGCATTGCAAAAGGGTCCTACCTGGCTGGATGTTGTCCCTGATGATGCTGACGTGTTCGTCTCGGTCAGGCCGGGTGTGCTCGTGCCAGAAGCCGATCACGTGACCCAGCTCGTGCACCACGATACCAAACTTGTCACAGTTTTTCCCAATGGATATGGCTTGGGGGCCCCCTCCCCTGCGGCCCACGTAGGAACAGCACCTATGAACACACACACACACACACACACACACACACACACACACACACACACACACACACACACACACACACACACACACACACACACACACACACACACACACACACACACACACACACACAGATGTTTTCAATGACACACACACAGACACACACACACACACACACGCACGCGGTGGGGTTAACAAGGCCAAAGCAATAACATCCAGTGGATTCAGTCTTTATTCTATGCAAAAAAAATTCTGCTAACAAGCACGAGAAACCCACAGGAGGTGGCCAAATGTTTCCCAGCAAAAAATTAGCTGCTTCAGTTGTAGAACCACACCACCCAGCTACCAACCGTGCTATATTTGGGAAAGCAGAGCTCTGTATGTATGTGAAGTTTATTTTTTATTTTTTTATCCCGACAACCTAGCCAGTGTTTTCCAGGAGGGCCAGGACAGGACATATAGGAAAGACATCCACTCACACGTGCGCTGACTTAGCAGAGCTCCACCTCAGTGTGACATGAAAGGGTTAGTGTGGGAGGCTTGTGGACACACACACACACACACACACACACACACACACACACACACACACACACACACACACACACACACACACACACACACACACACACACACACACACACACACACACACACACACACACACACACACACACACACACCAACCGCTCTCTAATTACTGTGCGCCCAGCAAGATTCTCCCGAGACACGCCTTGAACTTTGCAAAGGACAGATGGGGGCCTGCTGAATATGCAGCAGAGCCACGCATTCCCACTGCTAACCGCTGCTGCTGGCATGGATAATGTCATCCCTGTTACTCCAGAGCCCGGTCACCAGGCTAAAAGTGGCCCAATCAACAAGTTGGTTGGAAAAAGTTCCGTTTTACGCTCCTCATCTAGTCTGTTGGTACATTGTTGGTACTAGCTGTACATGTGGTTTATACAGTATGAGATCTCGATCATTCTAAGCTTTTCAAATGTTTTATCTGGATGTGTCAAAACGTGTTATGTTAGGAGCATTTCAATCTATCAAATCTATTGTGAACCTGCATCGTTGGTTGATTTTTCTGGCGGTTCTCCCATGGAAGGTTGCTCCGTTGTTCATAAAAAAAAACCAGAACTGAGAGCTCAACATGCTTTTATCACATCTGACGCTAGGCGGAGGGACATTAGTATTTCACCTCTGTGACAAGAGAGCACATTCCTTTATAGAGGGAATGTGTCGCTGTCATATTGTCGCTTAGCAACAACAAGAAGCAGACAACACTGGCGTCTCATTAAGGGATTTGTCGAGCGCGACGCTCTTAAATGAGTCGTCCGGTGAGTGATCCTGACTGATCAAGTGAAGAAGGGAAGACAGGATGGATAAGCTGAGGAAATCTCTCCTCTGGGTGCCATTAAATGTTCAGCAACAGATGTAGCACAATGACGAGGAACAGGAACATTCTTGGCCCCTGAATGGGGACCGGCGGGGGAACCAGAAGAACAACTCACGCAGAATGACCGCGGACAACAAAAGACGGACAAACCGAAAAAGGCCACCAAGCAGGAGACCGGAGGAAAGCACTTGGGCAGTAAATCGTTAATTGTGAATAAAGAAAGGTCAGCGGAGGCTGACCAGCTCCAGCTGCTCCCCGGGGGGAGGCTCACACCCCAGCGACTCACCCGCATGGTCGATAGGTAAAGACAATGTAGCTCTCCTCCTGCGTCCTCTCGATGAAGGTCACACAGGTGTGCTTCTCCCAGTGCCGCATCGCCTGGCGGAATATCGCCCGCTGACTGCCTGAATGGGACGACAGGGTGGGCGAGATTACTAATGGAGCCAAATTCTGCCAACTGAGACACACACACACACACACACACACACACACACACACACACACACACACACACACACACACACACACACACACACACACACACACACACACACACACACACACACACACACACACACACACCGAAAAGAAAAGAATGCTGACAAGTCAGAAAATGGAACTGAAAAACATACATTTGTTGTAGTTTTGAGAATAGTCTTCTGGTAATGGCCGCTACTAGATATTGTGATATAACGGTATACAGCCACTTACCACTGAAGTTGCCGCTGATGACATAAGGAATGACACCCTCCGGCCAAACACGCTCAGGTCTGGACGTCGCTGCCCGTTTCCTGCGACGCACACCTTGCCTATTTCGGCTACTCTGACTGGTTGAGGATCCTGCCGTTCAAAACAAAAATAAATCAGTGCATATGAGTTTCAGTACAATGAGAAAAAACAAAGAATATATTTGAAATGATAACACTAAAAATATCTTATGGTTCAAAGTGTATTGTATTACATATGTATATTAAATATATATTGTATGGAAGCCATTTATAGTTGATTATTTGCAGTTAATCAAGAGCAACAAAAAAAAGCAAATTAAAGCAACAAGATCAAGATCATTGTCACTTACCCACACATTTTATCTGTTTATTTTCCAAGTAGCAAAGTAGGATCTGTTGGCATTTCAGGCAGCAGCCTCAACTTGTCAGATGGCAAAATGTAAACTCCATCTCAAACTCCATGTTTAAAAACGGGCATTTTCTCCACTTTCTAGTCAATTGAAGGCAGTTTTATATAACATTTTTCGCTCCTCCAGACCCCACCAACATGCATAAAAATTTGAGTGAAAGCGTATTAAGGACGTATGAAGCAACAATACCTTTAACTTCATTTAATTTATTTTATGCTATAAGTATAACTCACTGAAGTGAGGGTAACTCTGGTCCATGCTACCTGAAAATCGTTTAAATACCACTTCAAGTGGTAATCCATATATATCTTATCTTATTTAACATTTGATACTTAATTTAGCCAGCACTTTATAAGACACAGCTATTACATTTTATTGCTTTATTTACAGTACATGCAGTATATGCAAATAACAAATCAGTTGATCAGAGGACATACTTTAGAGAAAAGTAAGGGACTGTCTTAGGGGGAAGAGAGGATAAACACAGATGTTGGAAAAAAAAAAGGATGCAGTTTCAAATGGAATTGTGGGAGCTGTAATGTAATCCACCCAACACAGACAATTGTACTGATTGCCACTTTAATTTGAAGAACATTTTACATTAAAAAAATGGCTGGCATAAAATCCTCAGCTGGAGAGGATCCATAGATGATAATGACCTACATCTTACAGGCAGATTCAACCAGAATATCCATATGATATTATATTACAATGTCATGTATGACATTGATTGGGACAGATTTGTATTGGTAACCAACCAATACATTGGTAAATCCAAGCTTTATTTTTTTTACCTGTGTTTGTGTGATTCAGCGTTGTGACGGTTCTCTGGGCCATGTCTATGATCCGGTCCACCTTAAACATGCGCAGGTCCTCCTCATCCAGAGCAATGTCTCCCAGAAAGGCAGCTTCGAGAGACAAACACAGATAGCACATGTCAGACAAATTTTTATGCATCTCCACAGCGTGGTGCATCGGTTTGCACGCCCAGTCGCCTCAAGCTTTTCCTGCCTCTCAGACTGGGGAGGCTGCTGAGGCGCTTTCCTGAAGCAGATGACACACACACACACACACACACACACACACACACACACACACACACACACACACACACACACACACACACACACACACACACACACACACACACACACACACACACACACACACACACACAAAAGAGTTGTTTCACGGCAGATGTATGGTGTTTTTAATAACAGAAACGCATCATAACTCATATTATTATAACACAGCTCAGCAGATGGGTCAGATATTCCATAAAAGGTCATGCGAATTTACAAGATTTGACAGTCCTGTGAAGCGAGAGACCACGAACCGAGGAATATAAATGTAAGGTTTGGATAAATTTGTTTTAATTCAGTCCAGATGTTACTGTTACCAGTGTAATCCATACTTTTAGTTGCTACAACGTCTGAGAATGGTTAATATGACCAGTCAGATCTCATAAAGCGTGACACTGACACTGCTCCAATACTGTACATGGGGCGCTTTGAACAACTAATAGCTTTTTAATGAGGCCAAGGAGGGGGAAAAATAACCAAATAGTCGCACTTTATGAGGAATGCACTTTACAGGATTCCTCACTTCTGTAGCTGAGCAAGGAGTCCTCTCTCCGCAGATACAGGGCGCTCTGTTTTACAAGCTTTTAACACCAGCACGTTTCCAGGATTTACGGCCCCGTCTTGTAGGAGTGGGTGGGGCTGCCTGGGTGCGGGATGTTGGTACAGTGTGGCGGGGTTGGGGCAGAGTCAGACTGTGAAAGGGGTGGTATCCAAATCCCAGATGAAAACAGGAATTAGGGAGCACAGGAAGTAGGCAGATCCCCTCTGCCACCCTCAATAAGGTGAAGGCGTGTGGAGATGGAAGGGGAAACGGACGGATTTGTATGACAGCTGAGTGAGAGTGTGTGGAGAGGACTACTCTGGAGTGAGAAGGACCTTGGGGAGCTGCGATCGCAGGGTTGATGCCGGCGATTTACCTTGGCCGGGGTGAGCGCTCTGCGTGGAGCTTGAATCTGCACGGCCACTCTACTACAGAGAGGAACTGTGAACTGTACTTTAAAAGACAACTGGTTTGCCTTTAATACGTTTGTTAGTTTTGTACTTGTGGATATATTGTGGGGCAGGGGCGGGGGGGCATGTGATTTGGATTTTAATCCATAGCAAAAGCTTACATGAAAACATTCCTTTGCCGTTTGGACAAGTGAAGAGGACAATAGAAAGGAAGAAGAAGAGGAAAAACAAACAAACAAAAATAAAAACAACACAATTTGGCTTCTAGCCCGTCGATGTACCAAAGGAGAATTATTGAAACAATCTGGAGTGCGCCGTGCTGGATGCAGCGCTCCTCTCCCACCCTGCGGGTCATGGAGGGCATGTTGCAGAGCGGCTGTGTTTGAATTTATTGGCTAATGACAGCAATAAGAAAAGGTGTAGATCATTGCCTGCAAGATCAGGCACGCATGGAGGACAGGTTTAAAATTCCACAGAGGTCAAAGGGATCCTTTAATTTGCACTTGCAAAAACACTAATTCATCCAGACCAAATCCCTGTAACACAAAACAGACGACTCACAATCAGCCCTTATACTGACAGTCATTGCCAAAAACACCCCTAATCTGTGTGAGCTAGCAGATGTCTGTACAATATGGATAGGACTACACACTTTTCTTCTTTATCCTCTACTCACATTCTTGTTTGATTCTAAGAACAGCCTGTGGACTCGGGACACGTAGCAGAAAAGCAATCAATTTTTAGTTTCCGTCACGTCAGGTTAGCGATTTTGTAGAGTACCTTCAAAACACTTCCAAATCACTCCGTCCATTTCATCTTCTTGCTATAAATGGAACAACGTTTTCAAAGTGTTTCTGCTTGAACGCATCTCACCACGTCTGCACCATATTAGCAGTGCTCGGTTCTGGACGTGACAAAACAACAAGGTGCTGGCTGCCCCGCCCTACCACACCCCCCCCCCCCCCCCAACCCCTCCACTCCACCCCCCACGGGGGTCCGCAGAGGCCTGCGCTCTGCCCGTGGCCAAGTCCCCATCAGCCACAACCCTCCCGGAGACAGGCTGGGTAATCCGCAGCGTCATTGTTCCCCGACAACAGTGGAGATTGAAGTGAGCAAATGCATGGCCCGGCAGCACGAGGACTCATTTCCCCCAGGCACAGCAGTCGTCTTGGAGACGCTGTCGCAGGTTTATGGAAAGGCTCGTAAGGACTGTGAATTAATCCCCTTGTCTTCTTGCTTTAATTATCCACAGACACAGGGTCTTAGGAATCTTTGGTACACAGCTGTGGGCCAGACAATGCGGACGGGCTGAAGAGAGTGAGTGGAAAGGTGATGAACTCGTCTCTGCACAAAAAGAGCGATGTGTACTAGATTTAGGAGCAGCGAATATGGCAGATAGTGGATTGCGGATCACAGATCATAGTATTGTACATTGCTCAATCGCTTTTCCAGCGATATTCAGTAGGTAATTGACAACAGCTGACGGCCATGGTATTCATTTCTAAAAAAGTTATATCCACAGTGAACACACCGACTATCTCACGGTCACTGAGGTGACGTGGATAAAATACAGGAAACGCATGCTTCTGTGGCCAGGGATATTCCACACACAAAAAGTGCCTACTTTGATCCAAGTGTCACTGTGTAGCCTTTTGTAGCTTACATTGGCCACATGAACTGATAAAAGAAACCATTCATCCAATATTTTAGCGGTTGCATTCTGTGCATGATAAACCGCCCTTCCCCCCCAATCGCTGAGGGGAATATATTGTTTCTGATCATCTTAGGCAACATTAATCCTTTTCATCGCATACTGCCCCCAACAATCATCCTCTCCGGTCAGATTGCACATGACATCTCGATCACATTAAGCTCATTGACTCGCATTCTGGCCAAGCCGTGGTCTTTGCAATGTCATACACACAAGACGCTGTATCTCCTTAAATCTTCCCCCGTAAGTAGCAGACATCTGCCACTGAAACCCTGCGCAAACATCAATACAGAGATTATACAGAAACCACGGCTGTAGCCTATATTTAGAAGGCCCCGTCCAGCTGAAGCCTGCCGCTCGGTCCCCATTGTGTTTGCGGGAGAAGTTAGACATGCTCCCTCCAAAACAGGACATCATACCACCATGTGAGCCCGGAATGAATCACAATACCGTGGCACCGCCTTTTGCTGTCAGTGTTTGCTAACAAACGCTGCATTTGAATTCCAATGGAAGACAATTGTGTATTACGTTAAGGTGATTACCATTCAATGACAGTGTAAGTATCACATTTAAGTCTTCACTTCAGTCTGCCCATTCTGCCAAAACGCTGGCTGCACACTGTAAAAAACACAAAGCCATAGGACCATTACTATTGAAGTTATTGCCTAAGAAGGATGTAAAGGTACAGTAGAAAATGCAGGCCGGTTGCCTCTTTATCCTCTGTAAAAACAACACCAGCTGTTATTCTTCGGCAAATGCCTACCTTGACATTTCCTAACACTGCAATTTGAGCCCAAGGGGGGAGAAAAGTCCCCTTATCTGCTCATTTCAAAGGTAACTATGGTGTAATTAAAAGCAGGGCTCTTGCAGAGCCTCGAGCTAAAGCCCTAGATGCAGGAGATTATTTTCCAATAAAAGCCTGCGGTCTCATCAGCTCACGGCTGAGATCAGGACAGAGTGACTGCCGACACATTGGAGTGGCGATCTTATTTACAAAGTGAAGATGGCTTTGGGTGGAAAGGGAACACAGCAAGGGGGCCGCGTCCCTGATAACATTTCACACTACAAGCCCATTAGCAGATTGGATTTCCCAGCTCATTCATGCCACTATAACCGATAGACCCAAATGCCAGAGCACCCACTAATGACTCATCCGTTTGGAGGCTTCTTGTCCTTCTCAATGTGAGATATAAATCCAAGTCCCCTAAAAAGATCCGTAAATCAATAATCACATGGCCCATATCGCCAATGCCTAACATCTCCTATTCAGAGCCGTTTAGACAAGCTTAGAGATGCACCATAAAATAAAGAAAAAAATAAATCTTTACCCCTAACTCCTAAAATTGTATACAGTTTTAAAAATGTACTCGGGGTATATTACCATACGTATTCACTCCTGGTGGAGGGAGGACAAACACCGTTTTTCCAGATGAACAATAACGTGTCACAGCTGAATTATTCAGAGAAAACAAACTGAATAATAAAGAGCTGCCTGTTAAGCTTGTCATTATTGTAGACTTATTGGTCATTCTTTGAGCCATTTAAATGAGCTCTCCCCAAAGCATTTGTTTTTACTCAGGCTCTGTCCCCAGACCTGGCATTAATGCAATGCAAGATTAGTTATTACTTAGCTCCGACAACAAACATATTGTTCCAGCTAATGCACCGAGATCATGCCAGTAGATTGGCTCGCTAATCACCTGAACCCTGCGGAGAGAGGAGCAGCGGGGGTCTTGTGATGTAAAAAACACACAGTGTGGGCCGGGCTGTATGGGCTACATTCCATGATAAAGGAACGCATCTACTTAAGTGTCGCTGTTGAAGGCCCATTCAACAGACAGCCCCATCACAGTTTGTAAGGACCTGATGGACAGCGTTGGATGACTGTCATCCATCTTGAACTCCAGCTGTTTTCTTTTTTTTTTTTTTTTTTTCTTTAAAAGAGAAACTAAAGTACACAAACTCATACAAGGGGGTCTTTCAGTTCAGAAGTCACCTTGATCCCCATTTCAACCCAGCAGAAATGTGTCTTGCTGACGTATTTTGCCACGTCATCAGCTTATCTAACTAACTATCGAATCTAATGTTATCTAACTTTAAAGGAAGGAATCTCTCTCTGTCTGTCTGTCTGTCTGACACATGACACATGTATTAATAAACTTTCAATAAACAGCGAGCCAGCGCGGGGGGGGGGCTTCAGGGCTCTGCGACCAAATCACAATGAGTGTCTCCCTGGTGTATGACTTTAAACGACAGTTCCATCTTCCATTGTGGAACACAGGACTAAATGATTGACATTTTGTTACACTGTGCCATTAAAATGTCTTGGAAAATCGTACATTTTGAACAAGCATTTGAGCGGTATTTTCATATGCTATCAAGAAAAAGTTTGGAAAATGGCAGGTAAACATGACTGATGATTGATCTATCTGTAAGGGGATATGGAAGTATACAAAATCCGAAGGAAAAAAAAAAACCACATAAAGATACATACACACGTACACGTGAAGATAAATGTTCCGGAGAAAGTCAGCTAGAGATTCCTGCAGTGTAAAACTCTCGGCCGATCACAGATTGTCGACGAAGCCCAATGAGTAGTGTGGGAAGGAAATGATGAGAGGATCTATGGGCAGTATACTTTCCTCAGAGGCTGGAACCGCACTGTAGATAGACGGTTCGCCCCCGCACCGCCTTGCTGAATGGTTGGCACTCATCTCACCTGGGCTGGCATGGCGTGGTGCGGCTGGCCCCGCCATGCCCCTCCCTGCAGTGCTCTCACTTGGCATGTAGTGAATGACCTACAGTCTGGGTGAAGTGCCTGGGCCGGTCAGCGAGGGAGAGCCGATGAGAAAATACGGGGGGGCGGGGGGGGGGTTGCCTTCCTTTTAACCCTGCTCTCCATTCCAGCTGAAATCAGTTTGGTAAAGCCACAGCAGCCTCAAGTTACATCCTCAGAGTTTAAAAACCATAGTGGCTTTTAATAACCACGGCGGACGACCGAGACAGGCGACATTGTTGCACGACCTTCTGCGGATTAAAGCGCCAGCCTGATGAATAAATGCAGCAGTACTTGTTCACGTCGAGCTAGATGCTGCTCTTGTGAAAATATATCATTTAAACATAGCAGACAATGAGCAGGACTGCCTCTCATACATTTTTCATAGAGAAAACGAGTGAATCTAATCTCAGTGGGTTGTATAGCGTCTTTAATGACTTTACTGGGACGCTGCCAAGAACTGAGTTCTGCAAACTAAGGAATTTTCCGTCTGTGAACTTTCTCTATAGATGGCATGACTTTAGTGTAGCTGCAGCCCCCATCAATGCAGCTCTGTGTGTGGCGTCGTGATGAGTCACGCTCCAGGTCAGAGTAAATGTGTGTGTGCACAAAAACATCAATCAATTCCAAGCCCTTGAGTGAAACTGAGCGGGGAAATCAAGGAAGTCTGTTTTATGTCATAATATCTATGATTATCAAATTTTATTCACGGCTGTTTAGTAACTCAGCTGGGTTTCTGTTTCACTTTTGCACGTCTCTCAAAGCACTCTAGTGAACCAAGAAAATTAGTGATTGTGTTCACTGCAAAGGAATTGCACGGATGAGTCGACTGCATCTGACAAATCCTTTGACATCTACACATTTACATTTTTTTATTTTGTCAGCGACAGTTTCAAAAAGTGTATAAGCCATAGTAGAATTTTATTAATCAAAAATTATAAGAAGCAATAGTAGAAGAAGATAAAGAGAGGAAGACAGTGCGCAGGAAAACTATACTGGTGTCCATCTTGCCACATTTTCCTTCACTGTGTGTGTGTGTGTGTGTGTGTGTGTGTGTGTGTGTGTGTGTGTGTGTGTGTGTGTGTGTGTGTAAGGGAGGGACAGCTGAGAGATCCTGGACACTTTACACTTTTATAGTATGAAAGAAAAAAAGCAGGTGGGTGTTGGTTACGGGGGGCTGGAGATTTTGGAGGGTTGGTAGAGTGGGAGTTGTGCTTGCAACTCTCGCTCCCTCCCAGCCACCTGTCTGTAGAAATGCCCGGAGGAAACTAAAATGATTTATTTACAAATGAATACATAGTATAGGTAAAGAGTTTTGTCCATGTCCTCAAAATGTGCTGGGGGAACACTGATTGGGATCACTGCTTGTGCAGTAGATAATGTCCAGATCTGAGATGCTTCTTCAGAGAATGAACAGAATAGGAACAGCCCACTTGGATTCAAGATACAAGATGTTTATTTGTCACCAATAAACCAAGCAGCAGCCAACTTGATATGTAAACACTGGAAGGGAAACCCCAAAACCATCTTCAGATTGTTCTTACGCAAAGGTTTTTCACCCTGACAAGTAATCTCGCAACACGACAATGTATACGCATCTCTCCAAGTTGAAGCCTAACAATTTGGTCCAACCCCAGCCGTGACTAACACAATGTCAACCTTTTAAAGATCACTTCCAGGAACAGACGGCGTAAACAGAGAGGAAAAGGAAGGAAGCAGCCTCTTCATATGGCTTTCACAGGGGATTCGTTTATCTCCTGTCAGAGCAGCACAGTGTTTACACTCGGTAAAAAAAAAAAAAAAAAAGAACACACCATTTACATTTCGCAAATGCACTGTTTGGTCAAACCCCTGTCTCTGACATGGATTATCCCTTCAGTCAGGGGAAAAAAAAAAGAGGAACTCTGGATCACTTGATGAATGACAGTTTAGGACTAACACCAACGTGTCTTGGTAATAAATTGTCAGATCAGAAACTCACAGATGCCGGATCAGTAAGCACTTCCAGGACTTTAGAGGTCAGTTTGACTGAAGTCAATCTGTAACCTGAATACTTTCACCAGATGGAAAACACAATCTGTTCAAATTCCCCATAGGGATTTGGAGAGACATTGAGTTCACAGCAAAAAAAAATTAAAAAAAATAAAAACTGATTGCCATGGCAATTGAGATATGCCTGTGCCAGTGATAAAAAAGTAGCTTGGGGCTATGTTATTACAGCAACTTCACTGCGATCACCCTAATGAATTATTACACGTTATGGCCAAGTAGCCATTTATCCACAAAGCCTTTGGAGCACATAAACCAAACAAAGGAAATAACAAGCCAATAGATGTTAATGTTCAGAAAATGTAGTCTCCACTTTACAGGCTTCCCCTCCTCCACTCTGTTCTCCTGATGTTGGGAACAGTGGAGGAAAAGAAGACTGTGTGCAATGGCAAAAGCAAAAAAGAAAATCGAATTGTGATTTCAAAATGTAAATCCCAGCCCCGGCCCCCACCGGCCCCCTCCCGTCTAACCGATTGTACAGTGATGAAAACCATAAGTGCATTTCAAAAGGCGCTTTTGAGACATTTTGCGTGGAGAAAAAAAACTTTGGACGTTTTGGCAACATTTTCGCCCCCCCCACCCCCGCATTCGTATCACTGAATAAACCACCCGAGTTTTTTTTTTTTCTTGTTTTCTTTTTTTAATAACAGCAACTGAAATGTTAAAAGTGTGTGGGGTGAAAAAAACAACAACAACACCCCCAAACAACTAAAAACAAACGCTCAGAGTGTCCATCCAACCACTGTCACCTCCTCTGAAGCGTCCCAACACAGGGGGAAAAAAAAAAAAAAAGAAAGAAAGAAAAAGCAATTCGTGGCACATTATGTTTGACCTGAACCAGACAAAAAACACCGCCCCCCCCCTCCCTCCCAAACAAAAAACAAACAAACAAACAAACAAACAAACAAAAAAACAACAACCCCTCTCACCGGCTTTGCAGGGATCTTTGTAGTCGATGAGCTCCGGTGCGGCGGAGGGATCCACGTAGTAGCTCGCCTCCGCCGCCTCCAGATCCACCGCCGAGATCACGGGAAGACAGCAGAGCAGGAGCAACCATCTCGCCGCGAGATCCATGATTCTGGTGGGGAGACGCGGAGGGCGAGCGGAGGGATGAGGTGGGGAGAGAGAGAGAGAGAGAGAGAGAGAGAGAGAGAGAGAGAGAGAGAGAGAGAGAGAGAGAGAGGGAGGGAGGGAGAGAAAGTGGGAGGTATTTTTTTTTTTTTTGGAGGGGGGGGGTCTCTCTCCGGAGGGCGGGTTTAAAAAAAAAATCAGCTTTTCTTTCACCTCCTTCTTCTTCTTCTTCTTCTTCTTTTCTCTTTTTTGTTGTTTTTTTTTCCTCTCCTTCTTCTTCTCTTTCTTCTCCTTCTTCTTCTTCTCCTCCTTCTTCTTCTTCTTCTTCTTCTCCTCCTTCTTCTCCTCCTTCTTCTTCTTCTTCTTCTTCTCCTCCTTCTTCTCCTCCTTCTTCTTCTTCTTCTCCTCCTTCTTCTCCTTCTCGCCACAGCGTCTGGGTTCCGGGGGCGGCGACGCGCGCGCGCAAGGCAGGACGGGCGCGTGCAGCTCTCGACGCCACCAAAACTTTGATGCACGGGGCGCGCGCGCGCGGGCCTCACGTGGATCACGTAGGTCACGCGACACACACACACACACGCAGCCGCACGCGCACACACGCGCACGCGCAAAGAACAAATCAAACGCGTGACGTTCAAGATAAACATCAAAGTGCCGCGTGGTGAAATCCGTACCAGCGCCAAACACGCAGGGAGGGTGATACTGAAGTAATACAATCATTTAAAAAAAACAACAACAACGACAGCCAACAACATTTAACGAGCGAAAAGTGAAGCAGTGGATTGCGAAAACAAATAAACAAGTAACAACAACAACAACAACAACGACAAAAGTAATAATATCCGTGAAGTAGTAGCAACAACGAAGCCGTTTGGACTTGTGAGACGCGTTTGGACGCGCGGCGGTGATCGGAGCGACACCTGTTGCCTGAACGTGGGGTGTATTTTTAAACAGACGACGACAAGATGACTAATAAGTAAACGCTTGTTGTCGCCGGTACTTCTGGCGGACGTGTGGTGGTGGCGGCCACTATAAATCCTCACGAATGGGAGCATCCGTCCCGTGGGGGGGGTCACCGTAGATGATCGAGTGGGGACAGCGTGGGCTCATTTCATCACGATGGCGGGATGCTGCTCGACGTCCCGCCACGCAAGATGTTAAAATCGACACACTCGCACGCACGCACGCAGCGCCTGTTATGTAAGAGCCAGAAACGCTCTATCTTGACTGACCTCTGCCCACGAGTGGAAATGAAGGGTCTGCTGTGTGACTGGGCTTTATTTATGCTGCAGAACCTGTGTGACGGACCACAACGTGCTTTATTATGTTTCACACAGAGGCTCTCCGGGAAATCACATGCGTATGATAAACATTTACTCTTGAAATGATAATACGCATTAATCATCAAAACATGTCTTTTTTTTTTTTTTAAAGGGCGGGGGATGAAAAATATTATTTTATTTCTCATACAATTATGTACTTTTGTTTTTGTTAACACATATACTGTGGTTTATAAATAGATAAAAATAATAACAAGTTGGTCTTTATGGTAACAGAAACATGCATTCACAATCTCCTTGTATGTGGTCTGTGTTGTGATTGTGTTTGTATTACGTTGGTTCAAAAGGTTAAAGTAATTTTATCGACAGTGATTCAACGGTTCAATTAAAGAAAGCAACCAGTTATTTTCAAATTATAATTTTTTTTTTTACAATTAATGGAGACTAATTATGAACAAAATTAATCTGTACTTGGTATAGTGGTGAGTGTCAGTGCTTCCCTAATCTACATCTTTTAAACAAAAGTTCTACCTAAAAGCTTGCCTTAGTTCTCTGTAATATATAGCAACAGTGATAACGAAACACAAACAAATATATTAGGCTTCATAGTAATGTTGGCACAGCACATACAGAGCGAGAAACAAGGATGCATGTGTGGTCATGTGCAGCAGCCGGCTTGACCGTTACGACAGTCGCCGTTAAATATTTCAACTGAGCGTTTAAACGTTTCAGGGGCAGTAGATGAGGGAGTCGAACATCCGTTCACATGGGCGGAGTCCGGGGGAGTTGGAGCAGCAGCATACAGTATACGGAATGTTATTTGCAGTGTACAGTTGGTCATTTTAGGGTGGAGCCGCGTCTCATCAGAAGGATGTGGTCTCCATGTCATCCAGATGTTACGTCAGACGTGGGGTGGATGCCGTCAACCACGGGCCGTCATTGCTGTGAAGTGACACACAGAAACATATTGTTTCAAAGTCTGGAAAAATGAGAACTCCTGAATCAGTATTCATATGGCGCGAAAAGGATATTATGTGCAATGTGTTCACACACTTCTAAATGGCAATAAATCATTGAGTTCATGACATTTGGAAGTTATGACCCTTCAGTTATTATTCCATGACTCTATTCTATCAGTCAAATTTACACCAAAGGGGATTAATATCTTTACATTCCAATCAAACATGAGACGGGTTTACTTAATCACCAGATTAAAAAAAAAAAATTCATTTCTATGTAGATACAATGTCCCCGCTCACATGTCAGTGCGGTTGCCATGGCAGTGAGTGCCATGGTATTTAGAGGCAACAAAAATCCCCTTTGGTTGTGTCGATAAAAGATGTGGGAAGTGTGAAGGCACAACACAAAGGTCCATGCTGCAGGAACCAGGAAAAAAAACAAAACAGCGAGAGAATAAACCGTGTGGCGCCGCTCTTGTTAACCACAGCTATCCAAATGGCAAGGTATTAGAGAGAAGTCCAAAACGATGCACATGCTTTTCCTACGTGTGCACGGTACGCACCTTGGGATCGGGGGCTTGGCTTAATGAGCCCACCCTACCGGGCTGCGCTCCTCTCAGTGTCACCGTGATAGAAGTCGGGGCTTTCTGCCCTAACAACACACAAACACAAGTGCTCAAGGCTGCAGTTCCTACCCAAAGGAAAATGGACTCACTTCCTCTGTGTATTTCAGCCGTTATACAATATTTTACAGAGGGAGTTTTCACAGACGTTTTTCTCTTGATGTGTGAAAAGCAAGTTCACGGCGCCGCGTTAAGACAATGCAAATAATGGCAATTAAAAGCAAACACAACATGGGAGGGGAAGATAATACAACTCCTGTTTCACACTCAAAAAGAAAAACATGAATTTTATTCCAGTCTTTATTGCAATGAGCAAAACAGGATGGGGAGATAATACCGTAAGCTAATGTTTTTAGCTTTCGGGCATTTCTCCTTAAGTGGTACATGAAGGGTAGGCATCCATTTGTAATTATGGATATTATGCTCTTACGTTGAATGTGTTTTAATGAAAAGTTTTACAAAATGCTGTTACATGAAGACAACAAAAGGAACACAAACGTAAGATGATAGTTATTAAGACAGATTTTGGTGTAGAAGATATAGCTCCAAATTGGACATTTCTAGTTTTATTTGGTCTATCTCGCCGTTGATTTTTACACTAAAATTTCTCTCCTAACTGCAATAGTTGGATGCATACACATTTAAGCATTCCCATCAGGACAATTTCCACATAGACATTATGTGTCAAACATGAGCTTCAAACTTTAAAGAGTTTTGACATCACATCTAATCTAGATGTTTACAATATGGCTTTTTCCCCCCAAACACGAACAATGGTAGAAAAACAACAACCCCACAGTCCCTTGGGAACCTGGGCTCAGAATCGACATGGCTGCACGTTTGAATTTACAAGCACAGATGATTAGCAAGGTCCTTTTCTATTTGTTTTAAAGGAAAAACTATCTCTGCACACGTTGACATCGGGGTCCTCTTAAGCGGCGTGAGACTCCCTGGCCGCAGACCGCCTGATCTAGTGTTTCCAAAACAACGGATGAATGAACCCTGGGTGTTCATCGCGGTCGTCTAGTTTTGGCAGTCCGGGACATACCGGCGCTCTGGTTGTTGATGTGCGCCAGCCCTGGCAAGCTGCTGGCCAGTTTGGCTAACCCGCCATTGGTGAGTAGCTGGTGGATGGCCGTGGTTTTAGCCACGGCTCCCGTAGAAACCACGGGCACGGCTCTGAGCACGGTGCTGCCGCCGGTGCAGATGGAGCTCAGGACCGGACCCTGAGGCTTCCCACCGACCACCTGACCGGGGAAGGAGAGAGGAGGTACAGAGCAATTTGTTAACAAGTCCTCAAACATAGACGGGACTTATTAACTGGACGGAGAACACCGCACCTGAGTGCAGCCTGTGTTTGCGGCTGAGGTCGGCAAGCTAGAAGCTTTGGTGACGATCTCCTGAAGACTGAAACTTAGTCCTTGTAGAAGACTGCTGGCGGACGGTGCTGCACAACAACAACAACAACAACAACAACAACAAAAACACAAGCACATGATTCCACTGCAGCTACAGCAATAGGAAATACAACACTGCAATCCAGTTTTTTGTAGCTCAAAATGTAACCTTACCACATCACCTCCACAGACACACTCTCACTCACAGGGTTCAAAGGTTTGGGACTGACGGATGGCGCAAGAAAAAAATAAATCAATTGATGTTTACTTGAATACGTTGCTGCTCTCACACAATGTCCTTTTTGAATGTTTACGACTAAACCCCCCGATCATTGAGGTCAAATTCGCCCTGTGTTTTGGTGCCGATCATCAGAGAAGAGCTACAGACAGGCTACAGGCGTACAGGCAGGACAGGACAGTAGATACCTTGGGCGATAGCTGGGGCCTGAGCCTGGACAGGTGTGGCGGACCCCGACACCATGCAAGGCTGCAGGCTGCTGAAAGAGCTGGGGCCCAGGGACAGGGCGCTAGACACCTCTGCCAGACTAGCAGACCTGCAGTGACACAAATAACCACCAGTCTGCTCAGGAGCCGCCCCACCAAGTGCTGACCGGCCACCAAGCAGCTCCCACCCACTGGGCCCCACCGCGACACATTTTGGCTCAATAAGGAGGAAGGGAGGTGGTGTGGGGAGGGAAACGGCCACGGCAAGGGACAAAAGCTAAATGCTGCTCGGGCACGTGGGTATAGCTGTGTGTGAGCTGGTGGTGAACGTACCGTTGAGCCGCCAGGAGTCCCGAAAGTTCCTTGGCTCCGGCGACAGTCTGTCCCACCGTCACTGTTAGGGGTTTCCCAGATGCTCCGGCTGCAGGGGCAGAGCGGGAAGAGCAGGCGGGATGTTTATGTGAAAGGAGACATGGCGCTCTCAGTGCCCCACATTAACTTTTACCATGCACAACTTTTGGTCGCCAAGACCGACAAAATAGTTTGAACATTAATCATTTATAGGGGTGCCACGATTCTCCAAATCCACAATTCCATGTAACTTTCAATTTTAAGGTCACGATTCATTTAGATTAAAACATATGTATTTTTTTCAGCACTGACGGCTATGCCATTGTTAGACTACCGAGTCTTGATTTGTAAAGAAAAATGCTTATTTCCCAATAAGTAACTTTGACTCCAGTCACATTAAATCATTCTAAATAATGTTTTTTTTGTAGAGGAATAAGTATAATCAAAATATTTAATAGTTAAAATAAATGCTTGGGAGCTGTAAGAGCCGGCTCTTTTCAACACACTGCAAGTGCATGCCTCTTCTCTTCCGCCCATCACGTCAGTTACTTACATTTGTCTACTCAGCATCATGTTCAGTTAAACATTATTACCTTAGCTTCACAATCCAAATCCTATCCATGACATTAACTACTCTTATGGAGCGCGTCCCGGTGCCCACCGGCACAGACACTCTGTACAGCCCTCTCAAGTGGACAAATTGTAAAATATATAACATTTTATTGAATTGGAGCACACCCTTCCTTTAAATTTGTAGAACAAACAAGTTGTGAACGCCAGCTCCTGTGGCTTCGAAGTTTAAAATCGAACGCTCATTTAGATTGTGAATTGGAATTATGACACCCCCAATCCCTTCATAATTGAGTGATGAGGTATCAAGAAAGGGCAAACATCGATTAACAGAATTAACAGATTAAATACAAAAACAGACAATACCATTAATAAAAAAAAAAAAAAGTAAACTAATGCCCTAGGATATCACTCATTTCACTTTGCCAAAGTTACTGAACAGATGGCCAGGTATACCGCACTAATTTTACTAATATAGGCAAAGTGGTTGACAACAGGGATACCAGACCACACAAGGTGGTCGACACCGGCCCAAATCTGGTCGCCTTGGGCAGCTGTTATTGTTGAGCCCTGGCTGACACTGAGTGCACCCAGACCAACACACGGAGGAGCCAGCACTTACCGTCCAGTGTAGAAGGGCTAATGGCGCCCCCTGTCGACTCGCCTTGCGAAACAATGGTGACCTTGATCTTGGCTCTCTTGGAACCTTTGCTGGGCGTGGGGCTGGGGGTCTGCCGCCGCTTGCCGTGTGACCTCAGCTCGTCCCGGTCCAGCCCCTCCGTCTGATCACTGGACACTGGCACTGCAACACACACATCATATGTATGTGACAAATGATCACACACACACACACACACACACACACACACACACACACACACACACACACACACACACACACACACACACACACACACACACACACACACACACACACACACACACACACACACGTTTTGTTTTCTTGTTTAACCATGAGAGTTTGACAGTTATTGTGGTTTGAACTTATTATTTCGGAGCATGTAAACACTTTTTAAACTGTGCTTTTTAAAAAGTTTCCGCGTCTGAGCAGTGCATTCGAGTTAACCGGGCAATGGGAAGAAGGAATAGAAGTCAAAGCAGAAGGCATGGAAAGGGACAGAAGGAGAGATATAGATACTTACCAAAGACACAGGGAGGGGTGCCTGGAGGAAGGTTTTTCCTCACAAGCATGTTTTGTTTCATAAAAGCAGCAAACTGAGCTGGAACGAGTCGGAAACAAAGACGGAAAGAGAAAGTTGGAGGAAGAGGAGAGAGAGGAAAGTATTTCAGTCGCGCTCTATCCTGCCCCTTTTGGATGCTCTAGCCATCTTAAAACACAACACTATATTTACAAACTTTTCACCCATTTCAGCCCCCCAGTCCTGTACAAGTTCATAGTGCAGTTGAAACTCCAGTGGTCAGAGTGAACAACTTATTGAAACAGGTTTAGACAGCCACTTAGGTCAGTCCGTGTGAGAGCACTCTGCACGTTGTAAACACACGTGAGCGCTACCTTCGTGTTTTCAGTAAATCCCTGGAAAACCAACCTTGCGCCTGCTTGTGTGTGAGTGCCGTGCCCGAACGCTGCATGTGCGTTTTGAGGAGCTGGGTGGCGGTGATCAGACTGGACTTCTGCGCTGGAGACAGACCCAGGGTCTTTGGTTTGGGACTCGAGGTGGGACTGCTGCAGACACTGGAAAGATCCTGAAGAGCAAAAGAAAGTTTTGACCGACTGAATTAATCCCCATGGGGAACAGAGTTGGGGAACAACTAGCTTCAGAAAATATAATATATAGTGGAAATGGTAACGGAAAGAAAACATGTATTATAGTGAAATTTGATTAACACTATATGAATGATAATATTAACAACACAACAATGTAAAGAAGAAAAAAAAACAACCTCTTTTTGTAAAAGCATTGAGGGATATTTACTCTGTTGTGACAATTTGCATATTAAGAATGATGTCTGATTTGGAACAGATATTTGCATTAAACATCAGCCCCGAGCCAGGCTATGTGATACAAGATCCATATCAAACATGTCAAATAATAAAACAAAAAGTTGAAATCATATGGGGATAATTACGTTGTAAAAGTCTTATCACAACAGAAAATGCTTCAAATTTTAGAACCTAAAATTTGCAGCAAAAAGGTGGCATCAGTGCATATCATTAGAAATATAGAAAAGATCATTTAGAGGTCAAGAAGCTCATATGGTTAGTATTTAGAGGCTGACCTCTGACCCCGAGGGGGAGATGGAGACCCTCATAGCAGGGGAGGAGGGCCGCCCTCGCTCCATGTCGAAGGGAAGCTCCCGTCGAGGCTTCTTCTTCTTCTCCGTGTCCAGGTCCCTCATCTCCCCCGAGCCGTGACCATGGCCCTCCGCCCGAGTCAGCACACCGGACAGGAAGTCTGCGATTTCATCCTGCGAACGGCAAACAGAGCTTGTGTGATCTCCCACACAAATGCACTTTTATTTGATGTAGGTTGACACCAGGGGTTGGGAACCATTTCCCGTTTGGGGTAAAATGATTTACATATAGGATAGCAAACCATAACTTACTATGAAAAATTATTAAAGAAACAAACTATACATATTAATAACAGCCTGGATGCTCACCACTAAGCTCTGAACTATCTGTTTACCTTCATATCTGATGAATGGGAGCTAAAAAACATGACAGTATCATGTCGTAACACTTCACTGGACCAACCTGTATGCAGCGATCCACCATGGTTTGCGTCAGTCCCTCCGTCTTCATCTTTGTTGAGTTGATTCTGGTGAGTGTCCATTATCATTAATATTGTCGTTCAAAAATAAAAAATAAATAACTAAATAAATAAATGCTGAACCCTATACAGTGTAATTTGAGAATAAATAGAAAAACAACTCCCATTCAAGAATCTAGCGACAGACCTGAGGTTGTCATCGGCTCCTCCCAGCACCACCATGCTGTTATCAGCCCTCAGCTTCTCCCTGAACTCCTCCATGGCCTCCATGCTGCACTGCACTGCATTCTGGCCAATCACAAACAGTGTAGGCGTCCTCATGTCCAGCAGCGGGTCGTCCACATCCTGGCGGTCAGTTATATAAAAAAAAAAAAAAAAGCCACACCTTTAGGGTCCGTCGACCTTTACATTATTGACAAGGGAAACAAATACTGCCATATATCTTACCCCTCTTGGTCCACTGACGGTTAGCAGGGGGAAGCCCAGACACACCACTGCTGTCAGGTACTCCATAAGAGACACCTACCGTTGGAAAGGATGGGTTAAAAATTGCAATTTAGCACAAAAAGATTTTAGTGCCATAGGTAGCTACACCTTATTCTGCAGTGGGAAGGTAGAACAGCCTTACGTGACAAGCAATGAGTGCTCCGACATTCCAGCCGACCAGGACAATGGGTTTGTGGGGAAAGAGACTGTGAACCTATAGTTTTAAACACAAAGTGCACAGTCAGAATACTGAACAGATTTCACCAGAGCTAAACTTTTCCAAACCTAAAAAATAACAAATAATGAATAAATGAAATCATATTAACATAACAATTTACCAATTTGAAAAAAAAGAAAACAACAAAACAATTACAAAAAGCCTACCTCCATGACCTTTGCCCTGACTGTGCCCAACATGTGCTCCAGACACTGAGTGACCCCAACATTTGATCCACTGTTCACATGCGTGTTTACTGGGATGACCTTACAAAAAGATAAAGATGTCATGTCTTCTGTCCGCACGATAAGGGAAGAACATGGAAATAGAAAAAAATAATAATAATAAAAATAAAATATATATTTATTTTAATTTATTTTTCTATGAGAGCGGCACTACAAACCTTTCCCAAGCAGGAGAGCTGAGATTGCCAGAATCTCATCCGCCGTGAAGTAGCCAGGGCAGGATTGCTTGGGCCTGATGGTGCAATCAGTATGAGAGGGGAGCCGGGGAGTTTGCTCTGAAAAATAAAGGAAAACAAAAGGCATGTATTCTTAACCATTCAAGTATACAGAGTATACAGAAAGTAAGAAAAAGAAAGAAAATGTTTACCGGTTTGTTGTGAGACAGAACACCCACGGCTGGGTCCCAGGGGCGTTTTAATAACAGCAGGAGGGCCTCCGCACCAGGCGCACTAGACTTGACCGATGACGTCTGAAGCATCCTGTCGATTAGCGATGGCAGCTGGCCAGACACAAAAGAATGGAATGATGTTGCATGAATACTTAAGACCTTTCCCCACACACTGCAAAACTACCGCCTGACGAAACAGGAGCGATACGACCAAAGCAAATTTGAACAATTTTTTTATTTGGTCCTCAGTAGATACCTTGCTTTTGAGTGTCTGTAGCACATCCAGGTATGCAGCGAGCATGGTGAGACTCAGAGACTCGATCATGGTGGTATGTAACCACTGGGTCAGTTTACTGTCCCAGTTGACGCTAGCCAGCGCATGACGCACTATCCTGGCACACTTGTCCACGGCAATCCTACGCAAGATTGGCTCATTGCAAGCCTGAGGGCAGAAAGAGGGAGGGAAATAAAGGGGACCAATTATGAAAAACTCACTTTTTCAGCGCTTGTGCACATACATTTGGGTGTCCGATCGGCCTACTAACACACAGACTGTGAAAAACGACAACCCAGTCAGTTTTTTGTGAACGGTCTATTTCAGAAAATATAGCGAGCACATGTTGCAGTATTCTCAGAAACCACGGGTGGCAGTAGAGGGAAAGCACCGTGAGAAGCAGGAAGTAGAAAACGAAGAAGAGCGCTAACGAGCAAACAATTGCAGGCTGCGGCATGCGATCTGCTGGGCGTTTCTCCAAACAAAACCAATAATAAATTGTAGTTTATTTTATGACTTTTACATGAAACAAAAATGCCCGCACGCGGTGTTCGTGTCTCCCAGAAGCTGGGCGCATGGCAATGAAGGTCGGCGCAAATTAGGCCTTGTAGATCTATTGAGTTAAGATCCACCAACTGGACAGCTTATTTCTTGCCTCAAATTTGTTCAGAAACAGATTTTGGCAGACTGATAAGCGGAAATCAGTGGGTGTTTACAGAGTAAATATAACAGAACCCAGAAAAAAAAAAAACCTCAAACCCCATTGGCTCACAGAACTAGGGGCCTCGGGACAGTGGTGCTTCCCACAAAAACAGAGCATCCTGGAACAGGATGACGCATGTCAGAATGGCTAGAATGCATAATTTGAGTGGTATTTTTTTTTAGGTACATTTAAAAAAACAAAAACAAAAAAAACAAAACTATTTTTGGGACCTCAGAGATCAGATTAACTTGTTGAAAAGGAGACTAAAGGGCCCCTTTAAAAACTGTCCAAAGGCTATGCATATATTTTCGTAATTCCATATTATATTGTTAATGATTTAATCAGTGCTCCTAATCATTTTGAGCACATTGCATTTGAAATACCGTAGAATGATTCAGATTCAACAGTGAAGATGCAAAGCTGTCATCACTGGTTTCAACTGCATCTCAAGATATGCTGCACAGCTGCATGTCCATTTCTGTTGCTTGTGTTTAATTTCTCTCTGCAACTGTAGCAATCTCTAAGGTTAGCAGAATTATGGCTTGTAAATCTGCCATACAATAAAAATTATTGTGAAATAATGCGTTTGAGGTTATGTATTCCAAAATGATGTAATGGATAGTTAGTTGGTCTACAAAATAAAACTTGGGAGCTGTCCAAGTCAATTTTTTTTTTAAACTCCATTTCATGGTTTGAGTGCCATCAGGAGTTTCCGTTAGAAAAAATTGGTGCCGGTCAACGTGTCCTGGAAGATTTCAATTTCCCGGACAAATGGGAGAGATTCCGGGCAAATATTATCTGTGTTTTCTGAGCTTAAAAACAATTGTTAAGCAGGCTATATAGAGAATGACATCATCAAGGCATGAACATGTATAATATTTTTTTATTAAATATTAAAAATAAGTCCCATCAGTTAACACCATTTTAAAAATAAATAAATATTACTTGAAATCAAATAATTTCTGTTGGTGAACAATAAATAACAAGTGCAGCTGCTTTAATTAACATTGCACTAAAATAAAATTTTGATCAAATCAAAAACAAATAAATATGGCAAGTAGACCTTAATAAATAATGTTTGTGGTGTTGTCCGTCTTCGTCGGGATGTCCCGTCGAAATATTTTACACAAGGAATATTTACCGTCTGCTTTGGGTCAGAACTTAAATTTAAAAAAAAAACAAAAAAACAAAAAACAAACGCTAAACTATGAATGTATGTGTCCCAATGATACATCATGTTTCTGCTTCTCCTCAGTTCTGGATGCTGGCACCGTGTCTACTGTGTTTACAAGCACAACCTGTCCATGAGGGAGGGGGCGGGGCTTAATTCTATATCGACAAACGTGATTGGTCAGAGGTGAAGCTTTCAGATCAGCTTTAGATTGTCCAAACTGATTGGCTTCCCGTTGCAACTTGCCGGGTGCGGAAATGAACAGACCTGCGGAATTTTTATCAAAATGATCCACCCAGCACTAATTCAAATTGTGCTTGGAAGGGATTAATTTCACCAGACATTATGACCAGAGAGATTTAAATATGTCGGACTTGAACAGATTTTCCAGGTGAAAAACCAGCTATTACCTGATAACGGAAACTCTCTCGTGAAAAGGTTATCTTTTGCTGTTACCTAACCCTTACCTGTTGTAACAGTGCAAGTCTACTTTCAGCAATGCATGACCTTGGGGTTTTTTTTAGTTTGGAGTGCTAAACCAGCTCCACTCAAATTCAAAACATCCAAAAGCAAAACAATACAGTCAAAATATCAGTAAGGGCAGAACTCACGTTTTCATTGGCCAGCCGGGCTAGTCGTTCAGCCTGCAGAGCTTTAAGCACTTTATTGAACAATTTGTTCTGAGTCACCGACCATCCAGCTCTGAAACACAATAATGTGAATTATTGCACAAATAGTCAATGAGGAAAGGCTTTTGAAAAGTAGATGGTATGGAAAACATTTTTTGCTCAAAACCAGAAAACTTTCTGAAAGTAAGTATTTGAATTCAAATAAATTGTATTTGTATGGAATTGTATGGAAAGTGCTTCATACTTGTTGATGTGTTCCTCCCAGTCATCGGGAGGCGGGGGGCTATCAGCAATAGTGCGAGCAAACAGGACATGCCTCTCACATTCCTTCATAACACTGAGGGCTTTCTGGTTGTCATATAGTGGAGCAGGTGTGGGCGTGACAGTTTCAACATCAATCAGAGGATCAGACTCTCTGGAGACAAAGACAATATTACAAATCACAAACTCCAAATACACAATATATTGTTGAAACCCTGTCAATGTGGCGGTGAACTTGAGCCAGTAGCCACGTCAATAACCAAGTCTCTCATTCAGCTGCAGAGTTTTGACAAAGCTCGCTAGATGTTAACTCACGATGAGGTATCAGGTTGACGCCGGGGGTTGACAAACAGTGTCCTGGTGGGCCTCGCACTGCTGGCGTCTGGGTGGGCGTTCCACGGCTTGGCATAGCTGTGATCCAGGAACACCAGGTCCAGCTCTCGCTCGTGCGCTGACAGCTGGAACAGCAAAGATGTGCCCATTTTTCGTGTTGATGTCTGGAAATCTTTGTCCACACAGCGGTGCATCCTCTTCTGGGGCCCCAAAGGGCCCGCAGCAGCTCGTGAGGTTGCCAATTCAAACAGGGCTAGAAATGGAAAACAGTGAAGGCAAATTAATTTTTCCCTGATTATTACTGCCCGCTATCAGAATATCATATCTTGTCAGCACATCAAATATGGCATGTAAGGTTGCTAGCATACATGCACTATATTGCACGTAGTTAATAAAAAGCAGTATATAGCATGTATAGTTGGTATAAAGCAGCATATAGCATGTATTGTTAATATAAAGAAGTGTATAGCATGTATAGTTAATATCAAGTAGCACCTAGCATGTATAGTTGATATAAAGCAATATATAGCATGTTTAGTTACTACCAAGCAGCATAAAGCATGTATAGTTGGTAAAATAAAAGAAAAAACAGTATATAAAATGCACAGTTGATGTAAAGCAGTATATAACATGTATAGCTGATATAAAGCAGTATATAACATGCATAGTTAAAGTAACAGTACTGTAGCATGTAATCACAGGGTTACAGCCATCTACGCCGATGCAGGTGGTCTGTCACTGATGTACACCGAGTATTATCGTCGCATGCAAGCAGTCTGGTTGATGGAATACCCATCTCTTATCCAACGATCGCCTTAAATAATGTTTCGTGGTAAATGTATTTAATTTGTCTGGTCTAATGTAAAGCTACATTTCGCTAGCCGTTTAGCTGGCTAGCGTTAGCTAGACAAGCACGACCAAGCGACTTCTGTCAAACCTAGAAGAGCTCACCGTCTGGATTTACTCCGGCATGTTTATAAGGACGGTGTCGAAGCTCTTAAAACTCCGTCAGCGTTAACACAGATTAAAAGGGAGGGGGAACCCAAGGCAACCAAATAATTGCAAGCGAAAATAAATGCGCGAAGGCGACGAGCTTCCTTTTGTTTTGTAAATGGTTGCCGTGTCCTCCAATTCCCCCCTTCCCCATGCCGCGGAAAAGATATGACGAAACGCCGGCTGAGAGACCGCCTTTTCAACTAATCTGGCAACCCAATATGTGGCGCGTCATGAGATTCAAAACATGGACTGGATTCTATGTGAATGGGAGGAATTCTGTGTGTCATACATATACATATATATATGTGTATGTGTGTGTATGTGTGTGTGTGTATGTGTGTGTGTATATATATATATATATATATATATATATATATATATATATATATATATATATATATATGTGTGTGTGTGTGTGTGTGTGTGTGTGTGTGTGTGTGTGTGTGTGTGTATAATAAAATAAACGCGACTGTTCCAGGAGGAATTGTAAAAATGTGTTGGCTCTGTGTGACACTTCGTGTGTATGTATTATGTGTGACTTACTATAGTATTATCAGAATTACATTATGATTAGATTATGATTCACTGTAGTTTTAGTTGTGAAATAACAAACACTAGAGGATTACTTTGACGCACAATTATTTATTATTTATTACTGCTCAATTACTTTAAATGCTATTGGCTATAATATTATTACTATAATGATTCAAGATTCAAGATTCAAGAGGTTTATTCATCACATACATATACATTCTTCCATACATATATGCAGTGAAATGTCACTACGCTACACTATGATTATGATGAATATTCTAATTATTCTAATTATTATTAATAATAGATTGCAGAGGTGCCAGCACACTTAATAAAAATACAAAAGGAAAAAAGATAAATTCTACAATCTGTATTACGATTTTAAATTGCCAAGAAAATACTATAAATGAATTTCTCCATCCGCAAAATAAACAACTTTATTACTTTCACATTTTGCACATTTTACTTATCACATTTTCATGCGATAAAATATATTTTCATGTGTTTTTATCGCCTACAACCTTTCTTCACTTGAACTTGTGGATCGGTTTACGTTTGTCTTCGTTTTGTTGTCACGAAACGAACACATGGGGGGGAGGGGTTGGAGCGTACGCACGGACTGGATGATGGAGTCGTAATAATATATAAAATACATTTCCTTTGTTTTTCCTTATATTCAGCGAAGCGTTTTAATTTTCTGTTTTCTAACTGGCCGATACGATCACATGACAAAACACAGAGACACCAACGAAGAAGAAGAAGAAGAAGGGGGTGGGAGGTTTTGATTGAGTGTGACGGATTTCATTGTAGAACTGCTCTGACGTTATGCATCTCCAGCCAGTGGTTCATTTACAAGGGTGCACGTCATACAGTTTGGTCAGGTTAGAGATGGTTATAAAGCTTACAGTATGTGTGGTTTTGGTGTGGTAAGGGTCAAGGTGAAGGTGAAGCTGTGAGGTGTTTACAAAAGGGAAATGCGTCCGAATTCCAAATACTTAGGGAGTTCCACACGTGAGAAGTAATCTCCTATGTGGAAAAATGAATTGCAAAGTCGTGTCTGAATCGTGGGGAATAAAGACTTCAACCTCACCCAATACATTCAGAACCATACCACTCTTTATTTGGAATAAAATGGATGTTGTAATAACGGCCCCATCACTTCCCCACAGCAACGTAAATTTCGCACAGGGTGGAGGGGTCGCCCTTCTTGTGCACTTTAAATTCACAAGCCTCCGAATCGAACACTGACACGCAATCGTCAGGAAATGATCTGGGTGTGGAAAACCTGTAAGCAGAGACCCAACTGTTAGGACACGTAGTGGTTTACAATACACAGGCGCGGTGGCAACTGAGTGTCGGTCCACAGGGAATGAAACTGGCCTCAACTTACGCTTGGCAGCATCCACTGCAGTCACAGTCATAACATTGACTGTTTCTCCAGGTGGAGCCGATGGGATGCCATGTCCCATCTTCAGCGTCCTGGCACTCGGTCATGCCTTGTGGGTAGAAAATGACAAATACATACTTTTAATCTACAATTTATTTTAATAATCTTGTTTATTTCAATACTCTTCTCATTTGTCCAATTTCTTAGCTTGTTTTTTTTTGTTTTTTTTTAAGTTTTCCCTTTATTTGTGTCTTTGCTTGTTTGTTCATTTTTTTTGTTTTTACCTTCTTCCATGGTCTTGACGTAGCAGGCAGCATGAAGCAACGCAGGGAAGGCGCAGAGCAATATAGCTAGGATTGCGTAATTCTTTGAAAAAAGAAAAACTGATCAGTTTGTGATCTAAACTCTTCATAGGTCACAACCAAAGTACATACACTCAACAAATCACAATTATAACCATTTGCTAGAATCAAAGACTGCTGATACTTACAAGAAAGAAACATTATTACAACAATGCCCTGAGAGATCCAAAGACAAGGTATTACTTCATTGTTAACATCGTATTGGAAATACCTTTATATTTTATTATTTTGTCCTATTTTTCCATCTTTAGTTTAATTAAATGAATGTCTAGTACAAAACAATAATGTCCAAATAATGATTTACCAGCAAAAAAAACCCCAGCTTTGATATATCTTGAGGATGTAGAATATGATAACCAAAACTCACCATGGTGGCCAAGAAGCTTTCAATGCAGACACTAATATGAACTAGAATGCTGTGTGTTTTGATGGGGCATTGATGGGGGTTTAAATAGTGAATCTACAGTGGACTTTGGAGTTAAACACTCAGAGATTTCGTACAGTTTCAGAGTTACCACTGCAAACACCAAACCCCTTGAATTTCTTGAATCTCTTGGTTTGGAGACAAATGAGGATTCATGGGTATAGAGGCAATATACTTCAGCTATATACACTCTGAGAACTTAACTTTATGAGGAACGCTGTGCTAGCACTGGGTGGGGCCTCCCTTCGCTCTGAAAACAGCCTCAATTCTTCTTGGCCTGGATTCCGCAAGATGTTTTCTTTCATTCCTTCGAGGTTGTGGTCCATGTTGACGTGATTGCATCAACGCAATTCCTGCAGATTTGTCAGCTGCACATCCATGCTGCAAATCTCCCGTTCTATCACGTCCCAAACGTGTTCTATTGGATTCAGATCCGGTGACTGGGAAGGCCACTGAAGAACAATGAACTCATTTTCATGGTCATGAAAGCGGTTTGAGACGACTTTTGCTTTGTGGCCTGGTGCATTATCATGCTGGAAGTAGCCATTAGAAGATCGGTACATGGTCATCAACAATACTCAAATAGGTTGTCAAATAGGTTGTGGCATTCAAGCGATGTTTGTTTGGTATTGACAGGCCCAAAGTGCCAAGAAAAATGTCCTCATACCATTACACCACCACCACCAGCCTGGACTGTTGACACAAGGCAGGTTGGACCCATGGATTCCAAGGTTGGGTACATGATGCCAAATTCTGACCCCACCACCTGCCCGCCTCAGCAGAAATCGATATTCATCAGACCAGGCCCCATTTTTCCAGTCGCAAACTGTCCAGTTTTGGTGAACCTGTGCCCACTGCAGCCTCACCTTACTGTTCTTGGCTGACAGAAGTGAAACCTGACGGGGTCTTCTGCTTTTGTAGCCCATCCGCCTCAAGGTTCGATGTGTTGTGCGTTCTGAGATGTTTTTCTCCTCACCACAATTGTACAGATTGGTAGTCCGAGCTACCGTAGCCTGTCTGTCACCTTGAATCAGTCTGGCCGTTCTCCGTTGACCTCTCTCATCAACAATGCGTTTCCGTCCACAGAACTGCCGCTCACTGGATGTTTTTTGTTTTTCACACTATTCAGAGTAAACTCTAGACTGTAAATCCCAGGAGATCAGCAGTTACAGAAATACTCAAACCAGCCCGTCTGGCACCAACACTTATACCACGGTCAAAAACACTGAGATCACAGCTTTTCTGCATTCTGATGGTTGATGTGAACATTAACTGAAGCTGTTGACCCGCATCTGCATGAAGTTATGCATTGCACTGCTGCCACATGATTGGCTGATCAGATAATTGCATGAATAGGTACATGTACAGGAGTTCTGAATAAAGTTATGATTGAGTGAGTGTATATACTTACAAAACTTTTGTATTGATCCATATACAGTATATTTGTTTAAAAAAGTATATAAATAATTGTAATAATAGGACTTGTTTTCTCGTGGATGGATCTATAGCACTGCCTGAATGCTTCAGATTCAGGGTTACTGACAGTGATTCACTCATACAACTATCAACACTGGACAAGTTGATACTTCGTTTATTCTGAATTTCCCCCTGGGGATATATTGTTATGTTATCTTCTTGCGCCTTATCACCATTAATGCAATTGTAATTGAATGTATAGTCAGTTGATACTGAATGGGGTATCAATTTTGGATTAGATAGATACTTTATTCATGCCAGCAGCTCACAACAAAATAAGACATAAAAGAAAATAGTTAATTAGGAAAATATCCAATAAACATTAGTTAATTATACCCAATTATAAAAATCTGACAATATACACAAAACCTAATGATAAAAAGATATAACCTAAGATAAAAAATAAAATCAAATAAAAATGAAAAAGACCAGAAAATGAAAAAGGTCATATCCAGTGCAGTGGCAGGAATGCAGAACCAGAGTGACAGACAGAGAGAGCGAGAGAGACAAGTGACAGAATAAACAATTAACAAAACCAAGACAACTGGATTTTCAATTATCTCGTGCTTGCCTTTTAATTCTATTTTTCCAGTATTAATTCATCCATTGATTTTATTTTATTACTCTCAAGTTTTGGTATAATCATTTCTTAAATTTGAATTGAAATACTAAAAATGTTGGATTTTATTTTTATTTTTAACTACAACATTCGCATTGGCATGTTTCTGCTCAAACCAAATGCAACTTTGTATTTTACAAAAACATTAGACAAGAACAAAACGTTCTTATACCATTTCAATTTGCTGATAGCAGTACTTTCAAGGACAATGTGAATGCCCTTGAAAGTATTGCGATTGTGTTTGTTTATTTTTCGCCAGTTACCAACAATGCATTGAACTCAGATGAAACCTGAATCCTTTATTTGTTCAATGGGTCCAATGCAGCCTTGAATTGATTTGCCATCTTTTGTTATGTTATCCTGGCTTTACGGCAGGTGTGTAAAAAAAGATTTAGTGAAAAGATTTTTATTTTGCTATTTCAAAGCGCAGTAAATGAAATACCCAACAAGCAGGTGTTGGGTATTTTTTTTTTTTTTGTTTTTTTTTGTAAACATCAATATAATACTAGAAATGCTGACGTCCTGATGAAACCGGACAAACAAAATTGAATTCATGAACAGTTGATCCGTCAAATTCCACCCGCCATGCGCCAAGTACAATCCTTTGAGAGAAATTAACACGAGTTGCCGTATCATTTGCCAAGAAATAAAGAAAACCCTCCTCCTGGGGGGGAAACATTAACTACGACACAACGGACCAAACTTTTCGCAACGTACCGTATACGGGATATCTGTGGAAAAAATGACTGCCTGTGTATACTTACTCTGTCTAGACTTGACACACTACTCTGCTGCCACTGCCAGACCTCAGCAGTCAGGATCAATTCACTCCCAGACGCCACGACACCTTTCAGTATAAGACATGTCAAAAGTGTTCATATCATTTGAAGGTGCAGGGTGTAGAATTTAGTGGCATATAGGGGTGAGGTTGCAGATTGCAACAAACTTAATCCCCAACAATTTAAGCAAACTTAATCCCCTACCACACAAATTCTGCATGATTCCGACCTGAATTTGTTCTGTCAGACAATTTTTGAATTGTCCGGCCATAAAAGTCTTCTTGATCCTGTGTAGTGTGACATAATCGGTGACGAAAGGTCGATCAATTTTACATTATAGCTATTACCAGTTCTTGAGGTTGTAGAGGTTCTGTAAAACGCATCTTTTTGTATAGACACAAATTACAAAATTCCCAATTCTTCAATTGCAAATGTTTGACCAGTTGAACATATATCGGTCGACTTTGACTGAGAGCATTATTGGTATCACAGAAATGACTATAGACAGATTCAATCGTGTTGTAGTAAGCTACTGAACCACTGGGTGAGTCATACTCATGCAGTCCAACTTTGCTCCTTGCGTGTGAATTAACAGATGCATACCACGATCCCCGCTTGAAAACTGAACATCTATTGCCAGAAATAGATGATAAACATGCATCATCATTATTTTACAGTGATTTCTGAATTGCTCTATCAGTTGGTATAGATATATTATACAACGCAGAGTCATAGTGATCTACACCAATACAGCCAGTGAACGGCTCAGCATGCGTTATTTGGAATGTTGTATTGAATATAATTTATCTTCTTGGCAATTCTGTTATTGCAATATAATCTCTTCCTGGAACATTATCATTTATTCGACCAGACATTTCCACATCCCGATAAAGATTAGCTCCTTTTATCAAAACATGGTCTAAGTCATTTGGTGTCCATGTACAAACATTCTTGATCTTGTTTTTAAGTACTGCTGTTAAACTGATAGCTGCACACTGCTTGTTCCTGGAGTCTCCAATTTGTGTTTCAAAGGTTTTTTTCTTTTTCTTTAGTATTCTCTTTTAGAACAGTGTGACTGACGTCTAAGGCTGAGTTTTTGGACAATTGCTTCTTTATTGCCTTCGACTTTTGGATATTTTTCGGCATCTGGGACTTTGAAACTCTGAAATTATTTTATAAAACAAACACAATAATTACATGTTACTTTACAAACATAATAGATACATGTTGCTTTCAATTTGTACTTTAGTTCAGTTCTTGTGCTAACAACCTACAATTCAAGAACACAGTTAATAGATGAATTGCCTGTAATGTAATACAGACAACATATATTGGACATTAACATTCATTTGGAATTTGACTTATTATGGAAGGACTTGTCACTATTTAACGCCTTTTCCCTTTTCATTTTAAGCCCTCTATCTTTAGCTGCAGGAAGCTGCATGTATATGAGATGACTTGAAAGCAACCGTCTATTTTGGCCTCTAAACCAAAACGTCTCACTGTTATAACTCACGGTGTTGTCTGTGGAAATAGAGCTGCAGTCTCAGTGACGAACTGGTGATGTTTGGTGTCGTGTGGGACAGTGATGACGTAGCTATGGAAGCTTGACAGCTTAATGCCATGTGGGGCAACTTACATTTTCCGATTGCGTTACAGTTCCACGAAATACGAAAACCACTGATGTCTTTCTGTGATTAATTAAAATTTTCCATGCGCTGGTTTTCTGACGCGTTCCGAGTACATCAAACGCATCAGGGTGTGAGCTCGACGTGGTGACGACAAAATGTGGATGCATTTGCATTTGTGTCCCAAGTTTCCGATGGGTTACGATTCCATGAAACCAGAAGACGGCTGACCTCTTTCTGTGATTATTTACACATTACACATTTATTTATTTCAATTTTCAGGGCACTATTTTGCCGATGCTCTGCAAGAACCTGAAACACATCATGGACCTGCACATATTGTACGTTACGGCTTCCTAAAATCCCGCAAAGAAAGGGGGGACACAACAAAACAGAATGCCTTTATTTGAAAAAAGACCAAAGAGGTGACATTTCATACGAACATCCCCGCCGACACACACACACACACACACACAGTACCATTTAGTCGGTTTTTCACTAATCCCCATGTATGTGGACTGATTTGGATGAAACTTGATCCAGGAGATGTCTGCAACGTCCCGGTTCTAACGAGACCCGTGTCCGTAGCTGCAGCGGTTGTCCTGTTCCAGACACAATTAGCCCGAAAAGTGCCAAGGAGAAAAATAATGATAAAAACCCTGACAATAACAATAACCACTCTATTTGTGTTTGTCTACAACGACGCAAATGCATCTAGGAAGCAGCTTATAAAATGAAAATAGCCATCTGATGATGGGGATTTTCACTCTACTCTGCATCCAGCCTAGACATTTTCAAAACGTTACCCCACCTCACCACTAGATGGCAGCAGAGCGTGGAAATTACACTGCGTTGTCTTCGTTGGCTTTCTCTAAGAGCAATAGCAGAAGGTCAGAGACTGAGAGACTGAGAGACTGAGACTGTGAAGAGGGTTAAACATTCAATGGCACAGTTCTCTGAGGAGCTGTCAGGAAGGAATACACTGCTCCACTTCATGACCCTCAACTCCAACCCAAACAAAAAGCCAAGCGATGAGAGTGCACTGACAAAACGTCATGCATCATTTTCCTCCTCCTCTGCAGCCCCAGTGTCAGCCACAGTGCGCCGATTTGGGTTAGTGCTGTTTCTGATGTTCAAGAGAAACAAAGGAAGAACCTTGATGGGAATCTTTGGGGTTTTTTTTGCTGCTTGAAGACTTTTTTTTTTTTTTTTTTTTTTTTTTCCACTCATCATCAACATCATCATCATATCTGAATGGGATTTTATCAAAGTGGAATAATGTTTTGGAGCAGAGGGTCCTGGTTGCCAGTGGTGTTTGGGGCTGTGCTGGTAGTTCTTACTGCAGGGAATAATGGACCGAACCAGGACAGAAGACAGTCTGCGTCGTCCTCATGCTTTGGAGGGTTTGACCTCTACTTTGTTTTGGACAAGTAAGTGAGATCACTCATGCCATGGCTACCTTACACGCATAACATAGCGCAATTTATTTTGTTGCTTAATTTCCATCTACCTCCATTATCAGAGATAGGTTCAGTGAATAGTCCCCTCTCCCTGTATCACCTGTTGACAATGACCCCTTGCATGTTACCCTGGATCGGTGATTTGCAGTGATGTCAACGTGTCTTGTTTCATTGTCGCATTTGCTTGTAGATTATATGCGTTGTGAATCATTTTGTCTCCAGATTCTCCTATCAGCTGTAATCTGTGCAGACTGAAATGTGTTTCATCATTGAAATGACTTTGAACAAGTTTGGCCCAAGTGGGAATCAAAGCGCCTACCTGTAAGGCCGGTGTTATTCTCTACAAATTAAGGTGTGAGGGAGGTTCAGCCAACATCTCATTTGGATTTATGCTCCTTTCCACACTGATCTCAGGGCAGATTTCTGGTAGGCTTTTATAAGGACCAGTGCCATAAATACAATTGCCACACCATTTTCCTTTCATAGGTATTTCAACATCAATATATCCCAACCATTTTCCAACTGCGCAACTGATGGATGCGCAGGTTCTTTAAAAATGACATTTATTACATATCCAGGTTGTGGTCTTTGGGTCGATTCGGAGCAGTTACTTTAAAACGCTGCGTCGAGCACATGGCTCAGAAACCATCGAAGTTGACATTGAGCCACCGTGGCTGTCAACAGGGTTAGCAAATGTGTCATCCAACTAAACCAATTGCATCCATTTGATCTGTAAGATGAAGTCCAGGTGCTGCGATCAAGAATTTACATCCTCCTCTCCTTTTAACTACACTTTGATGAGAGCCTCTTACCAGATATTAATGGATTTTCCATTTGTCCCACATATGAATGCCAGCCCTGGAGTCAAAGCAGCAGCACAGCGCTTTCTGCTGTGGGGAACCAGGGCAGCGGCTGGTCATAGAGAGTCATGGTTACACGGAGCTGGACTTTACAGACTGAAATCAACTGCATGTTTGCACCGCGCTGTATTTGTTCTATACGGTGCTATACTTCTGTTTACTCAAAATGCTTCCTCTCGTCTTTCGTCTGGACGTGAGCCCTGACTTGAACCTGGGGTTTTTTGGGGTTTACATTTTCCTCCCTTCAGTCTGACTGCGCTCTGGCCTTTTCCAACTGTCCTCTTGTGACGTCTGAGCCCTCCCCTCCTCTCCTCTCATCCCTCGACTCTGTATCTGCACAACCCTTTCTCCATTAGGTCCAGATGTTCCCATGCCTCGGTTTATTGGCTGGGCTGTTTTCTCTGGAACTTGTGTCATGGAAACAATGGAGCAGAGGTGTTTTGAGAGATGTTGCAAGGGTGGAGGGGCACACAAATAAAAGAGTACCGCTTAATAATTTTAACCAGTGACTAAGTATTACTTAGTATAACATATAGGATCATCTACATGGTTGCAGTAGGGGCAGCTTAAAAGCCATTTTCTATTAAGATGAAAATATTCTCTCCTCTCCTCTCCAGAACCTCTTTAGTTCAGTCTTTATTTTCCGCATGGATTGTGGACATGATTCCATTATGCAAAAAATGAGGTTACACTTAGACGTCTGAAAGGTACGTCTGAATTGAGCTAATGAAGATAAACCAACGGGGAGTTATGCAGCTGCAGACATCTGTGAAAACATCCAATCCAATCCACTCCAATCAAATCCCACAATTGTCCATCTTAATGCTATGGGTGAAAAACAAACAAACAAAAAAAAACAACGCAGTTGTTGTTGCAGTTTTGCGACTGGGAACCGGACAGTATAGACCATTTTCATGGCGTCTGAGCTCAGTCTAAACACAGACGTTCATATAGAGCAGGCATATAGGCGTAATGAGGGTTAATTCATCTGACTCCACTAACACTGAGGTCACTGCCGCTATTGCATTATAAAGACATTGGGAGAAATGTGAGACGTGTGACATCATCCTTTCTCCACCAGCATAGGATTGCTGCGCCGTTAGAAAATGGCAAATATCTACTCAATCCCAACTATGCAACAGGCTGCCTCCCTCCCTCCCTCCCTGAGGACTTGGGGGAGGTGAAAGGGACAATAGTAGTTAATATATGTCAAGGAAAGTCTTGCAGACAATTTGAATACACTTTATTATCAAACCAAACAGCATACTACTGTCTTTGACGGATAACACAAGTAACACAAGTAATACACACCTGACTTTGGCCATTTTCCTCTGCAGATCCGGGAGTGTACAGAATCACTGGACTGAAATCTATCACTTTGTAGAACATCTGGCTCACAAATTCATCAGGTAAAGCACGTTTATTCCCTCTAAGTAAGCACAATCTCGGACAATGGATACTGATATGGTTTCGGGGGAATGAAATGAGCATCACTGATCACCCATCTCTCCCCTAATCTCAGCCCACAGTTGCGGATGTCTTTCATCGTCTTTTCCACCGAGGGGAAGATTCTCATGAGGCTGACAGAAGACAGGTGGGTCCACAAAGAGAAAGAGAGATTGGGTTCTCTCGAGTGTTCTATCCGTCCATCCTGAATGGCAAGTGTCTGCAAATTAGTCGCGTCAGTGGGATCACTCAAAACCTTTATTGCCGTGAGCAGAATCAAAGCTGATGCTTTTCCCACACTGTAATCAGATTGCATTGTCTCTCGTGTGGACGACTACTCCAACATGTGTTTTTCGGCACGCTGTGGGCTGCATGTGTGTCTAATCTTTCCTCAGGCACGGTTTCCAGGCAGCCGCAAAACGCTCTCACTGTTTATGGCTTTCCTGCTATCTCACTGAACAAAAGGCAGATTTCCGCTCAATCTTCTTGACAGAGCCGGAGCCAAAATCCTCAAATGTGTATTAATTCTTCAGTCTGGTGCACGCGGTTCAGCGTTTTCTTGAAATGCCGGCCAGGTGGGAACGCTCATTTTATCACCGTGCCTGACGGAGGTTTATTTTTTTAGTCATAGAGGAGTTCAACGATGATTCCAGTGAAAAAGGATTTTATTTATTTAGACATGTCAAATAATGCAGATAACGTGCGGTTCTGTGTGTTGCTCAGGGAGCGAATTCGCAAAGGCCTAGAGGAGCTCCAGAGGGTTCTTCCAGGAGGAGACACCTTCATGCATGAGGGCATCCTGAGGGTGAGGTTCTGGTTAAAACTATGAACTGGCCACTTCCTGGTCTACAGCAGGGGTTCCCAACCTCAAAAGAGACCCTCAAAAATCAAACCTGATTGACTATGAGACCCCCGATTTAGAAGACGCAATACTTTTTCAGGCATTTATTACCTGTTGGTGGTTGTATTTTGTCTGAATTGATTCTATTTTCATGGTAATGAGAGCCATGTTTTTAGTGTATAAAAATACATTATACCATATGTAGTCACAGATTTTCTAATTTCCAATCCTTTCATGTAGAATTTTGAACCAATATTTAATTATTAATAAACATATTCCTCAAATCGCCCCAGGCCTCATGACCACACTGCGATCTCTGGCGACCCCATGTGGGGGTCCAGCACCTCAGGTTGGGAATCACTAGTCTAGACTCTAGAACAGGGGTGTCAATTATTTCTGTGGATGTCAAAAAATGTTTAACATTCACAATTAATTACTTTCTAACTGTGTGAAATGTTGTGTTATCCCCTATTTTAAAGACCACTTTGATGAGAGAGCTTGCAATTGACTGATTCGAACTTTATTAGTCAGTCATGCACACACGCACGGCAAGCTGTATTGAGTCCAATTTCTTCCACGACCCAAAATGACTTTGACGCCCCTGGTTTAGCGCTGTCCACCTGGAAAGTAGAAGGAGTTGTGCTGTTTGTTTTAATCCAGCTTCTATTCTCTTACAGGCCAGCGAGCAGATTTACCATGGAAACTCTGAAGGTCTGTATTTCCCAGCCTTCATTGTTTACATCCTGGAAATCATTTTTTTCTTATATTATACAAATTGTCTGCCAGTGAGACGGTTTGGATTAGCTCATGTATCATTATTATTATTATCGCTAAGCAGCAAGTGTGCCGTCTCCCATTTTACGATTTGATAGAGGAGAATTAAAAAAAAAATGCTGTCACAACTGATTGTCGGTGATAACCCTTTGAAAATTTGTGATGGATCTCAACATGGAAAAAATTAATCACTGAAATAACTTTTTATATTGTACAAGACAAGAGGACATTCCGCCGGAAATGTGACCCGTTTACTCCGTCTCCAGGTTATCGCACCGCGAGCGTCATCATAGCACTCACGGATGGAGAGCTGCACGAGGACCTGTTTTACTACGCAGAGAGAGAGGTGAGAGAGAGAGAGAGAGAGAGAGAGTGTGTGCGTGTGTGTGACGGTGGTTTGGTGGGTTAGATTTTGACTTCTTTTTTTAAACAGGTGAAGCGCATGACCTCACTCCCCGACTGCCTTTTGATGCCTCTCTCTAGTTAGAAGGGGGTCAGGCCATCTGTCAGATTTATATATCCCATCTGCCCCCATCGCACGGAACACTCCAAGCCGCTCCCCACACATCTGCGCCCGGAATCCGCAGATCTATATTCTTCTATAAGCGTCGGGGGAGTGAGGCGCTGGCATGCGGACCTCAGACTTTTTAATCCGCTTTGGACGGCGAGGTCAAGGGGCTTCGCACGGCGCTGACGGGAAGATCAATGTCCCGGGCGGCCTCAGCGGTTTACCTTGCAGAAACAATAAATAGCGGCATGCAACAACAACAACAACAACAACACGGTGTCACTCAACATGTTTGCCACAAACTGCGGCTTGAGCGACTCCCTTCGGCTCGGTTGTAATTTAATTCAGGTGTTGAGCCTCTTTTCTCTCTCTCTCTCTCTCTCTCTCACTCTGGAATACCTGACAGGCCAACCGCTCCCGCAGCCTGGGAGCCTCTGTTTACTGCGTCGGGGTGAAGGACTTCAATGAGACGCAGGTGTGTGTGTGTGTGTCTGTTTGTTCTTGCTCCACGTCCTCCTTTTACATCTTGGACAAACATGGCGTCCGTGCGAGACCCGAGGAAATTAAGCGGAGTGGAGGTGGATTCACGGCCTTTAACGATCCCCGTTGCGTGTTGTTTCAGCTGGCCAACATCGCTGACAGCAAGGACCACGTCTTCCCCGTGAACGATGGCTTCGAGGCCCTGCAAAGTGTCATCGATTCGGTAAGCGTGTAAAGATCTCGCCCCCGTGCACCAACAACAAAGATGGTGAATGTAACTAGGTCCGTTCACCACTACCTGCCGCAACCGCGTCTTCCCCGCTTCTCATCTGCCGGCGCTGGAGCGCTGGGCCACACGGCATCAAAGTGCCTCTTGACTTGTCTTGACTTCTGCCTTTTCGTGTCTGCTGGAAAAAGGGCGGTAGAGCGGTTGTCACGCAGGGGCCATCGTTGCCCTCGCTTTGAGGGTTTTTTTTTGAGCTGGGTCGAAGGTCAGAGAACTGACCGTCATCTGGAGCAGGTTAAGGGCGTGGGCTCGGCTCCCGGCTCGGTATGAGGTAAACAGGGCAGTCCCGCAAGTCAGGTCACATCTCCCGGGTTACGGCGCACGCCTTTTTAGACGATGGGCGCACCGTTACACACAGTAACGCACGCAGAGCACAAACAAGAGTCCTGGTGGTAATTTAAGATCTGATGACTCCATACGATATCGTGAGAACACGGTAGACAAAGATGAATAATCAAGCACGTGCTGTGAACTGTAGCCGAAAACTGATCCTCAAGAAAGAAATAAAGTCTGTAACGTCGGTAATCTTGGGCAGAGAAACGGTAGGGTTCTAAGTCCGGTTCATTACTTTTTTCGCAAAAACCTAAAGTCATCCAGGAACCTCCTCCCTTCCTCCTCTCCAGATCCTGAAAAAGTCCTGCATTGAAATCCTGGCGGCGGAGCCTTCTAGTATCTGCGCAGGGGGTAAGTAGGGTAACACGAACGGCCTCCGGGCCTTTCCCATCCATCTTCCCTATAAGCCACCGCTCCTCGCTGAGTGAGACGTCTCAAGCACCCTCCATTTCGGGAGGTAGAGATGCAGGCCGCCTTGTCAGGTCGGGCGTCGTAAATAATGTCCACGCACACAGTAGCGAGATGATTTGCTCCGGATGATTTAACCCCCGACCTCATGCCAACGCCAGCTACAATAAATTTTGACACAACTCACCCGAAGCCAACTCAAGCTATCCAGCCATAACACACACATTTTTACACAAAACAATACTTCCCTCATTGTAAAAAAAGACATGTTTACATGACATTCTATTGGGGTTTTGTGGTATTGGCTCCTGAATAGAGCTCGGTAATTTGCCCATATGTCAGCACAATCAGCACAAAAGTTATTTTCCTCAAGAAACCCGATTTTTTTTTTCTTTTTTGCCGTGGTTCAAATACGGGATTCTGCGCCGAGGCGGTGTTTGACTATTTTTCTTCCCCTTTGCACTCAGAGTCCTTCCAGGTGGTGGTGCGGGGAAACGGATTCCTCCACGCCCGCAACGTGGACAAGGTGCTCTGCAGCTTCAGGATCAACGACACCCTCACCAAGAGTGAGTCGAACCTCTCTCAAATATCCCCCGAAAGCCATGCCTCCGAGTCGTAAAAATGTGGCTGGAGTTCCCAGAAGATCAAATAACCCACCGCACCGGTCCCTGTCCCATTCATTAATTGATTTTGATTTCAAACACCACCCGTTAGGTTTTTACTGGATGGAAAGAGTGCCGGAGTCTAAAACATTACGGGGGAAGCGTGCCGCACACAAGGTACAAAGGTGGGGTGCGGGAGGGGGGCGGGGGGTGGTCCTCGGGCCTTCACCGGAGTCCCTAATGGTTTGTGAACCCACTTCCGAGAATGGGCGGCATTAAAGCTGCAGGAGGTGCCGTTCTAATAACAGAGCAACAGACTCAAACGCTGAACACAAGCAAGGCTGACGCTGCGAGCCAGCGGGAGCATGGGTGGTGTTTTGGTTTTTAAAGGTTTAACAGATGAAGGGATCTCAGTACTCAGGATGTTTTTTACCAGAACCCCACCCCCCCACCCCCCTACCCCATTGTAAGTCTTTCATGAGTTTTGGGAACCATTTCATTATCCTATTGGTCTCCTACCTCCTACTTTTGGTACTTTGGCAGAAGCACCTTGGCAGAAGCACGACGACACAGTAATGAATCCTCTTTTAAGTGTCAATCGAAAGGTTCGTCAGAGAGTTTAATTGTCTGTGATAGAACAGTCACATCCACACCCAAAACGAGGGCATGGAACCGAATTTGGTTCAAATCGCAACGTCATGCCCGTCGTATTATCTTGTATATACACACTCCACCAGATATATCTGAACGCTGTCCCGCGGAGCTTGTTTACTTCACTTCGCGGGGGCAAAAGTGAAGATGAAAACAATCGGGTCACGGATCTCCTGCAGGGTTTTCTCTGTTTTCTCTGTTCTGCGAGGACACCCCAGCGCCGATTGTACACCAGTGAATGATCCCAGCCCCTACTGCAGGCCTCTCCGCGCTTGAAAGATCCAGTGAAATGGGTGGAAAAGGAAGGAGCCGTGTGTAACTACATGTGTTGAGCAGCTGAAGCCATGTTTTTTGTCTTTGCTGTCTCCAGGAAAGGCGGCAGCAGAGTTGGGTGCTCTGCGAATCTGTGGGATTATATTCTTTTTGGTGGCAGTTGGTAAACTAGATAATGAGAAGCCTTCTGAATAAGGCGGACTGGTTCTCCACAGATCTGCCTGCATGTGGGATCATCTCTGGTCGTTATTACATTTAATTTATATGCTGAGAGAGCTGTAATTTTGCTGCAAAAATGACCTTCCTGCACACCTTGGGAGCAGACCGTCCATCAGGCCTCCAATGTGTCTGCCATAGTGCTTTTTCAACCCTGCGGGGCCATTCTGAGTGCAAGGTGGTTGCCGTCAGAGATGAACCTCGGAGTCTGAATATTTGGCCCAGTTTACCCTGGCATCAAGCCCGTTAATGGCAGCATTGACGCCGCTGTGTGGTGTTTCTAGAGCGGAGCGGCCGCTGCTCTCCCGTTGATTTGCTCAGTGGTCGGGTATGCTCGGCCTCGGCCAGGATAAACACACAGCCCCGGGCGACCACTCCGCTTGAATTTGTTTTGCTAAAAGCCAGCTGGACGCAGAAAAAAAAAAAAATTGGGATAACAAAAAAAATGGATCTGACTTAAAAAACAAACAAAAAGGGTCTTTTTTATTATTCTTTTTGGGAAGATACAGATGTCTCCTCACAGCGGACCACAAAGTGCCCAATTTAGATCTATACGGGTCAAGTAGCCATGAACTATAGTGTGAGGTAATTTATAGGCAAACGTATTTATTTTAAATGCCATCATCATGTCAGCCCAACACTAATTACCCAATGAAATGTCATCTGAAGCGAATCAACAAATTAATCCCGCCCTGAGATAAACTCGGATGACATAATCCAAGAGGAGATTGGGGTCATGATTCCATAGTGTCTAATTGTTAAAGGTTCCTAACGGAGGGACTCGCTATGTAAACGGATACTGGTCCTCACTGCCGTTGCGAGACAGAAATGGAACGTTTGGCTGCTGTTTTGGCCATTTTCTGAACCTTTTACCTCCCCCTCTTCTAGTGGAGAAGCCTTTGGTTGTGGAAGATACATATCTGCTCTGCCCTGCGCCAATACTCCAAGACGAGGGAATGTGAGTTGAACTTTTAAATAGATGTCCGCTTGCATAAACCCCAAAATATCTCCCTGTCTCCATCTGCGCCATTAATCGGCATCTCAAAAGTCAAATCACCGACGTGTGATTTGCTTCGGTGTTGCATAATGGGAACACCAAAGCCATTTTCATCTTCATCTCTCCTAGGGCGGCCAATCTCTACGTCAGTATGAACGAAGGGCTCAGCTTCATCTCCAGTTCGGTCACTATCACCACTGTGGGCTGTGTGAGTCTTTTTGTTTTTTTATTGACGTAGTTTGAATGGATCATCCACCATCCCCGCTCCATTTATTCGCTCAGTGCTGTACTGTATATTGGTGAGATGTGGTAAGATTGACTGCCGGTCTGTCACAGTCAGATGGGACCATCCTGGCCATCGCTCTGCTCATCCTGATGCTGCTCCTGGTGCTTGCGCTGCTTTGGTGGTTCTGGCCGCTCTGCTGCACGGTGGTGAGTCCCAGTAACACACACACACACACACACACACGCACACGCACACGCACACGCACACGCACACGCACACGCACGGCCTCATAGGCATCGGGGAACATCGGGTCGGAGTGCAGCAATAGGGTGCTGAGATATGGCGAGGTGTCGTTTCCAGCTCTGTTTTGTCTGGCTACCGCTCCCACGGGGCATCTTGTTAACCTCAACAACATTGCCACGGCGAGAAGGTGAAGGTTTGATTCGGCCTCCCCTAGATAAATTTGGCTTCGCAAGAGGAGAGGTTAAAAACCGCCCGGCGAAGATGTGTTGAAGTAATTACAGCGTCCCGCTTGGGGTCACAGCTGGTGACCTCTCGAGTTCCTAGAGGTCTTTCCTCGAGACACTGTCTCTACCGTGTAGGACCTGGGAACAGGGAGTATATTGCGAAACACTCTCCTATTTAAGATTTTTCGCCTAATCCCAGTGTCACCATAAAACACAAGCAGCACACTCCAGTATAGTGATTCATAACGGTTTTTTTTTTTCCCCTTGTCTTTTGATAATGATCCGTCACACTGGATCCGATAGAAACGGAAAATGTCTGATGGAAGAACACGGCGTCCTCAACACTGAACATTCAAATAAAGCAGAAAGCTGTCCGTCAGTCTGCTTATTGTCACAATCTGAAACTATCACAATTAAGAGTATAGTGTCCATTGAACTTATATTTTTTAACAACGCTTGGAACAGAAACATTGCGAATAAGCCAGAGAAAGAAGTCAGATTTACAACGTGGCTCCCTTTTTCTCGAACAGTTCTTTTTTTTTTTTTGCTTTCGGTCGCCACGATACCCAGTATTATTTGGGAAAAGTGACGCTAGGTTACCATAGCAAACCGGTTTGGGCTCCGGGGCGTTTGGAGAGGCACAAGGGGAAAATCAGCAATCCAAATCAAAATTTGCTCTCGATTCACCAACTGCAACAAAAGCAAAAGGGGATTTGTCCGTGGGTGACAACGGAGGAAAATATCGGCCGTGCACGCAGTGACGTAAAGTCAACACCGCACGCGCTTGCAAGAGGCTGCCGAGTTCCTCCACAACGCTCTGTCGTGCTGAGTCAGCTTCAGGTGGAACAGAACAGAACTCACCGCACCACGAGAGAGTGGATCTGACGGAAGGGAGGGAAATAAGTTCTGAGGCCTGCATCCAATGCTTAACTTTGGGGTTTGAGTTGCTCGATGCACAAAGCATAGAGGAATAAAAAAAAAGGGAATTCTTTCGAAAATACTGTACATGAGAGTCCATTGAGAGTGTTCGGAGGCACTGCTAGCTGCCACTGAACTCTCTCCTCCTCCAAGTCAGCCACCACGGGCCTAAAAAGTTGGACGCAGACTTTCTAGGTCAGTGTGTTGCAACACGAAGATACCTTAAACGTCCCTCAGCCAAGTGTTGTTGTGTAAGCCGCGTTGTTATGTGCGTGGGACGCATCACGCCCGCTGCTTCCTCAGAATTATGCATTTTGACATTTGATTTCTTAACCCTCCTCCTAACACTCCTCACGCATCTCTTGTTTTTGTTTTCCCAGATCATCCGCGAGCCCCCGCCGCCCGTTGTGGAGGAGAGCTCGGTGAGACGCACACTTTGGATCATTAAATATCTTCCAGTCTCTCCATCTGGTCTAATCCGTTGCCTTTTTAATTTACATTACAACAGGGACCTTTTTTTTTTTTTTGTGCGTGAAATGATGCAACAAATAAAACAACTATTCCTTGTTTGGCAAATATCTAAAGAAATATTGAATCATTCATAGGAATATGCGGGTCAACCAAATGGCTAGATAAACAAATCCAGTGAATTGAATTAATTTATTAAGCATAGAGACATTTGATAAACAGACACAGAGAGCTCCTAAATTAGTCTAAATTAGTAATCAAAGTCTCTCAGGTTGAAAGCTCTCGTGGGAAACCTCATTAGACGCTCCAGTGGGTTCTGCAAAGAGTAGAAAACAGCGAGCTACGGTAGAATCCCAATCGTGCAGTTTGCTGCTTGCAATCTAACAAGCCACCATTCCCACTTCCGCAGGACGAGGAGGACTTTGATGCTCCTAAGAAGAAGTGGCCCACTGTGGACGCTTCATACTACGGGGGGAGAGGAGTCGGTGGGATCAAAAGAATGGAGGTGAGCAATGTGAACCGCCTTAAGAAGGGAGGCCGTGATGGACGGCGTCGGTCTCTCCGATTGTTTAAAAAGCGCGCTTGGCTCCTAGACCAAATGTGTCAAATGGAATCGTGTTTTACATTAGGGTTCAAGAGGACACGGCTTCCAGTGCGGACGTTTTATCGTGTTTGACTTGTTGCACCAAGAGGCTCCACAACGAGTTCTGCAGCCCCGGAAACGTTCTGGTCCATTTAGCTTTCAGGAGGGATTAGAGCTCACCTCAATTACATCTACACACTGGGCAACATCCAGCGCTGCGTTTAAAAGACGCCCGCTGCAAAATTCTCGTTTCTCGTGTCAAATATGTGTCAGTACGGTACAGAATGTATACGAGAGGTTGCAAACGTGTTCCCGAATAGTCTCAGAGCAATCGCAAAGAGAGTTCCAGAATCTCAGGTTGGGCTTAGAAATGAGGGAACATCGAAAAAGTGTCTGACCGTAGGGGGGCTGCCCCTTGTTGGAAATACAGCACCAGACAGCTCCTTTCGTGTTTTCACACAATTTTACATCATGAATCTCGAACCTGACCCGCTCAAACGCGTCTGTCCAATGACTTGCCAGGTCCGGTGGGGGGAGAAAGGCTCCACCGAGGAAGGAGCCAAGCTGGAAAAGGCCAAAAACGCCAAAGTAAAGATGCCCGAGCAGGAGTTTGTGCAGCCCCCTAGCCGGGTTCTCAACAACGGCATGCGAAAACCCCCGGGCCCACGCAAGTGGTATTCACCCATCAAGGTACCGTCGCAGCCCCGCCCGGAGGAAATACGTCTGGAGAATGTGTTTAGCTAAGCCCCCTTAATATGTTCCGCAGATGCTATTTTAAATCAGATTTGAGAAAACAATAAAAAAGTGCAAGCTTGCGGTTGTTGAATGACAACTCTTTATGGCAAAAACACGTGCTGCTGTAGGATTTGATGGACTGCAGCTCAAATCCATTCCCTAGAAAGAACGTCTTTGATATTTAAAGCTTATTTTACACAGAATTTACAAATTATTTATCATCTTATAGTCCTTATCAGCCCTATAAATGTCATGAAATACATATACATTATTACTAGGCATCAGACAAATGAACAGAGTAAGTGGCTGTGGCTATATTGCATGACTGAACTACGTTATTGAAATGTCACAGTGAGGGGAGTGCAGGATGCTTAGGTAACATCAGCGAGGCGGCCCCTGGCGCACGATCCCCACTTCCAGGGCCAGGAGGAGGTTAAAGGAATTGTTCTAAGTATTCCCGGTCACCAGGGGATCGCTAATAGAAACCAGACTGGTGGGGAAATTACCTCCTGGGAGCAGAGCTGCAGAGCCAGCAGTTTTTTTGTTTTGGTTTTTTTTTGGGGGGGGGGGGGGGGGGGGGGGGGGGGGGGGGGGATACACGACATCTTGCATTTTCTGTCATTTTCCTCCGAGCCGTGGCTGTATTCTTAGAAAATCGAGAGCCGTGATCAATTAACACCATTTCAGACGTAGAGTTTGAGATGGCTGTGTGGTACTTGAGGAGATTTGGAGTCTTTGAAATAGGGGTAACCTGACATTTTGTTATCATTATGATTTATTATGAAAAATGTTTTGTTTTCTTTCTTCTGCATTTTAATTTTAATTTAGGGTTCTTTTTTAAAATAGTTTTTTCTCAATATTTTAATAGTTTTTTTTTTATATAGAAAAAACAGCATCAGTAGTACCAATACATTGTCTGTTTTTCCAGGGCAAATTGGATGCTTTGTGGGTGCTTCTAAGGAAAGGCTACGACCGCGTATCAGTAATGAGACCCCATCCCGGGGACAAGGTAAGAACAACACGAAAACTTTAAAAGGTAAAAACTGAAATGGTTGCCTAAATAGGCTTTTTAAATTAATTTATTTTTAATACACGGTGACGCAAATCCTTGGTTTTGGCAGAAGAGAAGATTTCTTTTGTAAATAGAGAATGTTGTGAAAACGGAGCAGCTGTGAGCAATAAAGTAAGCATTAAAAGAGAGGCTGATGGGAAAACTGGCGGTGGGCTGGCATTAAGTCCCCAAAGACCAGCATACGATACATCCCGATCTAAAGGAGTCTGGAAAAGCCATTATGAGAAGACAAATGTAAAAAGTTGGGCTCTTTAGGGGGCAGGAACAACACACACGCTGACCTCCAGCGCCGACCGCCGAGGTCTAGTCTGGGGCTGGAGGATTTAGAGGCGTAATTTCCATGTAGAGCACTTCTTCAACCACAAGGAATGATGTTACAAAATAATCCCTTGCTGCTCAAGAAGGCAGGAAGGTTTTTTCTTTTGTTTTGTTTGTGCAGCCAGGTATATTTACGTATTCTAGGAATTTGTTTTGTTGAGGTTTAGCGCATGTCAGTACAGACAATGAGCATAAAAAAAAAGAAGAAAAAAAAGATGAACAGTCTTTATTCTCAAAATTTAATAAAAAAAAAAAAAAGAACAATAAAAAAATAAAAATGGTCAAATATATACAAATAGCAAAAAAACAACAATACAAAAAACAGAAATAGTCAGATACTGCATATAAATATAATTTATTATACTTAATAATGATAAAAAAAATGCACCCATGGCCACAAAAGGTTGAAAAACCTCATTTGTGGATGATATTATTCAATGGAATATGACAAATCAACTCCAAGACGATGGTACAAATTATCTAGACCTGAAGCTTCCTATTGAATCCAATGAGCTGCTGTGAATGTTTGGGGACCGACTGCTGTGAATTGTGTGTAGTCAATTATGATAGCCATCAGAAATAGTTTTACCCTTTCTTGACTGCAACAAAGCTGTCCCCTTGACGATGAGGCCAGCGGGAGGAGCAGATTGTGTCCATAAAGCTCTTCATCAGAGCAGGGGAGGAAAGAGCAGCTCTGCTGTCCGTGATGACTCGCAGTAAACAACCCAGCTCTGGTTGCAATTAGAAATGTCTAGTAAAAGCCAAGTTTTTATAACTTCTCCTAAATGAATGCAGCAGTAATAAGGAAGTAGGTCAGTGCATCCCATCTGAACGCGGCAGCACACTGGGCTCCCGTCCGCTAACAAACTAGTTCCGTTTGTTTAATTGTTTGGGTTCAGCGAGGCCATCTGGAGAAGTTGGAACTTATTCGACATTAGTTTTGAGTGTTTCTAAAGTCCATTATTCTGCCTGTCGGTTCCATCTCATTTCCTTGCGTGTGTGTAACAGAATTAACCGTCATCTAGAGATGAATGTACATGGAGATGGAGGACAGTTGGCACCAAACGTCCCATGATTTTTGGTTTCCACCCGTCTAACGTGCGTCATTTGAGTGTGATCCTTATCTTTGCGCAGGGCTTCGCCGGTGTGGCCGTCTCCTTTGAGTCCGACCCGCTCCCATATTCAATCAGACTGAGCTCATCCCGAAAGGGGAATGGCGGCAGAAATACATGAAAATAGAGCAAACACACAATATTGCGCCTAATGAAAGCCATGAATCAAAACCCCAGCATGTGAGGTCTGGCTTCACGTACCGGGGCGTGGCCTAACGGAGCGGAAACAACTGGGATGTGGCTCCGCGATCATAGACATCAAACTAAAGCCAGTGCCGCAGCAAACCGCAGCCCACGATACAAATGAAATGAGACGACTTAGGTTTGTAACAGACGCACACAAAGGAAAAGGGCGTGGTACAAAAGGAAAAAGGGTTTGAGACTCTCCACTGGAGGTGATGATGGAAGTCCCATGTCTGCCAGGGACAACAACAAATGAAGGAAACTTGAAGATTTATGAATAAAATAAAGCTAAGGAGCGTCTCATAATTATGACTTACGAAGACATCATAGTATCGTGACTTTCTATTCATATTAAAACTAGGCTAGACTTATTATGTTTATGTAGACTGTAAGTCTGTCCGTCTTTCATATACATACATTACATGCACTATATAGTATCTATCCGTCAGATATAAAAACCCATCTATAAAAAAAAAAACTAGGCTATTTGCTGCCATTAGGAGCTGGTCATTCAATGAACATAGAAAATCGCATTGAACACTATGTCAAACGTGGCTTTACAAACGAATGACCAGATGAAATTCTCAAATTGCAAGCAAGTTAGTTCAAAATTCTGACTTAGAATCTCATAATTATGACTAAGTTATCTCATAATTTTGACTTAGTAAGTCATATTTAAAACCCACTGGTTAGATTTTTATTGTTACTGCAGCGTGCTGCATTTCACAAAACCCCAAAAACTACAATTGGTCACAGAAGGCGCTTTCGCACCGTTCTTAGTTCTAAGAACCTTCGGGGGACCCGACCTTTTCTTTTGTGTCCTCACTGCGTCATCCAGGAACGAACATAATTGTTAAAACACTGTTCTTGAGTGACATCAGTGACGTAAGTGCACGTTGATTGGTGCAGACGTAAATCCGCGGTGATTGGTCGAACACATGAAAAATGAGATACTTCATTTCAGGTTAACATGACTTTATTTCTACACACGTCCCGTCGCCCTGGGCGGTGACCGGCCCAGAGTGAGAGGAGAATACAGTGGATCACCTTTACAGCACCGTACAGACCTCGTATCACAGTCCAGAAACGGTCTGATCACGCACGGCATTACGGAAACTGGGAACACTGCACCTAACGCGACTAAACTGGACCCTGTGCCTGCAGCTATATTTATTTTTCTCGATTTGTCTAGAACTCGCCGACAGGTATTTATACCTGCGGGGACGCGGACGCTACGTGAAACCTTAAAGGGGCAGTACAGTGGAAACTATTTCGACTGTGGACAATAGTCACACATCTGGTGTAGCCATCAGGGAAAAACAAAAAAAAAAAAAAGTCTCAAAGCAACCAAGCTGTGTGCGCCTTGTCAAAGCAATCAGATATTTAAAGATATACATACACCAGAATCCGCTTTATTTTCTCAGCGCCAGACTGATAAAAACAAAAAAATATCACCCGCTCAAACGAAATGGGCTGAATGAGATACAAATGCAGGCGTACAAAACTCCCTGTCACCATGTTATTGTGATCATAACGTGGAGTTAGAACGTTTCAGAAAGCATTTGTAATTGTGTCACAAAAAACACACTCAATCACTTTGGAGTTGGCGACCAAAACAGAGAAGCAGTTTTCCAGCCGTTTTAGCTGCGTAAACAGTTTTTCACTCTGCAAACTTTCTACCGTAGTATCGATCTCACGAGGGAATTAAAGCAATGATGGCTTTGATACCACTGCATAGAATGACATTTCTATGCAATGTATCACACATACATATTTGACTATTTTATTACTATTTTTTCTTGATTCTTGATTTTTTTCGGACTGGTCTGTAGTGAGTCGAACCAGACAGATCACCCGGACAGATCCCTAGTGTACTGTATGTAAATGTGCTTCGTGGAATAAATTTCTGATATTTTTGTCTTCACCATTAGTCACCTATTTCATTCAATAATAGACTAATAAAAGCAACAGAGGCATAAAAATCTTTTTTTTTTTTTCCTATTTCAGGGAAGGTGCATGAACTTCACCCGGGTCAAGTCCAACTCTCCCTCTCGCTACCCGAACTACACCCAACCTCCATCCTCCATCTACAACCCCCCCGCCCCCCAGGGCATGCTGCCCCCCACCCCCAAGGTCCAACCCTCCTCCTCCCCTGCTCTGTCCGTCTGCTCCACCTTGCTGCCCCTGCCTCCCACGCCCCCTCCCTCCTCCTCCACTCCGTCTCCGCCCGCCACGCCTCCGCCCTACACCCCGCTCCCCAATCGGGCTCTCCCTCCCACCGCGCTGGCGGCGTTCCCTGCCTCCCCGCCCTCCCCCCCTCCTCCTCCTCCACTCTCCGCCCCGTCCTCGCCCGCTGGCTCCTTGCCCCCTCCGCCGCAGGGGCCTCCCCCCGGACGGGCTCCGCCCCCTGCCCGCCCGCCACCACGCCCCACCCTGTAGACCTCCACCCAGCAATGGAGGCGAGAGAGACAGAGTTGTGCAGGATTGAAAAGGTGCAGAGCTACGGTCTCCCACCACGACTCCACCTGGAACGGGAGGTGGTCCGAGGGGTCCATGTCATGGTGAGCGGTTCTGACGCCTTTCTGCTTTTATGGCGAGGACTAGCGGCATAAGAATCTCTGTTCCAGCTATTTGTCTACGGTGACATTTTGGACACATTGAGCACAGCGGTGCAATTTGTTCAGATGCTTGAAGTTGAAAGACGTTCCACGATGGCGTGCCCAAAAACACTCACCCTTCCGTGCTCCTTCAGGCCCCATTGTCCTATCTGCAAACACAGAAGAATGGATTAAGTCTTCCGAATAAAAGCAGAGGAATGGGTTTTATTGATGCTTTATTCCGCCAGAGACTACGTGTGGAATATAATCTGTCTCGGACATTAAAAAGAGATGTGCTGTGCATATATCCACAAGTAGCGGTGGTAGGTTTAAGCAGAGGCATCCGAAAAATCACCACAGCTGCATTACTGGGGGTTCCTTACTTGCATGTAACTGCATTTAAAGTCCCTGTGTGTGACTTTACACCATCTATACAATGTTTATACATTTTATGCGCCATTTCTTTTGTCTTGGGTGTAAAGAAAAAAAAAACCCCAAAAAACCCAACATTCTTTCTTTGCACAGAACGTATCTGAGCAGCGATGCAACAGATGAAATCAAGAATGTGTGACGTTTGTGTTTCTTGTAGCATTGCCAACATTCATCACCCTTCACCCTCTCTCTCTGAGCTGCAGAGCCAAGGTTGATTAGTCATTGAGTCAGAAAAAGTAAAAAAAAAATAATAATAATAATAAAACAAAAAAACATATCTCACCCCAAAGGGAGTGCATTAAAAAAAAAATCATTAATCGAGGCAGAGGAGGCTGTGGTGTCCACGTGGTTTCACATAAATAATCCTGATGGAACCACATGTGTGTGAGACGCCGAGCGAGGGAGGAGAGAGAGAGAGACAGAGAGAGAGAGAGAGAGAGAGAGCGAGATCCCATATGGGACGTCCAAAGAGAAAATATCTGCAGTGCCCTGCAGCGTCTGGAGTGCGGAGACCTGCGTCCTTCACACGAGGACGACCACTGCTGCAGCCCGATCCACACACAGAGCGGACGTGGATCGGAAAGTTGGCTTTCCGTTCTGTTCACCGTTCAGAGACGAGGGCCTAGAGCTTAGTTAGAGATAAGATTTTTTTTTTTTTTTGGTTAGTTTGGAGTTTTATTTGCCTATCCTTATCCTTAACGCACCTGCAGCGGCTAGAAAGGACCCCCCCCCCTCGACCGTCCACCTGCACAGCCTGTTAGGATTTGAAGATGAAAGCAAACGATTCCGTAAAAGACTTGCGAAGCAATGTGCTAGAGTTCTTCTTTTAACCAGTGTCAGGTGAAGATGCTTCGGGCTTTGGATCGCACACATCTGGACTTGAAAACTCAATCTCCATTCCCCGAATCTATAGTGTACCTTGTGCATGCCATTAAAATCGTGCATTGCCCAGAGTTCTTCTCTTTGACTCAGCCCTTGTTGGGTTGATGGCGTCACCAGATCCACGCACGGTATTCTTCCAATGTCCTATAGAGCGACTGGCGACAAGCGTCCCAGTTTGCCTCAGTCGCCAGAAGTGCGCGGCTGGAATCTGGACGCCAACGTTAACGGCATCCAGATGTTCACATGAATTATGTCACATTAACGGAGCGGCGCAGGCTATCTCGGAAAATATTAGACACCATCTAATCCTCAGGAAATGTGGACGGGCTGCAGGAATCGCACGCTGGTGTTAATTGCGTAGGCAGCGGTGGAGGAGGAGGAGACGGAGCAGAGCTGAGATACATAGTGTTATTACCTCTGAATGCTATTAAACCAAAACTGAGGGAAAGGGAAAATAATGATCCCTGATTCTCCTCACTTTATCTCCTGTTTCCTGGGTAATATTGTGCAGAATATTTGACATATTTCTTACTAAGAGCGACTTTTTAATGCTGATGTTCATGGCGTTTCTGCATCTGAACCCGATGCAGTTCGGCATTATCTGTTTCCTTTCCCAATACAGTCCCAACATACCCATTCAGCACGCGTCCTGTCTGAGTTCATTGTAGAGCAGTGGGGTTTTATCTTTGTGAGTTCTGAAAATGACTAATAACCACATATTTATGATCAACTTTAAAACAAACAAACAAAAGTCAAGGCTTTAGGAGCTTTATGAAAGCCAAGTAGTTGATGGGAGGGACGGGATCTTTCTGTTGTCTACAGCAGAAGGCAATCATTGGAGCAACTCCCGAGGCGGAATAAAGGCGACAGCACCAGATGGACTGATGTCGCAGCAGCTGTCACTAGTTACTCATCACCTGCATCATCAGCAGATTGATTTGGTTGGAGACGGTTTGGGGGCGCAGCACAGTTGAGCATCTCGGAGGACCCCGCAAGAAGCTGCCATGATCTCTGTGATCGGGGACGGTGGACAGGGAGGATGGAGAATTACTTTCCACAAATTTGCCGCTGCCCTCCGCGTTTACCTGGTGTCCGCGATCAGGGCCTTCGTCGTGACCAGCTGCTGCAACGAAGCCGTCCTGCGAGCCCTGCTGGTCGTCACCCGGTGTTTGGCAGCTTTCCTCTCGGTCTCTCTCAGAGTCAACGCGGGTGTCAGGGTCGCTCTGCAGGACTTGATCTCGCACGAGGAGTCGGTGCGTTGGCACTCCCCCGCGCGGACGCCTGCGTGTTGCCAGTGTGTGGAACACTTCAGGCTGATCCGTTCTATACTTCGCGCTCTTTCTGCTCTTTTCCTGGCTGCCCTCCACTTGGCGTCGTCCTCCCTGGCGCGCGCGCAATGGTGCTTTAAAGTGTCCGTTGTCGTTATGAGGACTTTGCACGGATGCTTCAGCCCCATTTTGTCGAGTGTGTGGGCCGTCACCGGCTACTCTGCTCATACACTTATCAGCATTTGGGATCTGTGATGTTTTTGAAGTGACCACTGAACTCTGGCCTCCTTTTCGACCTGTAATATCAATCATTGTGCTGGAGGGGGAAGAAAAGGAAAAATATTTTACATGAGCACTTTTTTTTTTCTTTGGAAATTTCATTCAATGTTTTTTCATTCGTATGTTTTACGTCTAGCCTTTTTAAATGTTTTATTAAATTTGTTGTGAAATACTCATGGGCAATTTGACTACCAAGCTAATTCTGCGCACAGTGTATTGTTTTGCACAGTCTGACCAAACAACCAACTGAGGCAGTATAAGAGAAGAACTTGACACTTTATTGCATCTCACTAATAAATCGTTTTACCCTTTCCCACAGTAGTGAAATAGTTCTCAGCAGAATTAGTGCATATCTATTTTTTTACACTTATTCTGAAAACCAACCGAAACCATGACTTATTTGGGGTTTAAGGGGCACCTATGATAATATTGTCCAGTTCTAACGATCCTTCCACTGGCTCAAAATATCTACGCTATAAAAAGAAAATGAGCAAACTGTCTGAATGGAAGTTACACATCACACAATTCATCTGTATCAAAACAAATTCGGCTATAAACAAACGCTGAATATTTTGGTTTCTGTGTGCCAAAGCTGTTGTGAAGTCATTTTTGGTTTGATGGGGCATTTTTAAATGACAAATTACATTCACATTTTAAATCGAATAAGTTTACCATTCAAAAAAAAAAATGTTACAATGGTCCCAAAATATCAGTCACAGTAGTGATGGTGGCGGGGTTTGGGTTGGTCTTTGAGGACTTCTGGTTTAAGTCCAGCCCACAGACTGGAAAAAGCCTCTCCAACATATCAGCTGGTAAATATCACAAGGCAACACGGTAAAGAAAGAACCACAAGTAAATAAAACAAATGGTTTCTCACTCCGATGAACCACTCCGATCAACACAGAATGACATAACATGAAGGCTACCGTGACTTATTTATTCTAAAAACTCCAGTTTGAGATTCACGGTTGGTCTAGATAAAGCAGCCTTTGTGGAAGACGACATTTTCGTAACAAGTATTTTTTTTTTTTAGCTTTACAGTGAAGTTGTGACGATTAATCTTTTAAACATCTAAGTTACACAAGTTTCTATCTCTACGTAAATGGCGTCTCAGGTGGACAAATATAACAGCACTTGAAGCACGAAGCAGCAGCAAGGCCTGTGGCTTGGAATGATTAAAAGGACTGACTTCACTGTGCAGTAAAGATGCTTGAAATGAAAAGCTGCCAACAACAAAAACACAGTGATGCCAACATCCTCTAAAAGCATCGCACCAAAGGAAATGGGATCAGTAACATCACTAAGGTATTTCTAAACATGGACACCAAACAAAACTCCAGAACAAGTAGGGACATGTTTCCCCGACGGTCTAAATATACTGGTTTAACGAAAAGAGAGGGATTTATTCACAAGCTTTTAGCGGCGGCTGTGAATGATCCAAATTGCCTCGAATGAAGGGATGACTTTTTGTTTGTAGCCGTGGGAGGGCCAACCCAAACCCCTCCCCCACCGACAAACAGCTTCTCTAGCAATAATAATAATAATAATAATAATAATAATAATAATAATATATTGACTGAAAAAGAGATTAGTACAGCATAATTGGAATACAATTTTGACAGTTGCATTTAAAAGAGCCATGACAGGAGATACTAAAGATGTCTAATATGTCTCCTCTTGGTATCAGTCAGGCTGCTCCAGAGCCGTCTTCATGGTCATTCCACAGATCTCCTCCTGATGGACGGCGGCGCTTCACTCCACTGTCACAGACTTGGCAAGGTTCCTGGGACAGTCCACCTGCGTTACAAAGGAAGAGAGCGTCGGCTCAATGACACGTTGACAGACGGACGGCGCATTGAACATGCCTCCCACAGTTTACAAAGTATAGCCGTCGATAGGGTTGAGCCGAAAACTCGGATGAAACGAATATCCCGAATGGATAATGTACTATTTAAGAGCACGATTATCGTCCGAGTAAAATGTGTCAATATCTGTACTTAGCTGGGGTTTCAAATGGTTGTTTCATACAAGTAGAAACTAACAAAAACAGGTAGATCTGCAATTAAAACCGGAAAACCGGCACCGCACGCTGCAGCATTGTTTGCAGGAGAAAACAAACCAACAAAAAAAAATCCCCTCCCCTCCAATTCTCTTGAGTTACGTTTATGTTTTTCCACTTTCCATACAAGTAAGAAACTAAGGAAACAAAATCAATCTGATTTGCATATAGAGCAGGGAAGTGAGATGCCATCACAACTTGCACTTACATTTCTCACCTCATTTTCATTTGCATGTCTTTCTTGACTGCACTGTTTTTTGCTGCTCCAATGTCTGAATTTCCCTCCGGGGATTAATAAAGTGCTATCTTATTTTAACTCAGAAATGGACCGCTGACTGACAGAGACTGACAGCAGGATAGCCAGGAGGAGGACGGTAAGCCGTCACCAGCAAAGTGATGGAAGGGAAGTGCGATCGAAGTTACTATAAAAAATAAAATAAATAAATAAATTAAAAATGTAATTGAATAAACAGCCTCCCGCTTACTGTGTGGTTAAAGTGGAATTAAAGTAAAATAGTGTTTTGTGAATTAGAGTTATTAGAGATCTCAATATTATTATGATTGTTTTGTTGTCAACTTTTAACCCCATCCGAAAAACAGCTGACAGCAACAACGTTAATTGGCAAAAGGATAGCAGAGATAACCAAACAAAACGTGAGGAAGAGGGTGGAGACATGAGTTCAGCTCCTGGTGGGATCAAAAGTGGACGGAAATGCCAAGGTTCAAGCCTTGGCTGGAAACCCGTAGAATGTTAGTCCAACCCCCCCCCCCAAAAAAACAAAAAACTAGCTCCACCTGGCCACTCCGCATACCGTGTCCATCAATCAGTGTCTAAGAGGAACATTCATTTTGAGGAGAAGTGATCGGGACTCACGTCGTAGCCGCGCAGCACGGCCAGGTGGAAGGAGAGCAGCTGCAGGGGGATGACGCTCAGGATGCCCTGCAGACAGTCCACGCAGTGTGGCACTTTGATGGTGCGGCTGGAGTTACTGATGGTCTCGTAATCGTCCTTGTCGCAGATGACGATGGGCCGGCCCTGGGAATTCAAACACATTTCGGATCAACAATTTCAACAGAGAGCCTCGCCTCCATCCCCGCCCTGTGCCCAAGCCTGGGGGGGAAAAAATAAAAAATAAAAAAATGTGAAAACGGATCTCTGTGAGCTAAACAACACCTGACTTCTACTTTGACACCTCTGAAGGTCAAGTCCACATCTGCGACGGATTAGCAGCGGCGGTGATGTCATGTGGAACCCAACTACTCCCTTGTATTTAGAAAAATTAAATGATCGAGAGGTGTGGGACAGATGTCAGCAGACTGTGAAAATAAAGCTTAGACTCGACTGTTCATGGGTCACTCAATATTTAAGGTCTAAAGAGGTTTTTTGTTTTTTTTTCCCTTCCCCCCAAGGAAAGTAAATCAAAAGAGAGGCAATATGTTATACCTTTTGGAGATCTTCACCAATCTGTTACGACTTAGAGTCCTAAATCGACTTCTGGGAATTTGTAATGCAAGTATAGAGAAACAAAATTCTGAAAAAGTGTAAAAAAGGATTTAAGGAAATATTTCAAAGAGCATTTGTGGTTGTGGAACATGCTTAATGAAAAAGCAAAATAAAGCAAAGCAAGCAAGAAAATGTGTGTGTGATCACACTTTGAGTCCATAGGATATATGTATGAACGTATGTATATGTATGTGACAAATAAACCTCTTGAATTGAATAGTATGAATTCAAATCAAACAGCTTGAGTCTCACCTGGCGAGCCACCACCTGCTGCAGGGCATTCTGACACTTTGTGTAGGTGTGGTCACGCATGATGATCATGATGACCGGCATCAGTTTGTCCACCAGCGCCAGCGGGCCGTGCTTCAGCTCCCCGGCCAGGATGCCCTCCGAGTGCATGTAAGTGATCTCCTTGATTTTCTACAAAAGAAAAGAAGAAAAAGAATAATAATACATCTGTTGTTGCAATCTGGGGAACGACATAATATTCCCGATTAATGAAAATGACAAGTGGTCATGAGCTACCTGAGCTCCCTACTGGAGGACATTTAAAGTGTATGTTTAGTAGCTATAAATAAACTTTGACTTCAAATCAGTTCTCCTAGTTACAAAGGGATGTAGGGAAAACAATCAATGTGCAGCAACATTTACAACCAAAGGAGCTCTATTTAAAAAAGTTAAATAGTACAAGTTAAAAAGAATTCTGTCGTTATGATTCTCCTGAAGGGGATCAAACTGCGTCGTCCGCCTGCTCACCAGTGCCCCCTCCAGGCAGGTGGCATAGTGGTAGCCTCTGCCCATGATCAGCACGCTCTTCTGCTGGTACAGCTCTCCTGCCAGGCGCTGGATCTCATCATCCATACTCAGCACCTCCTTAATGAGATCTAACGCCACAGAGATACACAGGGTGGGGGACAGGATAGGATTATAGCAGGCCCGCTAAAATGCTGATGGGATAAATGGAATTTAGTGACTGGACATTGGCTGGAAGTGGTGCTGGGAACACAATGTAGGGCAGGGAGGAGGCCGGAGCTCAATCGCCAGACATTCCCCATTAGTTTAACACCAGGGATTCCCCATCATATGCTTTAGATCCAGCGGAGCAAGCCAGGGGCGCAGCCCAACAGCCAGTCCCCCTTCCTGCACTCATTCTCCCTCTGATCCCCTCTTCTTTCGTGATCCCTCAATCTCACATTGTCTTCATCATCCGAGCACAATTATCTGAACATAGGGCAGAACTAAAACCGGCTGTTGGGGCAACCGAACGAGACCATTGATGCCCCATTTCCTTTCCTCTGCTCCAGCCCTTTATAAACCCGTCTGATATGTGACAAGCTTTGTCACTGCCAACCCCCCCCTGCCCCCTCTACCTTGATGAGGCCTGGCTTACCTGGCAGAACTCTCAGGCCCTGGATGATCTCACGCCTCTTAGGCTGCATGGAAATCCTGTCATCACACATCAGCAGCGCAAACATGATCAGCGCCACAAACTGACTGGTGTAGGCCTGTGAACACACGATAGAAACACACAGTGCAGAAGGTCAATGACAGTACGCACAGCAAGTGGAGCCAAGCGCACAAACCCCAAATGCCTCGATTCCCCAGTGAACGCATCAAACGTTTGGAAGTTTATGTTATACAAGTTCATAAAATGGCAGGTCTTCCCAGATGAAGAACAGATAAGAGATCATTTCAAAGCTTCTTTAATTCTCTTTCTGAGGGTATAATTCATACTAATCTCCAAATTTGCATTATTATGTACTTAAAAAGTAATTTCACCCCATCATTTGAGCCTCACTCCACACCCTGCATAATTCTGAAAATTGTTTTTTTGAAATTGAAAAGAAAAAGAAGAAGGGCTACTTAGTGTGGTTTCACAGTAAGCTCAGTCAAGTCATTGGACCATATTTGTAAAGAAACATTAATATCTTGAGCAGGACTGGTGTGTTTCATCATAGAACAGTCATACTGTAAATTTTAGTTAATAGCTTAAAAAAATAAAATAAATAACTTTATCATGCGCAGCACCTCTTTAAAGCATGCAGGTTTTACAGCTTTGGCCAAAAAATGGCAACAAAGTTCCCTGTGTTTTCAGTAGAGTTTTGCCTGTGTTTCAAGCCTGTGTGCATTGATGTCCACTGGTAATGTCCACCAGATAGGCGTGCCCAAGTCAACAGAATGAGGTGTCCAACAGTGTGGTGTGACGCTCAGTCTTGGACTTACTAAGGCAAAACTAACACTAAAAGTGTTGCATCAAGTGAAAACAAGCTAATTTTATGAATCTAGAAATGCCATGACTCACAACACCCAACACAAAGTGAGACACCAGTCTGCCACCGTCTCCCTATGTCTGAGCACATTTGTGGGCCTTCTATGTATGGCACAGGGTAAGGGACAAAATTAAGACTTGTGAGAAGTTGGCGGAGGCTATATCTTTGCCAAAGCCAGCTACTGATCTGGTCAATGATAAGCTGGTGCTGGTAACTAAGAGGCTGGCAGTGGCACTATTATTACACTACTTTATGCAATATTTAATGTGTAAATAATATTAATTACATAAGTGACATTAAATTGAATAGTGTATATAGTATTGTAATTATAGTGTGATTTAATTAAAGAGTATAACGTCAATAACTTGGCTTCTCAATACCCACTGAGAGCCTCTCAGTTACCAGCGGCGGCTTATCAATGACCAGATCGCTTCGGCAAGAATATAGCCTCCATCGACTAGTCTTAACTTTGTCCCTTACCCTGTGCCATATTCTATGTCCTTTTGGAAGACTCAAGTTTTTAGTGGAGCCAAGTCTTTTCACGGGACCCTCCGGATTCAGAAATGCCAGCATCTTGGGCCAAGGCAACAGTTGTAAAGTCTTTAGAAATGTTTTTTTCCCCCCTGACAGTGCGCTAACCACAGCCCTTCAGCTGTTTTCGGCATATTTAATCCACATGTTAAATTGTGGTATTCTATGTTCTTGTCTTGGTCGATATCGTGCAAAATGCCAACGGTCACCAAACAATGCTGACTGTACAGAGTGGGTCTGAACGTGAAGGGTTGTCCCAGTTCCACCAAACAGCTGTGGTCCAGAATGGAATCCACCTCCCTCCAAATCCTCTGGACAGTGTCAATGAGTTCACAAATGCAATCTTTTATCTGCTAAAAAGTAAACAATAATGAGATTTGAGTTGTGATGGCATCAAAATTTCTTGTTCTGGCTTTGAGTTTCGGTACAAACTGGTTCGATGTCGACCAATACCTGCTACAATTAAATAGATATGGAGGAAGTTTCCTTTTTTTTTTTTCCCCATTCTAAATTATACAAGCTTAAAATTATAAACGACATGCACCATAAGCAATAGAAACATATTGCGAGGGAAGTCTCTGGAGTCATTTAGCACTTGAAATACGGCCTCTCCTTTGACTAAATGAGCTGGGTCGTGCAGTGCCTGGTTGCACTGGGTGTGGGTTTGTAGCTCAGCCAGCCAAGAAAGTAAACGATGGCGTCTCTGAGGCGTGCTCCGGTCTCCAGGCTCCCTGGAGCAGCACAAGATTCCTCACGCCAAGCTCAAGGGCTGGGCCAGGGAGGGACCTTCTTTCGCTCACTCTCTCCACTGCTCTGTTCCTCTCACTCTGCACAGAGCGCAGCCTGCCAACCCTTAAACTTCAAATTCAGGGGGGTAGAAAGATCCAACGATCCTGACCCTACATGAGTAGAGGAGAATGTCAGGCTTTTCCAACGCTCTGTGGGATTCAGTGTGGAGGGATGTGGGGTCAGAGGGGTTGAGTGCACATGTGAGACAAGCCTCTGCTATTGTATAAGGTCATTAAAGTAAAAAGCCCAATAGTGGCATTATACAAGGACAATGCAAAACTCTATCTTGAAGTCTGCATCTTAAAGATGAGGCCAAATACTATGTCTACCACTAATGACATCTAACCCTCTTTGTGACAAGAAATAACAGAGATAGTCTAATATGCTTGGATTTTTCTTTTGCTCACGATAGAAATGCTCAGGAAAAAGTGAAAGCAAAGGGATTCACGGCAACCACCGAGGTATCATTTTCAAAAAGTCCAAAGAGTCTCCAAAGAGTGGGGAAGCTTGGCAAAGAAATTAGGATGTGCAAAATCTATAAACAGCGGGAGGAACTATGGTGGAGATGAGAAGAAAAGGCGGTTCGGTTGGGCTCACCTTGGTGCTGGCCACGCCGATCTCAGGCCCGGCGTTGATGTGGACCCCACAGTCCGTCTCCCTGGAGATGGAGCTGCCAACTGTGTTGGTTATGCCCACTGTCAAAGCCCCCCTCTCCTTACAGTAGCGCAGGGCCATGAGGCTGTCTGCCGTCTCTCCTAGAGGCGGGGGTGGGGGCAGGTTTTGCGGTTATGACACACATTATGCAATGTAACAGATCTGACACGATGACGCCGCCGCAGATTTATTAGCCTGGTGGGGAAAGTCCTTCAGCTTTGTTCAGGCGTCAGACTGGGAACCAGCGCAACACGAAACACATGGCACACAGGAGATAGCAAGCACAATGTCAAAAAATGGGAAAAGACAAAAAGGCTATTTTGCGAGGCCTCAGAGTAAGATAAGGCATGGAATTGTCATATTCACGTATTCAAAATATAACTATAGGACTCCATGTTATTTAAGTCAATGCACCGACCATAATGAAAGAGAAATGAGAATTAATGGTATCTCGAGCTCAGCAGGGCATGGAAAGCAGGAGAACCACAAAGAAGGAGTACTTAATGGGGTCCAGACGGCGATCATTTCCCCTTACCTGATTGGCTGATAAAGAAGCAGACGTCGTCTCGGAACACGGGTGTGTTTCGGTCCAGGAAGTCGCTGGCCAGCTCCACCATGACAGGAAGCTCGGTGAGCTCCTCCAGGACCTGCCGGGTCTGGGGAAGGAGCCAAGTGCTGCTGAGCGTTGGAATATGAAGCGCACCAGCCCTGCTGGCGTAAACCCCCACACACCTGTGGCTACATACAGCTTGGACAGTTACCTCGGTCAACTTTGAAAATTGCTGATGAAATCTACTTGTTGGCTTGATGGTTACTTACCGCCACCCCGGCATGGTAGCTGGTGCCACATGCGATGAGGATAAGCCTTCGACATCTCTGGATCTCCTTGATGTGGTCCTTCAGCCCTCCCAGTGTCACTGCAGAGGAAACACAGCCTCCAGCCAATTCATTTTCCAACTAAATGTAAAGGTCAGGAGGAAACAATGACTCTTGAGAAAGAATGGTTTTACACCAGAACCAACAACTGGTAAGCGACATACACTGGTGTGTGTATTTTAAAGTACAAAATCATATACATTGCACAGAATCATTTGTGCAAAACACATTAAAAAAATGTAAGATGGTAATAATAAATGTTCTGCTGCCAAAGCTCCTGAAGTAACGTAGCACATTTCTAGAAAAGGAACAACCTGCTGGCATCCAAGCAATTACATAGACCGATCAGCCACAACATTAAAAGCACCACTAATAACTAATATTGTGTAGGTCCCCCTCATGGTGCCAAAACAGCTCTGATCCGTCGAGGCATGGACTCCACAACACCTCCGAAGGTGTCCTGTGGTATCTGGCACCAAGATACTAGCAGCAAATCCTTTAAGTCCTGTAGGTTGTGAGGTGGGGCCCCCATGGGTCGGGCTTGTTGTTCCAGCACATCCCCCGGATGCTCGATGAGATCAGACCCTGACCCCGCCCATCCACATGTCGTTGAAGAAAACATGATTCATCTGACCAGGCCACCATCTTCCATTGCTCCATTGTCCAGTTCTGACGCTCACATGCCCATTGTAGGCGCTTTCGGCAGTGGACAAGGGTCAGCATGGACACCCTGTGGCTACGCAGCCCCATACGCAGCAAGCTGTGATGCACTGTTCATAGCCAGCATTAACTTTTTCAGCAATTTGTGCTACAGTAGCTCTTCTGTGGGATTGAACCAGACAGGTTAGAATTCGCCACACACACACACACACACACACACACACACACACACACACACACACACACACACACACACACACACACACACACACACACACACACACACACACACACACACACACACACACACACACACACACACACCAGTGAGCCTTGGGCGCCCATGCCCCCGTCAGTTGTTCACCGGTTGTCCTTTCTTGGACAACTTTTGAGAGGTACTTATCACTCCAAACGAAAGGCTGTTTTGAAGATGCTCTGACCGGGTCGTCTACCCATCACAATTTGGCCCTTGTCAAAGTCGTTCAGATCCTTACGCTTGACCATTTTTCCTTCTTCTAACAAATCAACTTCAAGAACTGACTGTTTACTTGTTGTCTAATATATCCCACCCCTTGACAGGTGCCATTGGAACAAGTTGTGGCTGATTGGTGCATTTCAATTCACATATATACCCAAAAAGCTTTGAATATGTGCCAGATGACAATGGAAAAATGTGCAGCTGCAAACTGGGAGTGATTTAAACCTGCATAATCAAATCTCTCTGACCTGTGTTGTTATCAAAATTGACCCTTCCTCTCATGGTGTTGACCACAGACTCTGGCTGCTCAAAGATCTCCTTCTGCATGAAGGAGCTGTAGTTTCCTGTGAAGGTAGGAGCAGGGGCGATGAGTAAACAAAAAAAACAGAGAACCTCTCCAAATACATTTAAAAAGATAAATTGCTCCCTGGAAAATAGCGAGCTTAATAAATAGTCGGAAACGGGTACTTTTGCACGTTGAACCCTCTGAAAAAGTAAAAACCACAAACAACCGGACAATCAACAACATGTTGGAAACCCAGTTTTGGTGGTAATCCAGCTGATTCTGAAATGCAGGAAAGACAAATGTTGTCTTTTATCAGCAGCTTGGTTTTTCTTTCTGCCTTTGGCAGGTGTCATTTTATGAATTAAAAAAATAAAAATAAAAAAATAAAAAAAACACAAGTCATTGTCTTTCAACATTTATGACAGTGAAATATAGAAGTGTTTTTTCACCCGCCGCTGACAGTATTTTGGGTCTGGCGAATTGGGTTATTCAGTAGAACGGCTCCAGAAATTGAGACCGAGAGAAAAGGGGGGCTGTGGAATGACAGGACCACAAAGGAATGCAGAGTACGGTTGGCATCGCCTCCTCTGCGTCCTCTGCTGGAGAACAGGGGTAGGGACTACGAAAGATGAAGATGTATAGAAATAAGTAAATAATAGTAATAGTGCTTCATGGAGGCTAAGGATTACATAAGGTTATGCTTCATAAGATAGTGTTGGGGATGAGGACAAATGCTCTGCGGCTGGGGGCTAAAGGGTGTACCAGCTGGTCTGGTCCAGGTACTGTATCTGGTGTCTCGACACCCTGGGGGTATGAGTGAACTGGGTAGTGGGGGCGGTGGGGGGAGAGGTGTAACCACCTGGCTGTTAGAGATAAAGAACATGAAAGCAGTATAACCATCCAGTCCTTGTTAACATCTGCACTGTAATAGCAGGGTTCCATTAAATTACAGCGCCAGGTATTTACACAGCAGGTCAGGAGTTACGATCTAAATTGGGTACAATCTGAACAACAAATGGCCACCAGAGTGGCAGCGTGGGGTTCCTGGGTCTGTGTGCGGGTGGGGTTCGGTCTTTGCTCACCCTTCATGATCTGCTGCAGCTCCATTTGCAGGGTCTGGATGGCGCGGGCAGGGTGGTCTCCGGCCGTGCGCTTTATCCTGTGGATGGACAGCCGCCCGTCCATCACGGCGGCCACATCGTCGTCCTCCAGGAATATCACGCGGTTGGTGTGTTCGATCACCGCGCTGCAATGACATGGGTGGTGGTGGGCGTTAAAATCAGCCATTTCACACTTTGTGTAAGCTGCAAGCTATTGGCAGAACCCTGACCTAGCATCGGAGGCAAAGTAGTACTCCACAGCCTTCTCATCCACAGGGAACAGGCAGGTGTCCTGGTCCAACCTGGGCAGGGTAGTGCAGCCCTTCTTGTCTTTACCCGCTTGAGGAAAAAAAAAAGACACATTGATAAACTGGGGACCCTTAATGCAGGGGCAATGAGATTATTTTTTTAAATATGGAGACCAAAAGTGAAATTACAGGAGCGGTAGAGGACGGGGATGTGATCTGTGGAGAGCTTGTGATCGCTTTTCACTCCAATCAACAAAGGACCTCCCCTCCTAGATGAACAAAGACAAATGACCCAAAATAATAGAATAGTCTTGAAAGTTGTGTTTTTAAAGTTGTGTCAATGTTGGAATTCTACAATATTGACAACATGACAGCAGCGGCGGAAGTGTACCTCGTCCCAACCGCCTCTCCGGGATAATGGACGCTCTTAAAGACCAGGGCAAAAGCTCCCTCCTTAAGAGAGAGGGAAAAAAAACAAAACACATCAGATGACACCTTTAGTAACCAGCCACTTGATCGGTTTTGTGCATAAGATAAGACAACATGTTATCAATCCAGGGGGAGAAATTAAGTTAAAAGAAAGGCCATTACCAGCTGCTGAGTCACCCTCTCCACCAGAGTGGTGAAGCTGAGGTCATCGCTCTCACGGTTGTCGTACATATATTTTACCAGCTTGGCGATGGTCTCCGTATCGGTCTCTGACTCAAACTCATAGCCTTTGCTCTCCTGTGAACGTATAAGAGATAGTCATTCACCTGCATCGTGGTGGCAAATATCTTGCACTTAACTCTCAAATTAAAATGAGTGTGTAGAAAGTAAACTGCTCACCAGGAACTTCCTGAGGTCTTTGTAGTTGGTAATAATTCCATTGTGAATGACAATGAACTCTGTTTAAGGGAGCATTTGGGGATAACAAGACAAGAATTCTTTAAAATTTTGACCTCAAACAACTCATAGAAAAGTTACTAATAACAAGAGTATAGTAGATTGACATGTCAACAATCAATGTTTTATAAATGTCAACAACTCTGTCAGTGAGTGTGGGGTTTTAGCATGATGAAGCCAAACTGACCATTGTTCTTATCAGACCTCTGCGGGTGGCTATTGACTGGACTCGGTGCACCGTGGGTTGCCCAGCGGGTGTGAGCAATGCCAACGTGGACGTCGAACTCCACGTCCATGTCAATATCCTGTTGTTCTATTGGTTGTAGACAAACATGACAGAACAATGTTCATTAACCGCATAAAAGGTATATACATAAAAATCAGAGTTGTCGCGTCAGTCTTCCGAGACACTTACTGTGGATCTCCTCATCAAGAGCATTTACTTTTCCACGCTGCTTAATCAGCTGGATAGACTTGCCGTTGGTTTCCCAATCTTTTTCGTTTCCGCCATCAATTCCCACACCTCAGAAAAAAAGCAAGGACAGCATTTAATTTTGCAAAAATGGCAATTCTATGACAAGGACTGTTGCATTACATTATCGCATTTGGCAGACACGTTTGTCAGAAGTGACTTACAATAAGTACATTTGTCACAGTATCAAAACAAATGTATGTCACAGCCAGCTAAACATTCTCTAGAAAGTAGCAGTACTACTAGAGTTAGAGAGGTTTCTTTTGTAAATTAAAGTATGCTAGACAGTAAAGGGAGAAAAGATGCTCATGCTCTATTAAAGAGCGAGGGAGACCAGGAAAGAAGTTGTCCTTTAATCTGTTATCAGAAAGAATCGGTTTCCTGAAGAATTTCTGCAGTCATGTTAAATTAGTCATGATTTGACAGTTATGACGTATATGATCATTTGAAAAAAAGAGGGAGACACGTGGGAGATAGACACCGACCTCCTCCCAACACTCACACACTGTCTATAATTATCAGATTCCTTGAGGAAAAAAATAAAAAAAAGACCTGCAAACAGAGGGGGATGATGTGTGTGGAAGCCGCCCCCTCCCCGACATGTCACTTACCAGCGGAGTCATACCCCCGGTACTCCAGACGCCGCAGGCCCTTGAGCAGGATCTCAAGGATGTCACGCCGTGTCCGTGGCACGTGGTAGTTGAGATAGGCAAAGATTCCTGGGGACAGCAAGGTGGGGCGACATCTGTCAGAGCCAAGACTCAGCGATAATACGGCTCTTATTTGAACTCCACCTGTACATCTGACGGAATGACGCAATAAGCCGGTGGCTTTACAAAAGTTGTCACTGAAGCGAGGCGCGAGAAGCAAAACAAAATGCAGTGCATGAAGGATGACCTCTGCCCATTGTTTCTACGTGTATATGAAAAAATAAATTTGCCTTTGAGGTGATTATTCTAGTAAAGCCAGTCTGACAGGATGATTGACAATTTGGTTGGGGTGGTTGTACATTACTTCCCATTATCTGTTAAAATCGAATACTGAACCAGACAACAGGGAACCAGTCTTGAAACAAATATGAAACCGGATAAAACCCGGATCATCATGTACCGGGTTTTGTCCGACGCGCGAACGAATACATGAAGACACTGATTTGAATGCGCAAACTGAGTGGTTATATAAAGTCTTTCAATGACGGGTGCATCTGTTTCAGTAAATATGTATGCAACCATAAAATGCTTAATTAACCTTGATAAAATGTTTAATATTATAAATGGTATTTGTACATTAACCATTAATGAAGAAGGCTGTACATCGCATGACTCATTTATCCAAACTATGACATCAATTTGGTAACCAAACCATGTCTACCAAAATGTTACTTAACATTAAGAAGCATTTTAAGTTTAAGTACCCCAGAGCTCATTGGAAACAAAACCAAGGAATGGGACTATTTGATCTTACTCCTTTAAAAACAAAAACAAAGTAAACATAGCATTATGACATAAACATTAAGCATATATTTAGTATAACTTTATACATTAAACTTTTAAAAGTTGTGAGCAATATTCAAGCATCTGCAAGAATGCTCAACGTGTCTTTAACAGAGACTCCATTCAGGATAGTTGCAGGACCGGGTGAAGGATGGAGGGAGCGGGTGGAGAACAGCCAAGCAAAAGAGGGGGCAAACATAAGGCTCACTATTGATTCAAAAAGCTGTTTAACGAAAAGTTTAAATAATCCCGGTCTTCACTGAAAGAGATGTGAGACGATGAAGGAAGACAGGAAGGCGGTTATCAGTTTATCTTAGTGAGCACTAGAGATAGAGCAAGAGACATTTTAACCGCAACATTTATATTGGTCTTTTCATTTTAGGTTATCTTTACTAATGTGTGTGAGTGAGTGAGTGAGTCTGTGTGTGTGTGTGTGTGTGTGTATGGAGAGAGCGAGTGAGAGAGAGAGAGGAGAAATTATACTAGTTCAAGTACAACAGTGGATAGCCTAAGGTCCAGGGAAATACACTGTATCTCTCCATGTATGCATGCAGGGATGCCTTTTAGGTTATCTTCACCCATTTTGATTTATTTGTATGTGCGAAGTTTACACATTTCTGTATTTTAGTTTGTCTCCACCTTCTGTACTTAGGATTCTGCACTTTTTGTTTTCCACTAGCTTTGGCAATGAAAACATGTTTCCCATGTTAGTTGATACAGCCCTCTGAAATGAATTGAGAGGGTGATAAGGATGCTGGGAATCTCCTTCGATGTAACTCAAATAACTCATCAAGCAAGTCCCTTCCTGAGACGGTCGCAATCACACATGGCAACATCAAAACGCCTCAAAAACTATGACAGGTTCGCTGTGTTTATTAGAGCATTGTTTAAATACTACGGTAGCCAGCCCTCGCTATTTCATACTGTAGAGATGAATCAATGCCAGGAATGCTGCGCGGCTCTTACAGGGGTTTGCCTTTCGGTTGTTGAGTGATTACGCGAATCAATTCAGTTCCCAGTTGAAAACAAAATCAATGGGGTTTCAGTACTCACCACACATGTCTGCTCCGTTTCTTCCCGAAGCCGCTTCTCTTGTCACTTCCGCGTCGGATAACGCCTGTCAAAAACGTCCCGCCCCCCTTATTGACCGATTGGCTCGGCGCCAAGCGGCCTCTTCCGCGCTCGACCCCGATTGGCGCAGCCGAGCTGACACTCACGCTGCACACAGCGACGCAGGCTCTCCTGACGTGGCAACAGGATGCAGCTCCGCGGACACGGCGCACCGCGCAACACGCAGCGTCTGCTTCAAATAAACCCTGTGCACAATGGGAGGCGTGTGCTTCAACTTCATATGAAATATCAACATGCGTAATGGGGCTTATCTATAATATATATATATATATATATATATATATATATATATTTTTTTTTTTTTTAGCAGGGACATGTAACGTTTTGATGATTCAAAAAATATTGTAACCACTGTGATGTTTTCCTAGTTCAACCGTTTATTGCATAAAAAAAAATATTAAGACTGTTTCCTTGTTTAAAGCTCTTCAGGGTGTATTTCGCTTAAACGACAAGGTTACTTTAAATTAACTGTGTCATTGAGTTTCAAAGCGGAAATATGGGCTCCATGGTATGACTGATACATATTTTGATATAGAGTTGCCCCAATCTTTAGCAGTGATGAAACGCCCACACCACCAATTGTTGAAAGCAACAATTTAAAGTTCTAAATAATCTGCTACTACATTATTGCTACCCTGATACAATACTGTATTTAAGAAAGGAGGACATTTAGACAAACAACTTGATGGACACAATATAAAATCAGATAATGATAACCCACTGTTTACACATCAAAAAAAAATACAGCAATTGAAAGCAACAATTTCACCAACTATGTGTGGTGCATGATAGAGGTACAGCTATCCAAGACATTTGTATTTCAATGCATTTTATTTATATAAATACTTTCATTTAACCAAAAGCATACCTGTTATGTTATAGAATGCAGAATGTGCATTGCGAATGTGCGTATGTGGTTTTGAGATTAGTCACTGAAACGATGACGAAAGCTCTTGTCAATACAGTGCCACAGTTATCCCTCAGAAATTTTCTTGTGCATGGGATATGGTTTTTCCACTGGCATTAAACTTGAGCAATTTTCTCCTCCTCATCCTTAACCTGTAACAGCAAAAAAACAGGAGAACAAACAGGGTCAGGGTCCACCCCAGGTTTCAGTTTAAACATTTTGCACATTTTCAATATACCATGATAATGGTATTTTTAAAATGATGCCGGATGAGGAAAAAACCAAAACAACAACAATAATATCACCCTGAACGCACCATTTTATACTCAATCGGCATATTTTTTTATTTTAGTCGCAACATTTATTTTTATTAAACTCACATTCAACATCATGTTAAATTCACACACAGAAGTACCAAAAAAATAAAAATAAAACCCATGACAAGATATATCTCATTACAAATTGTTTTTTAAATTACAGTACATCCTTTGGGAAGGAAACCAACCTGCTCCACGGATTCCACTTCGGGGACATAAAACTGCAACATATTTTGAATTCCACTCTTCAGGGTGATAATGGAGCTGGGACAGCTAGTGCAGGAGCCCTGTAACTTCAGTTTGACAATACCGTCTTCAAAGCCCCGATACAGAACGTCTCCTCCATCCTCCTGGACTGTGGGTCTTTCGAAAGAGAAAAACTCAGCAACGGACAATAGATTGCAAAATGTAATGTGTGCATAACGTGCATATCGAATCGTGGCTACCTTATTCGAGTGTCAAGGAGCTCTTTGATCATAGCAACAACTTCGTCGTCATCATCTGATGGTGCTGAAATGAAAAGCTGAAATTAGCTTAGCAAAGCACTTATTATCAGTTTATGTCTTAATAAATTGATTGTTTCTTCTAGATGACATAATTTACCTGTGTCAGCACTGGGAGCACTGTCCTCATTGACCACAGGAAGTCCAGTGGTGAAGAAGTCCATAATGGCTGCAAAGACATCGGGCTTGACTACTTTCCATTCTATGCTTAAATCAGACTGAAGAGGGAAGAAAGAAAATAGGCTATATCAACAAATATACATTATGGTGTGCTATAGGTTTTTTAAGTCCACAAATACTGGCACTGACATTACCTTTGTAATAGTGATGAAGTCTGGCCCCAGGAAAACACTTTTGACACCATCAATTCTAAACAGCTGTCTGAACAAAAGAAGAAAAAAAATAAAAACAAGTGAATGTGTGTTTTTACATTTATCATGTATTTAGACAACTGAAATGTTCAGATACAGCTGAGATAAGAGAACAACAGGTAAAAAATCAAAGAAATCCTTCAGGGCTGAATGATTATTCATTTTTTTTATCATGTATTGTCTTGTAGTGTTAAATCACCATGAAATTTACAATTTACACAGTGTGGTAAACAACAGCGCTGTCTAAGCTAAGCACAAAAAGGAGATGTCATTACAATATGAGGTCTTAAGTATTTGAATTACTTTTGTTTAATTTAAAAATCCATAGACATTATTATGTGTGTGCAGACAAACGTTTTTCTTTTTATGCTACAGGTACACCTTGTACTGAGAGGTTGTTTCAAGAAGTTTACCTGGCAAGAGGTGAGCAGTAAGCGTCACGAGCAGCAGCAAAATCCATTGTTCCTGTTTCAAGAACGACACGACCTGGGAGAAACTTTAAGCTGTTGGGATTTGGGGTGTCCTGGGTCTGGATAAACATGGTTCTTGCTGAGAAAAAGACAAAAAAAAAACAAACAAACAAGACAACAACACAATATTAGTCATAATAATATGTTCCTTTCCTTCTCTGGGAAGCTCTTTACAATTACATGCATACCTACCAGGGACAACAGAAAGGGGTGTCTGGGGCCATCTGCTTGCGACTGGAGTTTTACACGACGTCCAGTGAAATCCAGCACTGTGGGGCCTTTGAACAGCAAGGCTAGGACAACACATTACAAATAAATATATTAGAGCATTGCAAGATAAAGAAAGCCATTTGCAATACTAGGTTTGGAAATATCTTATTGTTTGGCTGTCACAGTCATGAAATTATAGTCAGCAGTTAATTGTCATTCAAATAATTGCGATAAGCGGGTTTTTTTTTTACTCATATGTCACTATCATAAGATGATAACAGTGTAATAATACACATCAACCTTATGTCATGTAGGCCTGTAATGTCGTTTATTGACATTGAACAAAAAAAAAAAATTGTCCTCAATCCAGTTGGTGGAAACGCACTGAATTTACATTTTATCTAACGCAGCACTTCTAAAATGGGTTAAAAATCCCGCTTGAATTGCTGGAAACACGATTGTGGAAATTCGATTTGACAAGATGATCGCGATTAGCTCAAGTAATCGCGATCAGGAGATGATGTAATCATTGTGAAACCTCTAGCTCTCAGACTAACTGTTAAATAAGCCCTCGTTAGAATATAAATAAAGAAGAGTACTTCATCGAGCATGAAGACTGTTAGTGTAAAGCATCCTGTTTGCATAGCGGGGCGACCTCCCGGCACTAACCCATCAACCTGCGTCACTGGATTTACAGCTACAGTGAAACCTTTGTAACCAAGGTTACAAACTATGGTGTGAACGCATCGTGCATCAGGATGTCATGACAAATCTGATACAACATTCGATATCTGACACATAATTAACAACAAACAAGAAACATACAGCCTCGACACTCCGGCAGAAATACGCAACAGCCCCGCGACATGCCTGTAGGTCGCCATATTTGTTATTATTACGTCATTACCGGAAGTGGCGGGTTGTATTTTGGTCCGGCTCAACCAGCGTTGCCAGGTCCGTTGTTTTCCTGCGGTATTGGGCTACTTTTGAAGTGCTGCCGCAGGTTGAATTCGTTGCCCGCTGTTGGGTAGACCTATTTTGCATGCAAATAACATAAATTATGTGTATGAATAAAGATAAAAATTAAATAAAAAGGGGCCCCCGACCCCCCGGGTAAGACTTTGGGCTGGTTTTGTCACACACACCTGGCAACCCTCTGCTTTAACGGGTCCCCCCGGATCTTGCAGCACTGTTGTCTCACAGTTTCTACACGACGTACAGTCCAAAATTGACATTTGTATTGAGAATCACGTTGTATGATGCCGTCAGGTAAGAACTTCAGAAAGAGGAGGGACTCGTCGGACTTAGAAGAGGACGAAATAACTGAAGCAGTAAGGTAATAACCGCGAGCAACTGGCCTGGTGTTACAAACACGGTAGCGCCTATTAGCTGCGTAGACTTTATAACACTATGGCGTTAGAGAGGAAGTGTGTTTTCATCACTCTTTTCATCATTTAGATCAAAGCTGGATGAGGCGAAAGAACTTCAGAGTTTACGGAAGCGACAGACTGGAGTCAGGTATGCGAAGGAAGAGCTGATTGCGTTCATATTAACGCGTTGCCGTAAGGATTACGGAAGCCGACATGCGCTGTACTCTGGCCAAAACCATAGTTTGGTCGCTATTAAAAGTTGTTTTGTCGAGATCACCAATTAATGCTAGAGGCTGGAATCATTAATCAGCAAGACTCTAGCTGGATTCTGCTACAGCTGCAGGCGCTGTACAGCTCTGTAACACTTTTCTTTTGTTTAACTGCGGTTGTAGAACAGTTTGACAGAGCAAAGGGTCTGATTGGGAAGTACTGGCATTCGCCACAGGGTGTCCATTAACACAGGATTCCTTCTTTATTCACATGCATTATTGATAATCGCCGCCTTCACAAACATATATAACCTGACACTCATCGAGGCCTTCCCTACAGTGGTCTCAAACTATTTTTGATTTGTTGAGGTAATGAATTGGTTTTGTGATCGCGCCAAAACCATCTCTTAGTATGAGATAATTAGCTCATGATCACAAATCACAAATAACGACCACAGCCAGGGTTGGCTTCCATAAACATTAGAACTGCTAGTTAATGTACGTGTTTCGTTCTTAGTGTCGCTGCTTTGTTGGTGGGAGAGAAACTGCCACCGGGGACTGAAATTGATGTAGGTGAAATGTTTTTTAACCCCTAAATTATGCTTGAGTGTTAATCTTACCCGTAGGTAATACATTCATCAATGACCATGACAATACCATTTTTTCACAGGATGACCCATTTAAACTGAAGACAGGAGGAGTTGTGGACATGAAGAAAGTCAAAGACAGGAACAGAGACATGTAAGTTAAATAATGTTTAGACCCCTGATCAATATGTTCCGGGTACCTGTACTGATTGTTCTCCATTTAGTAATGTTAAAGTCATTAATCGTTGTATGGTTACTATGTTAAATTGTGATGATCTCTTCTGATATGCAGGACAGAAGATGAGACTGACCTCAGCCTGGGAACATCTTTCTCAGCTGAAACAAACAGAAGAGATGAAGATGCTGATATGTATGTTACTTGCTTTTTCCCTCCCAGCACCTATTTGTTCTGATAAAGTAGCTCATGTTCTGTCAATAATAATTTAATAATAGTAGTAGTTCAGGGAGCGGGGATAGTGCATATATTGACAGGTCTGGGGTTGGTGGCCAGTCTATGACTTGTTTGTAAAGTATTTTTTCAACAAACTTTTATTAACAGTTAGATCATAATTATTCAAATCGCAGTCATGGGTATCCATGACGCTCAAAAAGTTATTTTGTTGTTTTAAGTCTTAGTCTTGGCTAGTTATGAGCAAGAATGTCCTACTCAACCCCAAAATCTCAAATCTAAACATTGTGATTTTCACTTATTGTCACTCACATTCTGATTTCCTCCCTCATTGCAAAGGATGAAGTACATTGAGACAGAGTTGAAAAAAAAGAAGGGGTTGGTCGAGGCAGAGGAGCAGAAGGTGAAGGTGAAGAACGCCGAGGACCTTCTATACGAACTACCTGAAAACATCCGTGTCAACTCTGCCAAAAAGACAGAAGAGATGTTGTCCAATCAGATGTTGAGCGGGATCCCTGAGGTGGACCTTGGCATCGAGTATGTAAAAAAAGAGTTAACATTTGTTGAGATCTAAGAAGCTCCAAATTAAAATATTGAATTTGGGGTACAAAGTCTAAAATTGTCTAATTTTGTTTCTTAAAATTGTTTTTCAGTGCGAAGATTAAGAACATTATTTTCACAGAGGAAGCGAAAGCCAAACTCCTGGCTGAGCAAAGGAACAAGAAAAAAGATCAAGGCACATCATTCGTGCCCACCAACATCGCCGTAAACTACGTCCAGCACAATCGCTGTGAGTATAGTTGAACCCTCTTGATAAACACTCGTTCTAAACGCTTTGGAGCTAGTTAATAGTGTGAATTTCTTCTCTCAGTCTATCACGAGGATGCAAACGCACCACAGAGGCACCACCACCACCACCACCACCACCACCACCACCGGCACAAAGAAGAGCCCAAAGCAAGGCCTCTGCGAGTGGGTGACACAGAGAAACCAGGTCCAGAAGGTAAGAATCCCTGGAGCCATGTTTAGTCATGATAATGTACTGTCATTGGACTGCAGACCACTAATTTAGTCAGCGCCGTCTCTGCTAAATCATATAGACGGGTGATAATCTATTTGACAACCTTTAGCAATAGTTTTGTCAATCCCTCAACCATATGCAAATACAGCTCCTGTCAAACCATCATCTTTTGCTTTTGTATTTTTACAGCACCATCCCCTCCCAACTATCGCAAGCGGCCAAACAATGAGAAGGCGACTGACGACTACCATTATGAGAAGTTCAAGAAGATGAACCGGCGGTACTGACGAGCTTCGGTCTGGAGAGTTGTGCCCTGATCTTCACCCATCTATTGAAGCTGACGCATTCATATTTTTATTTTGTTTTGTTTTTTATACAAAAAGGTCAGATTATTTTTTGTTCTAATTCATGTTATGTAAATACATTGCTCCTTTTTAAGCCAGTTCCAGGACCTCTAGGTTGGAAACAATAGTCTGTATTGTGTGATGATGTGATAAAGCAGGATTACATTTAAAGAGTTGATGCTGTAATTGTATTGCAAAGACAGCAAACTGAAATGTCCCAAAAAATTAATTGGTTCGGAACGGTTATCGGGTCTGACATGGAAAGACTTGACTTTTGTCGTTTAAACAATGTCTTGGAGTGACACTTTTTTTTTTTTTTTAATCCTTAGTTGTTGCTTTAATTCTTGAATAAATAAAAGTGGAATTACATGAATGATGATGCCACTCGTAGTGTTGACTTTTGATTATTTTAATTTAAAAGTATTACAAAAACAAACTTTTACAAACCATAGTTAACACAATTTGACAAATTAAGACTAAACTTGCAAAACATAACGTAAGGTTTCCTCAAAAATTATTTCAAACTAGCTATTCAATGATCTTACTGTAAATTGGAGTAGATGTAAGATTTAATGTTTCCTGTGCACTACAGCTGAAAATGAATAAATTAGTTTACAAAAAATACAAATCGTCAATGTTGCTCTTTTTCTGTTCTATGGAGACAAAGAACACCTGAGCCCACTCGGAACAAATCTATCGGTAGCCCTATAATACAAATATCTTGCAGTGATTCGTGTACCCAAAAGTTGGATTTCCTTCGGTGCTTCACGGCTTCTCCATGGCCCCGTGTCCATTGAGGTGGTGCTGGGAGTTAGTCTCCTGTGATGGAGGTCCGTCGAGGTCCTCTCTGTCGTCCTGGGCCAAGGCAGAGCCCGAGGCCGGGGACGCCCAGCTGTCACGCCGGCGGTAGGCCTCACACAGGGGCAGGTCAGTGCCATCCCACAGACTGTAGCTTTCCAGAACAGAAACCAATAGGAAGCATAGAATCAGCGCAGCACAGGGAGTAAAGCAGACAAGTGTGTGCATGCAGACGAAGCAGGCAAAGACAAGACAACGCGACAGACAAGATTTGCAGAAGCGCCGGAAAACAGCAGCGAGTATGAAGGAAGGGCTCAGCACTCCTGATGGTGTCTAATCTAACCAGGGGAATGCTGCGACAAAGCAGAGTACATCACAGCACGGCATTGAGAGTCACTGTAGGCGCACTACAATTAGTTGAGCTACACCAACGGCAGGGGGTGAATGCAGATAACACACTGAAGCACAGGTGCAGGGCAGCCCCAAAGAACTGAAGAAGACAGATCTCTGCGTTTTCTTAAAGATAGTACAAATTAGGCAAACTACTAAGAAAGTTTAGTCTACTTTATTTCTTCATGTTTAGGATCTAGGCAGATAGCTGACAATAATGGATACACATGTGTGCAACATCACAACATGCGAATGGATACGACTTGCATAGCAACACCTTTTTTTCCCCACTGAATGGCAATGGAAGGAATCCACAATAATTTTACAGATGACAAAGTCTTAGGTACTGTCGGTAAATCAACTTGGGCAAAACTACAGTTTTCAAATTTTGCCTTCAATAAATAACAAAAAAAACAGCTATGTTCATAAATCTATCTGATTGTTAATCGATCTTTCATACAAGTCCCAACAATGTATACTTAGTTTAAGTAGATTGTTTAAATAGAAATGTTAAAATGTGTGACATTTAGAAAATACTATACAATATAACTTTGGTTCAAAAGGTTTGGTTCAAAAGGTTTTAACATCCCTTTTATTGCATAGCACATTAGCACTTTGTGTGGTAACCCTATTAAAATCAGTCTAATATGTCAAGCACAACATAAGGGCAATTGTTTGTTTTAAGTCTTTGCAATCTAGCCATCAGTTAGATTTTGTTTCCAATGTAATTACATGCCCTCCACATTAAAGAGGTTTTACATTTGCTTCACGATATTCTCTACAATTACTGAACAATGTTTGGGAAAAAAAAAAAAGGATTAAATGGACACTTTTGAATTCTAAAATTAACTGGTATAAATGCTTAATGAACCCCCAACTAATTCATTAACCTCTAACATTGTACTTTCTAACCATTCTGGAAAATTAAGGCAAACACCAGATACATTCAAAACAAAACAAAATCGTCAAGGCACTTTTCCATCGGTTACAACACAGTCATGGAGTGGTATGGTAGAACTAGTGAATGACTTTGATAATGTCTTTTGCGATAGTACCGCACATCACTCTATTTTACATCATCCACACAGTGTTGATGAAGGAAGTAAGATAACCGCTCAGACTTTCCAGCCGAGGCTCGGTGGTGAATGGTCAAGGGAAGTGGGAGCATGGCTCTAGGCATGGGACTATGGTGGGGCAAGTAGCAACCTATTTGTACCTGGAGGAGTAATATTCTTCCTCTAGCTCATAGAGGTCGATGGCGATCTCGTCGCGGAGGGATGTGAGTTTCTTGTCGCATTCTTCCTGCAGTGAGCGGAGCTGCTGGTTTTGAAGGGTAATGGCGTCATTTACGGAGGGGAAGTCGTTCAGGATCAGGAACTGCTTCAGGTCCGACACTAGCTTCATCAGGGACTCTCCGGCACGCACCTGACACCGATTAGACGAAATGATTATCAAAATTTGAGCCGTCACAACTGCTACAAAATTCGCCCGATCGCAATTATTTGAGCAGTTCGCAATCATTTTGTAAAATCCTTAGATTCCAGTCATATTTACATCCAAATTGAAACGGAGTTTTCACACCAATGTGGTTAATGAGCTCTTCTTCATAAGGTAGAGACGTGTTACCGCATGATTATAGCAGCATAAAACAAGTAAAATCGCAAAAATAATCATCAATCGCAATCATTTGTCTGACGACAACTCAGATATAACAGCCAGACAGCGCAGAGTTCTCAAGAGTTTCGCATTATTTTTGCCTGGAGATCAGACAGACACTCACAATGTTGGCTGCTCTGACGTGCATCTCATAGTGGTCCTGCTCCCCCTGGGTGGCTCTGGACACCTGCGTCTCATCTTCTATCTGAGGGGGAGATGTGTACCGATCAAACCTCCGCTTTAAGCACTCGATAGAACTAGACAAAGGAGGTGGAGAGGCGGAGACAAATGTTCACCTTGGCCGTTTTGATGATCTCTGTGAAGTTGTCCAGGATGGATCTGATGTCGTCCTTCAGCCTCTTGTTGTAGTTCTGCAGCAGGGTCTCTTTGCTCTGTGGGAGCACTCTCTGGGAGGCCATCGTAGTAAAGGAACCCCGGCCAGAGTTCACTAAAATACGATTAATTATTTATTAAAAACAATAATAAAAACTTTTCAAACTGCGTTTCACTTACAATTTTTCGGACAACGTCACTCACCTTCAACAGCATCTCCCCGCTAGCGAACAGCGGGAACCCGCGCTATTTCCGGTGTCCGGCTCACACACCGGTCCGTGTCGAAACGTTTCTCCAAACGTCATTCGTTTTTGTGTCCAGTTCAAATGTAACCGTAGGCAAAAGTTACATTATCACTTTTAAATTAAATGGCTGGTTGTTTCATTTCTATTTAATTGTCTAAAAATTAATGTATTTAATCTTACTGTAGCATTAGCGCAACTGTAGTGCACTGCTCGGACAGTTCCATGCCGGTCTGTGAGCACTGATCGGAGGCGCTGTCTGCGCAACTAAACACAAACGTGTGGGGGGAAAAAAAATACGTTTTTACCAATTTTATAGATAACATAGTGACGCCCATGGGGTTGAGTTACAGTGGGGGGGGGGGGGGGGGGGGGGGGGGAAGAAATCACAGACGTTTCAGTTCCATGTCTTCTCCAGAACTCAGAACCGTCACATAATGCTTGTCCTGAAGGGGGCAGCCATGGACAGTTCAACGTGAGGATTTGCTCCTCGTCCGGTTGGCGGCGGCGCTGGTGCCGGCCCCAGTGCCGCTCTGCAGAGGCGCAGGTCGTGCCTTCAGCCACCCTGCCCTGGCTGCCACCCGAGAAACGCCCAGCACTAGCACTGCTCTCATCACACAAGCCCGGTGAGTAAATATACAGATAGTAGCGCCTAGCTTAAAGATCTCAACATTTGTCCCACCAGTACACCCACGTTGGTATTCTGACACATGCTTTATAAATAACTTTGGTGACAACCTCCTGTCATGGTAAGGGGTTTGATTTCCGCAGAGACTTACAAAAAAAAAAAAAAAAGTATTCAGTCACTAGCGTTAGACGAAAGCGATGGTAACTGTGGCCTACGGTAGTGAAAGTGCAGCCTCAGAGCCTAAAGATACCACCCCGGCAACAGCATGCTGTGCCTCTCAGCAGCCGTGTGTCCTCTTGACCTCCCCCAACTGCCATCTGCTTATCGATCCCTCTGAGTAAGAGCAATTCATGAATCATTTCATTTGAGACGTACCCGAGGGATGACCTTTCACTTTTTGAATCTAATTTACGAGTTTAATAGAATGAGCTAACTTTGATTACTCATCTGATTCCTGACCTCATCTCATCATTCCTTATCAGTCATCTGAATTGCACCCTCGATCAATGAAGTGTCATCTTATCTTGTCTGACTACATTAACTAAATAAGCTACAAATCCATGTGATGTCCAACACCTGAAAACATATGCAATATTTAAAACATAGTACGTTAAATCCTACATATTCCGTTACATTAATATTAGTAAAGGGACTGACTAACTCATTACAATGCGTACCTAAAGATGGGATACAAATCCCTGCTCAATAGCTCATAGCTCTGACACCACTTTCCTCATATCAATGGATGCATCCCAAGGCATCAGGTCATACTAAGGAAGTGGAAAAGCCCAATTAAGCCCCGTAAAATTGGCCCTCAAAGACTTTAATACCCTTGTCTAAAACGTAATTTTGTTATTAGTTCCCAGGGTAGATGAGATGAAACAATATTAAAAAACCTGTGTGAGCTGAAAATGAATGCAAATAAATAATAAATACTGGAGCTGGCTTTTAAGATTGTATGAGTGAAACCACTCGCATTCAAATGAAAAAGCTTGTCTTTATTTCCATTTAATATATTTTACCCAAGGATTTACAACATGTTTCAAAGGAAAGCTTTGCAGCACGACTCAAGTACTTTGAGAAGTCCCTTGGTTTTTTTAGCATCTACTCTACAGCAGTCTGGTCAAAATACATTTTTCATGAACCTCATACAGCTGTGTTATCGTAACACATTCTTGAGAGAATCCTGACTGTGTCAGTGACTAGTACAGTATGTGCAGCCTTCATTTCTACAGGTTGGTTAACTGAACCGAACCGAATCTATAAAAGATTGTAAAATTTGAAAATAAAAATGTATCAAGGCTTTAGATTTTAAATGGAGGGATACAATTGATTACTTCAAGATTAATTATTTGTCGATATCCCTTTTTTAATGTGCCAAAAAAGGGACCTTCAAAGTGTCTTAATATTTTCCAAAGGACAAGGCATAAAGGCTTTCCGTACATCTATGGGGAAAAAAAGGAAATTCAACATGAGTGCTGTGAACAAGTCACCCTTTAAGATAATGCTTGTGAGATAACACCACATTACAATCACCGGAACTGCAGAATGCAGAGGACAACATTGTGATGGTGGAGGCAAGCGTTGTTAGGCAATTGAAGGACTCGACTGATGTTACTGACCAGAGTATTCACCGTCAGTGCGCATTCAAATTTTAGAGAGATGCCCATGATAAGGCTGTAGATGTAGATTAAGTGTTAAATGATAAAAAGTCAGTGCATAATGCACAGCAGAGAAAGAAACAGGGAGTGTTACGTGACTGTGCAAGTATTTGGTTCTGATTTTGAGTGCAAAAAAAGATGGAGTACTGTAAATGCAGCATTTCATTTTAAAGGCTTAAGAAACAGGCAACAACATCTGTACATTATGAGCCCATAGTAGGAGTGAAGGTGTGATGGTGTAAGACTTGAGAAACAACCCACTTTAAGCCAAAGAGTGAAAATGCTAAATATAAGGGTTACCATGACTGTATCCTAATCCAGCATGCGATTCAAAAGGTATCGGACCTGATTACAGCTCAGGAATGCAAGAGTGAATAGTGTTCTTATCGTACCATGTAAGAGAAACACAGAAAAAAAAACAAAAAAAAAAAACATTTCACAGGCTTTAAGGATGCTTTAGAATGTCAGCTTTTTACATCTTTGAAAGTGAACTCACCTCAACCGAATGGAAATCGATAAAAAAAAGAAAGACATGAGTTTCACATTGTAAAAAAAAAAAGTGCATCGGGGACACTTTTTCTTCAACATGACAAATGTCAGTGGACTGAAAATGTGAATGTCAGGAGAAGCTACAGTTTCACAGTGAAGCTCAAAGGCCAAGGAAACAAAAGTGCCAAAGCTGCAAATCATTTATCCGTAAGAAAGTTGTAACTGAGGTAAGCAGGAACACAAGTACTTGATTACCATCATCCTCTGTGTGCATACTTGAAATGTGGAAAAACTAAGGCAAATGAGACCAACTCCAAATTTCTAGTTCTACTGCAGCATTCAAGTGTAGTGTCAGCCTTGTACTAACAAAACTATAATCTAAACCTATTTGAGACGGTTAAGAATGAGATCAATGCAAACTGACAGTCCTGCCCCTGCGCTGAGGACGGACAGCATGCAGTGTGCATGTATGAATGTGCATGCTGAAGTTGCTCCATCGCTCGCTGCCCCGCCCCGTGTCTGCCTTCAGGGCTTTTCCTGCGGAGCCTTGAGGTGAAACGGTGCAGAGACGAAAGGGTCCACAACGCTCACTTCCGAGGTCCATGACTGCGGCGGTCCAATGGGGACAGAGCCTACGGCAGCCTGCCTGCTCACGTTGGACACCACCCTGTGGGCGGCCACGGGCTGCTGGGACAGAGGTCCCTCAAAGTGCCGGGAATATTTGGCCAGAGCTTGCGGGCGGAATGGCTGTGGCGCTACCTGCCCCAAGACCCCCTGTTCGGGAGTTACAGTGGGAGCGGTGGATGTATGAGCGAATGGGGTCTGGAGCTGAGGGGATGCGCTCGTGACGTTGGGCGTCTCCTTCCTTTTCCCGAAAGGAGCCTGCGAAAACACATCCACTGAAGCTTGAGCCGCAACGGGGGCTCGGAAAAACGGAGCGTTGGCAAACACATCGCCCACCTCTTCCTGTGCAATCCGAAACGGGGCTTTGGAGAAGACATCCGAGACAACGTTTGGCACCCCTGTGGAACAGGGCACCCGTTGGGAATGATTGGGAGCCGAGGCGTCCGGAGGGGGCTGCTGGAAGGTTGCGGGAGGTTGTGTCGGTAACGTGGCGGAATGCGATGATAGTTGGGAGGAAATCTTGGGCTCCTGGTCGTCGTCCTCTTCGGAGTCCAGTAGAAGAGGTCTGGAGCCGCTGCAGTCAAGGGTCGCCGTATCGATCTCCGTGGCTGCTATGCCCTGCGGCTCATTGGTGGAGGTCTCTTTCTCCTCCTCTGCTGCCTCCTCCTCTTCCTCCTCCTCCTCCTCGCTGGAGTGGACGCAGTCGGAACCTGTTGGAGAATCTTCTTCAGCTGCTTCAGTGTTTCCCTCACAGAGGACAGTGTAGCCATTACTTTCCCCCCTCAGTTCTGCAGCAGAAAGAAAGACAATATAATACTTACTACTATATAAACACACGATCACACGTACACACAAACACACACACTTCTGGGCTTCAAACCCAAATGTACAAACACACAAAACATTGATAATATTTCTTCATAGCAATGAATCAACAGTGACAAGTCAGCACAGACAAAGCTCAACAAAAACAATATATACTCTGCCCACTCTGTACTTGACAAATGACACAACACAGACAGGACTAGCCATCTCTACATCTACATGACATAACCTTGTTTCCACAAATTGCCTGGAAAAAAACAAAAACAAAACAAAAAAAAAACACAACCTCCTATGGGCAATCACCGATCCAGCATCAAAAACAAATGCCTTTCATACTGAAAGTCACACAGGGTACCAAGTGGCAGTGGGTTTGGTTTTGACTGGGGTGGATTGTGTTGAGAGAGACGGACCCCAGAGAGTGAAAGTCTGTGGAAACAAGGCGCAAAGAGCTCTTACAGGAATCACAAGGGTGGAAACAGTACAGAATGGAGTCACACAGAGGGGCAGAGACAGGCAAAGCTTACCTCATCATCGTAGATGGCGGCTGTTAACTGCTAACTCAGGGGAGACGGTTAGTGGCAGCTTTTTAAAGCAAAATACCAGTGTGTTTTCCACTTGTGCAATCATTTCCTCAAAACCTCACCGCCTTTCAATGGGATTTCATAAATTGTCTGACCAATGCTGGTTTTACAAGAGTAATCAATGTTGCAATGTTTACACATGTGTTGTATGCCATTTAAGGTTTCAGCTATTATGTTAACACTCCATATTGATCAAATATTTGTTCCTTTAGATTAATTATGTATGTGGCTGTCTGTTAAATGCATATTTAATAGTTTCAAAGGATATGGGAAATGTCTAGTCAGGGAAGGGTTATGTGATCGTAAATAACAAACGGTCACTCACAAAAGCCTTGAATTAAAAACACCGGCATTTTTCTTTAGATGTCAGGGAACACCTCAGTCCGACAGAGGAATGGTCAGTTCAGTGGGTAAAGTGAGTAGAAAGGGGATACACGGAGAACGTTTGCAATCACCGTAACTGAGCAACATTCCAAGCATGAGACAACGTGAGATGCAACAGTCAAAGTCGACATTAAATTTGCGATCCACCTGTCGATCGGCCATCAATCGAAAGCAGCCGGTTTTTGCCCCTAACATGTGATCGGCAACCGGCCCGTTTTGTTTATTTTGGCAGTTTTTTTTTAAATTAAATGTAAATTTTTTTATTCCGGCTGCTTTTTCTCCATCAGTCAAGTAAAGTTTAGTTATATAGCCTTTAATCACAATACAGTCTCAAAGGGCTTCACAAACCCACATTTCACAAACCTACGCTTGGGAGCACTGACCATGGACAAGTAGTTAAAGTAGATTCAAGCAGAACCAAAAGCGAATGTATATTTAACTACCTTTTGAAGCTACGATTTGCAAAAATTGTGAGTGAATGTTAAGTTTTTTAAGCGATACAACTTCACCAAATAGCATTAGTCTACAGAGTGCTATGGAGCACAGCACACATTGTCGTGGACCAGCACCCCTGCATCCCCCCCAAGTCATGCCACTGCACTCCATGCACACAAGCTGCTTTGGAATCATTTCCCAAAACAATGCTAGTCAGACCATTCTGTTTTTTGCTTTAAATCTTGAAATGATACAATACAATTTGAAACAAAACCAACTGCTGATGCTACATGTAGCATCGCTGTGTTGCTTCTTGTGCTTAATATGAAATTGTTGCCTCCAATTTCACATGGCTACAGATATTTTTTCGTTTAAGGCCACCTTGGCCTGTTAAAGAGAAAATAAAAATCGTATTATTTCTTTCTTAAGTGTCTGTTGCTCAAACACAAGCAGAAAAATTAAATCTGCATTCAGTATGAGAATCGACTCATTTGATTGTTAAATGGACTAGCACTAGGAATCAGCCATGAAAAATCATGATTGGTGCATCCCTACATAAAATCCTGATGACAGGATCCGGTTGAAAAAACCCAAAGTACGTCCTTGGAGAAATGTTTCCCTGTGTATCACTGGGAAATGTTAGCTTATCCCACAATGCACTGTCCAATGTCAAAAAGTTGACAAGTGTATAAGGTGTGTAAAGCTGTATAGTTAAAAAATGCTTAAGGGCACTGAAGCTGCTGTTAAATCAAATGAGTTTAAATGCAATCTAAATGTTATTAGTTTGACCAAGGGAAAGAATGGGGGAAAAAAAAAAAAAAAGAAACAAACAAATGTTTTTGCGGTCTCCCTTCTGGAGGGTTTAAAAAAGAATATACAAAACACCAAAAGAGACTGAAGTTACATTCACATTTACAAGTTTTATTCAATGTCCCTCTTTTTGAACCCTTTTTTCTCCTCAATTCATAAAAATAGAAGTACACATAGGATAATAACTCTTCATTGACATATGGACACTGGCTGCCAAATCATGTCCAACAGTTTTGATATAACCAAAGTAATTACACCTGTCACTGTTTCAACCCAACCAACACGCTGGGTACATTGGTTTCACACAGCAACACAAGTAAGACTATACGGATAAGGCTAGAACTCTACGGATTACAGCACTGTGGTGTCTAAGAGAAACTTTTGAGCATTATTGTACAATTGCATAGGTTAGCCACACTGGAACCTGCAAAATTAAACTGTACAACATCATTTTGGAGAGAAGTCCAAAAATGAAAGGTTTTAATGAAAGCTTTTTGTCCACACCTTTCTGATAAGCGATATAACCCAACAGGTCAATGTCTGTGACTAACCTTCCCAATATGTGGCCTAGCGAGGGAAAAAAAATAAATCAATAAATAAATAAAAATTCAAGCCATTGTAAAAACTTTGGTCTGAATCTCGGTGGTTGATATTCAGCCAGCTGGGCGATATGCTTCTTTAAAAGGAGACCAGAATATCTATATAAAGGTAATGCTTTCTGGGACCTTTAAATAGAGAATGGTGGTCCAAAGTGCAAGCATTCCAGGGCTTCCCAGCGATTAGGAACATGTACAACGGATCCTAGAATGCAAACATGTCTATGCTTACTTTGTACAGTTGGTTTCTAAGACTTACACAAGGCTGTTCACAGGCAGAGGGTTTACAGAGATATCAGGAATTAATTCCGTCATGAGCTCCGTGTCCAGGGATGGCTCTACAATACGGAGGACGTACATCGAAAGGTTTGCACGACTGAATCACCAGTATTATGCAAGGAATTGGGATGCATTGATTAAGGAAAATTACCCCAACCAGGTAAATTACAAGCACATATCTGCACCCAAAGACCAGGATGGCTAAAAACAAAGCAGGACTAGTACAATCCCAGACGAAAACGTAGAGTAAACAACAGGACTTTGGACAAGAAAAGGGAGCCACACCACCTTTGCACACATACAGTGTCATAAGGAATACACAGAAATAATCTTTTCTATAATATGTTCTTATGGATTTTATATATTTTATATCGATACTCACTTCATACATTCATTATGCACTATAAACAGTCACATTTAATTCATACCATGATATACGAAATGCCTTTATAGAATTCAAAGTCTACTTTTACTAGCGCCAACAAGGGGTGGAATGTGGGAATTGGAACAGTGGTTCTATGTACAAATGAGTCAGAATATCTTCTGTGAATGTAGATGAATATTACACACTGGCCAACGGACACCAAGGTATGTGCAGTGAGTAGATTGACTGTAGAAGACAAGGGGGACATGAACTGGAATGGGGGGGATTTTGTGCACGTATTGTAGGCACACAAAATGCAGACAGGCTCACATAGCGCTAGTCTAATCAAATGTCATAAAACAAGTAGAGGAAACCTATATAGCCTTCTGTCTACAGCAGTACACAGCAAAAAAAGAACTGCTCACTTATTTGACCACACAGACCCTGAGATTGGACCAACACATGGTATGGCATAGCTGGCACCACTTGGAACAGACTGATCCACCCCCGCTCCCCCTAGCCTGACTACAAATCCAAAAGCTACAATTCCATTTTCTTTTAGTTGTACTAAATTTGCCCATGGGTCAAAAGGAAAAATATGAAGGTCTATCCATTCAGCAAACAAGCAGATAAGTACATTTCAGTCATTTAGCTGTACTGTTAGAAGTCGTTGCATGCATTGTAGATGATGCTTGGGGTGATAATGTACTGCCATCACTAGGGCAAGGCAGCTTAAGTAATCGTCAAAACTCACATTGGTTTCACCGGTTGTCATGATTTCAAAATGAGGTGACAAACATACAGGCTTGAACTGAAATCTATTATTCAGGTAAGCCTAAATTAAGGAGGTGTGAAGTGATGTCACATATAATCAAATCATTTAAAAAAGAAAATCATCAAACAAACAAACAAAAAACATTTAAAAAGCTAAATTCAAGTTGCCAAGATCACCAGAATAGGATATTTGGTCATCATTGGTTTCTCTAATTTTTTTTATTTTAGACAATTTTGTCAAGTCAGAGCAAGCAGCTTAATAGTTCACTCAAGGTGTGACTTCGCTGGGTCAGGTGTTTTCCATCCCACACAAAAAGAAGGTCCAAGCTTCTATGGGAAAGTGCATCTTAACCACTTAGGAGGCTCAAAGCGTTTCACTGCATTCCACTCTTTAGTCAGACCCCTGGCACAAAAAACGAGCTTGCCAGGTATCAGCTCGTTTAAATAAAGCTTTAACCTTCAACAAGTATACGAACGCGGTGAACACAATGTAGCCGGGACAAAGCGATGCGTTTCTGCGTGTACAACTGCGGTGACTCCCAACGGCAGCGTGCTCAGCGAGGGATGTCAATGCCAGTATGAGGAAAGCGTGAAGAAGACAATGGAGCAAGCCCGGGGCTAGAGAGCGTACAATGTGCCGGGTTGATGCAGAGATGTTACCAACGTGGGACTGTCAGCAGCCAGTATGGATGTTAGAAACCAGAGATGGAGCTGAGGCAAAGGAGGCACGTACGTAGAAAGGTTCCGCTGAACCGATCTGAGCTGTAAGGTGCTGTGCTAAGTGCCTCTGCTTCCCTCATCTCTATCCCCTCTTCCCCTTCGTTATGATTGCACATCGCCCCTTTGACCTTTCCCAGACCCCCCTCCCCCTCCCTTAGAGGTCGATGAGCTGATCCACCAGTAGAAGGGATCGGGCCATGTTGGGGATGCTGGACTCTGAACTGCCACTGTTGCTGCGCGAGTGACCACCTGAAATGTGCCAGAGAGAGATAGAGAGATGGAGAAAGACAGAGAGAAATGGATATGGGAAAGGCCAAGGGAGAGTAAGAGTGTGAAAGACAAGCAAAAGAATAAGTAATATTAACGTAGAGCGTATGGTGAAACAAAGGAGGTGGGTTGATGAGGACGGGTGGAGCACAATGACAAGAGCAGAGATGTACATGGAAGAGCATGGAAGAGGGGCAGGAAAAGAAAGACAGGCAGAGAGTAAGCTGGGGTTATTTTAATACAGCTGCATCATTATAGGGAGAGTAAGAACGGCCTCTTCTTTCATCCTAATTTGGGGAGGACGACCATTTTTTTGTTTGGTTTTCCATCCGATTCCGCTTTTAAAAAAAGAACAGAATATACCCGCGAGAAAAACTAGAGAAAAAGAAAGAATTGACTACGGCACCAGTATTAAATGTGGGCATGTGGTTGGAGAAAGCTCATCCATGTGAAGTTTGATGGAATGAAAAGCCTCGATGCCGCTGCACGCCAAGAACTTTCATCTCATCATCAGCAGTGACAGAATGAGCGACTCCTGTACACGCAAGATAATTTTTTTTTACCGGAGACTGCATGGTTGGACGGGGGGGGGGGGGCTCAGCTCTGGATTCCATAAGCCTTACCTTGATTGACATTTTTGGAGATGAGCACGGGAATGGGGTCAAACTCGTCCTCAGTGCCCTTCTCCCCACCCGATATGAGGAAAGCAGAGTCTGCGGTGAAGGAAGAGGAAGTGAAGGAATGGCGGAGGGGAGAAGGTTAGCGCAGCCAGAGAAAGAGAAGCAAACATAAAAGGAGGACGTAAGGGGTTAAAAAATAGATGCCCGGCAGTTACAGCGTTTAAAAGCCATGCATTCGATGCAACTTCTGGGTTGAGGGTTTGTTGTTAAGGCTTTATTCACATCTGATTCGGTCGAAACCACCAGTGTTGTCTTGTCAGTTCCAGGTCTCCCGGGACTCGGATGGATCTGTGTTGGAACTGGCTTAAACACCCAGAACCTAAGTCTAGCGGTGGGCCGAAGGTCTTACCAGAAGCTGTCTGACTGGGGAGTTGCGATACAGAGGACAGCTCGTCCAGGCAGGAGCCAGAGCTGGAGCCAGGAGCGGCAGAGCAGGAGGTGAGGGCAGAGACAGACGGGGCTCTGGGGGTGGAGGGGTGAGATAACAGATCGCAGCCCAGCAGAGAGTCCTCACCCGCCAGAGGGTCTGACAGAGGATGACAGGAAGGAAAGAAAGTTAAGAGTGTCAGCTAAAGAAGCGGAAGAGAACCCCTTAAACTCAGATAAAACGTACTCATGTCCTAGTTAGAATGTCACAATTATTACATTATCGTCTGGTCTCAATATTTTTGCAAAATCTTTGGATTCCAAATCACATGTTCCATCCAAATTTAAGGGGAATTTTGAAACGAATGTTAGAAATATTCCAATAAATAGAACGTGAATTACTTGAGTTTTCCCATCAGACGGGTTGAGGCAAATTAACTGTCTACCAACATTTTTATGTTCCAATGTTCAATGCCAATAAATAGACTTGCATTATTACACATTTTATTTCATGCCACCATTATTCTGGCATACAACAAACAAAAAAAGAAGACTATTCTTTTCTGTTAAACTAAGATGTCATGATTTTGACTGCCCTAGTTTAGATTTCAAAGGGTGACTGAAAATGTGTGTAGTGAAGCAGAACCCCACAGCGATTTTTGGAAAAAAATAATGAAAGAATGCAAACTCATAGCCGAGCAGCAGTCACACCCTGCTGCTCGGCAGTAGTCCCGCCTACATGCTCAGCCCACTTTAGCCACCAGCAATGTCAAGTTGTTCGGCACTTCAGTAGCATCCAGATTGTTTGTTTGGAGCACAATCAGAAATGATGATCAACAGTATGAAGGGTTTCCTCTCACAGGAAAGGGTTTACTGATAACCCCGGATTTCACTCCGCTGCAAATAAGCATTCAACTATCCTCTAATTCTACTGGGTGCCGTCATAATTAGACACTCACAATGAACCAGCTAGAACGGGTTATTCTGGTATGCAGCTGTAGATTAAGGTCGAGTGATTTATACCTCTCTTATCTACAGGTAAAGCAGATTTTTCTGAAAGGTTCCCTAAACCAAACACTGACGATGGGTGACCACCAATGGAAAATGGAGGAATGAAGAATATTGATCCTGTATCCTTGCTCAGGAAACCACTGACCTGACATGCTGGTAGAGATGAGCTCTGGTTGAACCGAATGCCGCTGACTCTGGGGAGCCTCCAGACCGGGAATTAGAGAGTCCACGCACATCTCTGTCTTTGCTAAAACACACAAACAGTTAACAATGAAATAAAATGATCAAAACGAAAGACAGCAAAAGAAATGTAGGCCTTCCAGACTCCACCGACGAACACAACAGTCATCACTCATATGGAGAGGAAGGAAGAGGGGTGGAGAGGAGGCATGCTTGCAGGAGTGGAGGAGGAGGAGGAGAAGCGCACCATTGCTGGAACTCTCTACAGAGCTGATGAAGGGGTCAGCCAGAGCTAAGAGGTCAGGGAGCAGCAGAGAAGTCTCTGGGGACTTCAGTCCCTCAATCAGCTTCTCTGTGAGAGATGGAAGGAGGCCATGGAGAGATGACAAGAGAAAGATGTGAAAACCAGAGAGTCTTAGCTTGAGGAAGCAGGCAGACGGCAAAGAAACAAAAAAAAGAACTCAGGCAATAGGAGGAAATATTAGTGAGCAATGTCATTACAATAAACGAGAATACTAAAGTGTTAGTAACATCCAATAATATTAAACAGCAGCAATCAAACTGCAATATTGGGTACTCCACATGCATTATATCTTGATGTAAACGTCAAACATTAATGTAAACATTAAAAAAGGGATATTTAGTATGGAAATCCTTTGTTGACCCTTATCTGTTGGGTAAAATATTTTTTGCGGATACGACATAGTCAAACAGTAGTTTTAATTTCTGAACTAAGTCTGGCTGACCAACTACAGATTGTTTTGGATTAATTAATTCCTGAGTCAATTCCGAAAGTGGGAGCTGCTACTTTAGTGTGAGTGGTTTGGATTCAAAGGGACTTTCATCTAAAAATCAAATTTTTCTGCAAAATGAGGTAAAAACATGAATAAAACATGAAGAAAAATGTGAATAAAATACGAGAAGTGTATTTCTTACTAAAAGCAGAGGCTACACTAAACCATGCACACCATTTCTGAATTGGTCCATTCACAGGCTGCCAGTAATATAAATAAAACCACTCTTCTCTAAAAATGAATTCACACCATGCAAGGATAATAAATTGGTGCCTGCTGCAGTAACACACTCAAAAACTCCAATTAGTGTACTGAAACCTTGTGGTTTCCGAATGGACAAATCCCTGCCAGCCTTGAACCAGCGGAACTAACAAGTAATAATACTAATAAGCTGCAATGGGACAGGAATAAATATTTCCATTTTCCACAGGAGAACAGAGAGGATGAAAAAAAATGACAGCACATTTGCAGTTTCTTTACCACGCAATGCAAACCCTTATAACTAAATTTTTCGGATCAGCGCTGACAGACAACCCAAGGACATTACCTCAGCATTACACTCACGTGACAAAATCGTCACAGAAGGGCAAGAAGACTATTATAGGAGCCAAAAGCCTTATTATGGGGCTCCTTATTATCAGTAGGGTTAAGTGAGAACCAAGTCCATGCATGTGACAGCAAGGCAGCCACTCCTGTTAGCTATACTTACAGGTGAACACCTATGGGGGGAGGGGGGGGAAGACAGTAGATGTGTAGGCTCAGACTATGGCACAGCAGATGGGATGTTTTGCCCCATTTACTGCAGGAGAAAGGTCAGTCCTGATCACAACCATTTACAAATCCCAAGGCACGACATTCCAATTTTCCTTTATTCTGTTACAAAAAATGGAAACTGTACGCTGCTTTGTCCGCGTCTGCTCTCATTGCTTTTGTTTGCATGTGGTGTGTTTGACTGAGATACTGAGTGAGCGACGCAGACGGTTTAGGGGGGGCGGAGCAGATTAACCACACCCCAATTATGTAACAGCCTCAACATTTTATCCTCACCATTGAGTAACGACACAGTGGATGCAACAGACTGACTGTGACTGCAACAATGTTGGGCGACGACCTCAAAAGCTCATAGTCTCTAACAGACTAACGGCATAACTGGTGAGAGCAGAGAGATGTCGTTCTGAATTTAATTACTTAATTAATAAAGAGTGAGAACATGAGCGAAGGATGTGACGCTGAACCTTTCCCAATACTTCTCTTAGTGTTGCTAAACAGGCATGTCGACAGTACAGCAATCCAATTAACAAAGAAGGTTTTGTCCTTGATGTTACCAGGCAACAGCAAGAACACAGATCTGGAAGTGTGATGCAATCTAGCTGCAGCTCGGCCTCTTTTCATGAGGACTGACAAGGAAGTGCTGTGAGACTGCCAATATCAACAAGATAAGACATTGTGCAAAAAACCCTAGCTTTAGGAAACAGCAATTTCCAATATATCTATCTCACAAAATAAACAAAGTGACATCTTAGAGATCTCAGAGAAGAGATGTGGACCTTAAACGAAACAGTGATACCCACATATAGACTTGGGCAGGCCACCCAGGTATATTGACAGCCTCCAAAATACTTGACGACCCATTTTAGCATTTTTTAAAATTTTTTTTTTAATTTGTCCGGGAGAACAACCCCATCCAGAATTTGTTAACTAGTGGACAATCTCCCCTCGCTCCACCCCTCCTGTACCTGTATGTTAGAAGACGCAGACACGGTGGATATTTTACAAGTCATCGTTGGTAAAGGCGGCTGCTCGCGCTCTCTGGTTTAGGTGGATTAAAAAACACTCCAAGTTTGTATCAGGTCGAGGGGCAGCAGGAAGTGATGCTGTGTTCCATGGGAACTAGGAAAACTGTGATTTGTGTCGGAAGTGATGATGCGTTCCACGAGAACTCTTAAAACTGTAATTTGTGTCGGAAGTGATGATGTGTTCCACGGGAACTCTTAAAACTGTAATTTGTGTTCGTGCCCCGCCTCCCTGCCGGCTACCACTACAAGTATATTTCAGGCCTGTGGGAAACACTGAAACAATTACCTGGGGTGTCAGAGAGGGAGAGGGCGTTAAAAGGGTCCGACAGGCTCAACATTGCCGACCCTGCATCCAAACCCAGAATGTCAGCCGACCTTTCAGCTTAACATCGGACAGAACAGAAAGAGAAAAAAAGAGCAGTAGCAATGAAAGGAGGAACAGTGAGAGCAGAGAAAAAGGCCGGACTGGGACAGTGGCAAAAGCGAGGCTTTATAACAACTCCAAGGAGATCAAAGATCAAACTGAATTATTGATGATTATTGAATTATTGATATAAATAAATTGTGAAGCTGCAAAAAGCAGAACCCAGCCAAACCCAACTACAAACCCACCCAGGGAGTAAAAGAGGTAAAACAAACACCTGGGAAAGCTTGAAGACCTGGAATGAGATCTTCAGTGGAGCCTGTGGCCGTCTCTCCTGCTTTAGCTGCTGTACACAAACAAAGTGAGGTCACTAAAAGCACACATTCATCAGCTCGTGTGGCTTGTCTCAGAAGTAGCGGTCTTACGGTCAGCCAGCTTTGCAAAGTCCTTGTTCAGCAGCTCCTCTGCTGTGAGCTTGGAGAAGTTGTCATCCCCAAAGGGGTTCCAGGAGGGCTGAGCGGTGTTTCCTGGAGGAGCAGTGGGGGCACCGGCCTCACTGGGCTGATACACACTCTGCTGGGAAGAGCACGGGGAGCCGGAGGGAGTAGTACTGGCAGATCTGTAGGAACATAAAAGTGGGTTTGATACCAGACTTTGGCAATACCAGACATGCAATATCGATATTATGGGGGTGGGAATTGCCAGTATTGCGATGCAATACTGCAATATATTATTAATTCATTTCTCATATGAACAATTTTTTTTCTCTGTTTGTCTTCCGTCCACACAAAGCTTGAAACACTGATGTCCTGACGTCAACTTGCGCATTTGGGAGGAACCTATGAGCGATGGTCGACGACCAGTTTGTTTACATGTGATCAGTACTGTTCGCTTTAATTACATGTTTACAAGTTATTAAATTAGTTCACCATGTCTCTCTCAAAAGCCTCTCCAACTTTAGAAATCGTACATACAGTATTGTGTATGTATTGTACAGGTACTCCTCACTTAATGACCGGGTTCCGTTCCTAGGACCAGGTTGTTAAGCGAATTGGTCGATAAGCGAGGACACACATTATTTCACGGTAAGGGGGCGTGGCAATCGTGAACGCTAGTGTAGTGAATACTGACAGACTGCGGGAACGAGACATGTCGCTGAGACGCCGCGCATGCAGCACACACCACGCACGCAGTGGGCACGCCACTGTATTGTACGCAGCGTACAATACTGAGTGGTCGGAGAGCTGGTCATAAATCCGAATGGTCATTAAACAGGTAGGTCGTTAAGTGAGGAGTACCTGTATTGTGATTTGGACATGAGAACCTTAAATGACTTAAGATGTTATCTGCATTATGATTACACTGCTTCTTTGAGCTTGTAAACAAAGTAAACATGTTCTGTAACTGCTGGGAGGTTTCCTGCGTATGTGTATTGTAAGCATTTTTAGAGTTTCAGTGTGGACAGCCAACTTTTTTTAAAACACTAGTGTGGATTGGAAATGTTTTATAGGAAAACTGCATTTTTAAATGTATCCGCATTAGTGTGGACATGGCCTATATCTCACATATCTAAATGTTAAAAAATATTAATAATTATAATCTATTCTTGCTCTCAGAGTATCGATGCAAAATTCTGGGGAAAAATATTGCGAAACTATGCTCTATCAATCCCTTCCCAATCGATATTGTGAAGTGAGGCTAGACATCGTCGAGGAATTTATGTAATCCTAATATCGCAGGAAGTTAAAGATTTTCTTCTAGGCTACATTACAGTTAAAAAAAAGCAATGTTCTGAACCTGAACTTCATGGACTGTTCTAGCTGTGCCTGTTCAGTTATAATATCCACATTACAAATTATTGTTTCTGAAATATTTCTTGTGTGTAAATATTTTATGGAAGCATCAATAGTCATCCCCAAAATATAGTCAAATTATTCATACCCAGGTACACAATATAAAATACTGGGATATATGATTTTGTCAATATCGCCATAGCATATTTGAGCAACCAAAGGACATGATCAGAGATGTCATCTGTGCAAGTATCCACAGAACCCAGGGCCTCCTGATGTATGCAAATAAGAGTCAGCGAAAAGTCCATGGATATTTGTGGGCTGAATGGAGCCGTTATTCCTGTGCTGGACCCTCTGGGCTATAAAAAGGAGCCTTTTATTCGCCTTTGGGGTCCTCTGTCATATGAATGGACTGACTATTGCCTTGCTGGGCTCACTTGCTTCCATGAATGGACAGTTGATCTCTCAGATCCCCAAGAGGAGTCAATTCGGCTTACTTGGACTTGTTGAGACTGGCCTCTGCAGCAGCCGCTTGGAGTAGCTGGGTGGACTTGCTCACAGGTACCCCAAACACAGCACTGTGGGTGATGTCGCTGAGGATACGCCTGTGGCCACCCTTGGGGGCCATCTTTGGAGACGAAGGGGGTGTCAGCGAGCCAACTTTCTGGATTGCACATCCACCAGACTTTGGGAGAAGGCATAGGAAACATGAGAAAACGGATCAATATATGTACAACAATGGATATCGCTGCCAGAAAGTGATTGTGATCATGTTCATTGCAGAACAAGATCCCAAATATCTTAGGAAAATAAATAGTCATTAATCACAAAGTGCATGGTTCAGTAGGTTTCCAAAGATGAAAGTCCCCCAAAACCTCTGGTTAACAAAAACAGAATCTGAAATGAGTAAGGCCAGAACAAAACCATGTATAAGGAGGTTTAACGGACGGAGAGATATGATCATTTAAGAGTTAGTAGACCAATAAACCATTTTTCTTTCCTCAAATAAAAATTAATTATATTAATTTTGATTGATAGATTGATTGAATGATTTATTAAGCAGTGCTGAAGCAGATAGATTTTCTGTCCTTCTATTCCATGACAGTAAATTCTCACAAAAGCAATTACTTGGAGTTGCGGGAAAGATTTATGAAACATTATTCCTGAGAAAAGGAAGAGCAAATAGAAATCTGGATGGATGGAAATCTGGATGAGAACCATAAGAAAGGAGCAGGTAGGTAAACCCAGACCCACTGAACAGGGGGCGGTTACCATGGCCTCTGGGTCAGCCGCAAGGCCAACAGCTGCAGACTCTGGGATTGGAGTGAGATGGGGAGCTGCAGTTTCAGGGGTGGAGGCAAAGACCACTGCAGGGCTGGCTGGCAGCTGCTGCTGATACTGCAGTTGCACGGTAACAACTGGAGGAACGGGCTTAGCTTTGGACAGCTGAGGGTCAGATGCCAGACTGGCTGTCTGCTGCAGTTTGTGATAGAGGTGGTGCTGCTGTTGGAAGCTCTGCACAGGAACACCACAAAGCCAATGACTCCCCAACACCACACAGGCCGATTGCCATTTCTAGCTCTATTATGTCACGATGTGCTTCTTATTTTTGTACAGAATTTCCATAATGGGGTTATTTTCTACCACTTATTCCATTCCATTACAACACTTGTGAGTAATGTCTACAAAATAGATCAAAATCCACCATAACCTTTTAAGGCAGCCTTCCAAAATGTATGAGCTCTGGAGTTTGTAGACAAAAAGATGCATACGGATATGCACAAACACAAGTGTGGTGGCAAAGCAGTTTCATTATTTCTATTACAGAACAGCTTCCACCAAACCCACCTGCTGGTTGGCCTGTTGTTGGGGGGTTAGAAAGCCATGGGCCTGTTGCTGCTGCATGAAAAGCTGCTGGTGCTGCTGAGGTGTGGCCTGGGGCAGTAGGCTGGCACTCTGGGCTGGCTGGGGGGTGGTCTGGGCGGTAGCAGCCTGCGGGGTGGCTTGGACCGCAGTAGCTGGCGGCGGGACGCTGATCCCAACAGCTACAAGGGAAGGAATAGAACTGCATTGTAAGACAGAAAGAGCATATTACATTAAAAATCACACACACACACACACACACACACACACACACACACACACACACACACACACACACACACACACACACACACACACACACACACACACACACACAGAGTATATCTCTCTCTTTCACTATCCAGGCACAACTGTGCCAGAAGTAGAGCTGGGTCATTTGGACAAAATATCACTTGACATTTCTCTTATTCTTCATGTCTGCAGCAAGTCACTCAGTATCCAGAGACTAAGGTAGGAGCCCAAGAGCTACTACGTTAATTAATAGCAATAGGCCACTGATAAGATGACCCTAGGTGACTGCTGGAATCAAATGTCTATGAAAGGCAATTAATAGCCTTTTTAAATGCAGCCTAATAGAACCACTGGGATTACAAGGCCTTGTGGCCCGCCGGTTGCTTGAGCCGTTCAATATGCCAAGCTCAATAAAGGATGTCTGGTCCTGTAAGTATGTTGTTCTCTGGATGAGGCAGCAGGAAGCAGCTATCGCTCCTGGCAACTGACATCACACAGTCAGGCTCCTGTCACTGCTTAGTAAGGCGCTAAATGAATCAGCCCTATAAAATGGTGGTAAACAGGGGATCGTACCCATGGCCTGCGGCCCTCCCACTGCAACATTGGGTCTTTTGCGTGGGGTAAGCGCAGGCTGGATGGGCAGAATGCCCGATATGGGCTGGGGTTGGGCCTGACCCGCCTTGGGGCGCTGCCGTGGTGCGATGGAGGTTTCCATGGTGGGGATCGGATCTGTGAGTCTGATGGAGGTAAACAAGTGCAGAGTACAACTTAAGAGAGTTACACTCAGGAGATGTTATGCAGAAGGACGAGAGGCAAAGAGCTTTCATTACCTGGCTTTGGTTTGACTCTTTTTGGCCACAGCTTCGCTGGCTCGAATAGGCTCTGGGAGTTTTGCAGGAATTTGTGAATTCTAAAACAGTGGAAAGAGACTTATGAAAGAATGCCTGATTGAATGAGGTTCTTTGAACTGGTACACAAGTGGGTTAGTATGATAATGTGGAACTGTAACAACATTGATGTATTAACTCATCTAAGTATTCCATGGATGCACCCTCATTTTAATGCTGCTTTGTGGAAGAGGTTGGAAATGTGCTGAATCAGAAGGCTGGGTGCTGACGTTTGCAATGTCAATACATCACAAAGGGGCCTGAGGGATGAATAGCAGCCAACTGGCAAACACCTAAAAGCTTAGCTCCTATGCCTATTCATTTTGTTTCTAGAGTATTATTTTCTTTGCATAAAATGAGATGCAATTAAAGTAAAAGGTGCTTTTTATGCAAGGCTGCTTTAGGTCCCCTGGTGAACATAGTAATTGGTAAACAAACCAGTAATTCACGTATACATTCCTCGCAATTGCATTGCCCGAATGCTGGTACATACGTGCACATTTTGGACTGGACAGTCTCGTCCTCCCAACTTGAAAGCAAAGTGTGATACTTGGTAAATGTCCGGTCTCTGGTCGGCGTCTGGTTCCAGCATGTATCCTAAGAAAACAATACACATATGGGGCCAATTAGAAGCATACACTGAAACTCTCAATCAGGCAGAACAAAGCACACAGGTATACTAGCGAGCATGTTGCTGGGGCAGAAGATCCAGGTTACTCACTTATGAGGCAGTGCATGTCTTGTGAGTAGCGGGAGTTGTCGGGGATGGTGAAGCTGCCGTCACATATAGCAACTTGACTTTCCCCAAAGGGCAGCGTGAAGTAGCACAACTTATAAAGCAGGCAGCCCATCGCCTGCACAGACACAGAAATCTAATCTTAAATCCACAAAACCAAGTACTTACTAATTGTAAAATATTTCTGTCATCACTGGTCATCGTATGGCACAGCTGCTATAGCAGCTGTAATGATGACCTATCTTACCCAGATGTCTGCTTTAGTCGTGATAACCTTGCCTCCGTAGAGATTGACCATCTCTGGAGCACGGTACGATAGAGTGGTGTACCTGGCAAAACAAGACAAGTTCTAATCTGGGCTTTCCTTCAAATTAGTCACTACATTTTAGGTAGTAAAAAGAATGGGAGACCCTTGCTCTTGAGGCGCAGCCTCTTCAGAAACACTCACTTCTTGATTTCCTCCTCCACCACCGGCACTCCCTCAGACTGAGGGTTCTGGAATCGATTGGTGGCGCTGCCAAAGTCGCAGAGCACATAGTGTCCCCGGTCGTGCAGGAGAATGTTCTCCACCTACAAGAGGAGGAAGTGCAGATAAAATAATTTTAGGACTTCAGGAACTACAGTTGTACAGCAATGGATGGAATTATATATCATATTGGACTTTTGCAGCATTTGGTGCAAAGTTTGGGTTACATGCCTTGAGATCCCGATGGATAATGGGAGTCTTGCACTGGTGGAGACGTGCCAACGCCTCGCACGTGTCGCAGAAGATCTGCAGCACCTCTGCTTCGGAGAAACCCGTCTGAAGTCTCTGGTTCATTAGGTTCACCACCTGTCCACCTGCCCAACATGCAATGGACAAGTCCACATAGGTCAGCTGCCACCACGGACAAAGGTTACGACAAGTTAGGGGCTATTAAGATTAGTGTTCTTCATCATTCACAGCCTTATAATTTCCTTAAAGGTGCAGTGTTTAGAATGTGGTGGCATCTAGCAGTGAGGTTGCAGATCGCAACCAGCTGAATACCCCTCCCCATGGCGGTGCAACATGGCGGCTTGCGTGGAAGAGATGGTGGCCATGAAACTCGCGAAAAACGTGGAAGGCCCTCTCTAGAGAGCCTGTCCTGGGTCTAGGTAATTAGGGCCCAGTATCAGGGTGGCTGCAACCCCCATCCCCACACACTCAGGATAGGAGCCCTTGTCATGACATATGTCCATCTGCTCCTGGGCTTATTGCACCTAGCCCACTCTCTATAATAAGCTGTGGCTCCTAAACCCCATCGTCTGTGTCTCTGTGCTAGAGGTCCCTGAAAATGCCACCTGGGTAGTGTGTGGTAGGCAAAACTGTCACAGTTTGGTTTGTCCGTTCTGGGCTACTGTAGAAGAAACATGGCGGTACAACAAGGCGGCACCCGTGAAGCGTACCTGCACCCTATGTAGATAAAAACAGATCATTCTAAGGTAATCCCAACGCAACGATTCTTATTTACATGGGATTATACACTAATTAAAACATACTTATGAATATTCGATTTCCGCCAAGTCCGTTCTGTAAATTCGACACACTGCAAACTCCTCCTGGTAGCGTGCTGAAGTGTCTTTGAGCAAGACCCTGGTGTGCACCTCGGACAGCTGCCGCTATCGATGTATGAATGTGTGTGTGAATGGGTGAATGTGGGGTATGCAGTGCAAACCGCTTTGAGTCGTATGACTAGAAAAGCGCTATATAGATGAACCCCATTTACCATTTAACTCATCTAATCAAATTCGACTATAAAGGCATCAATCTCTGTCTTCCTGTCTGTCTGTATGTATGTCCTTCGATTATCTAGACAGCTGTTAATCCGATCTACTTCACGCTTGGCAGGTGTATTGCTGGGGACCCAGCAATGTGCAGTGTCGAAATTTGGTGCAATTAAGACACGCGTCACGTGTACTATTAATAAACTTTCAATAAACAGCGAACAGAAAATCGGCGGGTTTTCAGATTGTCTTTCCCTGGTATGACTTTAACTAGCAGTTTCATCTTCCACAGGACGGAATCATTGACATTTTGTTAAACTGTGCCATTAAATGTTTTAGAAAGTCTCACATTTTGAACGGGCATACACTAGTTCAAATAAATTCTGAAAAACCATTACCTGTTCACATTGAGGGATTTTAGAACAGCAGCCACTAGCACATACCTTATGAGTTCTTAATAGATGTCTGAAATTTTTAATGGCAAGCCAACACTGCCAAGTTATCAAATGTATATGTCCTCTCACTTTACCACTGAATCCAGGGTTTGGAGGATGAGACTGGTTGTCTGCTGGGTATCTAATAGAAGACCCTAAAGGAAGTTGAGGATAATGAGATTGATAGCAACAGAAATGGGCAGAATTACCTCGACAGAAGTCCATTAAGATGAAGACTTCCCACACCTCTCCTCCCCCTACTGCAGTTATGCTGGAGTCCAGGAAGCCCACTATGTTTCTGTGGCCCACCAGGTCCTTCTGTGTAAACATACGCACAAAGGCTTATCAGAACAGACAATAGCAGATACTGTGTCATTGTGGGATTCTTAAGTGTTCTTAACTTGTAGCTGACTACTTGACTAAATACATCCCTGTGTGTTATAGTTTAGCCTGTTTCTCTGTGGGGGGCTGGTAGGCCTTTGCCAAAGGACTGGAAGTAATAATGACAACTGCCCTGTAATAGTCATGCCCCCCAGGGTGTGGCTCCAGGAACTTCTGAGGTTCCCCTACAGTAAGGCCTCAAGTCAGGAAATGGAGAGGTGAGTGAGCTTAGTTGCAAAAGTACCAGCTCAACAATTTGAGCATGCCTCACTGCACAGTGAATGAATTACTGACTACCAACCGTTGCAGTGCTTTTATACTTTTTTTTGGCTAATATTGCCACTACATTTGGCTGAAGCGTATTTATTTTTCAGCATTTATTTTAACCAATTTCAAGCCCCAAGAGCCAAATGCTTGGAGAAGACATTTATGTCTTGATAGTCTGCATAGTCATTTTTATTCTTATAATATGAGTTTTCTTCCACATATTGAACTCCAGAACTGCTTCAGTAAGTGGATAAAAAGTCATAAGTCTGATTGTTTTTTGAAAGAAAGATTGCTTCGTGATGTCATTCAGGAGATTACATTTTCTCAACTCTTTTCTTCATGTCAACTCCCCTCAATACCAATCATTTCTTATATTGAAAATTAATGGCAACATCAAGTGCATGTCTGAATGGGGGAGTTTGTTCGCAATTAGTCTTGCGGATCGGCAGATTTTACTTCACAGAGCTACAACTTGGGCAACATGTCTGGATTGTGCCACTCACCATGATCTGGATCTCCAGTTTGCAGATTTGCAGGTCATGTTCATTGTTGACATACATCCTCTTAAGAGCACATCTCATCCCTTGGTGACTACGCACCAAGAAAACGATGGCAAACCCTCCTGCAAAGGAAGAAGCAAACAACCATTGGTTTGATATGACAAAAAAAGAGAAATAAAGGGAGGTCAGAGATGGAATCTATACTGAATTGTGTCATGGTGTGTCACTGCATGTTTGAAGATACGATAATACTTAAATGATCCCCGTGGAAATTCAGGTGTTACAGCAGCAGAAGAATGTTACACAAGGTATACAGTGCATAGTAATAATATATAAGATAGAAAGTGTTTAAACACATGAGCATCAGTTCATACACAGCCAAACATTAGCTCGATCTCTGGTGAGGACTGTTAAAGTGATGAGTCAAAGGCCAGTTGGTGCCATGAAAAGACAAGCTTTAAATAGCACTATGTGAGTCAGCAGTTCTAAGGAAATTATGAAATTTATGGAGAAACGAACACATGATACAAAAAGAGACACCGACTCTTTTTGTATTTTGCATTCTTATTTTCTATTATTCTGTATACCCTCAGATACCCATCTGAGATACCCATTTCTTCCCCTATACAGATTTACCAGTTGTTTGGAAGATGTAGTTGATAAGACTGGCATATTCCATACTACACAGACTACCAGACCAGCAGTATAATAAATCAGTCTCTATGTTGCCAGCTCCTGTTCTAGTTTAAATGCACACCATTGTGTGATCCCTGTTCCCAGGTGTTGGTTGTGTGGCTCTCTTCAATCCTTATTGCCCTGACTGTGCTGAATTACCTCGCCAACATCACTAAGCCAAGGGCGGCTCCACGTGACTTGGACTGCCTGGAGGTACTCAAGTGTGAGCTGTGCAATGAAAGAAATGAATGAAGCACAATAGGACGATGGGAGGCAACATCATGCTTTATATAACAGCCTATTTGAATGGTCCTGGCCTTAATAGTAATGTACACCTAACACTAATACTACATTCATTATGAATAAGATCAAGGTCCGAACTTAATTTACTTTATTTATCTTCTCATGTTTTTGGTTGTTGGAGCTAATTGCCAATGTCAACAAGCCATAACAATATGCTTCATAAAACAGACACAGTACAAGACCAAGACTGATGTTTGCTGCAGTAATCTAAGTGTTATGGACCAATGGAACCATACGCTTGACAAGGTTGGATCCTTTGAGACAAAACCAAAGTGACAAAAGTGACACTCGCATCCTGAATCTGAATGCAGCGTGAGTGCAGAGTGAATAGTTCCTTCAAAGCAGATTAACTTCCGACCCTTCATCTGTCCCGCACTGTCTATCCCAAGTTGTGTCTGAGAAAATAAAGGATTAGTAACCTTCTTAAGCATCCTCCAGCAAGTGGTCAATACCCTCACCATGCTGAAGCACCTAAGAGCAGTAAGTAGATCTACAAATAGATATTCCCTTTGAGGTAACTGGCTATCAGGATAAAGCCACTCCAGTGAATGCAGCCCAACCAGAGTGCATGCACATCAGATTACTCCTCCAGGCATTGGAATGAGAAGCGTAGCTAATGCCGTAATATAAGGTCACAAATTGTCATCAAAACAAATCTTATGTAATAGTTGTGCAAATTGTATCCCATATATAAATAACAACATAACCGCTATATTGTTAGCATTTACGTTGATTAAAAGACTCAGTCTAGACAAATGAAATATAACAGGAAATAATGACTGTCTTGAATCTTGACTGTCATCATCTGATCTGGTGCTAAAAGATTTAGGGCGCTTTCACACCTACCCCGTTTAGTCGGTTTTAATCGAACCATTGAAATCACTTGCAAAATATATATAAAAAAATATTATAAATATTATATATATAATATTATAACTTTGTAACAACAAACATTTGAGTAATTGTTCTCCCTTGGCCTGATCTTATAAGTGACAAATTCATGTCAATAACTCAGATTTCACTGATGAAATAAATCAATCAACAACTAAACAAATAGAAAAGTGAATAAACAAACATATGAATAAATAAAATGTGCAGTTTTTTTACATTACTACATACAAAAAAAGTGTAAAGCTATGTGGGCCCTGCGCTGACTTGTCCTTCACTCGTCTTCCGTGTAATAAGTACACAGAGAACATATCGTAGGCATTCATTACGGCCAGCTTGTTCTTTGAAACCCTCTTGTACGTCTCCTCGGAATTGTGTCAGGCAATAAGCCTCCATTTGTCACACACTCGAGATGTGCTCATACTATGTTTCCACTCTTATTTGGCTGGAATACCAAATCATAATAATGAAAGCTAGGATCGCAATGGCAATACGCTGCTGTTGCTCAATTGTTGTCTGTGAAATGTGATTGTCACAGAAAGTGATTTTCCCTCTGAAATATTTTGTCCAAAAGATGACATTGTCATTTGTTCACAAATTTTAGTTTGCTTAACACAGAACCGTGTGAACACTAACTGGACTTGAAAAATGCAGAAAGGTAACAACTTCCTCTTGAATCAGACCAAATCTAGCGAACATGTGAGAGGCCCTAAGGCGAGCTCATCCATTTCACCTTATAGAAACTGGACAACATGGAAGAGTGGATACTACTTACAAAGATGTAATAAACAGCTCACTAGCACCCTGCATTGGAAAGTTTAGCAGTGGCAACTGCGGAGCCATTGTAAATTACAATGCCACTGTTACAGCTCCAGAGACGGCTTATGTTACCACCTGTAATCCTACACAGCTAAAAACCTCATCTAATGGATAGAGGGGCAAAACAGCTTTTGTTACTGAAAACTAAAGACTAACTGTGACAAGACCAACTCCATATGATCTAAAAGAGGCCTGCCGGCAGTCATAAATGTGTGCATTCGAAGTGAAAAACATTTACCTTTACCTTATCACCTATGGTGGACTAATTAAATCTGTGTTCCAGGATCATGTAGGCTACATAGTAGGGATGCACAGTATGTTGGGTCCTAGACTGTGCTCAAACTTGTAAAAAATGCTCCAAAAATGTAATCTGATACTAACGGAACATAATGTTACTACATTGAGTTGTTGGGCATCCTCAATACAGAAATAAACAAGTCGCATCCAGCACATTGGGAAAACAGCCATCATTCACCATCCACAAACGGCATTACAGCTCAGTATGTGGCTGCAAATACCCTCTGCTTCAGACAAAACTTAATGAATAGATGTCATGAGTTAACACCACAAGCTGATGTTTGATAATCTGGTCAAGAAAACATCAATCCACGGAAAAGCCTTTCAGCCATAATTTCCTGGAAGTTGTACAGTTTTGGAGGAAAGCTTGAAATGTTGCAGTTATTGTTGTGACTAACCAACTTGCTCTGTTACCTCCAAGACAATGTGTAATTCACAGCAACAACTGAACGCAGGCTTGAATTAAATTAAGTTAACTTCTCATTTGTGTAGTGTACATATGACAAGGAGTGCGGGAGGTTTGATACCCCGCGCGTCATGACAAAACAGATGGTGGCCATCCATCCTCCTGATAAATTAATCACTCTTGGAACATCCATTATTTAGCAAAGGGCGCTCTGACTGACTGAGCATGGCACATATTCTGTGTGGAGGATTAAGTTCAAGAAAGTATTTTGAAGTAAAAGGGAAAAGGTTCTGGGATTTTGGTATCCAGAGTAGGTGTAATTTTGGTGTCTGAAGACAAAACACTAAAGCCATTTGAATGCCCCACAGTCAACTATTCCATCATATGAGCAGAGTATTGATTCTTCCCCTGCATTAATCCTCATATGATTATAGATCAAATGCTAATCTGGCGTTTAGAGTTATCATGGTTTTACAAGTTGAAAAACGTGTTAAGAATCCGGTAAAATGTTTGATGTGTCAATACAGTGTGACTACAGTGTGACACACCCTTCCACACCCTGGGATTAACCAGCTCTGGTATTTAATCATTTAATGTAACGTGTGTATCTATCCATCTACAGGCCCTTCTGGTGTGAAGGTCCACGGGGGCTTTGTAATGAAATACCAATCAACAAAATAAACCGATTATCAGGAATCACGGCGGACCTGTGGACAGCGGTGGAAGTGTCTCCGGTCGGCACCACTTTCGGCAACTACACCCATGACTACAACCGCATCTCCCAACACTTTGAAGCAGTAAAACCTGGGTTCCATCTGTCTAGGCCAGGGCGTTAGGGTTCACACCTTAGGTTAGGGTTAGAGTTCATCCTTAACCGAAAGAAAGACCCCCTCTCTCTAGAGGTTTGCACAGCAAGAAAGACCCCCTCTCTCTAGAGGTTTCCACAGCCACATGTGTGCCGGTTGGAGACGCTTGATTATCCATTTATTACGAAACAACGCGTGTGTTAAAGGGTTTCACCTTCTGCAATGATCTCCTCCACGGTCACCTGGTACCGGCCGATAGTGAAGCCCCGTCCGATGAAGCAGCCCCCGCTGCCGCCCGCACTGGGACCAGAACCAGGCCCGGAACCCACTAGTTCCCGGCGAGAATCGAAAAATTTCTTCATGTTGCCCCCCCCTCCCTCTGTGTTAATCTAATGTCTACACAATATCCACTTGGTGGGTCTGAGAACAACAGCGATCGATTCGTTGACGGTCCCGGTTGTTTTGGTCAGCGGGACGGCTGCGCTAGCGTCTTAAATAATTGAATGAACGCGGTTAGCTGTAGCCAGTTTCCAGTTAGACGCGAAGCTAAGCCTGAGCTTTAAATAGACCCAGACGCCGCGGTGGAAATTCTCTCTAACTCATGGTTTAGCGAGAGACGATGGAGCCGGTCCAAGAGGTGTTCATATTTGATAGAAAACAGACAATGTCCATGCGGAAGTACCACTGGGCGGACGGTCCGACCAGCTACCTTAGCTTAGCTTAGCTAACTAGCCAGAAATCACACTGCTTAGCCTTGAACTAGCCAGCTAGCGAGCCGTCTAGCACCGTGCGCTGACAGCTGTCAGTGAATTGTATACGTCCAGCATCACAGTCCCTCGGTGCTCCGTGCGGCTTGTCGCACATCTCTTCCTCCACGACCGCCGCCTGGTTCCAGGGTTTCGGGAGTGAAGCTAACCGCTCCGCCGGTTCCTTAACGAGTTAAACCGGTCAATAACGTCCAGGTCCGCCCGCTGCGACCTGCGGGCTGAGGCTAATGACTGGACAGCCGCGTCCACTGCTTCAGAGATTTCCGGAGGATTCACGACGTCCATTCAATGTGTATTTAAATGTCTTTATTTTGCTCTGTTTTTAATGCAAAATGTTTAAAACATATATAATTACATTGCTGAAATGGCGTTCAACTTTCTTCGTTTCTATATATTTTTATTTATTATATTTGCAAAAATGAAATGAAACAGCATGTGAAATAGAAATGAAATTGATAGAAAAAACATAAAATATTGATTTTCCTCTTGACTTTAAATCATAGTAATTATTTCAGATTTTCAATAGAGAGACCGAATAAAACGAAAGAAGCGTCACCATCAGCAACATCAACAACAACAACAATAATAATAATAATAATAATTATTATTATTATTATTATTAGTATTATTATAATTATAATAAACAACCACTTATATTGATAAAACAACACCTGTTACAACACCATTATTATTATTATTATTATTATAAAAATAATAATAGTTATTATTATTATCATTATTATTATTATTATTATTATTATTATTATTATTATTATTATTAATAATAATAATAATAACAATAATAATAATAACTTTTATTATAAATAAATTACAATTCTATTGGACCCAAGCAGCAATGTGTTTGGCCTTCAGAGTAGGTTATATATCTCACAACAGTTGTAGATTACATATATAACACAGGGTGAGTCACTGTTGTTCTTCTTCTTCCTCTCCTCATTATTAGTATTTATTTTTTGTTTTGTTTGTTTGTTAGGTTATTTGTTTATTTATTTATAATAATAATAATAATAATAATAATAATAATTATTATTATTATTATTATTATTATTATACTTGGTTTATTCATTTATTATTATTATTATTATTATTATTATTATTATTATTATTATTATTATTATTATTCATGATTCTCTACATGAATCTCTAAACTAGAAACACGCGCGGTGAGCAGTTCATGACCATTTCAATGACGTTGTACCGGTGTGACTTCCTCCTCTTGGGGTCAGTATTTCATCACTTGTCTCAACGCTTCTTATCTCTTCACGGTGTCAGCGCCCCCCCCCCCCTTTTTTTTTTTTTTTTAGATAATGGTGCAACCATTGAATACCTGCTTGGATCATAGAGACATATCTCCACGGAGTCCTGTGAGTTTGAATCAAGTAATTATTGTCACAAGATCACACTACTCCCCATGGATTGCCAGGTCTGTGTGTCAAAACCAGCGTAAAGGCCAATCAAAACCAGCCCTATCCGGCCGTTGGGGGGGACCCATTTTTATAAAAATAATGTATCCTTATTTATACATATTATTCATGTAATTATCATGCAAAGTCTGTCTTCCCAACCAGCAGACAACAAATTCAACCCACGGCAACATTCGAAAATAGCCCAATTCCGCAGTAAAACAGTGGACCTGGCAACACTGATCTGCCGCAAACTCTAATCTCATAAATTATTTGTCCAAGTTGGCAGACATGCCACATTCCACTCTAACTGCTCTTCTAATTGATTCCTAAGTCCTGATGGCCAGTTCAGCTCATGATCTAACTGATGGAAAGAAAATAAAAGTTGACTAAGTTGTCCGGAAAATGGCAGTTCTGGGCAAATATTAAAGTCTTCATTCCATCATTAATGTACTGTATATAAAAACGACTGTTATTTATGGGGCGCATATATTTGTTTATGCTACAACCAATGTCTAGACGTGTGCATGTTGTGAAGTTAAAATAATTGAGCCACTCAAGCCAATGAGTTATGAGGTTGTTAGTGTTCAAAAGGGACATGAGAAGGTTGTTTTAATCGTGTTCCCCTTAATGTCCGTGTGCTGTTCACTAAATCTCTGCCAGCCCTAAACAGACCTTGTTCTTTGAGTCTCCAAACAATTTTTTATAGCCTCTAGATCATAGATCATAAGTCTAAATTTAAAGATGTCAAATCCCGATGGGTGTGCAGAATTGAATTGCTTTGGCTTTTTATTACAGTCGATAGTTGGATTTTAAGCACTTCATTTATAATCTTGTACATCATACATTTTTTGCCGCATAATGGAACAGCAAGGATATTGAACTCAGGTCACGTTGAGTTGAGGAGTTACTGGAGGAGTTACTACTCCAAGGGTGGAGAGGTGTGGGTTAGGGTTAGGTTTAGGGTAAGGGTTAATTCAAAATTAAGCCCCGCCCCTTTGTCGTAGAGGGGTGTGCCTGGCACAGTTGGTTTTGTCTCAACGAGTAGATGTAATTTCATATCTGCCTCGCCTCCTACCCCCACCCACATGGGCCGCACAGCCTCAAGGCCTCAGTGCCTCGATAAGGTCACGTTTAGGTGCCTCTACCTTGAACCGATAGTTGGTGGTGCTTGAGCTATAGCTTGTTTGATTCCTCTTGGTGAGATCATATCATTTGAGCCGTTGTTTGTCACCTAACTCCCGCGAAGGCCTGCAAAGGTCAAAGGTTAAAAAGCCGTCGGGACTTATTTAAGCCTGCCCCTTTGTCGGAGAGGAACGTGCACGGCAGCGTTGGAATCAGTTTAATAATGTTATTATTAAGCTGTTTTATTATTATTATTTATTTAAAATGCCTTTTTTAACCTTTTTTACAATAAGAAGGATCTATTAACTATCTCCTGATTATATATGTATATATATATATATATATAAATAATATATTATTTATATATATTATATTATTATATATATTATATTATTACATACAAATCAAATGTTTTATGGTCATGATTCAATTCGTAATTGGTCGGCTCGGTTCCAGGCATAAAACTCTTTATATAAGGATTTTTTGAAACGTGTGAATGAATGGGAAATTCACCTCCTGAAACAGAGCCGTTCAAAAAGTGGACGGTCACTGTTGAGCTCTATAACCAGACAATGTCATATTTATAATACAAAAACAAGGCTATACATACAGCATATCATCAATAAACACTGACATTTATAGACAATTAAATTGTATCTATGAACGAAATTCACATGACCCTCCTCACCTCCCTGTGGTCGTGGTGGTGTGCTTCCATCATAAGGTATCATAAAGTTTCCATAATACACTGCATTTACCCTTTGTTGTATGTTGTTTTGACGTCTAAATAACTACTAGAGGATGCCTTGGTTTCAATTTGGTTTTGTGTAACACGACAAAAGTTGGACCGTGCTCCGGGACAAGATTCAATAGATACATTTAGGTGACTATTAGCATGTAAACACGTGATACCGGGTTGTTCTTTTTCCAGAAACATAGCTTTTTATTTTTTTACCCGACCCAGATTCATGCAGGTGCGATTGGACAGAAGTGCTTTCTGTGGTTGCATCCTCAAATATCTTTTCAGAAGGGGCACTGGGCAGACTCGGGTGGCACAGGCTTCACAGATTTTGGAGGACAGGGCTGCTGGTGGCCAGCTTTCCTCTGGGTCATCCGAGTGTCGACGGTTCTGCCAAGTTTCCGTACAACTGGCCAACATTCCGTTGCAAGTTCTTTTTCATGCAGAGGAACATGCATTGTAAAATGGAAAATAAAAACTCCCCAATCCATACAGAATTCCCAAAAGGAAAACTGTATTGACGTTGTTAGGATTGGAGTGGTGTAGTGCATGTATACATACAGTATATATCTCCAAAATGTACCCTAAATTCACTGACCCTCCTAATATCCACAAATGTTGCCAGCGTATTGTTGTTTTTCTATTCAGGTTGTGCTAAATACCTCTAATTTGAGGGGTATCATGTTCTCCCCTGCATCTTTAGAAGGACTCTGCTCAATTCTGTCTCGTTCCTGTTTTTCCATCGATCTGACCCTGCTCAAGGTTAAAAACCTCTTTACCTCCCTCTGTTGGATTTGTGTGTGTGTGTGTACTGTATGTGTGTGTGTGTGTGTGTGTGTGTGTGTGTGTGTGTGTGTACTGTATGTGTGTGTGTGTGTGTGTGTGTGTGTGTGTGTGTGTGTGTGTGTGTGTGTGTGTGTGTGCGTATCTGCCCTCATAATCTGTACGTGTGTGTATGTGTGTACAACCAAAAAAAGAAAGCTATGCAATAGATACTTTTTTTTTTCTTTTCACTTTTTGCCATTTTCCAAAGTCCAAAAACACACCATTAACTTAAAAAATTTCCAGATACAATTGTCCACAGTGTGTCCTTTGGCAAGGTAAATGTCATAAAATCAGATGAAGAATTTACCCGGTAAAGAATACAATTAGAAAATTAAATAGTTGAATTTGCTGTTCTCGAAGCAATTTTTCCCGTATACACCACGCTCATATTTTTCTATGATTTCCTTCTTAGTTTCAATGGGAATAAGTGCCTTTTTCTTTTTCCCATCATCCTACTTCTTAGGACTCATCATGAAGGGTGAAAACAAACAATATACACAACACAAACACAGTAAATATGAAAAAAATATGGATAAGCCACAAACTACGTGCGCACACGATGTAGGTCGCCCGCTGACTGACTGCTGACTGGCCGCCGACGCGCCAACTGCAAATTTCCACGCTCGTATCTTGGAGCAGTCGATACAAATTTTCGCGACTATCGCTACTCGTATCTTGGATTAGTCGTAAGTAGATGCAGTCGTAAGTCGAGGTACCACTGTACTATAATGTGTGCAGGGATTTATTTAAGAATAACACTGATATTCTTTATTTTGTTAGAGTCAAGGCTTGATTGAAGTACACATGTTTATTGGGTAGGAAATAGATAAACATTTTAATGCTGAGAAATGCTCCAGTAAAAACAGATTTTCTCAGAATTCCATTATTTGAAGGAATGAATGAACACATTTATCAGCCATATTTTTTATCAATGCACACTAAATCAATTTAATTTGGATATTCCATCGAGTGAAACAAACACACACACAGTCAAACAGTCGAATTGGAATGATGGTGTTTTACCCCACCTGGACCCACTCCCAATAGACAGTCATTTATTTTCAAGAGGGCAAATCTCATCATCGTTATAAGACCTGCGCTGTCAGATTCCTTTCTATATTGTGGTTTATTTTGGTTCTCACTAATATTTCAGAGCAAATGATTATTAAATGGTTGGAGCTAGTCTCTCTCTTGCCCTCCCTCACACACCCTCTCTGACTCTCACTCTCTCACGGAGAGCGAATGCACTAGCACATCTGGATCTCATCCCCACCTAAGCAAAGACAATCTGCACATACTTGAGCAAACAATCTTGACTTTCTTGGTGCAAGGTCCAGAAGTTCCAGCCCTAATGGCCACAGTCATTTATCGAGGGGGCTGATGATTTCCACAGGCTACCAGGACAATTCTATGGAAAAGAACCAGGCACATTTGATAGAAATGTGGCTACTTGAAAGACACAGACACTGTTTCAGTGAGGTACTGGAGTATCAATTAAAACATTTCAGAGGGTTTTTAATAGTGATGAGAACAAACAATGTCACCGGTTGTGTGACATTGCTCATTTTGCAGAACATGTCTTTTATACAGTGTTTCACATGTCCAACCTCATCCCTTTACCCGTCAACCTCCACCAAAACAACACATTCATGAAGGGGAGGAGGGACACTGCCTCTCATGGATCACAGCCCTCCATGCAGGTGCCCCTACCTGTATATGTAAACACTTTGGACTCTTGGAGCCATGTTGCCATTTTTGCTAGGCTTCGACCCGTCCTTATTTCTACACTGTGAACACCTTCTATAGATGGAAAAGAAATACAGTAAGTGAAAATCAAGTGCCAGTTTTGTGTTTGCATTCTAGCATTTGAACTCATTTCCTAAGCTCCCCGTTCTGCGTCATCACTAAACATAGCAAGACAATACAACGCCATCATCTTCTTATTTCCCCCAGAAATTCAGGTGGTAATGCAAGAGAAATGACAGTTTGGCATGCTAGGTTACTTTGAATTTCTATTTAAGTATATGTTATTTGTATATGTCATTTTTATCTGGCCCTGATGCAAAGATATTTTGCAATAAGAAATACCTCACATGTTCTCATGTTCTCAGTTCTAAGAATATCGTGTAACATGTAAAGATATTGCATATAGAAACCAGGTTACTTATTTCATTGAATAACAGGTACATTTACGGGGAAGAAATATTTCAATTGGACTTTTCACAGGGATTATAGCATTGATAAACCCCACACAGCATTGTGTTAACATTTCAAAGATGACTGATATGGTCTGATTTAAAAACTCATTTATCCTACTCATTATTGAGTGTGATTTACTAATACTCTGTCCAGGCTAAAAAAAAAATTTTTTAAAATCATCTTTAAACATTGTCTCAACCTCCAACAAGTCAATTTAACAAATCAACAATGACGCATCGCTAGGGTTAACATTAAATCAATGGTCATGTATTCACTGGACCTCAATAATGTAATTCCTGCAATTTCATCCCCATGTCCATATTCTCCTTGACTTGTCTGTTGCATTTGACACTGCTAACCACCAAATCCACCCCTCCACCCTCTCTGAGCTTGGTATATCAGGATCTGCACTCTCGTGGTAGACAGACAGGCTAATTGGAACTCTGTCCAGACCATGCACATTAAGCGCTGGCGTCCCACAGGCCTCCGTCTCAGGACCCTGGCTGTTCTCCCCCTAAATCAGATCCTGTGGCTCTGTGAAGTGTTCCCGCTAAATGTGCGAAGGTCTCCTCTCCTCGGTAGCATCTCTTATCAGCCCATGCAGTCACCCATAATCAGTATGAAGCAGGAAGACAAAGGGAAGTAGGGAAGAGGAGAAGAGTATAAACTTCCTGTGGAATGGGCCTCTTTCCTCTTGTAAACGGCGGGTTCGGCTTTGCCCCCGTCTCTTCTATTTGCACATAATCAATTATACAAACTAACATTATTGTTCCGAGTGGTAGCAGTCACAAAAACAGGATACTACATTTGCGAAAAATAAAGACAGGCAAAAACAAGTTGCGACTTTTGATTATGTAACTGCAGAACAATCACCGCAGCTGGAACTTTAGATCTCTATCAACCCTTACTCAAATAGTGACATTTTTAGTCTCACTTTTAAAAACGAATACACATGAGAATTATTTTCACCTTGAAATCTAACCATGTGGGTCGGACGCATCTCAGTTAAAGAAAGTCGCAGAGTGCACATACCTGAGTGTGAGATTCTTTGATTAAGTCTGCCGAATAATCGGCTGAAATTTTTATTTTTGTTCGGCATACTTTATACACTATGGGATAAATTAGTTGTACAGGCATTTTCATTACAATTAAATATAATCTACAATCCTACACAGTACAGCGGAAAACTGCTATAGAAATATAGAGCAATATCGCTTTGTAATCTATTTGGGAATTTAATATAATAAGTTAATAAACAACACAAATCTTCTTTTTCTTTTGAGGTGCATGCATTTCAGATTTTTTTTTGTAGGTGATTCAGCTTTTGTTTGAGTTATTATTTGATCAATGGTTATAATTTGCATGTCAGAAAAATCTATTTTCTCACATAGTTGGCTTTGTTTGATGTTGGACCAAAAACATTTTGAGTAGTTGCTGATTATCTCAGGGATAATAAATTCCCTCAAAGTTGTACAACATGACCCCGAGATCACCATCGCTCTGGGCTCTTGGTCAAAGAAAAGCCTTTATTAATGTCCACTGAAAGCCACATTCTCAAATAATAACAAAAAACCTTTTCAATCTCTGCTTTTGAGGAGGAATTTTCTACAATTAATCCATGTAATATGGTTGAGAGTAGATTCATTTAAATAATATTGCAGTGTGTGTGTGTGTGTGTGTGTGTGTGTGTGTGTGTGTGTGTGTGTGTGTGTGTGTGTGTGTGTGTGTGTGTGTGTGTGTGTGTGTGTGTGTGTGTGTGTGTGTGTGTGTGTGTGTGTGTGTGTCGGAGGGAAATTGTGAACTTCTTTCACATCTTTGTTGCCAAATGTTGTCATAAGGCATGACTGCCGACTTAATTATCTTTGGTTTAATTTTTCCCGTTTAATTTCCTTGCTTTTGCCCCGCTTCCGTTTAAAAAGATATTTTGTTTGAGTCAGATCAACAGTTCTCTGAATTTCACAGAGATAATGCCAATTTATTAATTTTTTTACAGTCTGTTCAGTAGCAAAACTCTGTAAGGTGCCCTTGGTAGCTTCACACCAAGATGGTAAGTCCTCTTGAGGAGAAGGCCACAGGAAAGCAGCTGTTTTCAAGTGCGACCTATGCGACAGATATCTCGACTACATTTATTCGCTCGCTTGGCAGAACACACTGCATTCATCAAATATATTCCGACCTCAGTGGCGCGTAATGCCACGGTAATGACTCGGCAGTTGAGACCTTGGACCTAACCTGATGCTCCCTGTGGGGTACTGGGCAGCAACAGCCACTCCAGTAAGCTGGTCACACTGGCCCCACGCCACCACACCAGATGGACGGCTTCATTTCTTCCATATGCAACCCGTCTGATTGGGGATTTACATTTATTTTTTTGCAGATTATCAACTGCGCAATGGATTCTTACATTCCAAACAGGTTCAGTTCCTACTGGAATACATTTTTTCAGTATAGTAGCCGCAGCAAGTGCAAAGTTATCAGCTAAAGTGCAAATACAAATGAATTGAAGTACGGTACTTCATGAACGTTAACTCTTATACAATGGCGCGGCAAGGCAGGTTTATTTGTACAGCACATTTCATTCACAAGGGCAATTAAAAGCTACTTTACATAAGGCATAAAATACATCACATAAAAGCAAAGAAGAATAAAAGCATATAAATAAAAATAAAAAATTATAAAGCCTACATGCTTTTTTTTTACCTTTGAGAAAATCATCATTTAGAGCATATAAAAGTTTTTTTTAACTCGGGGAAAGTGACCCATCTGGAGTATGAACTATTGAAGTGCGTACGTGCAGAATGGAGCACCCCAAAGGTGCGTAGGATCTGCCGCCGCCTGCATGTACGCTCCGCTGAGTGGGACATGTTGACAAGAATGAGGCAAGTGACCAGTCACGGAAAAAGCAGGCGGGTGTCGTGATTTCAGCCAGCCATTAAGAGGGTTGTCATACACATCAGCGATGTACTCACTGCAATCCGAGCATCTCAAACAAAGGCTCCAAAACACCCAGCGCACAGCAGCCGGGCCAGTGAAAAGCACACCGGGGTCAAAAGAACAAACTGCACAGTAGGACTGCTCTAGAGGAACACTTTCCTCGACGACTGTTTTTCAATATTCAATATATGTATTTGACCAAATATCAGAGTGATCCCTCGGCGAACTATTGACCCTACAAAAAACTTAGCTCCGCATATGACTGACCTATTTACAGTGTAATTAAAAAATAATTATGTTTATCCACCCCGTTTTTTAAAATGATACTTTTCTTAGACTTGACACAGGAGAGCTGGTGGTCTGTCTGCACATTTGTAGAGCCACTGATTAATTGTTTTCCAGATAGAAAGGACTACTGTGTCCAACTGGCGGTAACATGTGTTTTTGTAGATAGTAATGGAAAGTCTATTATCTCAACCTTTGGCCCTTGCTGTGATTCTTATAAAATTATGTTGATCTCCGTGTGAGTAAAATATTGGAAAAAACGTGCATTGGCCGAAAATAAGAGGTGGCAAGGGACAGAGCAAGATTTTGTTTCATCTCTGACCGTCCAATCATTGACAGTTGCTATTCATTTGTATGTGATGGAAGGGGCGCATTTGTTTTCATCCTAAGCGTACGGAGATGTACAAATTACACCAGATGGAAGCAATTTCCCCAATTTTTTTAAGTACGGAGTAAATCACAGTTCCAGATGGGTGGGTGAAGTGGTGACAATTTGAAATTAGCCCACTTCCTATGCATTACCGGGTCTAGCAGTAGTCCGCCTGAGAAAGGATGAACGGGATGTGCCCTAATGTCTGAGCTGGCATGCTCAAAGACCCTTGAAATAGTCTATAATGTCCTAAAAGAATTTCACTAAACCAACAAAAATACATCTTTACACGTTCAACACTTTGTATGGACTCTATGAGCTGGATGATCAGCGAACAGTCATCATGAAACAGGATGATCCTCGAGGCACATGGAGAGAATTATAGTTTCCAAGCTGTTGTACATTGATAGTGGCACCTAGAGAGTGCAATTTAGTGCCAACAGCCTCAATGCGGGTTATCACTAACCCGCTCTGAAATACTTTGAAATAGTTTTGATTACACTACCCCGACCTCAGCAGGAATGTTTAAAGGTTTCATAATCAAGCCAATTAACATGAGTACAGTGATGGGCGCTGGGTCTGAGCACAGTGGCCGTGCACCAATTTGCCCTGGCTGATACCGAGCTGAACTCACTCTCACCGTGGGTGTGATGCAACTGTGAGGAGTTCCTGGATTCCCAAGATTTTATGACATCCGCACGGCACAAAGAGCTTTTCTGGCTTTCGGAATTCCTATTTTCACATCTGTGGCTTAAGAGCAAACAAAATAATCGTTGCACGTTTCCATCTGATTCAGGGTTTGTTGAGGTTGAGAGAGAGAGAGAGAGAGAGAGGGAGAGAGAGAGAGGGAGAGAGAGAGAGAGTCCAGTGAACGTACTAAAAAAGAGGAGGAGGAGGGAAGAAGAGAGAAATTAATGGCAGTAGTCAGTGATCTGTCAGAGAGCTGAGGGCCAGAACGCTTTGGCTGCTGTGGTTAAACGATGTCTGATATTTTACATATGGAGAAATCATTTTCTACGACCATGAACTCACTCTAACAGTTACAGTCTTGTAATAAATTTAATTATTCCAAGAGCATTGATCATTATGAAATTATTAGTTTAACACTTTATTTAAAAAAAAATGTGAACGGCTGTGGCAAAAGTACTCATATCAGATACTTTAATAGAATGATATATACAAACTTCTATTGTACAAAAGTAAAAGAAAACCTCTCTTCAACATTCCACTCTATTTAAAGTACTTGAGTTAAAACACATAGTACTTGCAGGCGTAGTTGATAAAAATTAAGATATTTGCTTTTAAATGTATTGGAGTAAACAAATGAACTCCCTGACAGTGCAATTACTCAAGTAGTTGATACTTATAAATATATATATATTTTAAATTGAGAAATTAACATTTTTGAAGGTGATTCAAGGACTCCAATCCAGTGATCCATACCCACGTACCTGATCAGTGTTATCTGGTAAAATTATATCCCTGTTACATCATGCAGAGAAATGGCCCATCTAGATACATCTCTGCATTTGTGAGAACCGTCAAGGCCAATTGAGCAGCAGAACCACCACCCGAGGGACGGTCATGCGAGGCCCAGTTTCGGGGCCTGAGAACAAGCCACTGCACAACGGCACAGCTGGGCCACAAAAAAAAACCACAGAGCCGTTATAAATAAATATTTATGTTTAAGCAGGGATCTCTTATTTTCCTATTTAGAAAATATACCTTGTGTCTCTCAAGGGACCGGGCCTTTGAAGGACACTGCTCGGCAGCCATTCGTCTGAGTTCCCACAAACTGCTTTTACACAGCTTTGGGTGGCTGTGTGTGATTAATCGTGCTGGCATAACAAAGGTCAGAGCTTTCTAAGTTCACATTTTCCCCAAACACACACACACACACACACACACACACACACACACACACACACACGCAAACACACATAGGTATTCACATATACCCATGCTACACCCCCCACCCCATCCACACCCAGAGCCCTTATTTCCCATTCCTCCAGTAAAAACAGCCTGTCTTATCTCCTGGACGGCTGAGTATGCGCAATGTTGTTTGTTCAGTGGTCATAGTCTAAAACCAGCAGAAAGGCCTGTGTATGTTCCTGGCACTATCTCACTATCTAATATCTAGTATCATACAAATCTTTAAAACGGAGCTCTCTTAGATTCCCTCTCACATAGTCATGACATTTAAATGCTTCATCGCGTGGTCGTTTTTTAATTTTTTTTAAAAATTCATTTTATTCAGTTATTCAGTTATTTCATGTTTTTTTATAGCCGTGTTTTCACCCAAAGTACGCTGAACTTTTTGTCCCAGGAACTTTTTTCCAGAAACGAAAAGGTTCCTTCAGCCCGTTGTCCTTTGACCTGTGAAGATGATGCAAGTTAGTCTGTTGATGTATGAAAAAGCGACTGCGGCTGTTTTATCATGTCATTTTTGCGAGGGTTAGGGCGAGCGAGTTAAACAACAAACTGCTCCAGTCCAGTCCAGTAGGCGGCAGTAATGCAGAAGATGATACACCAACACGAAGAATTAGATGGATAAAAGAAAGACAACCGAAGTGATTGTGGAATATCACCTTAGTTGTCGTTCTTTATCCATTTTATTCTTCTGTCCTTGTATTTACTATCAAATAAAATATTCACTCTCATAAGCTTATTATCAAGTTGAAACATGAGTTGACACTCAGGGAATCAAACCTGGCTCTACTGTGTAGGAGGGCAAGAACTTACTCACTGCACTATACACACCAGTTAGAGTGCTCATACATACAGTATATATACTGTACAGGGTTGCCTTTTCTTTTTCTGTTTTTTATTATCCAAATAATATTTTTTTCTGGGTTTTTTTTGTACAAATTGAACATTTTTAGAACAAAAAACAAAAAGTCGATTTGCAGCTACAAACTTAAAAAAAATTGCGTCTTAAATAAAATGCTGCGATTAATCAGAAATGTTCAGCACTGCAAGCCCCACCACCAGAGTCCAGGAAACCTTCAAAAAGTACTACCCCACCAGAGCAGGGACTTTTTGGTTTCGGGGACTTTGTCCCCAGAACCTCATTAAGACCCTGGGCCATGCGGTGGAAAAGCACTGAGTTCCTCGAAATGTTTCTAGTTCCTGGGGAAAGTTTGTGCAGTGGAAACGCAGATTAAGTCACCCCCTGCTGCAAAACATCAATTCCACAGTTAACCGACGTACATTTCTGAAAAATAATCGAGTTTTAGATAAACCAAAAGTTAAGAAGAAACACAATTTCAAGCTCTTGACGTACAATAATCTAGGCTGGTATACTAACCATGAAATAAAACCAAACATTTCTCCACACTTGTTTGACCTCTTCACAATTGAGTGACTGCAACTTTTTGATGACAAGTTTGTGCATCACCATTTTTAGGTGAAGTGATCATCGCATACTGGTTTTGGGATGAAACCCTTCGGGGAGTCTGATGGTGTTAGGCTTGAGTTAGTCTGGGTTTTATCTAGGATGCATGACTTGAGCACTAGACATTTCCACGGTCACAGGCTGCCCCAGGGAGAGGAACCACAATGCGACTCATATTACCATGCAATCTAGTATGCTTATCTTGCTATAAATTAAAACACAATTAAGTTTCTACTTTTCAATTACGCCACAATCTTTCACGTTAACAAAGAACACGGTCCATGTCCTGTGTGTGTGTGTGTGTGTTTGTGTGAGTGTGTGTGTGTGTGTGTGTGTGTGTGTGTGTGTGTGTGTGTGTGTGTGTGTGTGTGTGTGTGTTTGAAAGGATGCATTTATGAATTTGAGTTATTTTTGTTTTCGATGGAAGTGAGGCCATTATCCGATACCAGAAACATCCATTAAATCTCATCACCTTTCCTTCATGTTGTAACATGAGCATGAATAAAAGGTTATTGAGGATTTTGGCGGTGAAGGTAAGGGTCCAAATGTGACCAGTTCTCGAAACATGTAGTGTTCTATTTGCTCTGGGACCCACGGATGAACCCACACACAGGGAATGCTCAGTTGAGAACAGATAACATACACCTGTTATGAATGAACATATGCTGGTTTATATTGTATAGTTGTTGTCATGCATGGATGCACTTTTTTGTTGATTTCATGTGATGTGACTATACTGTAAGTAAGCATGCCATATAGGCCCACTATACTTTTAACCACCTACTGGAGAATATAAAGTTGCATGGGTCATGGGAAACCCAGTAGAAACAACACAGGAAAATGTCGTACTGATCGCTGTCAGACCATGGTTCATATGGTTGGTATGGACCCAGGGTACTCTTCATCCTATCATGAGGAGCATTATTTTACCTCCCACAGCCAGCCACTCGACTCGTAGGAGCATCCGTTCCAGGTTTTAGATGGCAATAACTTATGTTACCACACAGACCAGAGGAGAGCGTTGCATCTGACCGTCTCTGGCCCAGATCTGTTCTGAGTGGCACCACGGCTCGGCGCACAGGGGGAGGGAGGAGGAGGAGGATACGGGAACTCTGCAGAGCAAAGCAAGCAAACAGCTACCCAGCAGGCATTGCACGCCAGATTTTGCTCCAAGATAAAGGAGGAATCCAATTAGAGGAGGCTTGGAAGGGGGTGATGTGAGAGGTGAGAGCGGGTTAGAGTGAGAAGGCGAAAAAAGCACCAGGGTCATATGATCGGACTTGAAAGACCTCTGGCCCAGGGCTGCCAAAAATAAATCCACATCATTAAAAGCGTACTGTTGTAAATTAAATAATTTGATTTCATGGTTATTGTTTACTGGCAAACTTCAACTTCAATAACACAACTGTGCTCACACTCAAACAAGGTGTGATGTAAGTGTGTGTGTGTAGGCTTATTAAGCCTAAGTGCCTCTTTGACAATAGGAAACCCAGAGCGCTTGATTCAATTTCATTCCCTGCACCTCTGTCCCTCGGTGGGAAGGATTCTTGCGTGGAGTCTCACAACTTGGAGACCAATAGCCAGATTATTGCCCGAGCAGCAACCCATCACCACTACTTGCCCTTATTTCTGGTTCCTGACTTGGGGAAAAAACATTTAAACAGGGCATGGACAAAATGGACTGCGGACAAATATTTGTTTTCACCCTGGCTGAGTCCACGCCACCTGGATTCACCCAGAGAGATCGCATTGCACAAAAGTGGGCCGGACATTACATACAAAAAGGTCCCAGGGAAGTTGTCTCTTTGTACAGAAAGCACTTCAACGTGTGCTGATGCATACAGTTATGTACATGCCTGTGTGCACAAGTAAGACGTTAAGTAGGACGTTAAAACGCATGGCTACACTCAGCTCTTTGGCCAATGTGTGATGTGGAATGACACATAAAGGATGTGATCGCTGCAACTTCACATCTTCATGATTGGACGAACTGAGCTGGATGCAATGTCAAACCAAAAAGAAAAGCTCCTCTAATTGGTCCACAAATGTAAAAGTGATGAGCCTAAACAGTTGATTAGAGCAAGCACCATGTTCTATCTGAGATTTTTGATTTCTCAACGACCCCATTACCACTCTGTCCGTGTTCTGTAAATAGGACTTGTCGAGTTCATTTGTCGAGCGCTCTCTGCTCTGTCTCTTGAAAGCTCTATGTGCAACCAAAACAATTACTCTCACGGTATGCAGGTAAAACAATAACAATGGTAAATGGAGGGAAACACGACTCAAGGCTCAAATCACACCAGTGGGAAATTGCACTCGATACTATTTTAGTCACTTCCGAAGCGCAAGCAGAGGCAGTTACCATCGTACTAGTAACCTGAGCGATAAGCATAAGATTAACAGAAAAATAGCCTGAAGGACAAGGAACCGCAGCCACAAGCTTCCTAGAGATGTTGCCTTGTGGGGCGGGGGGTCATATGATAAGACTGCTTCAGAGCACTGAGGGATGTTTCTGTGGGGGCCACGGGCAGATAGAATTACAACCGTGGTCTTCTTATGAGCGCTATCCGTTCTAATTGTGCACATAACGTCGCTCATCATGTCGTCTTGCTTTGGGTTTGCTGTGTGAGAGACATCAATCAGAGTTTGGTGCATATGGCCGTGGGCATCGACCCCCCCTTGTGCGGTGCGTGGGTGGGTGCGGGGTTCTTGCTGGCCCGCCCATGCGGCTCGGGCAGGGTGTCGGTCTGTCACCGTGGGGCCGTGATCCCGGCCCGCGGTCCGCGCCTTGCGCCAGTGGCCTGGGTTCTGTGCCGGCGACTGTGTCTTGTGCCGGCACCCGGGGATTGGTTGTATGTGTGCGCCCCTGGGGTGCAGGGCCTCCTCGTGCTCCCTGGGACTTGGTCATGCTCCTTGGGCTGGGCGCGGGAGTTACTCCACAGCCCTCCGGCTTCTTTGGGGGCCCGGGGGTCTTCCGTGGCCGCAGGGCGGGGTACTCCTGCAGCCGGGGGTTGTCCGCGGGGCTGTGGAGTTCGGGGGGTTTCGGGGCCCCTTGCGCTGCCTGGAGACGGCGCAACATAATACCGACCTTCTACACCAGTACCAATGGGGATAAGTCATGTACACTCACCGGTGGACATCTTACACACACACACATCCACGCACGCACGCATGCACACAAGCACACACGCACCCCTGCTAGGAGTGCACCCCAGCAACCAGGGGTGCTTTCCTCTCCTTTCCTTATTAACTGCCATAACATTGACAGGAAGAGGCCACGGGACCAGTTGTAGTTCCAGTTTTCCTGGACCTAACTGGACCTAATTCAGTTTTTCAATACATGTTGTCCAATGTTCATGTTTTTGTGTAAATGTTGTTTGTTTCTATGTTTATTTGTCTCACCGTGGTGATTCTCCCCCTCTTGGAGCGGTGATTAGTTGTTTATAGATCCAAACATGATGAATAGTTCTCCAAAGAGGGGGGTTGGTGGTGGCTCTCCATAACCAAAACTGTGCTCTTGTCATTCTACAGGGCATCCACAGGACAGAGTTATTGCAGCAGTTCTTGATGATTTAAGAATTAATAAAGAGTTGAATTGCAGGTTGAGAACTTGAACTCCTCTTGCAGACTAACTCTGTCCTGGATGCAAATGGCATACAAATACTCTGTGTTGTATGCCCAGCATGCTGACAGCACAAAAAAAAAGAGAGTTTGGTGCATATTATGAACGATCGGATTGCTACCCCCGCCCCAATAACAGTTGATCTATTGCTAATCTAAGCTGAGAAACACGGGCGGCAAGCAAGCTAGGTATACGTACCCACCAGTTTGCATTGTTATTACACTGCCGCTAATTTACTTGTAATCGGAGGGGCAATCAACGTCTCAGTGACTTGTAATCATATTAAAACTAAGATACTTCAGTTTCCCTAGAGTCTTCTAGGACTTGGACGGTAATGAGCACCCGGTAATGCTGGCTTGCAACGTGCGTCACTTGACTCACCTTGGCAATGGCACTTGTTTCAAACTGAGATGAGATGACTAAATGAAAAATAATCCAAAGTCAATTGCTCGCGGTAAAACATGCATACTCCCCAGAAGTGTAGTCTTTGAGGGAGAAAGAATACCCGCATGTGTCAAAACTGTGAAAACAACATTCACATACATGCACGCACGCACTCACGCAAGCACTCACTCACGCACGCACGCACGCACGCACGCACGCACGCACGCACGCACGCACGCACGCACGCACGCACGCACACACAGATGGTGGAGCAGTATGAATGCTGACCTGCTCATCAGGAGCAGTTGGGGTTTCAGCGTCTTGCTCAAGGACACAGAGGCTGCCGAGAGGAGCCAAGGATCGAAGCAGTAATCCTCCAATTATCAAGCGCACCCACTCTACTTCCTGAGCCACTGCCACCTACAATTACACAATTTACATGCAATCCTCATTTCGGTGTCCGCCTGTGCTATTTTTGAAGTCACAGGAACAGGTCTGAACTCGCCACCAGCCTCCATATGCCCCTAACAATGTGAGCAATGTTCCAGAGCGAAAGGAAGCCGGCTGCAGAGATGCTATCGCAGCAACTCATGTTTTCGTGCTACTTTTTGCCTCCCGCTCTGAACCCCAAGCCTCAACCCTCTTACCTACCTGTCTTCTCCTTTGTGATAATCCCACCTCCGCCCACAAGTATTTCACCTTCTGACACGCTCGTCCAATCTCCGCTTCTGTCTCCCCGGTCTAACTGAAGCGTAAACTGGCCAGTCCAGATTCTTGTGCACAGGCATACAAGCAGGTTATGTTGAATCAGGGAGTAGCGCCATGTTGTCGTTTTCTGTTCTAATCTTAGTCTGACTGGTGTGGTTGAGGTGAGCATGTCAAGGGACTTGCGTGCCGCTCAAGTATTTAGGAACAAAAGAAGGCAGATTCCTGTTGGCCTCAATGGCCCCACTTTTCTCTTGTTATCTCTAAAGTCCCCTGGGATCACCAGCAGAGCACAAGACTAGTGCAAAGCTTTCCCAGAAACCAGAGAGACCTTTATTTTTAAGATGAGGTATATCCCGAAAATAGGCATAATGCCACATCTATCTATCTAGCAGATTGCAAATTTGAATTATTCCTATTAGGTCTATCTCAAATCAGCGCCTTAAGCCACATTATCTTCACTGTATGGTAAAACAAGAGAAAGTGAGAGATTTCACTCTCAGGGGGTGCACACAACACCTAAAAATATTCTCCAGAACCTGAGTTACAAGTACAATCAGCAAGTTTGGGGCCATGTTGTTTATCTTCATCAGCATAGCGGACAAAACCGGGGCTTCTTGATGGGACATGGATAAGGCTATGGATAAGATGGATAAGAACAATTACAGCAGAACTGAGGAAGTCAATGTCCTATAAGGCATTGTCAAGGGTTAGCAAACAAAAATAAGGCAATGAATCTTTTGATAATTAAAAATGTTAAAAGAAATAAAAAAATAAAAAAAGGAAGATTCCCCCAAATTCTCAGATTATAACCCAGTTGCATTCATGGACTCTGGTGGAGTTGGAGAAGGCTAGGGGATGCTGTTCATGATATGTGAAATGGACTCCTGCGAAGCTTTTTGAGACTGCGCAGTGATAAAGGGCTATGAAAAAATGTAATGTTGTCTCTGTGAGATTAAATTAGAGATCATTAATGGTGACTTTGGTCATTATCCACATGTTGTCAGGAGTCAGTGATAGGGTCTCCCGCAGCCCCCTGCAGCCTTCGCAGGGACAGCTTATCTATGATAATGTGCTTGACAACCGAGAGACTCACAAATAGAATTATGCTCTGTGTTGAGTTGATTACTCAGTCCATACAAGTCACAAGTTGGACCATTGGAACACTACGGCAGTATGGAGAGAGACAGAGAAGAAGAGGCAGACAGGGAGGCATAGATGGGTAGCTTGTTCTTATTGATTGTCCTCCAGCAACCTCGGCATATCTGCCTTTTCCATCTTCATGGCATTTCCTTCCTGGAGGAACAGGAAGCACTAGGAACTATTTCATGGAGAAATGTTGGGTTGGTGCTCATTCATATCAAGCAGAGCATTGTCTACGACCCTTTAGTGCATATAAAAATAAACTTTAATTAGGCCACTTAATGTGGGTGGCGGTCCAGGGCTACAATACCCTGCCGTGAATTGCTGCAGCCTGTGCACTATACGTACAAATAAACGTTACTTACAAAACACTGTGAATAGCACTTCTGTACACCTGAATAAAGAGTGTTTGTGATGAGGTGATACACCCTGTTTGTTGACCACTGATTTTCTTAAATGTTAATTAATTAATATATGAATCTATTAATAAAATATATTATGGTCTTATAAACACAATAAATTAAACCCCACAATAAAACCCTGTCTAGTGATAAAACTTATATGGTGGTAATTTATGACAACTCGAAACACGCCATCTCTTGAGATTCAAATCAGTGGCAGTTCTTCGAACTGCTCCTATCTGGCCGTGCATCGTGAACAAGATGTTCATAGTTTAGAATCTGTTCAAACCTGTCTAGAATTCATAAACAATTACTATGTGTTGCTCTGTCTTATTGGTTTACAGTTAATACTAAGCCACGGTATCAACAGTCTTATATTACATTAAGTAATGTTTAATTTGTAAGACAAATAGATCCAGAAAAAATAGATAGATAGAACAATTCATATTCTGACTGAAGTAGGAATTGTATAAAATATATATCCCAGATATTAAATCTGTACATACACCATGAACCAGGGAGGAAAAAGGTTACCTTAGGTCACTAAATACAATGGGCCGTTAAATGAGCAAAATATGCCATGTATGGTCATTTGTTAGTGTTAGGTTTAGTGTTCTATGCTCAATTGGCAATGACTGAGTTCCCTTTCACAAGCACTGAGAGGCAATATCCTCAAGTGGTAAAGGTTTACCCTATAATCTGTCTGCCCTGACATAGGTATTGGCGGTGGTGGGTCTCACCGTAGTTTCAGATTACCTCGTCTAACCAGTTTAGACCATCAGCGCTATTACAGTGATAAAGGGCCATTACAGAGATTAATGTGGGCTAGGCCTAAATTGACAGCGAGTGGCCACTGTGGTGCTGACAGCAGCTCTAGTCATCCATCCTTGAGGGCCCGACGCCGAGCTGAGCGAGAGTCACCGCTGCTACGAGCTGTCGGCTCCCCTTCCTTTCTCTTTCTCTCTCTCTCTCTCGCTCTCTCTCTCTGTCTTCACTGGCGCCAGACCCAGAGGACATTGCCCTCCCGCCTTGCTCCATGTGACACTTCCACTAATGTGGAGGAACAGCAGATTCAACCGGACTCTCTTTCAGATCTGGAGCCAGTGTCAACTCCTAACTTAAATTTGTTGCTCGCCTCTAAGCATTTTTTTACCTGACAAACAGAGCTAATGGCTGTGTGGAAATCTGTATAATGTTGAATGTCCCTGTGGTAATATATGTGACATTGTTTTAGACCCTTGACCAACACGTAATTTGCATGAATACAGCCTGTAGCGGGCCAAGGGGGTGTGGTCAAGCCACCGCTGCAGTACCCTACAGTAGAGAAGGTGCGTGGGTTTTGGAGACAGGGGATCAGCTACGGCAACTCGGACGCTAAGTGCAGCAGACTGGCCACGTTACGGCGGCAGCGCACATAAGTGCAGACGTGCCGGACTCTCGCCCTGTTTGCCAGCGAGTATATGATTTTGCCTTTGGCCCATGAGCCGCCTCTTTGTTTAATCTGTAATAAATACACGCCAACCGGCGCTGTTTTGCCTTTGCCTGCCCCGCCCCCCCCACTCATTCCCTGGCCCTGGGCCAGAACACCCGTTCACACAGCCTGAATTACCTTGAAGTAAATAACCGTTTTAAGTGAATGTATCACATAGAAGATGAATGCTTTGGAAAAAGGATTGAACTGCATGCCGGGCTACATCTAGATCAGGGCCATATAGAAACACCCAAAGCTTTGCTTAACTAGTAAAACAAGATTCTCAAGATCTGTGAAAAGAAAAGGAAAACTAACATTCATTTGGTGACTCTGAATCTATGGCCTGCACTGGCGTATATGAAGAATATGGACTGTTTTACATGCACTAGTCTGGTATGTACAAGAATACCTCTTGAATTCTTCAAGAGCGCTTACTCCCAAAGAAAACACACCGGCGCCCGACGTGTTAATTAAATAGGGCGAGCTAGGGTTGGCGGATTCCCCGTAGTCGCCCTCCTCCTCCTACTCTTACCGTGTATCACACTCGTACGTCCACGCAGAAACCATCCCTGCTGACCAAGTAAGGACAGCCAGGCTGCTGCAGATGCCTGAGCCGAATATGCAACCTGTTTGAACAAACAATAAACGCCGAATTAGTAGAACAATGCGAACGATACAGGCTCCAACGGCATAGACGGGCGGATGCTTTTCCAATAAATCCATGTGAATGGAAAAGCATTTTCCTAGTCTGATGTGTTTGGACACGGCTGTCTTCCCGCTCGGTGAGGGGATGAGAGCGCTGTGTTGAACCTCTGGTGGAGAGGGTGCATCGGGGCTGGAGGCCCGTCTGGTGGTCCTGAATGGACCTGCAGCCCCACCACCACCACCACCTCAATTGAACACGTCTTGTCCATGTGGTTCCACTCACATGTTGGGGGTAATGAGTGTAATTTCCCCCTGCGACATGATATTTGCAAAAGGTCGAACAACTCCTTCTATTTGAACCTCCCTCCGTTATCTCATGCTGCATCGGGCGGCGATGGAGCAGCCTGTTGCCTTCACCCTCTCACAGCCCCCCCAATATCCCCCCCCCCCCCACACACACACACACACATGATTTGTTGCATTTCCATGCATCAGAAACATGACTGCACATTCTACGGTTCTCAAAGAAACAGCAATGAAAGATGCAGATGATTCTAAGCTGTTTGACCTCCATGCAATTCTGCATTTCCGAACCCAGTGACTGTTAGAGTGACTCTGACATGACGTACCATAGAGCTGTCATGTGCCGAAATACTTACTTTTTAAACTCGTAACCATCCCCCAGCCGCCCACCCCCTAAGCCCCCTGCCCTCTGTTGATTAGGTTCTCCAGCTAATGGAGAGTTTCCTGTGCTAAAAAAATAAATGCCAACATGCAAACTTGCATAGGGCATTTGTGAACCTCAGATAAACAACACAATTCGCTCTCCAAATGCAGCGAGTCTTACATGCAAAGAACTCTTGTTTTTTGTAAAACAAAATCATAAAATTAAGTAATTATGCAACTATTGCATGTTCATGTTTTTCCTTTCCCAAATCCTGAAAGCACAACATTAAGCAAATCACACCCAATACAAATGTCCACACGTAGTGTAAAAGAGGGCCAAAATACCAAAGTACATCAACGTCAGTGGACATTAAGACATTACGTAATTGTTTTTAATTTCTGCCATCGTCAAGATTTTTACCATTGGGTTTGTTCCACGACCAATAAAAAGAGGATGTGTGATCTCTTCCTAACATGGAATTGTTGGCTGCGGCCTGATGCATTGCACAGTGAATTAAAAATGTTTGCTTACAAAGTTATGTCTATCAGAGTTTAGGGCATGGCTGTATGTGCTGCAGTCTGGATGAAGGAGTAATTTGAATTGGATCACATAATCCTTGGGGTTTCCACGGTGAGCGAGGAAACATTCCCAGGACATTGGGAGGGAGGGACCATGTAAAAAAAAAAAGAAAAGAAAAAAAGAAAAGGTTTTCTAAAAGCCTTGCGATGGCTGTGATGATTAACAGCCCACCGGGCGGCACCGAGTAGATCCAGCAGCGTTCTACAGTCTGTGAATCGAGTTTCCTCCCTGTAAAGCATGGCACCGCTGCCGAAAATGCTCTCAGGAGATTCAGCACGTTCCACGAAAACACGTGTTTGCCGACACAAACAATTTAATGATATATTAAAGAAAATATAGCACTGGTGTGTACGTGATACGGTTTGATTCGAAAGGCGGCGCTAAACTAGGGTGACCACATTTTGAAATGCGGTCACCCTAGGCGAGGTGTGGGCTAAGAGAGTGACTGATGAGCCTCCCACCGTTATGCATGGTGCTTTTTTTTTCAATTCGTTCAATAAGTTAAGGGAGAGGCACAGGGACACGCAACGGAGTCGCCTATAAGCACACGCACACACACACACCCCTGAGAGCACACAATTCACAGTGAGCGAGTGGGTGTGTTGATGATTACGCCCACTTCTCTGGTGGGATTTTCGTGCTCGCTCTTTTCTGCTTACCTGTATACAATGTATAATATATGTAAGCACTGAACGCAAGTATAATATTATGTTTATTAGCATTTTATTGTGCTGACAACCGGGACAATTTGGTTGTGAATGTTGAAAACCAGGACCTTCTGGTGTTAAAAAATCTGATCTGGGTCGGGACGCGAGACACACAACTCGAAATCGGGACAGTCCCGGACAAACCGGGACTTCTAATCACTGTACTTTAAACGGAAGGATTTGTTGCTTAAAGCTGTTGATGATTTTCCTCTCATGGGACGTAATCAAGACTAAATACTGGTCATGTGGCCATTTGGTTTAAATGACATAATACATTAAGGCCATTATTTAACAGCAACCATGTGCTGTCAACCAGCCAATTACTCTCGTTCTGGTATTTGAGTATGTTTTGGCCTGTAACGGTACTTTATTAAAGTATAATTTCAATTTGCTCCTAAAACTTGTACTTGATTTAATTTTCGTTAGTTTTAGTTTTGATAACCATTACAGAGTAGACATGGTGAACATGAATATGTGTCAATGTGCAAAGACAAAAAACCAATACGTTAATTCAAGACTCAAGATTCAAGAGGTTTATTTGTCACATACATATACATACGTTCATACATATATGCAATGAAATGTCTTTGCAACGCACTCGGAGATTATGCACAATAATTACTAAACCAAACATAGTAGCAAACCTAATTTCTACCTAGCTAACTAACTGAAACTGACTGATTCCTAAAACATAATGCAGTTAGTGAATAGAATAACATAAATAAAAATAAAATTAAAATAAAATAAGACTCAAAAGGTAATACAGAGTTGGGGTACAACATGGAAGTGAAGGGAATAGAGTTATTTATATGGGATAGGCTATCTGTATATACAGATATGTTCAGTAAAGTGCATGTGAATAAAGTGTGCATGGAGATATACAGTACAGTATACAACAGTATGACACAACAATACAGTAACACCGAACAGAACAGCAATACAGCGCAGTATGCAGTAACCCACAACAGTGATACAGTATGTGGTACAGTATGCTACATACAATACAGTAAGGCAGAGGAGCCTATGTGAGTGTCTTAGTGCTTTTTGCTAGGACCCCTAGTGAGTTCAGTGTTGACAGTCCTTATGGCTTGTGGGAAGAAACTATGTCTCAGTCTCTACAGTTTAAAAGATTAAAATTTCAAAGCAAAGCATTTCTATGTTTATTGAGGCACTATACTGTCTGCAGACGACTCAGGACTGGTCATTGCTGTCTGTAACGATGTCCAAGAAATGTCCGAGATAAAAAATAAGACTGTGGCCCCATTTAACAACATTGTTTCATAAGAAGCGTATAAATGATGCCTGCAATAGCAGCACTCTCACTTAAGTAAGGATCTTTCCATCTGTATTGTCAACTTCTCATTAAATAAAAAGAATGAAAAAGCTGTTGTTGCCATTCGCCGGGATAGGGGTAAAGTCACATTCACACTACCAGCAGTCTTTCCACCACAATGGCAGAAAAACATAATCAGAATGAAATCTCTATTTCTCTCTTATCACTAGGTCAGTAATTCTATGACTAGGCTGGAACCAGGAAGTCCACCGCCAGCATCTTCTCACGAAAAGACAAATAAACATCTTGTCAGTCTCAACAATCCACAATCCAATCCCAAACACCCTCGGACGGGGGCCTCTTCTCTATAATGCTTTCATGCGTCGCTTTTTGCCCGCTCTTCCTTTGCTGTTCTCCCTGCTCGACAAACCTCCCGTCAGAGGAGACACCCTGGCAAAGAATTCCATTAGAGGACCCAAAATGGGCCCAGGGGAAGCAGGACATCAAACGGTCCCATGCGCATAATTCTTTGAGACAATGGAGAGTACATGTTTTGAATACGATTTGATTAAGCATTTGTATTAGGCTGTCTCTCCAGAACATTCATTTTAGAGATGGCATTTATCGGTCGCGGTACAAATGGACACGGATGCAGACATCTAGCTTTCTACTCTCAGATAGGAACATGAGGGAAGGGAAATCATTCGAAAAATGTCTCTGGTGGTATTTCTGAGCATCTTCAATGTATCCTCCAATCCCTCTAGCTGCATTAAAAAACGAGGTACCACACGACAGCTTTCGCCAAATACCATTAGCTTTGCATACTCTCTGAAAACTTAACCTAACCACTGGGCCAGACCAGAAGCAACATGGTCAGCGACACGTCAGCAACGCAAAAGGGTCGCGTCATTTGAAGATTTGTCAATTCCTTCGGGGTCCGATTTCGGACTCCGTCCACGACGCGCTCGCGTAAGCGACGTTCTTGAGACTTTAAACTTCTAATTGAGGAAATGATCAACTTTCAATGGGTAAGTGAATCTTTGCTTCCGTTTTCAACCTTTTAATTTTCCTTTCATTTGCATTTGGAGTCTGTTAATTAACATAGCTGGATTAGTTTGTGAGTTCAGCGTTCATGGTCTTTATTTCACACAGCAGCCTCTGGCTTGAATACAACTCGTTTTATTACTGGAGTGAGTAATAATCTTTAAATACATTGCGACTAATGAAAGGAGGTAGGCGGTGCCGCTTCTCCTCTGTGGGTCCGAAGGAGAAGGCACTGGGGAGGGCAGCGGGGGGTTCATCCTATTAACCAAAGGAGGATGGAGGAAATTACAACAATCTATATATGTGTATTTATTGAACTTTTTCTGTTGAAGTGTTTTCAGATTATTTTGTTATCAGTTATTTGTGGTTCGATTACAAATTAAGAAAAATGCAATGGATATATTCTTGTGCATTTGATAAAACATATTATTAGCTTAATATCTTGTAAATAAATGGACAGAATTCTCGACTACACAAATATATTGCTTGACAAGTCAATTTGACCCGAGCCAACTTGTAGTGTCTCCAAGCAGCAAGGAGACCGTCCTGCTTCCGTGTTGCCGACAGGTACGGTATACCAGACCAATAAAGTCTGTAAAAACTACTTCCCATAGAGGTTTTCATTTGTTGTGGGGGAAAATGCATTTGTTTGTTAATTGATCTCAGTAATCCACGTTATGACGGCACATCAGCGATTTTATGTGCTGTTTGTGGTTGATGCATACCAGGCTTGGTGATAAAATATTTTCACTCAATACATCTTTTGAATGGACCGTCTATGGGAATCTACGCTCCAGTTTACACTTTGCGGCTCGAAAAATAGAGCTCAGGCGTCAAAAAACGCAAGGGGCTTAGGATGGTGATGATGATTCTGCTTGGTGTGACCTTCCGTATTGATTAACATGGCAGGATTTCTGAAGTGCTTTCGCGATGCTGGCGGGTCGCTTCTGGTGTGACACCTTAAGACTTTACACCTGCTCACCCTTCTCAGCAATGATCTCCATGTTGGATGTCCAGTGGCACACAAATTGTCCTTAATCTTGGATCATATAACAAAGCAGGGTATATTCCTTAACATTTATAATGACAAAAGGTGATTGGTGTGGATGGTGTGGTTTCAGCAGCCACATCTGACCTGGATCTGGGAAATTGGATCCTGTTGCTCCTTGGTTGGTCTAATGAGCAGCAGGTAAAACCCCCATCCCCACACACACTCAGCATAGGAGTCCTGTCATGACACAGCTCTATCTGCTCCTGGGCTAATTCCAGCTGGCCCACTCTCTGCAATAAACTGGTGTTTACAACCCCGTCTTCTGTGTCTTTGTGCCGGAGGTCCCCGAACACGTCACTAGGGTGGCGCGTAGTAGCCGAAACTGCAATACTGGCACCTGAACAGGGACTCTCTAGCACGGGAAAGGGACACAGAGGGGCCGTCCGAAAATACCGTGGAGCCACCAGCGGGTCAGTAGGCAGCCCCAGCAACAACCCTCTCCGACTGGCAGCAGTAGCACTCAGCGTGTCTAGCGGAGGACCGGGGTAGAAGCAGCCATAGGAACCACCAGGGGTAACCGCTTGCAGCTAGCTCCTCCACCCAGCAGCCAATGGAGGGACCATCCAGCAGCCCAGCAGCCAGGCCACCCCTCCAAGCATCCCCCGCAACAGCCAAGACCAGCCACGCCTTCACCAGCCAGCAGAGCAGCCCAAGGCCCCATGCTCCGGAAGGGAGGAGCAGGCAGTCTGTCGTCGCCCTGGGGGAAGGAAGCCGGTCGACCATGGTGTTCCGGGGAACCAGGTCCCCTGGAAGGGAACCAGTTCAATTTTATTGGACATTTGTTTGTATAAGGTATAGGAACCTTGTTTCAGAGTCCAGTGTTTTTATTATTTGAGGTATAGAAACCCTGCGTCAGTGTCTGTTGTTTTAGGTATAATTACCCTGTTTCACAGTCTGTTTAAGCATTTTTTTTCCCATTTTTGTTCTCTGCTTGGTGGTGGGGGGGAGTAGGATTTTCGACCAGGAATTCTCTTTTGCCTCAGTTTGGTGTCGGGGGCATGTGGTGTGGGGATGGTGTGGTTTGAGCAGTGCCTCCTGGATCTGGGTAATTGGGATCAGGGTGGCTGCATACCTGTTGCTCCTTGGTTGGTCTAATGAGCAGCAGGTAAAACCCCCATCCCCACACACACTCAGGATAGGAGCCCTGTCATGACACAGGTCTATCTGCTCCTGGGCTAATTACAGCTGGCCCAGTCTTTACAATAAACTGGTGTTTACAACCCTGTCTTCTGTGTCTCTGTGCCGGAGGTCCCTGAACACGCCACTTGGGTTGTGCGTGGTAGGAGAAACTGCCACACCACCTTTGTGACAACCTTAAATATTCAAGCCATCAGTCAAAATGTAGTCTGTTAAAACTGGCCTTTATTCACTCAATTCAGAATCATGACCATTCAGAATAATTCATCTGCAACAGGTTAGATTGCCCACAAGAAGAGTTGCTTAATTACAGCAATTCCTGTTCCTAAAATCGCTTGGGTTGAATTTTATGATTATGCAATTCTACTCACACTTAAGACTTTCTACTTTCATAAGCAAATTTTTGAAGAAACTTTGCTTATACAGAAACTCCTCACTTAACAACCAACCTGTTTAACGCCGATTCGGACTTAGGACCAGCTCTCTGACCAGTCTGTATTGTACGCTGTGTACAGCATCAAGCATCTCATTGCGCATCACCGTTCTCAGTCTTGTTTCCTCAGTCTGTCAGTATTCACTACACTAGCGTTCGCAATGGCCATGCCCCCTAACTGTAAAGTGACATGGGTCCTCGCTTATCAACCAATTCACTTAATGACCTTGGTTGTTAAGTGAGGAGTCCCTGTACTTAAAATCTCAAAATTAATAGCAAATCAACATGCTGTCATCAGGTTAAATATTTGGCAGAGGCATCTCAACACTATGTCTTACTTTGAATATCTTGCGGTCACTGCGACAACAGCGATGGAATTTATAAAATGACAGCTTTGCAATGGCATTCGGAGCTGCTTCGTTGGAACTGACCAAAGAAGGAACGACTCGACGACAACCGGTGCGCTCCGCAAGACGCCCCCATGGATATCAGCGCAGGGACTAGCACGCCAGGCATCCACTTGATTATTCTTCCTCAATTTACTGGCCAGAGTACTAGCCTGCCAGATAGCGATCTAACATTTGATGGTGTGCTCTGCGCGCTAAGTCACAAGGAGGCCTCTTTAGTAACATGCTCTGTCAGCAATGGCTTGTGGGGCCTCGTCACTTTTTGGGGTCTTCAAAGCTTGACTTTAATCGTGTTGTTAAATGACAGTTTTTCACAATTGCTTACACACGTTTTCTGAATCTTTGGCTCATTTTCTAAAATTTATACATACAAAGCACACAACCACAAACACAAAATGCAAAGCTCTAGCAAAAGCAAACACTGCACTCAAAACTGTTTAATCTCTTTCCAAAATGTTTTTCTTTGCATCAAAATAACACGCACACGCCATCAGATGAAAGATCTCACACTAATGTGCTCAATACAAAACATTACTATGCATATCTTATCAGTAGGTCTATGCTTATTTCATTTTCAGTGTAGCCGTTTGTAAGACACACAGTCATGTATATCTACTCAATTTATATATATATATATTTATATATATATATATATATATATATATGCAATACACTAACAAAAACATTTTAATTTACAGTATTTCCAAAATGCTGTATTTTAGAACACTTGTGTTTCCTATACAACACTTTACATACCAAAAAGGAGAAAACCAGGAAAAACAATATTTCAGTAAGATAAAGGGGTTTCTGCAAGATAAAAATAAAAAATTAAAAGTGTCTCATTCTTTCAAAACTCGAAACACAAAAAGATAAAAAAATTCAATAAGTGACACTTTATATGCCTTATATAACAAATAGATCATAATATAAAGAAGTAATAGACAACATTTTTTGCTTTTACTTATTGTGAAGTTAATGTTGATTGCAAAATGTAATGTCTATGGAATAATGACACCATCAGCCTTTAGATTGGTTCTCGATAAGCCTCGATATAACTATGCCATTTGGCTTGCCACCGGGTACAAACTCCTAGGAAAATTATCCATAAACGGCAGTACGTCACAGTAAGTGCTTCAACCAATGCACAACCATTAGCGGAAATGGTGGACGGTGGAGCAATCTACTCCATGTAGATCATAAACCCTTTAATATGAAAACGACGCATTGATTGAGAAATCGCAGAAAAACCGCAGCTCCCCTGTTTACTTGTATTTGTCTACAGGCCAGTCTTGCCCATTCCAATATGGCGGCGACGTTGACGTTTCGCAGCAAACAGGCCGAAGCAGATAATGCGCCGTCTATGTACAGTATACCCGTATGTCTATGATTGCGCAACCAGAAGAAGTAAAATTTAACTATAATTATGACCATTTCAATTGACCTAGTCAGTGAACATGCTTCTTTCTTCTTTCTTATTTCCAAAGTGGTGTTGATAATTTCCATGGAGTGCTCTGGAGAAAACGTAACGCAATCCAGCTATCTTTGAGACAGCGGCGCAAACAATAATACCACTTGGAAACGCTAGGGGTTTTATATCTTCATTGCTGATGTAGACTTGTCCTGACATGTCTTTGCTCATGCTTCAGCTTGTGTGACCACAAAATGGGCATCTGGTTGGACGTGCAGCTTCCAGAATGTTCTTAGCAACTTCCAGAATGTTCTGAGAAACTTTCTTGTCACGCATCCTCCCTGATCTCCCATTTGTTTTCGTGTTTTATTTTCATCTGGTCATTTCCTCATGCCATGTCACTAACCTCCATGTCATTTCAGATCTGCCCACTCCCATTCCCACTCCCTTTGACTTCATACCTGATTTTTACCTGTTTTTTTGTCGTCCTCGGTTCATATCCATTCTCAGTCAGTGAGCGTAACAGTACAATCTGGCCAGAAATAAATTCGGCCGACTCAGACGAGATGGCGGCATAGGCTTGTGCTCTACACAAACATGAGCAACAATTCATCGCCATTGCGGGGGCCCTCCAGGAGTCCTCCACACGCCATGATGAACTTTTGGAGGCTCTTTGCGACCAGATCCAGTGGCTCACTCTGGTCAGTAAAACAATGGCTGCTGCATAATCTACCAGTTCTCCTGCTCATGCTGTTTCCAGTCCGGAATCTCACCTCTCTGCACCCAAACGCTTTTCCAGAGCTCCAGGAATCTGCCAGTCCTTCCTCAGGCTCTGCTTGTTAACTTTGGAGCTGCGACCCATCACGTATCCCACCGAGAGGTCACGAATGGCTTTCTTGGTCACGGGTCGGGCTCGTGACTGGGATACTGCCGAATGGGAGAAGCAGTCGGACCTCTGGTCTTCGGTGACAGCCTTCTCAGAGGGTCTCCAAGGGTTTTCAACCATGCTACACTTGACTGTGCAGCAGCCTGTGGACTTTTTAACCTGGTCCAAAGAGGCCGGCGAGTTATAGATTATTCCATTGAGTTTCGGACCCTCAGAGCAGAGAACGATTGGAATTCCCCTTCGCTGGCCGACAGCTTTTACCACATGCTTTCTGATGTCATCAAAGACGACGGGTGGCTCGGGACCTGCTGGCAGATCTGAACATTCTCATCGCCACGGCCATGGGCATCAACGGATGTCTCTTGGAGTGGAGGCATGAGAGGGTGCTGACCGCTCATTCCCGACCACCAGTATCCTTCCTTGTTGGATCCTACCTTGAGCACCCCTAGCGACTTGGTGGAGCCCATGCAGCTCAGCAGGACCGCACTCTCATCAGCGGAACGACAGCGCTACTGGAGAAATAACTGCTGTCTGTGCTGTGGCCAGGGGAGCCATTACATGTCCATGTTTCCGGTAAAAGGAGGGGCTCCCCAGTCAATCAGAGGGCGAACCTCTCGTCCCCTGCTCGTTGCTCAGCTGGGATTGGCCACCTCACACCGTGTCGGTTCTCATTGACTCTGGAGCTGATGCTCATTTTTTGCACTTCCTCCTGGCAGAGCAACTGGGCATTGCCCCTGAGCCTCTGTCAAAACCCATCGACGCTAGAGCTCTTCATGGTCACCTTCTCTGCTACATCACTCATCGTGCTGTTCCTGTACATCTAGGCATATCAGGTAACCATCATGAAACTCTTACATTCCACCTAAGATTCTCCTCAACTGCCTGTGATCTTTGGTTTCCCTCAGCTCCTGACATATAATCCACAGATTCACTGGGGAAAGGGTTCCAATCTACAATGTAGTTCATATAGCAACTCAGTATGCCTCAGATCTGCTCTGTCTCTTGTCCCTAGTTCTCCTCCTCCTGCAGAATTCCCTGACCTCTCTGGGGTACTTACTGAGTATGTGCCACTGAAGGAGGTGTTCAACAAAACTTGGGCCACCTTGGTTCCACCACATTGGCCCTACAACTGCAGTATTTTTTGAGCTTCTTCCTGGTTCTCTGCCCCAAGGGACTAGCTTCTCCTTGTGGTGAAGAAGGACAAGTCACTGCCACCCTGCTTCGACTACTGTGGTCTGAACAATATAACAGTGTACAATAGGTACCCCCTTCCACTCATATCTTCTGCTTTCTAACTCCTGCAGGGGGCCACCATGTTCACCAAGCTGGATCTCTGCAACACCAAATTTGACGCCCTTTCTCGCGTCTACCAAGCTCAAGGTCATCCTTCACAGCCACAGGAGATTCTGCCCAGATCCTGCATAGTCGGTATGGTTACCTGGAGGGGAGCAAAAGGTAAAGGACTCTCTTTCTAACCACACATCTCCCAACATTTGCCCTGATAACCGCCTTTTTATAGCAGCTGATGAAAGCTCTCAGGTTCTGCAGTGGTGACACTCCTCCCGCTAACTTGCCATCCAGGGGTAGCCAGGACTCTTTCACTTCTGGACAACATTTCTGGTGGGCATCCATGAGTCAGGACACCTGGGAATTTGTGGCTGCATGTCCTGCATGCTCACAGAACAATAAATCCTGTCAAGCCCCAGCTGGTCTCCTCCAGCCTCTGTGCCCATTCCCTGTCATCTGTGGTCCCAGGTCTCTCTGGACTTCGTCACTGGGCTACCTGCATCGGAAGGTAAGACTACTACCCTCACTGTGGTAGATAGGTTCTTCAAGGCTGCTCAGTTTATTCTGCTGCCCAAATTGCCCACAGCCGAAGACGGCCTAAGTCATGATAAATCAAGTGTTTAGGGTGCACGGCCTCCCTAGAGAGATCTTCTCTGATAGGGGGCCTCACATCACTTCTCGTTTCTGGACTGAGTTTTACAGTCTGCGTGGGGCCACACTCTGCCTCTCTTTGGGTTTCCATCCCCAGTCCAATGGCCAGACGGAGAGGATGAACCAGGAAATGGAGACTGCATTGCAATGCATGGTTTCACGGGTCCAGACAGCTGTAATGGGTAGAATATGCCCATAACACCATGCCCAGCTCTGCTGCCGGCCTCTCTCCATTCCAGTGTTTCCGAGCCTCCTCTGTTTCCCAAGCAGGAATGTGAGGCCAGAGTCCCATCTGTTCAAGCCTTCATCCGGCGACGCCAATGACGTATCTGGCGGCTGGTCCATGCCACTCTACTACACATCTTTCACCGCTACCGGAGGTCAGCCAACTGTCACCGCACACCAGCTCCCGCCTACACTCTGGGACAGAAGGTCTATTTCGCTACACAGAACTTACCACCCCGGGTTGAGTCCAGAAAGCTGGCCCCATGCTTTGTAGGGCCATTCCCCATAGCCAAGGTCATCAACCCGATCTTTCCCTCCATCCTTCCCACCTTACAGGTCTCTTTACTCGAGCTGCTTAAGGAGAGTCTGCTTCAGCCCTCCTGCAGACCCCCACTGCCCACCCAGATCATCGATGGGGCGACGGTCAGTCGCCTTCTAGGGGTTTCATGACTACTGATTTTTATTAGTTGCGAAATTTTTCATGATAGTAGTCATTTGTCTTTTACCTATTAAAGGTATTCCTCACTTAACGACCTTTCTGTTTAACAACCGCTCGGACGACCAGCTCTCCGCCCAGTCAGTATTGTATGCCGCGTACAATACCACATTGTGCGCGTTGTGTGAGCGGTGTCTCAGTGTCAAGCGTCTCATAGCGCATCACCGTTCTCGGTCTCAGTCGCGTCCCTGCAGTTGGTCAGTATTCACTACACTACACTACCGTTCTGAGTCAATGAGCGTAACATTCCTTGTTTGCGTGAAAACAACGCCTGACTCTTCCTTATACTGTAATCCTGGTAAAGATATGGACACGCCCCAGGAATTTCTTGTCCTGTTCCAGTTTACTCCTGTGGGGAAAATTAGACAGTGGTTTTCCTAGTTTACGATAACAGCTCAATTTATTGTGCATTATGCATTCATTTATTTATTTGTTATAAGTAGGTACATATTTTTTATGATATATTAATTTTGTCTACTATATTGATATTGATATATTGATATTATTATTATTATGATTATTATTATTATTATTATTATTATTATTAATAATAATAATAATAATAATAATAATCATAATAATAATAATCATAATAATAATATATCTATATAATAATATAAATTATTATAAATTAGACACATTAGACATTAGACATTTGCATTGTTATTACATAATTATAAAGACGCACCTAACTTTGTTACCTTGTTCTGGTCCATAGCATGTATCTGAGGAGATTGTATAATTGTATTAACATAAAAGTCTTCGCAAGCGTCTTTTTCACACTATCAGGTGACTCAAACAAGTCATGGGTTAAGATGCTGCCAAGTCTTAATGCACTTACCATGTTACAGTATATTTTAGTCTGTGTGTGTGTGTGTGTGTGTGTGTGTGTGTGTGTGTGTTTGTGTGTATTAGATGGTTAGATAGTTCACTTCAAATTAATTCAATTCGTTACAGTCTTATTTATTTCCCAAAGGGTCATTTGTACAACCCAAAAACAATAAACAATAGTGGATACAACAAAAAGCGGCATTCACTCCATACAACAGCCTCCGGAGGTCTCCAAAAGATGACTCTTGGAGGTTTTACAGGATAGGCTTGAAATAATAATGTGAGTTTCGCTTAATGTGGCTGTGTGCGGGTGTCAATGTGTGTGGCAGAATTAGGGTTTCACTCTGTATGTCTTCAGAACACAAGCACACTCCATGACTCCTCCCCTGCATCAGCCTGTGTACGATTAGAGCCAATACAAGCTCGGGACAACACTGCACTTAGGCTACAGCTGTGCTTGTGTGTGTGTCTATATGTGTGTGTGTGTGTGTGTGTGTGTGTGTGTGTGTGTGTGTGTGTGTGTGTGTGTGTGTGTGTGTGTGTGTGTGTGTGTGTGTGTGTGTGTGTGAGAGAGAGAGACCGACAGAAAGAGAGAGAGAGAGAGATAGGGAGAGAGAGAGAGAGAGAAAGAGAGAGAGAGAGGGAAAGAGAGAGAGGGAGAGAGAGAGGGAGCGCTAAAGGAGGAGTGTACAGCCGGGTGCACTCTGGTGGTTCTTGCAGCAGCTTCACTCGTACTTGTGTTCAACAGTTGCATCGATAAGATGCAACAAATTCCGCCAGACTATTTAAATCCAAGTGCAAATATTCAACTTCATAAGATGGTGTCTTCTCTATATTACTTTTTTCAACCTCTTTTTTGCCATTTACTCTTGGATTTATGAAACTCACTCCAACTCCAAAATATTTACATTGGTCTGCAAGCATTTTTGACACCTTGGATTACGTCTGTTCCGCAGGTATGTTGCATCCACAGGCTTCAGAGGATCATCTCACCTGCCTTTATTGGTCTTTGGAGACTTTGGAGACATCATGGAATACTGTTTTCTAATGAATAACTATGAAATTCAGTATGTGTGTTTTGAAGAACAAAATACTTAAACAGAAATTGTTTTGAGGCATTTGACTTTTGCCAGATATTCTTTTATCTGAGTTGAATGTGAAATGTGACATTAAGACATTTTTGACTTGAGTCAATATAGCCGTGTCCATTACTGACAATGGGCTACAACTTCAATGCCACGGCGTCCTACATGGTTAACACCACCAGTAGCATGGTGGCCACAAACAGAACAGGACCGTACCACCTAGCTGCGGGACCCTGGAGCCTGATCATTCTGGTCCTTATCATACTAACGATCGTGGTGGGCAACCTGCTTGTCATCATTGCCATAGCGCGCACATCACAGCTACAAACCATGACAAACATCTTCATCATGTCTCTGGCCTGCGCCGACCTCATCATGGGGGTGCTGGTGGTTCCTCTGGGGGCCACCATCGTGGTGACAGGCAACTGGCAGCTCAGTGACACGTTCTGCGAGCTGTGGACTTCTGTGGATGTCCTCTGCGTGACAGCAAGCATCGAGACGCTCTGCGTGATCGCGGTGGACCGCTACATAGCCATCACCAGGCCCCTGAGACACAAGGTTCTGATCAATAAGTGGCGTGCCAGGCTAATCGTTTGCTTGGTGTGGATCGTGTCGGCCCTCATCTCTTTTGTTCCAATCATGAACCAATACTGGCGTGCAGAGGATGACCCGGAGGCGACAGAGTGCTATGAGAACCCTGCGTGCTGCGACTTTGTGACCAACAGGACCTTTGCCATAACTTCATCTGTAGTGTCTTTTTATGTCCCTTTGTTCATAATGATATTTGTTTATGCCAAAGTTTTTCTAATAGCAACACGGCAGATGCAACTCATAGATAAGAATCGAATGCGTTTTCAGAACGAGTGCCCAACGATGCAGCTTGGCAACCACATTAACAATTTTCTTCCATCTGCGTGTGTGGGCTCCTGCACCTGTGGTACAGCAACACGTAGTAAAAGTGCCAAGCGAAGGCCCTCGCGACTCATGCTCGTGAAGGAGCACAAGGCCCTCAAGACCTTGGGCATCATCATGGGTACCTTCACCCTGTGCTGGCTGCCCTTCTTCGTTGCCAACATCATCAACGTATTTAACAGAAACGTTCCATCGGTGGAGATCTTCCGCCTGTTGAACTGGCTCGGCTACGTCAACTCTGGCCTCAACCCCATCATCTACTGCCGAAGCCCGGAGTTCCGTGTCGCTTTTAAGAACTTGCTGGGCTGCCCCTGGCTGTCCACCTCAAGGTTCCACACGTTTTACAAAGAGCTACGGAGCCGCTGCTCCTGCTTCGTTTGGCAGGTCGAGGCAGGTACCGCTGGCACTTTCCAGAAGGCTCCAACTGCCATGACGGACAGGAACGAGAGCCTGGCCAGCAGTCAGGGCAGCAATAGAAGCGAGGTCCCTTCCTCAGCACTGCCCTACTCCAACGGCAGCACACAGTTCAGTGACCTCTCTGAAGCAGAGACAGAATTGTAAGTTTTCATTTGTTTTACGCTGTTTCTCTTTTCTCTATTTATATTCCTTAGTTCAGTAGGCAAGCATGATACTAACAAGCAACTATGCAATGTCAAATGAATGTGGAAAATGACAGAAGAAATATAGAAATATAATCTACTTTGTTTTCTTGTCCGTTTAAGTTGTGCTGAATGAACATACCATCTACTTTTCAAAACTAATAGCCCATGAGGTTTAAAATTCGAAATTTAAAAATGGCTCACACATTCATTAACCAATGGCAATTTTCCATAAGCAAAATTCTCGACAATTTTTTTCCCATCGTAAAATAAAAGCATAAAATCAATCTATCCCAACAGGTGCGTTACTGTCGTACGCACTGTCAAGAACAGTAAAGAAAAGTGTCGTTGCTTCCATTGCCTTTGAAATGTATGTATTGCATGTTTTACATCGCAAAGAAAATAGAAAAGAAATTATATTAAACATATACATACATATGGATTACATTCTTTATTTAAATCTCTGAAAAGGCGGCACAACAATTTAAACACACACACACATACAATCTCAAGGTCTTTGTATTACTGGAACTTGATTGAGTTACAGGATAAAAGGGCAAACTAGCAAAATATCAGGTTTTTACAATATCATTATGTGAAGACTGTTCATTGATTAAATTTGACAGACAAATGTTGTCATTAATTGACATATATTGAGCAAATTCAATTGTGTGGCTGACTCACTGTTATGATTGTACATTCAATGCACAATAGATAATGAGAGAAAGAGACAGACAGAAGGATGGAGAGGAAGAGAGGGAGGGGGAGGGAGAAATACAGAAAGTTAAGAGAGATTTTGTATATGTTTTGGTCTTGTACAACCTTTTTTTTTCTGGAAAATCTGTGGAAAAATAACGACACTGAAATTGAACGATAAACAATTATACAGTTATTAAACAACGTTGTTGACATGTTTGACTGGCATTGTCTATGGTGACAGCAGCTGTTGATTTCAGTCAAATAACAAAAAATGGCTATCGAAATTAATATCAAATGTTACAAATAATGTTAACACAGTAGATGTTTCCATAGTGAGAAGCAATTTGATATGCATATCCATCTCTGTTTGTCCAAATGGAAATAGTACAATAGTCTACAACAGGTATAATGCACAATATATACAACTGTATTATATGCACCAAAAGGTGCGTACTTTTCAAGACATTTTTTATCATATTGATAATAGTTTTGAGAAATATAACACAGGGACACAAAAAGCAGCTTAACATTTCTTGTTTCTGAGAGGAATCCTGCTGCCTTGCAGCTTACTAGGCATGTACATTTAATGAAAAAAGGAAGACCTTTAATCCAACAATGTTTTGAGTACCTCTGCGTGCTGTTGGAACTAGCGGCACAACATAGAAAAATAAAAGAAAATCAATCTCCACTGGAACACTGGCTGCTGCTAAAAAGTCACATGAGCTATATTTGAAATACATTCTGCAGAATGCTTAACTACTCAGTGATTAAATGAACGTAAGGTTATTCATTTGAATAGTTTTATTAAGTTACCTGAATTTGATCTTTGAAACAGACTGATGTTTACTTGATACAAATTATTAACCAAATCCCGTAGAAGTAAGGTTCTGGTGCTTTGTTTTGACTTAGTAATATTAACTGCGCTAACGGAAACAACCGTAATTATTTTATTCTACATATTGTGGGAGCGCCCATCAATGCAACCATTGTTAAATCATTCAACATTTCTCTCAGTGGATTAGTAGATTGAATTTGAGAAATTCATGGGAATTTGAAGTGACCACTCCAGTTGTTAGAGCAGTTTGAGGGGATTGCCCCTCTTGTCAGGCCTCACCACACCCAGCCAGACACCCCCTGCAGCTGATAAGTTGGGTTTTTTTTATCACCGGGCCACAAGACTGGAGAAGCTGTTTACGCAACTAACAGCCAACAGCGTCACATGAATTTGAGACAGGACTTTTCCTGTAAAAGCCATGCAGATATATAGCAATAATGATGAGTCATGTAGAAGAAAAGATATTAAACAGCTAGTTCCCGACTATGTGCCATCGAGGCTTAAATTTATACATGTTTTTCTTCCAAGTGAAAACTTTAGGTCAGTCGAATCTCAAGTAGTGAACCTTTTATATGAGTGAGGTAACTGCTTTTTTTTTTTTAATTATTATTATAAGTGCATTGAGTCGTTAGAATGAAAGGTGCCTCGTCTGCCCTTCACTCTTGCTTACCTGCAGAGGTGCAATCAATTAGGCTTTAATGTGGGAGGTATTTAGGAGTACATAAAAGTATTCCTTAAAAGGAGCCCAGAGCGTCCTGTAATAGAGCGCCCTGAAGAGCTCAGCAGACTGCTGTGAAATGTATTGAAAGAATGTAAGCAGCAGTTCCCTCACAATGAGAGCTGCGGGCGGGGTCGCGTAATAATGACCACATACGACAAGGATACGCTCCCTATTACAGTGTATGCAGGGAATTTGGAGTCTGAACGACATGTAGTGCCTTCGCCGCATGTAACAGGCCTGTAAAATGTGCGGTCCGCAGGTATGGAGCATTTCAGTGTCTGTCTTATCATCTTTTCATCTATATTCTTGTCAATTTTCTATGAACTTTAATGGAGGCGGGGGACAGAACGATGAAACATTCAATAAATGGGGAATTGAACAGTAGAACGGATATACGCAATCTGCTGTCAGAGTGGTCGGCATCAGTTAGAAAACAGGTTTATATTATATTAGTCTTAGAGTTCATCTGAAGACAGTGAGGTTCGCACGGCAGCACTGAAGAGCTTCACCATTATCAACAGAGATTTTGTTTTCATGGAAACACACAGAGGCACGTCGTGGCTAACAATCCTTGTCGTTCCTTCCCATAGACATCACTTAACATGATTGTATTACTATTAGATAGTTATTTCTGTATCAGAACAAATAATAATCTGTGTGGTGTGCAATCCAAAGGAACTCAATTAATTTACTTTGATTGCAATTGGATCCTTTAAAGGTGCAGTGTGTAAAATTTAGTGGTGAGGTTGCAGATCGTAACCAACTGAATACCCCTCCCCACGATGTTGCAACATGTCTGCCTCTGTGGAAAAGGCAGTGGCCACGAAACTCACGAAAACGCGAAAGGCCCTCTCTAGAGCCCGTGTTTGATCATGGACCACGGAAACACGGAAAACATGCCGGTGCAACATGGCAGCCTCTGTGATGCATACCTGCTTGAAGATAAAAACCTCTCATTCTAAGGTAAAATCACCACAACGATTCTTATTTTCATGGGATTATACACAAATTAAATCATACTTATGAACATTATAATCCATTTCTGTCAAGTCCGTTCGATAAATTCTACACACTGCACCTTTAAATGTATTGTTAACAGTGAAATGTCACATATCGCCGCATGTAATTCACTAAATAAAGCAGTAATATCACTAGAGGGACGCATTTTGGCAACAATGGCCTCGGGGAATTTGTCCTGGTGCGGCTAAATTCTACGAGAACAAAGACTACATACAGTACAGTAGAAGCGTATGGCACAGAAATAGATTTGAAATGGATTGATATCGCTGTCTTTCTACCTTGTTGCAAAATCACAAAAAAGGTTGCAATGAGAATTGTTCGATCAAAATGTTTTTATTTTCAGCCAGGGTTGCCAAAATAAGCACACACACCTGAAAGATAAAACCCAATGTGCAATCAATGAGGTCACAGCTTAAAGATCCCCATTACACTATACGCCTCTGAGTTAATGTACATGTTATATGAGAAATAATAACCAGAGACAACATACAGGGACAGAGAGCGAGAGAGAGAGGGAGAGAGAGAGTGAGATAAAGGGTGGAAAAAGCTGAATGCCGGTAACGCAATTGGTAACTCACAACAGTTACCAGAACTGGCACATAACTCGAAATTGATGGGTAAATATTTTAGACACATTAAATGGCAATGCAGGCTGTGTTCAACAATCATTAATGATACATGACTGCTCAGCGATGTTAAAACCCACAAAATGAGTGGACCACCGGGGTTTGAGATTCAACATTTTATGTCTTGCCGCACTCTTATTATTTGCACCCGGGCGAGCGGCGCGTCAGAAATGAATCAGAAAGGACGTTGTGTTTTAATGTCAAGCAGCTTTGTTTAAAATGCCAGCGTGAGCCTTCCCATTATGGCATTGTTCCACATATGCTCCTTTCGTTAAGAGAGGATGCTTTGTAAATACAGGGAAATAAATTATGCAGGTTATATGGAAAGGGCAGTATAAAATACGAGTTTTCTTATTTGTTATTTGACATTTTCTATAAATTATAGAGCATAATGGAGGGCTTGTAGAACCACCATGTGTGAAATTAATGAAGTTGACGAGGTGATTAACAGACGCTGCAGAAATCAGATTGACAAGCTATGAGTCCTGACAGTAAATCAACAAAGGAAATTCCCTATGCGTCAAAATGTGCGTCAATTTATAGCTTCATGTGATTTTAAAGCTACCAAAATAGCAGTCTAATAGGTTAAAGTGCTGCTGCGAGGACATCGTTAGACAGACATTAAGCAACCGAATGTTTTGATGGTATTTCAGAAGGGGCCTTTACAATACATGTCTTTGAATTAAATTTGGACCGTGTCATTTAAAGGCTTTGACTGAAATCTACCCATGCCGCCAGGTTGAGCACACAAGCTTCCACGGCTTTGCAGCGGAGATAAGGCCAGAGAGTGCTCGAATTGAAGGCCGGGATAAAAATGTCAAATGTTAATGACATGTGGGAAATCTTGGGCCATACTTTTCAAAGGCCGAGGTGATATCAGATCAGATCCGCCGGCATCAAGGTCTTTAAATGGAGCGCTTTGAGAGCAGAGCAAACAACTTGAGAGTGGAATCGCTCCTAGTGGATCAGATTTTCCACTGATTAAACAATGAGCCGAGCTATAACTTTATTTTTCTTTTTCCTGCTTCATAAAAACAGCGGCCAAAATCAATAGAGTTTGTGAGGAAAAGGACCTGAGTGTTATATATCCGCAACAATATAGGGAATTAAGTATTCAGAATACTGTTCGCGTGCATACTGTATTTCATAAAAGCTTGATCTAAAGCTCTCCAATTACATTTTTCATGTTTTGCCTTTATTTCCAGGTGTATTATTGACATGTATAGCTTTGATACATTAAGAATAATGGTTAAATTCATATACAATAATAGGATCTCTCTGGTGAAGATAACTTCGGCACATATCAAAATACCAAAAAAGTTCTTACATTGGTCATATCTACCACTGATAGCTAACTATATGTGTTATATGCCGACTAATACTGTGTAGCATGCTGCCACCGCAGCTCTATTCTGTATATTTGAAATATGTTGACTGCATTACCTCCCATGTGGTCTTATTTTCAGCGAGTGAACTATCCAAGGTTCAAGACCAATAAAAAGGCTCTCATTGTGTCATGTATGCAGTCATGCACGTTATGCTTATGTTTATTTTGATTGCAATCTCAATAGCAATTAAAATGAATATTCAACCATTAAAAGTTGTCAAGATACAATATATTTTCTAGATTTACAACATAACGGATCCAACCACCAAAAATGTTTTATAGAGTATTTTGGTAATGTGTCAGGCCCCATTCCTAGATGATTGACGTATATTGTTAAAATCATTTTTATTTCCTTGTAACAGGGACCGCATCAGAGATCAGCTGCTTCCCTTTTTCCCCCTTAAGGGAGATTACGCCATAAATCCAAATTGTGGGAAATGTGCTAACATACAGAATTGCATGTGGTTTCATTCACATTTCCTCCATACAGTATGCGTTCAGATCTTTAAAAAGGCATAAAAAGATGCCTCCAGAGAGTTTGTCTTCCTGCGGAGACGTGTACAACTGAGGAGATAGCATCAGAATTCCAATCATTTTCAGAAAATAAAAAGTAGGACCGGAAAAATCCATGTGGGGGAGCACTATTTTTGGCAAGACTTAACAGAAACCACCCTGGTTTAATAATGACGACGACATTACGGATCGCAAGAATGAAAGACCTACAAATAACCTGCAATCCTGCGCTGTCATGGGGACATCTTTATCTGATATACTGCATGAACCCAAATTCCTCAGAGGGCGTGACCGCTACAGAAACAATTCTTGCAGTAACTTAAACAGAGAGTTCTCCAACAACAGTGTGTCAGAAGTCGCATTTCACCGGGTCCCGTGCCAAGCTAAATGGACCAGATACCAGCCTCGTCGTTGGGTTTCCACTGGGAACCAAGGAGGGATAATGGAAACATGCCATGCCAAAGACATGAATGACACCAAAAAGCCAAGTTAGCCCTCCATTGTCGAATCATTTGGACTTAATAAATAAATATGCAAACAATTTCTAACTTTTACTTTATCTATCTTTATCGGAATCAAAATAGCAAAAGCTAAATTTCAGCGTTTTTTTTTGTTGTTGTTGTTGGTTTATTTTTGGTGCAATATTCGGAAAAAATTGTTTCTAGGCTATTTTGATACATGCATGTGATATCCATGACTTGGCAGGTATCACATTTCATCCTAACCCAACCTTAACTCTAACCCTAACCCTAGCCCTAACCGTAACCCTTAAATACTAACGTGGCTCTCTCTCGCTCTCCGGCTCAGTTTCACGTTGCAGGAAAAGGATGGATAAGAAACGATGAAAAGGCATCAACGCTACAGGAATGAAGAGGAATCAAATGCTCGTCGGCCACGGCAAATTCGTGCCAACGCCAAGAGCGGAACAGCACCAAGGACACGCGATGAGGACGTTCTGAAACGGCGATGAAGACCGCTCGCTGTGGCCTTGGTTTGAGGAGCAGCATGAGGACAAAAACTTGAGCATTGGACAGCTCCATTGATGCAGCTTCCTCTGATGCCCCAACAAGGACGGCCTTAGGTTTGTAAAGACGGATGTGACTAATAATGTATTTTACGAGGTAATTTATCTATTTATGATACACAGAGTCCACACGTATGTGCCATACGTGCTTATTTAATATGGCAGTATCACTCCACACATGTAGGCTGTAGTAAAAGAGCTACAGAATTTGTATTCACTTTTATGACTTAAACATCCTCAGAAAAAAATCGAAAGGGCTATGACGCGAAAATGTTCAGGTTTGGTGTCTTCCTCCCTAATCTCTCTCTGCTTTAAACCTGGAACCTGTATCTTAGTTAATACATTATCTCACTCCGACCCTTTAAATTGTGTCAAAGTGACGCAATTTTTCTTGCACTGAGGAATGAAATAATGGAAAAGGCTGTTAATAAACTGCAATATAACACCAATATTGTGAATGCGAAATCATTGTTGTTTTTGTCATAGATATATTTTCATAGCCCAATGTCATGTGATGTGTGAAGTGTATTTGGTAAAAAAAATAATAATAATATTTGGTTCTGAAAAGAATATTGTTGAGGATTGGGTTTATTTGCATCTTAGCTCAAGGGGATCCAGGGGACAATACTCGAAAAACATCGAGCGATATATTAATATTAAGGTCCTTCAAAGTGGTAGGGCCATCCATTGCCTCAGGGACAGCGGCAATATTGTTCTGGGAATTATCCGGAATTTCCCACTAAATTTCAGTGATGTTCAGATCAGGTGATAGGGGTGATCGTGAGAGGCGGTTGACTGCGGTGTTCCCGAAACCACTCTTGAACTTGTTTAGCAGCGTTTATAGGAGATCCTGGAAGATGAAAACATGATGAGGGAAATGTGCAACTAGTCTTACATTACAGTTCATCCGTTAAATAGCTGGCAACAGACGTTGCGGGTTGAGGGTAATCTTTGTCCTTTCCAGATGCAGGAAAAAGGGTGAAACAAGGACAATCAGACCGTAAAAATGTTTTTTTGGATACAAGCAGTTTCCGACCAGCAGCCTGTGCTATAAATTCCAGCTTTGTTAAGCTCACAATGTGTCGATTTTGTTGAGACTGGATCACATGGAGCTATGACAATGCTGTGGTCATTTTTGAGGTTGCAGTTTCATGGCACCTATCCACTATCCTGTCACGTTGCTGCTGAGCATCAACTTGCAGACACTGAGCCTCTGCTGCAGTTTGTCCATGTTTGACATTTGCTGTCATAGATGTTGGTACTGTTCCCCTGGAAACATTAAATAATTGTGTTGTTTTAGCGACTGATGCCCTACTTTTATGACACTTCTAGGACGGGTGTTGGCGGGGCGGGAGCATAGTAAATATTTTTGTCCCAGGCATAAGTGGAGAGATGGTAGTGGCCCAAGTAGGACTCCATGATTTCTAATCATCATCATCATCTAATAATTGTGCATGCCTCTCTGACTCTCGATTTCCATGGTTCCCTTTTAATCAGGCACTTTCCTGACATTATTTTGTATAATCATAGCAGGAGAATAACGGAGCAACTAACAAGTTTTAATGAGTCGAATATTCCAGGATAAATTACATTTAGCCGGTAGGAAAGGGGAGAAGAGAAAGTCCAGACGAGTGGCAGGGAGAAGATTTATTTTATATATATATAAAATATATGTATATATATATAAACTGTATATCTTGGGATATATATATAGCAGGGGATACGGCCCCCTAGAACACAGGCATTTGCCACCCACATAAAAACACCTGCCTGAATGTTGTGTTTTCCTTTACATAGACATAAAGACAAATCAAAATAAAGACAAAGGAGAAGTGCGTCCTCCTGTTGGAGAGACTAATGTGGATCCTCAGCTATATATATATATATATATATATATATATATATATATATATATATATATATATATATACAAATAACAATCAGTATTATTATCATAAATTATCTATTAATACTTTTTTTAAGAACACTAAAATAATAAAATAATAACAATTATTATTATTACTATATAATATATAATTATTATTTTTGAACTATAAAGGCACCATCTGTATGTAATAATGTCCTTCGATTATCTTGACAACCGTACATCTGATCTACAAGGAACCAGTAGTGACTTTACACGACTGAATCATTGACATTTTGTTAAACCGTGCCATTAAAAAGTGTTGGAAAGTCTTACATTTTGAATCGGCATGTACCAGTACAATAAACAGTAACACTGTGTAGAGAACGGACTGAAATATCTGCAATTTACTTTTCAACAATGATGAAACCCAAATTAGCCAAATGTAATGTTTTTAATAATGTGTTCAATTTAATGTTTTTCCACAAGTTTCCCGTCTATAAGGCCTGCTATGACCTGTTTTATTTTTGAATGTATAAAAGGACAGATGAGTTGTCATTGCCACTGGTTGGTGTCCACCAGAGCAGTAATACAATTGGTCGGTATTTGCCCAGTATTTGGGAAGGCCATGTTCATGTCCAGCCCCACTCACCCCACTGTGAGCTGGTGCATACTCGGAGCCACTCTCATACACTATCCCATAATTACTACTCACGTTGCCAGTTTGAATACAGGCGAGAGGAGAAGCTGTGGGAAAGCACACAAATACCCAATGAATCCCTACAATCTCTATAGGAAATTTGAAGGTAGAATGAGGTTTTGAATGAAATTAAACTGAAGCCGCCATAACTTCCACCAGTCTAGCTTCATAACTTTTGAAAATAAGAGCAATACATAAATGGGGACAGAACGCAATTTTTTGTTTTGTTATTGTTTGATGCAGTTGACATTTCCCACTGAGTGATTCGAGACCTCCACAGTTTAATTCAAAAAGCAGTCACTGAGGGTGGCATAATTAAAAAAACCCTCACTCGCTCACTCGTTCACTCCCAACTTGCACGTCTTGTCATTTTATGACGCCTACCTAATGACAACAAAATCCTCGTTCTTTCATACGTGGAGAATTTATGAATAATAAATAATAAATAATTTATTTATTTTCCGTAAACTGTCACTATATGTTGGGACATATCCAGAGAAGGGTCCAGCTGTGGCGTTGCAGACCCTACAAACCACGCCTCCTAAAACTACGCCTCCTAAAACCACGCCTCCTAAAACCATGCCCCATTCAAACCACTCCCATTATCTAATGGCGAAGGAAGTAAAGCAGCTGCAGAGTCCAAACCATGCCTCCTCCATAACACGCCCACGTGAACACCGCCCTACGGTGGCGGAGGAAGGCGACAGACCATCAAAAATACGTTGAAAATCGTATTAAAGGCAGCAATTTTAGCAACTATTTAGCAAAGGAGTAAGGATAACCTAGTGTTTTAGCCACAATAATATTTGACTTTCACTGCAAAAAAATGTGGTCTAATCAATGAATGAATAAAAACAAAAAGTGGCTTAGGCAAACAAAATAAAAAAAAAAATATATATATATATAAATAGGTATTTTAGCAACTATTAAGCAGAAATAATGAGGATAAACTATGGATCGTGTTAGCCTAACTAAAAATATATTTATACTTAAATGTTGATATTTATGAACGTCAAAATGTATTTTTTATATGTTTTATAATGTGAATAATTGAATAACTTTTGCAAACCTCACATCATGGGATCATTAAAACGTGGATTTAATGTAGACCTACTATATAATTTCTGAATTTCACATCAGCCAACATGTAGTTTGGTATGTTATTGATATGGGCTGAACACCCCTCCACAATGATTATAATTAATAATTGTCTAATTTTTTTACACCACATTAGGGGGCCCACGAATGAGCATTCACATTTATTATTTGATTTTATTTCTGATGAGTCTGGAGTCTCACTGGAATCGTCATGAACTCTACTCGTGAAATTTCTTTACTTTCTACACAGGCGTCATGGCCACACCTATCCTTACTTATTTGTGAATTAAACATTGAAATTCACTCCTCAAAACTGAAACAACTATATTAAAATTGTTCAATGTCAAGGCCTCACGCTCCCTGCCAGTGACTTTACCCCCCTCTCCACATTGTGCCGTACTCCTCCCGGTGTAGTGCTTTCAATGCTGTATTTAAAATTTACCGTTCAAAAGGTTTATAATAATGTATCAAACTGCAGGAGATGCCTGGAAAACACCCAATGTTCAACATAAATATAATAAAATTATTCCAACTAGTTGTTGGTGAAACTGTGGACATAAATTTGATGTGAATGGTGTGCATAGCTCTCTCCAGTTTAAGGGCATTCAGGGTTCAAGTTGGAATCGATATACGAGTGTCATCTTTTCATAAATCCGGTAAACCTGATCCTTGAAACTCCCCCTGTACCCCCATCCAGTGAGGCGTCTAGATACACATATATACTGTAGATTAAGAATATTTTAAATTTGTCCTCTAAAGTGAATGACCAAAAAATGGCTCAGCCCACCAACACCATAAATGAAGAAATAGAAAAAAACAGTTCATGAGGTATACCAAATGGAATTAATAACACAAGGAATTAAAGCTCCCTCTTTGAGGTGAGATGGGAGAGAGTTGAACTAATGGGTCATTTTTAGTTTTAAAAGTAATAATAAACATAACCATCTTTGGTAAATGTGGAAAACACCCATGAGAACCCTGCAATCTATCCATCTAGGTACGTACACGTGTATCTAAGAATATGCTTTTGAAACTGGAAAACAAAACTCAAATATTAAAAACGGACACATTGGAGATTATTTAACTATTTTCTTTTTATAGTGAAACTCCTGGCCAGCTGAGCCAGTTATATTTTTATTCGGGCAAACAACCTTTACAATGGAAAGGAACACATTTTTAAAGATTTAAGCCTTCAAAAGACATAAACATTTTAAACTGCACATATTGCACATCGTATAAAATAGAAATTAATATATTTTACATACATTTACATAACAACCCTATGAATAAAAGACACATTTCCAATACCCAAACCTTTAAAACATTAACATTAAAATAAAACTGACAGAAAAGTCTTCAACAGGAGGACGAAACAGCCAGAATTGATCTGCAATCACGAGATCAATGTCATCACGTCTTCAGAGCGGTCTCCTCTGTGACCCAAGCAGCCCACCAACCATATTTGGATGCTTAATTTCCTTCAACTTCCTTCATGTTCGTGCTGCGGCTGCAGCTGGATGTAGTTGCATACACACCGACCACGGCGACAAACTGAATAACTGCACAACCCTGACAAGACACGGTATCTAGATGCTGCAGTAACTTAGTAACAGCAGCAAACAAAAGCTCCGTGCAGACTGCGCTGACGTCCAAGGAGCACGGCAACAAGTTGTAGAGCGATGTACACATCCGCCGGTGTTTGTCGACACCCGTCCTGCTGCGGGGAATCCCCAGTCCAAGCTGCTTTCTGCCTTCAGGAGCGACACCCACGCCAACAAAGTCTACCTGGCGGGGAAAGGCAAGTCACGCCCGTGTTGTTTCACCTGCGACATTTTCCTCAATTTCTCAGGGTTCTTTCTTTATCTTGACAAGCTCGAAAGCCTTTATGAGTTGAAAAAAACGTGTGTTTTAGGCTATGGACATGTTTCCACAGAGTATCTAGGCGAAGGAAGGCCATGTGTTTGTGTAACCTTTTGTTGGGAAGATGAAGAAGAGGATAAGCGCAGATCAAACCCTTTGTCCAGACTATCCATCACCTACGGCCTCGCGGAATTCATCAAGAGGGCCACAGCAGCTGCTTGGGGAAGAACTCTCCGGCTATTTTGCAGAACCAGACCGTTGGATTCACTGGTGCCGTGCGGCTCAGGGCTGAACTCCTGAGACCCTGGTACGAGGCTCCTGCTTCTTGGCCTGGACCTGTCTATCTTTCTTCCCCTTGTGATGGTGAGTGACATCACCAGGGCAGGCTCCCCAGATGACTGCAGCCTACAGAATAAAACTAAATGATTCTTTGACATAGAATTACTCATGTGTCTGATGTTTAATTGACCCAATTGACCCAACTCTGTTCTAGGCACGTGCTGGGGGAGAACATGCCTCTTTGCCCCATGGTGCCTTTTTCATCAGGCGGGGTTTTTTTTAAGTGTGAATGGACATTGAGGCGCCCAAATGCGCACCACGGCAGGTGCCTGTGATCTGCGCTCCGCTGTATCACGCCGCTCCGTTTCCTAATGAAATATAACAAAACACTGCGTTGTTTATGGAACAAAACACAGAATTAATAACACAAGGAATTGAAGAGGGAACCCTCTTTGAGGTGAGATGGGAAAGAATTGAACTAATGGGTCATTTTTAGTTTTAAAAGTAATAATAAACATAACCATACATGGTAAATGTGGAAAACACCCATGAGAACCCTGCAATCTATCCATCTAGGTGTGTACACGTGTATCTAAGAATAAGTTTCAAAAGCATATTATGCTTTTGAAACTGGAAAACAAAACTCAAATATTAAAAAAGGAAACGCTTGAGATTATTTAACTTTTTTTTTTTATAGTGAAACTCCTGGCCAGCTGAGCCAGTTATATTTTTATTCCGTCAAACAACCTTTACAATGGAAAGCATAACATTTTCAAAGATTCAAGCCTTCAAAAGACATAAACATTTCAAATGCACAAATTGCACATCGTATAAAATAGAAATTAATATATTTTACATACATTTACACAACAACCCTATGAATAAAAAACACATTTCCAATACCCAAACCTTTAAAATATTAACCTCAAAATAAAACTGACAGAAAAGTCTCCAACAGGAGGACGAAACAGCCAGGGTTGATCTGCAATCATGAGTGGCCGAGATCAATGTCATCACGTTTTTGAGCGCGGTCTCTTCTCTGACCCAAGCAGCCCACCAACCATATTTGGAAGTTCAACTCCCTTCAGCTTCCTTCAATTTCTTTCATCTTCCTTCATGTTCATGCTGTGGCTCCAGCTGGATATAGTTGCATACACAGCGCCCGCGGTGACAAATTGAATTACTGCACAACCCTGACACCATAGAAAAACATGTCATTTATGCAATGTCATGAAATATAGCTTTTTGTATGTGGGCAACATATCCTTTGAAAATATATATTAGCAATATATATTTTTGATCTGCAATATGTGAAATGTTATCTTCTGATCTATAACTATAAAGGAAGGAATCTCTCTCTTTATGTTTGTACGGTACGTATGTATGTCTGTGTGTATGTATGTCCTTCGATTAGCTCGACAACCGTTCATCCGATCGACTTCACACTTGGTGGGTGTATTGCTGGGAACCCAAGGACGAGCAGTGTCGAATTTGGTGCAATTTGGACACATGACACGTGTATAATATTAATAAACTTTCAATAAACGGCGAACAGCGAGCCAGCGGGGCTTCCCCGGTGCATGACTTTAACTGGCAGTTTCAGCTTCCATTGTGGAACACAGGACTTAAAACCGTGACATCGAAATGTCTGAGAAAGTCTTCTGAATGGGCACACGAAAGAGTGAATCGTTGACAATTTGTTAAAGGGACATATTATGCTCCATTTTACACAAGTTCATATAAGTCTCTGAGGTCCCCAAAACATGTTTTTGAAGTGTTTTGCTGAAAATAACACTCAAATTACGCATTCTAAGCATTCAAACATAACTCTATAACACAGCGTTCCAGAACACAATGTTTTCTGTGTGTGTCGCATTAATTGTAAATGAGCAGCCAGGCCCCTGGTTCTGTTTTCTCCAATTCTGTTGTAGTCTGTGATCGTTCACTGATTTGACCTTATCAGTACACTAAAATCTGTTTATGAACAAATTTGAGGCAAGAAATAAGCAACCCAGTTGTTGAATCTTCACTCATATTGGATCTACAAAACCTCATTTAAAAGTTTGTTCCCACTTTCAGCGCCGTGTCCGGAGCAGCGTGGAGCTTGGAGCAGCGCGGGATACGGCGGGGCTTGGGGCTTTTTTGTTTCATTCTATTACGGAAACGTCGTAAAATATAATAAAATAAATAAAATAAATATATCTACGGTTTTGTTTGCAGCCTACAGTACAGTCAACCTACCATGGACACACACGCATGCACGCACGCACGCACGCACACACACATAAAGAAACACAGGAAATACGTACATTTCCCCCAACTGCAGTTTTGTCAGAGACAGCTCGTATTAATTCATCTATCTTTTAAAAGATTTGTGCTGGTCTCCGCAGCCAACAGAGCACTCCCCATGCTCAGCTCTTAGCTTCGATGCTAGCGGGTCCGGTGGCGCTCCAGCCGCGGGTGGAGTTGCTCAGATGGAGGTCCGTTCTAATTCTAATGTGACTCAGTGCTGCGTAGTACTGAGGCACAAAGCTAAACGGCTCGTTTTAGGAAATGTTTTCCGAAACAGACTGCTCACCATAAATTAACTTGCTGGGTTTCTTATTTCACAATTTGCACTGAAAAAGTTAGTTTTGCATAATAGGCCCACTTTAAACTGGGCCATTTAAAAGTCTTAGACTTTTGAACAGGCATGCACTAGTTCATATGAGCAATGCAAAAGTCACTGAACTCAAATTTAGACTTTTAGTCGATGCTTTGCACATAATTACCAACTTCACATTGGCCAACTACTGCCACCTTGTGTACAAAGTGTTGTACTACTATGTGTGGGTGCTATCTGCAGAGTCCCATCTATACTGTAAAGCCAGGTCTTTGTGCAACTGCTGTGTGGAGTACCCCAGTGAGGGAGTTGCTGTTGTACGTTGAAAAAAACAAAACAAACATTTAAATATCAACAAAAAATAATTTCAAGATTCAAAATGCAATGCGCAATGATCCAGACGAATAGAAATAAACTGATTGATTGATTTACTGCAGATGATCACAAATATGCAGTCTATATAATGAAGTCTGCATTGAATGTAGACTCATATTACATTAGCCTCATACATTTTCACATTGCTCAGTATAAGTTTGAATAAATCTTGCATTATACTTTTATTGGGCAAAATTTATACGAGACAACACCCCGACACGTTCTTTCAAGCAAACACGTTTTGTGTGGTTTGTTTGTACTAGCCCAAAGTATCTCCCTTTATAACTCACCAGTCTGTTTGGGCACAACAGTCCCAACCCCAGCAATCAAGGATTAGAAATTACGGCTACGGCGACCACCCCATCCATCAAAACGTTGCCAAGACACGGTATCTAGATGCTGCAGTAACTTAGTAACAGCAGCAAACAAAAGCTCCGTGCAGCTTGCAGGATAAAGTTCAACATGACACAACACTGCCACGGCACTGACGTCCAAGGAGCACGGCAACAAGTTGTAGAGCGATGTACACATCCGCCGGTGTTTGTCGACACCCGTCCTGCTGCGGGGAATCCCCAATCCAAGCTGCTTTCTGCCTTCAGGAGCGACACCCACGCCAACAAAGTCTACCTGGCGGGGAAAGGCAAGTCACCTCCGTTCTGTTTCACCTGCGACATTTTCCTCAATTTCTAAGATGTCTAAGATGTTTTTGGCTATGGACTTGTTTCCACAGAGTATCTAGGCGAGGAAGGCCATGTATTTGTGCAACCTTTTGTTGGGAAGATAAAGAAGAGGATAAGCGCAGATCCAACCCTTTGTCCGGACTATCCATCACCCTTCGGCCTCGCGGAATTCATCAAGAGGGCCACGGCAGCTGCTCTGGGGAAGAACTCTCCGGCTATTTTGCAGAACCGGGTAATGTCCTCTCTGGAGGGATACTGTGTACGGCTGTAAATGGTTCATGGTTAGCCCTGGTTACAGTTTACTGATGTCACAACAAATCCGCAGATCAGTACGTCTGTAATCTAATTTAACCTATTTTATTCGAACAGGTTTTTGGGGTCCAGACCATTGGATTCACCGGTGCCGTGCGGCTCGGGGCTGAACTCCTGAGACACTGGTACGAGGCTCCTGTGTCTTGGCCTGGACCTGTCTATCTTTCTTCCCCTTGTGATGGTGAGTGACATCACCAGGGCAGGCTCCCCTAACGACTGCAGCCTACAGAATAAAACAAACGAAATGATTCTTTGACATTTGACAATTACTGACGTGTCTGATGTTTAATTGACCCTATTGGAAGGGATAAGACACTGGCACTAGAACCGACGTTGGCCCCGCGGTATGGCTGCTCTTAGATAGATGGGACGAATCAAATGCAGGGGACACATTTCCTCAAGGGAATCAAAAGTGAATCCCCTTCTAAATAACATGCAAAACAAAAGATGTTGTGACAATGTTCTAATAGATAGAAGATGCCATTTGCAACCGCAGATTGAGTGGTGATGCAGGATAAGTTCATTCTACTTCCAGTGTCCAATCAGGAGTCTTACATATACCTTGCAGACTCCTTGGCCGGTATATTCCAGGCGGCCGGCTTCCCAGACATCCGTCGGTATCACTACTGGGATGCCGAGCAGCGAGGCGTCCGTGTGGAGAAGCTCCTGGAGGAGCTGGAGAGGGCTCCGGAGAGCAGCGTGGTGGTCCTCTCAGCCTCCGCCCACATCCCCACCGGAGCGGACCTCTCCCGGGAAAACTGGGCCCTGATTACACAGCTCATGACGGTAAAAAGACTCATTTGTTTTGCCCTCCCATTCATTTACGATCCCCCCCTTTTTTTTTTTTGCTGTCGCTCATCAAATATCTCCTTTTTGTTGGCGACCGTTTGAACAGAGACGCCGGCTCTTCCCTTTCATCTTACTGCCTGCTCAGGGGTTGGGCCGCGGGGAGCTGGAGAGAGACGCGTGGCCTGTGCAGCTTTGTGAGTCGCTGGGGATGGAGCTCCTCTGCGCCCAGTCCTTCTCCCACTGCTTCGGCTTGTACGGTGAGAAAACGGGGGCAAAACAAAAGATTGGGATTTTAGACACTGGGGCTAGCTAGTCGTTCATGACTGTTCAACTGATAGAATATGTTTAAATGGCCCAAGGGATAATACCAAAGCGTAAAAAAAAAAAGTATGATATGTTTCCTCACATACACCTACCCAATCGGTCTACGTGGAAGAACGGTCGATTCAAGGTATAAGCTGAAAAAGGGGCCAAACTCCATCACTCGAGTTTGTACGTCGAATCACGTTCAATGGCGACAATTCAACCATCTTCTCATTTAACATATCTGTGTTAATCTGGAAATATTTCAGTCACAACGATCCAACACCCTCAATAGAGATAGAAAATGATATGACATTATGTCTGACATTTTGTAATAATATTCACATCACGGCGAAATTCATTCATCAATTTCAACCTCATTGCTTGAATTTGGCTGCTCCCTCGTGTCTTTATTTCAGCATGATTCAAAAGCTGGGTGGCATTTTCCCCTTTTACCCACCGACCATTTTATGCAAGGTTGACATTATTATGTTAACTCTGCGTACGTAATGACGATGTGGCTAATATTACGAGAGCCAATTTCAAAGTGTCATCAGACCGGTCAACATGTGAAGAAGGTGCTTTATTTCATTCGAAAGCTCATCTTCTCAGTCAGTTAGTTCACTGTGCATTTAATTGTCAAACACTACACCTTTATTATTAAATCAGAAGACTCTCCCCTGTGCCCCGCAGACGAGTGCGTGGGGCACCTCCTGTCTGTTTTAAGACGAAGCTCCGCGCTGTTTGCCGTGCGATCTCGGACCGAGGAGCTGGTCCGATCTCTGTGGGCCGAGCCGCCGGCCGGAGGAGCCCGCCTGGTCGCCGCGGTGCTCGGTAACCCCGCGCATCTCGTCGAGTGGTCAGTCGAACGATGGAAGATTGCAGCCTCAAAATTGCCGCAGCAACTTTCTCATGGCTCCCTGATTGACGGGCTGATTGGTTATGTCACCAAGTAGTTATAATCTAAAACATGAGAATTTGGTTTTGGGAAACTCTTAAGCCAAAGTCTTTAAAGGACCATACCGATGAAAGTTTTAGCACTTTTACTAGTCAGTGTACACATTCCCCGTGAACATTTTTCTGATGACAGCTCACTTTTTTTTGATTTTTCTTTTTTTAGAAATGTCAGTTCTTTCCAAAATTCCAAAATTAATGACATGGTGAGAAACCTACCTAAAAAGTATCTCTTGGTCCCCCTGACATTTATGGTAAAAACCCATTGCTGTCAAAGGTACTTCATCTTTTGCTATATTTTGTATATTTTAATGGCAAAATTTTATCACTTTGTTAAAGTCTCTAAATAAAAGAGATGTGTGCCATTTGAAAACGCTACCACTGAAGCATTCTGAAATAACTATATTTTCAAGGATGCTCGACAGAAATCGGTGACACATAAAGTCCCTGCGTTCCCCAGGCAGGAGGGAGTTCGGCACATGGTGGAGCGCTGCATGCTGATCAGGGAGAAGCTCAGAGAAAAACTGAGGATTCTGGGATGTCCGGGCAGCTGGGACCACCTGACACAACAGACCGGCCTGTACTGCTGCACCGGTTTGAACGGTACGGACCGTTTATTCGGACTCCATCACATTTCCGCCCTTTTAAATACACAGCAAACGCCATTTTTAGTGAGTAACGGTCCAGAATGTGCACAGGTGAATCATTTTTGCTTATTACATTCCGTAGACATGGTCTTCCCCCCCCCCCCATTTTTTTCCCATTTTTATCCCTCTAACCCAGTGAAGCAGGTGGAATTTCTGCCCAAGAGAAGACACATCTACCTGCTCCCTGATGGCTGCCTGAATGTGAGCGCAATCAACAGCGGCAACCTGGATCACATTGCAGAGTCCATCTACGAGGCATTAACCACTCCACTCTGAACTCTGATGGCTGCAATCATGACCTGAGTTGAAGGTGGAGGCAAAGGTATATCTAAATGTAAAAAAACAACACCAAAAAACAACAGGATAGATAGCGTTCATGTCTATGAATACCCTCTAAATTATCACGTGACAGAAAGGGACTAGTTATTTTCCCTTGCCTTTCTCCATCCTCAAGTGTTCAAAATTGCATTGAAAATAAAAATTTCTGTATTGCACTGCTTCGCTTTCTTTCACCCCATGCTTTCCTTCCCGTGTTACTAAATGTTTTTTGCCGTCTTTGCATGTGTTTTTGCACCTTCTATTCCCTGTGTAGCATGTGAAGTGGAGGCCCGTCCTTGAGAAGGTTGCCATGTCACTGTCGGACTGTCATATGGAGAGGCTTGGAGTGCTGTACTGAGTAGTCTGCATCTATTGTTTTGCTTTCACGGTCCTATGCGATGTTTTTCTGATACGGGGTGAAAGGGTGGAGTGGATACAGCCACGTGAGGAGCGGAACGGAGCGGGTGAGCAGAGAAGATTGATACTTTCCGGATAAAAAACATGTTGGATTTAGCTCTACACTCTTGAGCATTGCCATTGCATTCTATTGTGTTTTCCCCGTTTTACAATGCTACAGAGTGTGAATGCCACATCAGAAATTAACAACAACTACCTGGGAACATCGCGATTATATGCCAATGTGTACTAGTCAGAGGCGGCAGGCGGGGCGCCTCTCTATTACATTGTGAATGATGAGATTAAAAACAGCCAGGGAGCGCAAGGAAGGGGATAATAAGCTTTAAGAAAGCTCACATGAATTGCCTAACAAAATCAGGCGGGATGCTCTTAGCGCGCGTCTTCCAGTCCCCCCCGCCCCCGGTTGCCATGCGCACAGGCTCGGTACCCGCATGGATCAGCCTGAGCTCAACGTGGGAGACCGAGGTCCTGTGTGCACTGCAGATCCCAGCTGAGCTGACACTTATGAGACAACTGGATTTACTGGGTAAATAACTCTGGCCCGATCGTATTTGTTCACATGCATCACTGTCCCCATTTGTTTTTATTGTATCCCTGTTATTATTGAACACTCACATTTATTTACGAACTTGTCTTTAAATTCTGAGGTTTATATGTATTGTTTATCATCAGGTTTATTGTATATTCCCATTGGGTTATTGTTTATTTTTTGGTTTATATTTACAGTTTTTTACAGGTTATTTTTTGTGTTTTTTTTCATCATTTGGTTTATTGTATATTGCCAAAATGTTCCATCTTCTAGTTAATTTTCAAGTTTGTGTATTGCCAATTTTTCATCTAATTCTTTGGGGTTTTTTTGCATATCGCCATGTTCTTTTAAATATTTTTTATTCTTATTACTATTATTATTTGATGTGAGCTACTGTAACATCCATCCATCTATCTGTCTGTCTGTCTGTCTGCTTGCCTGCCTGCCTGCGATAAATCACAATCTATCACAATCACAATAAGCCCTATTATGTGAACAGCCAGTGGTTCAAAAACAACCTTTTTTTCAAAGGCTTTAGATTTCAGCCCAACTGGGGTAATATGCAGCAGACTCTCACTTTTATGTTTAAAACACAAAGTGTCCTAAACTGGACACACGCACACACAAGCACAGAGAAAAAGGGCATGGAAGGATATTTAATGGAGTTAATGGGCTTACTCTTTATTTTGGTGATATAAGTGGCACAGAGGTTAATCAACATCTAGCACCACAAGGAGTCTGGCACATTAGGAAGCGTCTCAATCCCCCCACCACTATATGGAGGGGGCGGGGGGGGCTGTATTCAGCATGTTTACAGGGATAGTGGAACCGTCGATATGAAATTATTTCTATGAAGACAAAATGAACGCATACAACAAAAAGTGAAATATGATGACGATTAAAATTAAATGATGGTGTTATATATGTGTTGTGTGTGCTGTTATACATTTTATACATACATATAATTTTTTATTTTATTTTTATTTTTTTATTACATGCCAAAAACAACAGTCAAACTGATTGTTAATTTCCCTTGATCGATCAGCCCTGCTCACACAGCAAGACACCTCCCTTGTCCGCGTGTTGTAGGTATCTGTTCCCAGGCTCTGTCTGGACCGGCAATGGAACATAATTGATGATTAGCAGCTTCCATTACCCATTAAGGGGACAGACACTACAAACAACACTTCTGGAAGCAACAACATAACACACAATATCTGGAAAACAGTAATTGCCCCTGGTTTGTTATTCAGTACCGAGGCGTGCAGAACAGTAGGGGTGCCACCGTGTCAATAATGATGGAGAAGGGCTATGACACTGAACCCAATGGCAGCGTTCTATTAAGTTATGAAAGGCACTAATGCGGTGATTTGTGCAGTAGGATGTCATCCATGGAGGGAATCGTTCATAAAAATATTCGGCTCAGTCTTTTGACCCTCCAGCAATAAAGAAAAAAGAACAAGGAAGGATGTATTCTGCCTTGGAGACAATCTTGATGAATTTGAAAACACTGTAGGTTTTGGGGGTGACGTGTGGTCAGTGCAAGTGTAATAAAAATAAAAGTTCATCTTTTCTTTGATTATATCGAAGTTGCGCATTATCTGTAATGTTTACATACATGTAATTCCTGCACGTTATGTATGTGAAGACAGTGACCTCTGTCCTTATAATCTCTAATTTTGCTTGACACATGTCACATGATAAGATATGTTGACCCATATCCAAAATCAAGCCGCAGGAAGTCTTTCTATTACTTACGGCAGCTTATATCAAAGTATTGCAAACAAATGAGAAATCCCAATTATCATACTTATTTCAACAAAAGCATGAGTTGACCTATGAAGAGCACACTCTGGTCAGGTTGAAAGGCAGGAGAACACTTGGCTATATGGAATGTTTAAAGTAGTACTCTATTATATTTATGTGAACTCCTTTAAGAAAAATGCTTGATAACATAAAAATACATCTTCAGTGCCACATACTTCAAGGTGAGTTTTAATGAACAAAATAAAGTTACTTTTGACAGCATTGATCAGCATCTACAACTGATCAGTCCATGAATTGATACTTAAGACGCATGCATCGAACGCCAGACAAATTCAGGGCCCAACTGACAGTGAACGCGCCACACCTGATGAGACACACACACACACACACACACACGCAGGCACACACGCACAGCCACACACACACACACGCAGGCACACACGCACACACACACACACGCAGGCACACACACACACACACGTTGTGGTCAACAGAAAATATATAAATCTCCCAAATGTTCTGTCCACACTCCCCTGACCAGGCCATGATGCTTAAATCAATGGTTTTAAGTTGGAACAGGGGGATGTTTGTTGCAAAATCACTATGGCAACAAGGTTCTCTCTTTGGCGCATAGTGCTGAGAGAGATCGAATATTAGGGCACAATTATGACAAGGTCCAATGTGGAAAATGAAAGTTTTGTTTGAATTTGTTCATAGTTTTATTTCGTCATCAAAAAATATAGAAAGAGCATTTACATTTTCATGCAGGTATATCCTTACTTCCGAAATTCTCCGACATCCGAATATTGTTACTAGTCAGAAAGGGTACTGACGAAATTCCAGAATGTTCAGGTTTCATTATCACCATACCACGCTATAGCAGTGCAGTGAAGACGTCCAAAAAAGCAACAGGTTTGTGTATATCATGTTGGATTTTGAGCATAGGCTGGTCCAATGGGCGGGGAAAGAATGTTTAAAGAACAAATACAAACACTGGCTTAGACAGGATCCTACTACAGGATAATACTCAGACATACAAAAGCAAAAAAATAATAATTAAAATATTTGAAATGTTAGGAGGTATATAACTGTGAACACACAAAACTACAGTAAAATGCAAATAGTTTTTGTAGTTAAATACTCAATTTAAAAATAAATACAAAAACAAATAATTTATAATTATAATTATTATTATTATTATTATTAGGGGTCCATCAGGCATTCAGATTTTTATTATTTTCCTCAGAAAATAATTTTCTGATTCAAATTTTCAGGCTAAAAGTGTCAGAACAGAACAACCGCTGCAGCTAAGGACATGGTTGAGGTGTCACAGACATCACTTAATAACATAATTTATGGATTAACAATACCCGAGCACTAGTACAAATATATACAAGCTGGTGTTTTTTTATTGAAATATTATTTAATTGTTTATAGACCAGCAATACCCAGGCCAGGAGTAATGGTCTGTACCTTAGCATGCAGGCCAAAAAAATGTACAGTACTTAATTATTGTTAGATATTATTTAGAGTTTGCTTGTTTATTTAAATACTTATTGTTTAACTGCACTTTCGAAATACAAATGTGTACTCTTCTGCCCTCACCACGTGGAGACGTACGTGGCTATGCAGCGAGGTAAACACTCTCGCAAAAAGCACAGTAGCTCACTTTAGGTATCTTTAATAGAAGTGGTGTGAAACTGTGGAACAGTACAGAAGTACGCAGATTAACGATCAGTCTTTATGCAGATTCAAATAACCTGTTAATAGCGTTGATATAGCCCCTACACTGCATACACGAATAACATGAATAAAATCACACATTGTGCTTTCTCAAGGGCAGTGACGAGGCGGAGGGAAGGAGATGGTAGTGGGTCTGAGACGTGATCCGATTGTCTGCGTGTGTGTGTGTGTGTGTGTGTGTCTGTCTGTCGCCTGGCTATTTTATATGCCTGTGTTCCAATGTCACACTGTCATCAAAATGCTCCCCGCAACACTCCCCGCCTGGCATCTGTAGGATGTCAAAGCACTGGGAAGCTTGACTTTAGGGAGTTGCACTTCATAGTCCTCTGCCCTGAAGTCGCTGGGCAGAAGGACAACCTCAGAGATGGGTCGCTGCACCATCTTTGCTTGTCTTTACCTCCATCTTCCTCACCTTTCCGTCATCGCTGGGAAAGGCCTTCGTGACGAGTCCAAGGGGCCAGTCATTCCTCTTGGCTTGGTTGTCTCGCAGTAGAAAAAACATCCCCCATGCGGCGTCCCTGCAGGTCGCATACATATTACACAGTGTTTCCACCGTTCCCAGAAGGCTCTGAACTTGTTGCTATTGGCGACTGAACAGATCGCTCTCATTGAACTGGCCTGGAGGTAACGGGGTGCACCAACCTTTGGGTTAGCAGAGTAGCTGGAGTGAGTATGGTTGGGTGCTCTGGGTCCGTGGAAACCGATGGCGAAGAAGCGTCCGAGGGCGTTAATGAAACTGGAAGAGTCCATTGACTCCAGCTCTTCGATGTGAACTGCACGTGAGCTCATGCATGTGAAGTTGACTGCTCACTGCTTGCTGTTCACGTGTCCTCCAGCTCCAGTTCCAGGTAAAAATACCCTGGGTGGATGGTTGAGTCACTCTTTGGATAGAGGGTTGCTGCAGCCAGCCAGTGCCTGATGTTTTTAGGTATTTATTGTTTATAGACCTGCCCTGAAGAGTAAGTGCTTCAAGTTTCAAGGTCAAAGCCATAAAATTGGCAATGGCATTATCTGACTCATTTCCTGTGTTGAAATAGATTATAGACCTTCATGAAACACTGATTGCCTGAGTCCATCATGGTATCCTCACAGTGGTGGCCTGCTGGCAACAAACCTTTGTTCTTAAAATATCTCTTTTAGTGTTACAGTAGCCTAGAGTATCCATCCATTATTGTTGTATGTGTATTGTATGTGGTGGTATCAAGGGCTGGTGTGTTTGTATGCGAGTCCATGTGGCAGGGGTGGTGGAGTATCTGTGGGCTGTTTGTGTTGGGCTGGTCTGGGTAAAAAAAAGTCCAGGGACATATTTTATTCCCAATCCGTCCCTGACCCTGCACCCACCACTGATGAACTGATGCCGAAACCTGATTTTCTACTAAGTACATTAGTTATTAAATAAGTATTGGTAAAACATAAGTCCCTTTGTCGTCTCCCTCCTTAATGATGTGTACCTTTGGTTTTATTTGAGGTTTATAACAGTATATTGTACTAAGCAGTTGTTGGCTCATTAGTTTGTGATTCACATGCACTAAAATTCACCAGAATGCAGGAAATGAAGTCTTTGTAAGAAACATTTTGGGAAACTGTAATATGTTCCAAACACAACTAAATGGACCCCGTGTATTGCTGCAGCTATATTTATCCAATACCCAAGCCACTGTTTCACAGCTGTTACTTTGGACACAGTAAAATACCACAGGAATATTTCACCACAGGTCTAAAAGCTTTAAGTGGATTTCAATGCAGAAACACGGCCAGAACCACAACCTCAGGAGCGGATCGATGGGACCATGCGGCAGATGCACAACCTTCAGAGCATGTTTTGGTCCAACCCAGGGTCTAATCTAACGGCTTCTGAGGTGACAGACTCAAACCGCGCGCCCACATGGCAAGTGCGAGTATCGACGGGAACGCCGCACCGGGATCCCCTCGCTGGGGTCTGTGCTGTCTTTTAATCACAGCAGGCAACTAATTCAGACACTAACTAACTAACCAAGTAGCAATTTCATACCGAAACTGTTCCATATCCAGTCTTCAACGAATAGATTGCTAACGAGTTTACTCTTAGATCGATATGTTATTGATTATCCTCCTCTGTGTGCAATTATACCCCTGACCTGGCCTCACGATTGGGTTTTTCACACTGAGAAAAAGAAAGCTGCGAGGCTCTGCAGGCACTGGAGCACAGCAACTGAAGTATCTCGTTGCTTGGTACCCTTGCCGGGGGTTTATTTTTGGTGTGAACAAAATACCTTAAAGAAAGTGGAGGGCGGTGAAAAATAATTAACATTCCACTGCCTATATGTATGAACATATGAATGTGTGAAATAAAACTCTTGAATCTTGAGTGGGGCATGCTTTCTCTTAAATTTTTATGGCCCATATTCTCAGTGTAAAACTGGCCGTGCAGGGCATTTCATTCTAACCTTTTTCACTTTTCTTCACTGTGTCCAAGACAACACACAGCGCACAGTGGTGACCTTGGTCTGGCTCAATGGCGCTTGATCCATTTCAGGAGCTTTAATTATCTTATTGCATTCAAGGTGCTAGCTTTTTAGCTGTGGCGTCGTTCCTGCACTTTGTCTTGTGTGTAAGAGTGCCCTTTTGAAATGGCAGAACACTATCATCTGGCCTAGGAAGGGATGCCTGGAATCGATGCTCTCAAACGTCTTGGACTGAGCACCATTTACAATCACACCAGAGCATGAAACCACGGCAATCCTACATAAATACATCTATCAAAATGTATCGCGTGCAACAAAACTAAAGAAAAAAATGCAAGTGATATTCAGCCTTGACACCTGCATGCATAGAATTGTCCTTTCAGGCATTGTTTGAGCGCTCATTTCCGATGGCTGGTAAATTACAACTGAGATCAGAGTGCGGCTGAAGAGGGATTCTTGGATTAAATAACTGAGGAAAATTTGGTTATCATTTAGATAAAATTGTAATGTTAAATTCTTCCAGCGCACCAGTTTAAGAACCACTGCCCTAAATTAAGCCAATTTTGCCAAACAGACAACTGGCACATTTATGCTGTTTGTAGGCTGGGTAATCAGGAACTGAAACAAAGCAACATTGATGAGGCAGTACTGGCGGCATCTAGTGGCCGATGCCGGAAGGCCCCGGGCGAACCCTGACACTATAGGCCACAGTTCCAAGCAGTAATATCTCACTCCGTTGCATTAAATGTTAATCTAAAATCTTTCTCAAAGTCAAAAGACCTTCGTATTATTTGGGCTTATTTGGGAAAATTGTCTTCCTGGGGGAGGATGCCCCCGAACGCCCCTGTATTGTGTGGGTGTGAATCTTACCGCCCCATATGGGAAACGCTGTACAGCCATTGCTTAAAGCAATCAGGGGGAATGGCACGAAGAGCAGAATTTTTTGGGCTCATTTGTTACTTAATGGTCTGTGCCTCCAGACCAGGGAGGAGCCCTTTCTGGGCTTTTCGCCCATTAAAGTGTCTGGGATTGAGGTTAAATGGGTCTTAATGGGTTCTTTTCGTGTCACATTCCACACAACAACCATACTAACCATACAATGATACATGTTATCACAGATGTCCACGCAGGATACAAGTCAGATATGGCAAATATCAGATCAAAGATAAATATAGGAAAGGAAGACATTGCTGGTATTGACTTCAAATCCAAGGAAGTTTCATCATGTGGTATTATCTTCCAGCAAAGACGCCTAGGATCCGTACAGATACAGCGCCCTCAATTCAAGACTGCAAAGTGTCTTTTGAGGGGGCGGAAAGGCTGTCATCACATCCGACATCCTGGTAAATTAGGGGATAGTTGTTTTATTTCATACACATAACTGATATGGGCACATATTGACTCATTCCCGCTTCACCGCACTTGTTGGTTGTAGGTGTGTTTGTTTGCTTGGCAGCTGTTGAGGGGGGTAGAAAAGAGAGACACACAGCGGTCCGCTGCAGTGGTGTTGAGATGTTTGGGATGTCACACCTTCCCGTCTCCTCTGCAGCTGGAGGCGTTGGTGCGCGCGTCGCTCCACAGGTGCGCGTCCTATCTTATCTTATCTTATCTTATCTTATCTTATTGTATCTTATCTTATCTTATCTTATCTTATTTTATCTTATGTTGTTTTATCTTATGTTGTTTTATCTTATCTTATTTTATCTTATCTTATCTTATTTTATCTTATTTTATCTTATTTTATCTTATCTTATGTTATTTTATCTAATCTTATCTTATTTTATCTTATTTTATACTATCTTATTTTATCTTGTCTTATCTTATCTTACTTTATCTTGTCTTATTTTATCTTATTTTATCCTATCTTATTTTATCTTGTCTTATCTTATCTTATCTTATCTTATTTTATCTTATGTTGTTTTATCTTATGTTGTTTTATCTTATGTTGTTTTATCTTATCTTATTTTATCTTATCTTATTTTATTTTATTTTATCTTATTTTATCTTATCTTATGTTATTTTATCTTATCTCATCTTATCTTATCTCATCTTATCTTATCTTATCTCATCTTATCTTATCTTATCTTGTTTTATCTTATCTTGTCTTATGTTATCTTATTTTATCTTATCTTATCTTATTTGATCCTATCTTATTTTATCTTGTCTTATCTTATTTTATCTTGTCTTATGTCAGTGGTGTTGAGATGTTTGGGATGTCACACCTTCCCGTCTCCTCTGCAGCTGGAGGCGTTGGTGCGCGCGTCGCTCCACAGGTGCGCGCACAGCGGCGCCGCTAGAGGCGCGTGCACGTGGAGCGCTGAGGGATCGGGGTTCAGTCAGTGATCAGACGGAATTTAAAACAGGTAGGTTTTGCGTCATATTATTATTATTATTTCATGCGATCGGTCTGGCCTGGCGAGCTTTTACTGAGTGCAGAATGTTCGGATGAACCGAATATTCTATATATATTTCTCCTCAAACGGCGATCATTTGTTGATAGTACAAAAAAAACAACAAAATAAATAGTTTGTCAGGTTTTCACAGGTTGTCGCGTTGTTTATTTTGTCGTTTCACTGACATTCAATACATCTACCAATGTCAGCATATATTCCCCATTGAGAAAAAGTCTGTTTTTTAAGTCATTTTTAAATCAATAAATAAGATTGTTTACATGCCATTTATTGTCTATGTTTTCCGTTGATGTGATTTACTGACTAAGATCAACATATATCTTTGCAAAAGGCATTTTCTTTCCTGAGGATTCAGTGGTAATGGTATCGAGCCTGAATTTGCCCATGGGGAGTAACAGAACTTCATTTTATCTTATCTTATCTTATCTTATTTTATCATATTTTATTGTATCTTATCTTATCTTATCTTATCTTATCTTATCTTATCTTATCTTGTTTTATCTTATCTTATCGTATTTTATCTTATTTTATCGTATCTTATTGTATCTTATCTTATCTTATCTTATCTTATTTTATCTTATGTTGTTTTATCTTATGTTGTTTTATCTTATCTTATTTTATCTTATCTTATTTTATTTGACCTTATTTTATCTTATTTTATCTTATCTTATGTTATTTTATCTAATCTTATCTTATTTTATCTTATTTTATCCTATCTTATTTTATCTTGTCTTATCTTATCTTATTTTGTCCTATCTTATCTTATCTTATCTTATCTTATCTTATTGTATCTTATCTTATCTTATCTTATCTTATTTTATCTTATGTTGTTTTATCTTATGTTGTTTTATCTTATCTTATTTTATCTTATCTTATCTTATTTTATCTTATTTTATCTTATTTTATCTTATCTTATGTTATTTTATCTAATCTTATCTTATTTTATCTTATTTTATACTATCTTATTTTATCTTGTCTTATCTTATCTTACTTTATCTTGTCTTATTTTATCTTATTTTATCCTATCTTATTTTATCTTGTCTTATCTTATCTTATCTTATCTTATTTTATCTTATGTTGTTTTATCTTATGTTGTTTTATCTTATGTTGTTTTATCTTATCTTATTTTATCTTATCTTATTTTATTTTATTTTATCTTATTTTATCTTATCTTATGTTATTTTATCTTATCTCATCTTATCTTATCTCATCTTATCTTATCTTATCTCATCTTATCTTATCTTGTTTTATCTTATCTTGTCTTATGTTATCTTATTTTATCTTATCTTATCTTATTTGATCCTATCTTATTTTATCTTGTCTTATCTTATTTTATCTTGTCTTATTTAATCTTATTTTATCTTATCTTATTTTGTCCTATCTTATCTTATCTTATTTTATCTTATCTTATCTTAATAAGATAAGATAAGATAAGATAAAATAAGATCAGATGAGATAAGATAAGATAAGATAAGATAATTATCTTATCTTATCTTATCTCATCTGATCTTATTTTATCTTATCTTATCTTATCTTATTTTATCTTATTTTATCTTGTCTTATCCTGTCTTATCCTATCTTATCTTATCTTATTTTGTCTTATTTTATCACTGCGATGGTTTATTTGAACTTATTGAAGTAAATGTGCTTTTTATTTCAAATGCAACACTCCACTCAAGACTAAAGCACACAACATAATACACTATAATTGCATTCCTATGTTTTCCTTTCAGTCCTTTCTTGCTCCCATTTTTTACATTTGTTAATATTTATTATTTTCCCACTATTATTATTATCATTATCATTGTTGTTGTTGTTGTTGTTGTTGTTGTTGTTGTTGTTGTTGTTGTTGTTATTATTATTATCAGTAGTACTCAAGTCAAGTCAAGTCACACTTTATTTATAGAGTGCATTTCATACCAAGGCAACACAATGCACTTTACAAAGAAATACAAAAAAGAAATAGAGAACGTAGTTGTCAGCCGGTCATTACAAAAGAATGCCCCTGAAACAACAGCAACAACAAAAGAAACAACAAAGACAAAAAAAACAACAATAAAAGCGACTCCAACCAGAGTGGCAGCACCAGCAACATAAAACAACAACAGCAGCAACAACAGCCACAGAAACAACAACAACGGTGGCAGCAACATCGACACCAGCAGCAACAACAACAACAGCAACGTACACGCAGAGACGTCACCGGAACCTGAAGTGGTAGCTCTCACCAGAACCGGAAAGGTCACTCAGGTTAGAGATGGTTAAGTCTAGGGAGAAAGTTACGCTAAGTTGAGGTATATGTAAGCAAAAGTTAAGTTTAGGTATAAGGTTAGCAGCAGCCACAACAGCACCAGTTTAGGTTTAAGGTTAGCGGCACCAACAACAGCACCAGCAGCCGCAGCAACGACAACACCAGTAGTGACAATACCAGCAGCAACAAAAACAGCAACAGCAACAGTGCACAAGCAAAGACGTCACCGGGACCGGAAGTGGTAGCTCTCACCGGATCCAAAAATCTCCTCATCTGTATTGAGTCAACAGTGTGTACCATCTTATCTCAACAAAGTAAAGCACAGCAAAGACGTCACCGGAACCGGAGGTGGTAGCCCTCACCGGAAACGGAAATTTCAACTGTGTGCACCATCTCATCTTAATCCAGTCACCTTTAATTAGCGTCCCTAAGTTACGGGTCAAGTTTTCAATCAGACCTCGGGAGGGAGATCCTTTTGACTCTCTCTTTCTCTCTCTCCGAAAACACACCCTTCTTATGATCCTCTCACTGTGATATCACAACAGAAACAACAACAACAGCAACATAAACTCCAGCAGCAGCAACAAAAAACAACAGCAAAAAAGACAACAGCAACGCACACGCAAAGACATCACCGGAACCGGAAGTGGTAGCTCTCACCGGAACTGGAGAAGTCACTCAGGTTAGAGACGGTTAAGTTGAGGTATAAGGTTAGAGGTGTTTAAGTTAGGGTATTGGGTTAGAGATGCTTAGTTTTAGCCATAAGGTAAGCGAGGGGTAAGTTTAGGTATAAGGTTAGCAGCAGCCACAGCACCAGCAACAGGAACACAGACAGACAGACAGACAGACAGACAGACAGACAGACAGACATCAGGCAGTCAGTCAGTTAGTCAGTCATAGACTGTAGCGAACAGCAAGGTGTTTAACCTGCTTTTAAAAGTATTCAGTGTGGGGGCCTCTCTCAGGTCCCTCGGTAGGGTGTTCCATTGACTTAGATACAGACGATACAGAAGGCAGCTTCTCCTGCTTTAGAGTTGGTACGAGGGATAGTTAAAAGACCACTGCCTGTGGACCTGAGAGTTCTTGCTGGTTCGTGTAGAAGCAGAATCTTCAAATCAATTCTAGTTTTGACAGGGAGCCAATGTAGAGATCTAAGAACAGGTGTGATATGTTGAAACCTTTTTGTCCAAGTGAGAACGCGTGCAGCCGCATTTTGGATTGACTGTAGCCGCTGCACAGCTGATTTCAGGAGGCTGGTGAATAGGCCATTACAGTAGTCCGATCTACTCGTTATGAATGCATGGAATGCATGTTTTTTAGATGGTAGAAGGCTGATTTTGTGATTTGATTTATATGGCTCTAAAAAATTCAGATCGCTGTCTATGATTACACCCAGATTTTTGGCTTCATTCTTGCTCTTCAGGGAGAGAGAACTAAGATGAGCTGCAATTTTCTGTCTTTGAGCCTTTGCACCAATGATGAGTTTTCTGTTTTGTCTTTGTTCAGTTGTAAAAAGTTCTTTGACATCCATGCATTAATATCATTAATACACTGAGTGAGGGAGTGTATGGGGAGTAGGTCATCAGGAGATAGGGATATGTACAGTTGTGAATCATCTGCATAATTATGGTAATTTATTTTGTGTTTCTTTACAATATGTGCCAGTGGAAGCATATAGAGGTTAAACAATAATGGTCCCAGAATGGAACCTTGGGGCACTCCACATACAATATCCACTTTGTTTGACACAAAATCTCCAATGGACACGAAGAACTGCCTGTCCTGTAGGTAGGTTTTAAACCAATTTAGAACCGGGCCAGATAGGCCGACCCATTTTTGTAATAAAATCTGATGGTCAACAGTGTCGAAGGCAGCACTGAGATCCACGAGCAGAAGAACAGATAGTGTTTTTGGGGAAATGGGCCTGTAGTTGGCAATAACTCTTGCATCGAGATTGCTCTTCTTCTGGAGTGGTTTAATGACAGCTGTAATGTTATGTATGTGTGGAATATACCTGATTGAAGAGAGCCATTTAAAATTTCTAATACCTCATGTGCTAGGCAATTAAAAACTGTTTTCAAAAATGTGTCAGGGAGGGGGTCCAGGCAGGACCTGAGCTGAATATCGTCCAGTCTTTTTATGTCTAAGTTGACGAAATGAGACATGGCAGCAGTCATATTACTGGGGAATATAATATCTCTGATGGGGTCGTAGATGGTGGATTAATAAGTCAATCAACAGTCAAGAAGAGCATGTTACTATTGTTGAGATTCATTAATGATTTTAGAGAAGAAAGACTGTCTGGCCTGTTTAATTTCTATATTGTATCGATTGAGTCTATCCTTGTAAATTTCATGATGAACCTGAAGATTTGTCTTTCTCCATTTTCGTTGACACTCTTTCATTGACACTCTCTCTTAAGCTGCCTAATAACTACTCCACTTCTCCAGGGGGCTTTTTGTTTTTCTATGTTTTTAGTTTTAACAGGTGCAATCTTATCAATGATATTTTGTATTTTGGAGTTGAAGTTGTTCACAGGATCCTCAGTTGATGACGCCTTGAACAGCGGTAGCTCATTTACAATTCTCTTAAAGGTTTCAATGGTATTATTGTTAATGATATGTTTTTTAATTGTTCGGGTACCCCTCTGTTGTACAGGATGAGCAGACACGTCAAAGAAAATGCAGCAGTGATCTGAAATAGCATCATCCATGACAGAGGGTACAGTGATATTAGTAGTAGTAGTAGTAGTATTAGTTATTATAACATAGAATTATTATTATTATTATTATTATTGTTATTATTATTATTAGCAGTAGTAGTAGTAGTAGTATTAGTTATTATAAAATATTATTATTATTATTGCGTCATTATCCATGTTGGCTGACATCAGGCGTAAACATTGAGCTACAGCCAGACCAGCAAACAGACTGAGAGAAATCCAAAGAAGACACTGTTACATCCTTCACTTTTCCTGAAAACGGATTTATAAATCATTGTCTTGCACAGCATTTTGTACTGGAGTGGTATATAATAGCCACAATACAAAGCAAATGGGAAAGGCTTATTTCTAGAGTGCGTTGTGTCTGAAATGTGTAATTCTAAACATGTGCAGTTTGGATGATTCCGCCTGACTTGCATTTATTGAAAGAGGACAATGCCCATTCATTCATTTATTGTATTAATTTGCTTTTGTCACAGGGAAAGGTCCTGATTAAAGCTATACCTCAGGATATATTGTGGTACAGTCCTAACAACCTGGCAAAAAATAACAATGAAAACAATGAAAACCTGTCAACTTGTTTGCTGCTGTTGTTAGTCTCATTTCTGTTCAAATTTTCGAAACTCAGCAAACCACCCAGTATATATGTATATATATATATATATATATATATATATATAGTACAAAATTATTAAATAGCTATTAACAGTTCAGTAAAAAGTGCAGTTCAACTCACTGTTGTAAATAGTACTGTGTATATATATATATATATATACAGTACTATTTACTATTTAGTTGAATTGCACTTTTTACTGAATTGTTAATAGCTTTTTAATTAATTTGTACTACACAGTGGCCAAGCATGAATAAACCTTTTGAAGATTTTCTTTTGCCTAAGTTATTCAATAAAACTGCAGTTTAATGCAAGCGTAACTTAATGTAACAGTCAAAGGTGCGATTTACCATCTAACCAAAAGGCTAAACTTGACATTTAATAAGTGTTGTTAATAAATAATTATTTCCTCCCAGCGCTGTCTCAGTGGACATCGGGCTGCTGGAATGGAGGGCGCTGGCAGTGGTTGGGTTGTGGATCCTTCCCCCTCGTGCGCGGCCGGCGTGGACGGGAACGGCAGCCAGATCTTCGAGGTGGCGCTGCGGAACGGCTCGTCAAAGCGCAGCTCCCAGTTCGTGGGGGTGGAGCTGCTGCAGTCCTTCAAGCTGCTCATCATCCCCTGCTACACCCTGGTGGTCCTGGTGGGCGTCTTCGGCAACTACCTGCTCCTCTACGTCATCTGCTGCACTCGCAAGATGCACAATGTCACCAACTTCTTCATCGGCAACCTGGCCTTCTCCGACATGCTGATGTGCGCCACCTGCGTCCCCTTCACGCTGGCCTACGCCTTCAACCCTCGCGGCTGGGTGTTCGGCCGCTTCATGTGCTACCTGGTGTACCTCATCCAGCCGGTGACTGTGTACGTGTCTGTCTTCACGCTCACCGCCATCGGAATAGACAGGTAAGTGTTACCTATTGTTTTTTTTATGATAATGCCACTAAAAACAGTAATACAACTGAAAGATTTCTACCCATGTGTATAGTACTCCTGTTCTTGAGGCAGACTTTTTGCATACAGTAATTGGTAGAAATTGCGAGAAATTGTCTGTAATAGTAATAATACATCTTGGCGTTCCTTTGAGGAGAAAATTTATCATACATGGTGTTGTGAAAGGTAAGTGCATACATATAAAGCGTTAAGAAAAAGAGATAGCACCTTGTGCAGTACATGATGTACCCAACAGTCTTCTTTTGCAATCTGCCTCCATTTTCAGTTCACAGACATTTCCGTCAGTCCAATTTTTTTGCGAAAATCTGCCGAAGGATTTTTTTCACAGAAATGTTACGCAATGGTGGTTTCTGGCATACTGGTGACCTGGACTGCGGGGAATGCCGCGGGATGCTTTCCAGGGCCCCTTGGAGGCTGCTCGCCGTTGTGGATGTGGGTTGTGGTGCGGGAGGTGGCTGTTGGCCTTGCTCCCGCTGCGTGGCTTCTCTGCAGTGTTGCACGGGGTGACGGTGGTGGTGGACAGGCCACATATCTGGCTGTCTGCGGGCGTTGGCAGGCAGGGGGGGGACATTGGGGTGTCCTGTGGCATGCGCACTCGGCCACGTGAGTGGGCGCTGAGAGGGCTGTAGACAGGTGGGGCATCTATCATCATGAATTGTGAGTCCCATGCACCCACCAGGTGGACACACACACACGCGCGTGCGCACACACACACATATACACACACACACACACACACACACATACAGAGAGTGCGTTGTTTAAAGACCAAAACACGGTCAGATTGTTCTCCAAAGAGGGGCATTGGTGGTGGCTCTGTGTAATAAAAAGCTGCTCTCTTGTCATCCCACAGGTCGTTCACAGGACAGAGTTATTGCAGCAGTTCTTGATGATTAAAGAATGAATAAAGAGTTGCAGGTTGAGAAGTTGAACTCCACTTGCAGATTAAGTTTGTCAAAGATGCAATGGCAAACAAATAATCTGTGTTGTATGCCACGCAGGCTGATAGCACAGGTTAAAAAAAATAAAAATAAAATAAAGGAAATGTTACACGATAGAATTTATGTGGAAATCATGTTGTTCTTTTTAGATATTATGCCACGGTGCATCCACTGAAGAAGCGCCTCTCCGTGCTGGCTTGCACCTACCTCCTCTCTGGGATCTGGCTGCTGTCGTGCGGCCTGGTGGCGCCGGCCGTGGCCCACACCTACCACGTGGAGTTCCAGAATGAGGGCTTCGTCATCTGCGAGGAGTTCTGGATGGGAAAGGAGCGGGAGCGGCTGGCCTACGCCTACAGCACGCTCTTCATCACCTACGTCCTGCCGCTCTCCGCCCTCTGCATCTCCTACATGTGCATCTCGGTCAAGCTGCGGAACTGCGTGGTCCCCGGACACCTGACGCAGAGCCAGACGGAGGCCCAGCGTACGCGCAAGCGCAAGACGTTCCGCCTGGTGAGCCTGGTGGTGGCGGCCTTCGGCTTCTGCTGGATGCCCATCAGCGTCTTCAACATCCTGCGGGACATCGACATCGACCTGATCGACAAGAGCTATTTCTTGCTCATCCAGCTGCTCTGTCACCTGTGCGCCATGAGCTCGTCCTGCTGCAACCCCTTCCTCTACGCCTGGCTCCACGACCGCTTCCGCGCTGAGCTCCGCAAGATGTTCACGTGCCACCGCCGCATCGGCATTTCGGCCAATAACTGCGCCACGGCGAGTGTGGTGCTGTGAGTTTTGTCCAGACCTGTGGCTCATTGTAGATTATTTTGCGTTTGTTTTCCATTCCATTGCCTTTCTCAATGAATAATAAGAAAGTCTAAAAAACTGGACACGATGTGCCAGACTCCAGTGGCAGGGACGCTTTTCACAGCAGCCATTTTGGTGTGGATAGGTGGTTAAACACAGCTGAGGTTAAGGTGTCATTGAGGCGTTTCTGTGTCCAAGCATGAAGTTAACTGTACCGTCCGTGCTGGTACATTACATCGAGACACCTCAATGAAACACAACATCAATATAAAACACTGTCTTCGGTTGTGTTTACCCTTCCATGGCATGTCTACATGTCCGCCGGGAAAAGGGTCCATTGTCTTGTATTGTTAGAGATTAAATCAAATGAAATTACACTTTGTTCTACTGTACTTTCAGGTCGAGACCTGCACTTGTGTTCTCTTCAGATGTTTTTTTTTTTATTCTTATGAGGCACTCTGTTTTTAATGATGTAATGTAGATACAATGAAAAGCACTACAAGAAAGCTTGATTAAAGTCTGTATATTTACGTACCAAAAAACAATTGTATTTACGTTGCTATGATTCATAAACATATAAACGTCTATTGATTTTTGAATGACTGCCAGACCAAATGTTGTGACAATGCAATGCACAGCTGAAATAACCTGTTTGGATATTCGACACACGCACCCACAGCTGCCATGCTTGCGACTGCTAATCTCAAAGAATTCAGATGTACAAAGACAATGGACTTTCCATTTAGGACTCATAGTGTTGATCCAGAGCGCCATGAGCTTCGGAGATAATTCCATGAGTTTCCATGACTACAGACAGCATTCAGGATCGTTTTTTCCAATCCAGATCAGAGTGGGGGGGGGGGAAATATCATATAAGGCACATGCATCGGCCAACTGGACATTGATAACAGCTCGATGGGAGGGAGGGGCCATTCGGGTTTTTTTAAAAGCAGCGGGAGCCAAAGGTGACAACAAGCCACAATTACCGTCGTTAGGTGGAATGAAAGGACAGAAAAGAGCTCTGGGAGCAATGGCGAGGCAGACCACACACTACTAAACTGGTGCATGTATATGAAATACTGTAACCCTTCTCATTCCTGATTGTTTATGAAACCTCGATGGTTATGGAATGGTGCACTTTTGCTGAGATAGTAATCGTGTAACAATGTATCTAATCGCATGCCATACCATACCAAAATAGATTGTGTTAGATCAATCAAAACCTGGATTGAACTGAAAAAGATTTCCTTAAGAGATGTTTGTACCAGCACAGAAACACGGGTAGGAAGAAGGAAATAGGATCTTTGAGAATTTCGCGCTTGCAAGAGTCAAACGTAGAAAAAATTATATTTCATCAAATTCATGGAAAAAACATGAGCAATGGAGTATTTCGAATGAATTAAGAAACCAGGAAGATGTGGTACCATGGATCAGTCACAGATGAGGCAGTCTCTTTGAATGTTGATGACAGTAATGAGCTCATCATAAAAGCCACCAAGAGGTCAGAAGAAACTTCAAAGAGTCTGCCTGAGTGTCCAAGCTTGTTATTATGTTGTTTATAATGTCGGTTTCGTAACAGAGCAAACAAACCTCACCAATAAAAAAATACAAGACAACTTTCTCAGTGTCTAGTGTGGAGCATAGGGGTGTGGCATTGAACCATGCGCTTTTTCTTGTCTAAATTGAGAATATAAATCCATCAGCCACAACATTAAAACCACTGACAGGTGAAGTGAATAACATTGCTCATCTCGTTCCAATGGCTCCTGTCAAGGGGTGGGATATATTAGGCAGCAAGTGAACAGTCAGTTCTTGAAGTTGATGTGTTGGAAGCAGGAAAAATGGGCAAGCGTAAGGATCTGAACGACTTTGACAAGGGCTAAATTGTGATGGTCAGACGACTGGGTCAGAGCATCGCCAAAACAGCAGGTCTTGTGGGGTGTTCCCGGTATGCAGTGGTTAGTACCTAACAAAGTGGTCAAAGGAAAGACAACCAGTGAGCTGGCAATGACAGAAAGTTGCGTGCTGCATATGGGGCTGCGGAGCCCCCAGAAGTTGAATAGAAGTTGAATAGCCCATGCTGACCACGGTCCACCGCCGAAAGCGCCTACAATGGGCACGTGAGCGCCAGAATTGGACCATGGAGCAATGGAAGAATGAATCACGTTTTCTTCTACATCATGTTGATGGCCAGGGTTAGGGTCCAATCCGATTGAGCATCTGTCAGATACCACAGGACACACTCAGAGGTCTTGTGGAGTCCATGCCTCGATGGGTCGGAGCTGTTTCGGCAGCTGGAGGGGGAGCCACACAATATAAGTGGTTATTACTGGTGGGTTTAATGTTGTAGCTGATCGTTGTAGGCTCTGGTCAGAAAAAAAAATCTGTGCATTTCTATTGATTGGTCTATTCTATAGCTACCTCAACCTCTTGGGTAATAAAACATTTTCCAACTGTAGCCTTTGAGTTAGCAGTGCTTTACCACACCGCTTCTTGGCCTGGCAGTCGCTGCTTTCCGCATTCTGACCCATATCTGTGCGAGCATCTTAAAATAGCATCACAGAAACTTACGGAATTGAAAACATCATACTTCTGGATTGGGCGTCTGAATGTGTCCTGTGGTATCTGTCCTGGAAGTTGCGAGGTGAGGCCCCCATGGATCAGGCTTGTTGTTGCAGCACGTCCCACAGATACTCGATCGGATCTGACCCTGACCCCGGTCATCCACGTGACGTAGAAGAAAACATGATTCATCCGACCAGGCCACCCTCTTCCATTGCTCCATGGTCCAGTTCTGACGCTTATGTGCCCATTGTAGGCACTTTCGGTGGTGGACAGGGGTCAGTGTGGACACTCTGACCGATCTGCGGCTACGCAGCCCCATAAGCAGCAAGCTGTGATGCACTGTGTGTTATGACACCTTTCCATCATAGCCAGAATTAACTTTTTCTTTATTGACCCTGTCGCCGGTTCACCTGTTGTCCTTCCTTGGACCACCTTTGGTAGGTACTAACCACTGAGTACCGTTAACACCCCACAAGACCTGCCGTTTTGGAGATGCTCTGACCCAGTCGTCTAGCCATCACAATTTAGCCCTTGTCAAAGTCGTTCAGATCCTTACGCTTGCCCATTTTTCCTGCTTCCAACACATCAACTTCAAGAACTGACTGTTCACTTGCTGCCTAATATATCCCACCCCTTGACAGATGCCGTTGTAAGAAGATGAACAATGTTATTCCATTCACCTGTCAGTGGTTTTAATGTTGTGGCTGACCTTTTTTGTAACGAAAACCATTCTCAGAAATAGGTATAATTTTGTTTTAACCACAATTTAGGGTGAAATTGTGTTCACACAGTTAGTATGCTGTATGTACCAAGCCACAAACATGTTTGGATTTCTTTAATTTGATTTAAAATGTTTTCTTTGACACTTTATTTAGAAAAACAAACAAAAAACAAACAGACAAAAGAAAAAACATATATTGACTTTATTTTCAATCATAACAATACCATACATTCATTGGATTCTTTGAATTGTCATTTTAGTACGTGGAAGACAAGCCATCATGTCCATAAAACCAGATCTAAAAGTAATCACAACAACACTCTGAAATTAGGATTTTTTTTTAAAGGCTAAATGGTTAAAAAAAATATTTAAAAGGCACAATTCAGAATATTCAGAAGACTGTTAGTGTAATTATTGCTATGACATTGCATACAAAGCTGTCGCACATTATTCTTTTTTTTGGTGAAGTTACATTCAAATGCCAGGCTGGAATTTTTAACGATTGTTATGCTTTCGTTCATACAGTGGTACCTCGACTTACGACTGCATCTACTTACGACTAATCCAAGATGCGAGTAGCGATAGTCGTGAAAATTTGTATCGACTTGCGACCGACTGCTCCAAGATACGAGCGTGGAAATTTGCAGTTGGCGCGTCGGCGGCCAGTCAGCAGTCAGTCAGCGGGCGACCTACATCGTGTGTACACGTAGTTCGTGGCTTATCCATATTTTTATTCATATTCACTGTGTTTGTGCTGTGTATTTTGTTTATTTTCACCCATCATGATTTCAGAATTTATATGGGGAAAAATTGCTTCAACATACGACCGTTCTTATAGAACCTATTAGTCGTAAGCCGAGGTACCACTGTATCAAAGCATGCTTCCCAAATTATGAAGCTTAAATTTCTGTATTTCAAAACACCAAAACCACATTCATAACGCTTCAAATCTCCATCAATATAATAATATATTCTATTTCTTAATTATGTAATACCACTTGAAGTTGAATAAATATTTTACACAAAATATGTGCTTAGCAGTTGCATAAATATTTTACAGTAGAAAACAAACATCCTCAAAGGGAGTGATCAACTGTAGTGGACTACACCATTAAGACAATAATCTTCTCTCGCCAAGTCAGAGCTCCATATCAAATCCATTGTCCACCAAACAAGTGAATAACAGTCTGCCTTTGTCTATTGCTGGTTTTCTAAAAGATACTCGTTTGAAGCAGAAATAGGCACAATATTTTTTTAAGGTGGTAGAATAGGCACATCCTACAAAGGTAACTAAAACAGGACGGATATTGATTATTTGATAAAAGATACTTTCTGACGTCAACACAAAGGGAATGCTCAAAAAAAGAAAACTAAGACCATTCTGCAAAGACGAGTAACACTGGGCGAGTGTGAAATTTACCCAAGCCTGTGACCGTGAACCATTATTTGTGAGATAAGATCTGTCGTGATATCATTAACCATGGAATTAACTGGTGCAGGTGAAATTATATGAAACTATATAGACACTAAGATGATATAAGACCTAAGATGTATGGTACTCTAAAAAAAGCAGCAAGATATTTGAATGACTCCACCAGGAATTGACTTGCAGCAGAGCCAATTGGAGAGCATCCACTAGGGTAGAGTACAACCCCCAAATACCCTTTTTAAGTGTTGGTATGAGAAAGGGGGAAAATAAATAAATAAATGATAATGTTTCTCATATATATATATATATGTATGTATGGATGTATGTGTGTGTATAAAGACCATGCAGCCAGCAGTTTGAGTGCAGTGCCTCGTACCATTAGTGTCAACATCATTACTTAGGTTCATTGGTTTGTGATTACAATTTATTATGGATTGTAGCAATCATTTCCAGCATTATAACAAACAAGTGTTTGTAAAAAAAAAAAGAAAGAAAAAAAAAAAAGTGCATATGCTCTGAGGGACTAAGGCCCTCCCCTCCATACAGGAGTAAAAAAATATTAGAAAAGCACGCAGAAAAATAAAACCGGTGCTTTCATAGTGCCTTCTTTGAAACGCCTCATGTCAGCTTGCCGGAGGTGAGGGCGAGTAAGATGCTAGGTTTCTCCTCTATGACACGAACCAGCAGGTTATCTATGTATTCCTCCAGCTCGGTGATCTTGGAGTCCTTCTTGGAGAGCTCACCCTGCTGCTTCACCACCAGCGTGATGAGTTCTTCCTGGGTGAGCTGGGTGTATGGTCCACTTTCCACCGAGTCTGCCGCCTGAGGAGAAAAAGCTAAATGAAATTCTTTCTTTTATGCTACAGAGCATTTCGAAGACGTGCTTAACCCCACTCAAGGATGTTGTCAGATCTTGCCGGAATCCAGTGCATCGTAAAAACATAGCCACTACTCGACTCTAGGGCTGCCCCCTGAAAGTCAACCATCGGTCGAAAACCCGTCAGTCGGCGGAGATCTTTCAAGTCAAGCAGTCCCCTCTTACCGAGCTTATCTATCCGGTACTTGAACGGTTATAGTTTTTAATATATATATATATATAAATAAAATGTTAAGAGAAAAACTAAAACAAATTAAGAGCAAAATTAACGCTGCTTTATTTTCTGCGCATTACGCATGGAGAGATGACGGTCGGGGCACAATGTGCGCTGGCCGTGCCATCGTCACTCAGAGCACGGTCTCCTCGTGCGTGTGCGAGGCAGGCAGAGGGGGCCTGCCCCGCCCCCCTCGCACATCATTTCCATTCCGGTGATGGAGCGGAAGAAAGATTTCTCTTCTAATAATAGCAAAAACGCTTCTTAGACGAATACCTTCATATTACTGCAAGTTAGAAACCGGTTATATAGCCTAAATAAATAGAAAATCAATTTTCTTAATTTCTCCAATAGCGTTCACAGCACCGGTAGTGTGTGAGCTTATCGATACTATGGTCTTCAATAAGTAAGTTTGTTTTTCGCAGTTTGGTAGGCAATTCAGAGAGGCCCATTTGCATTCAGGTAACTTGTGGTAAACATTTACCATAATTCTAACTTAACCGTTATTTGATGCTCTTATTTAATGTCATAGATTAATCAGATAAACAAGATAATTGATTAGGAAAACAATCCTTAGTTGTAACTCCCGTCAAAGTTGTGTGAAGCATTTTTATCTTGTCTATAGCTTTATAAGAGGGTGACGAGTGACACTATATAAAGCCTTAGGGCTGCTACTGTCTTAAAACTATAAATTACATAAATCATATATAAAGCACATACTTTCGTGCAGTTAAATACAACGCTGTAGCATATTTTTTCATGCCAATATGACTGTACCTTCATCTGCGCTGCTTTGCCGTCATGGATCTTTATTTCTCTCACAGCAGGGATGCTGGTGGAAGTCAGGTTCTCTACTGAACTCATAGGCTTCACTGGATGAGGCCTGTTAAAGACATTTCATAGACCATTATGCAGACAATCAAAAGAGATTACATACAATAAAGCATCCTATGCAAATACAGCACCATATCTGATAGACATAAAAAACAACATTAGATCATATGCACCAGAACCGCCACTTCTTTTCTCATCACTTTATAAGCCAGACACGCACAGAAACGACAAGCTGTCCAGTAGAGCAACACAAAAAGAAGCCACCATTTGGTCACCACCAGATAAGCTAAAGACAATTGAACAACCAACCAGTAACCCCATTCGCCACGCAGGCTTAATTAAAATCGATAACTAACGTCTCATTGCTGGAAATTCACTGTTCAGGGCCTGTTCAATCTCACCTGCGTGGAGTTGACGTCAGGCCACCTCCATTGCTATTCTGCACACTGACAGGCTGACCCTCAGAGGGCGAGACCCAGGCCCGCAAGAGAGTTCTTCCCCCTGACTGGGACGCAGACTCCTCCATAGTTGCTTGCTGGAGCTCTGCAGGAGTCTCGACAAAGGGCCTAGAAGAAGAGGAACCTCCAGTGGAAGGATCTGAGGCAAATGGATCCTCCCTAAACAGAGTTTCTGCCTGCTCTGGTTGTCTCCAATGGCTCTGTGTTTTCACGTCAGCTTTTGGCTGCAGAGCTTGCGATGCACTGATATTTGCCTCTTTGTCTGAAAGACTCTGAAAAACAGTGGCAGCATCCTCATCAAGTGCAGGCTCCTGTTTGCCCTTGATGTCTGTGTTAGTCGAGGAAACCGGCAAGGGAGGAAGTTGTTTTCTTTTCTGGGAAAGAACAACCTCTTGATTTCCACTCTTGAGAGAGTTTTCAGAGTCATTGGCATTAAAGCTGCTGAAAGGATCTGTTGAATTGAATGGTGCAAAAAGTTTATCCATATCATCTGCCATCATCCCCTTACCTTCCAGTTTCTGCTCGTTCTGTGCTTTTCCTGTGAAAAGGTTATCTACAACTGGGTTCTGCTCCACTCGTGCCAAAGTGTCTTTGGAAATAAGTTCAGAGCAGGGAAACGGGTCCGTTCCTCCAAACTTCTCATTTGCCTCCATGATGATTTTGTCCAATTTGTTTCCATCTGAATGTGATAACTGATTGGTGCCTTTGTTGATGTTGTGGACAGTAACTAGTGATTTTGCATCAAGATCTGATTGTGTTACTGATTCTCTGTCCCCAGTTTTTTGTCTGGGTTTGGCTGTGGGTATTTCTTTATTTATGGTGTCTGATAGCTCTTTTTGCACAACTGTTGGTCTTTTATCCAGACTTTTTTGGTTGATTGGTGTGGGCACTGCTATTGGCTGCATATTTCTGTGATGAGCAGCAATGACTGGTGGCTGGAGTGCCTTCTTTGCGCCATCCCTGCTCACCACTGACTCTCTTTTTGTTGCGTCTGTGTTAACCGACACAGGGACTGCAGAGGCATTTGGCCTCTCAGATTGAAGAGCTCGTGCAACACTCTGACTTTGTTTTTGGTTGGAATCTGCCATAAGTCTCAAGTGTGTAGCAGCTACTGTTTGAGGGGGAGCAGGTGCTGCAAACCTTTTGGATGAAATGGGTTTGATCTCGGCAGGATGCATTTGTTGGACATGTGCGGGGTGCTTGTGCTTCTCAAGGGAAGATTGTCTGGGTGTAGGCTTCTCTGGTTCATCAACACTCATCTCTTGACCAAAAAATTCTGCTTGGTGATCCCTCTGTTTCTGATTTACCTCAGCGATTATATGGTCCCATCTTGTCTGCCCTTGTACTCCATGTCTTTTTTGTGGAAACAAAGTATCATAGTCGGGAAGTGGAAGCGGTGGCCTTTTAACATGCTTTGATCCATCTGACTCATCATATGCAGGGTTCTCAATCTCCCTGACAGACACAGAACTATGTCCTGCTGCAGATACACCCCTTGAATTTGATATTTCTGTCTGGGCTCCATATACAGCATAGCCGGGCGGCATTGGGGCTCGCCGCCTCTTCTCAGATAAGGCGGGGGATGATCCGGAGGAAGACAGATTCTCTGTGCTGCCATAAGGGGACTCAGATGAGCTTCTCTTTGGTTTGGGTGGAGCCAGGGATGTATGGAGGTTATAAAACATGTCAGGAGATTCAGATGGGACACTAGAGAGGGTGGATTCTGAGGTGTTTGGGGAAGGAGGGCGCTGCTGACTAGTGGTCTGAGAGTCAATGAGTTCAGGCTTCAGAGATTCGACCAATCTGCCAAGGAGTCAAAACAAAGGCCTGAAGGTCAGTGTGACCAATAAATGAAAACCAGAATTGTGAATTTATCCTCCACCACAGTACAACCCATCACCAATTTAGCAAGCACCTCCTCAATAACATCAGGTTGAGCTAGATTTAAAGCAAAAGAGTTCCCTTAACAGAATTTACATTACAATTATAAGTAAGGGTTACCATTATTATTGCAACACAGGGATAGTTCAGCACATCAAGTAATGCCACGTTTTAATTAATTAAATTAATTTTGGTTTCTCATGAGCTTGAATATAACCTTGTTCCAATAGTTCAGACATTAAAAACGTGCCAATATGATATGTACAGTTAAGATTTTCTTAAAGCTGGCCTCATGTTTTTTTGCAGACTTGCTTCTTGAATTGCATTACCATAAGCATGTCAATAAGTTCTAGCTCGGTTTAAGTCATGTTCCTAAAACTATTTAGGCTATCCAAAGAAATATCAGATGCATTTTTGCCAACCAGGATTGGACTTACTGTATTCATGGTTTATCTAGGAAGCCCGGTCACAAAATGAATTAAGCAGCCCCCAGGCAACTCAACTAGTCAAAGATGTAAGGATTTCTTCGTAAGAAGTTTCATTAAATGTGATGAGCTTTAAGGCTATCAAATAAATAATATACACATTTTATTTACAGGCCAATTGGGCTACCTGATAGCAGAACTCAATCATCAGACCTGCATCTTCCTGTTTCTTAAAGCACTAAAACAATGAAAAATTAAATAATGTATTTAATAAACGTACATGGTTTCCTGCAGTATAAATCACAAACCCATAACCTGGTTTCTGGCTTCTTTCAAAATGCTAGAGATCCAAACAACCTAAGGCTTAACTGCTGAGGCTTTGTAGAGATCCATGAAACAAACACACTTCAAAAAGCATTAAACTCAACCAAGGAATGGAAACTTTTATCCTTACCATTACAACGCAAATGTAAAAAATGGTCCAAAACCAACCAAAGAAACCTGGTTCAAAATCCAAATAGAACCACACTGCAATGTTTCCCTTTATGTGAGCTCACTTCATTCCACAACCTGTTTTACACCATACCATTCTTACAAACACATGACACACCCAGTTTCTGAAATGAAAACCAATCGGCACAATGCTCACTGCCCAAACTGGTTCAACAAGTTGGATAGAATTCAGTCTTTACAAAAAAGTCAAAGTTAAATGAAGTTAAACAAAAAGAACTGAAATTTGTGAAATGCCTATTTTGCTGTTAGTTAGAGATAGATTTTTTATTTTAGGGGAGGACTGATCACATGATAGTCATCATCAGATTCGTATCCATAAAATGTACACCAATAGTCGTGATCGGGAAAACCTGGAAGTTGCCTAAAAACTGCATAAAACAAGCAGGCAAATTTTGTAATAATCTGTGCTCCATCAAATTAGTAATTTCTCAGCGGTGCGTTCCCCAATCTACATTTGTTTACACTCGTTCCCACATGCCGATAACGTAAAATATTGCCATAAAGCCTGCCACTGATTTGCAACATAGCTCTAGGGAGGGTCCATAGATATAGAAACGTAGCTACCTCATTGACTGCTGCTGTATGTCGCCGCTATGTGTCTGCGCGGCCACCATATTGGAGCGGTCAAGGTCCGCTAGTAAACAAATACAATGTGTATTGAGAGATGCAGACCTCGCTCCAAAATTGACTGTAACTCGCTTTATTCTGAACCAAATTTCATGAAAATCGGTTCTGAATGAAGCGAGCAGATCCAAGTCAACACCTTGAACTCTTTGTTATGTTCCTCAAACCATTCCTGAGCATTTTTTGCAGCGTGGCAGGGCGCATTATCCGGCTGAAAGAGGCCACTGCCATCAGGGAATACCTTTGCCATGAAGGGTTGTACTTTGTCTGCAACAATGTTCAGGTAGGTTGTACCTGTCAAAGTAACATCCACATGAATGCCTGGACCCAAGGTTTCCCAGCAGAACATTGCCCAGAGCATCTCAGTCCCTCCACCGGCTTGCCTTCTTCCCATAGTGCATCCTGGTAAACGACTTACACGTAAACGATGCACACACACCTAGTCAGCCACATGATGTAAAAGAAAACGTGATTCATCAGACAAACCCACCTTCTTCCATTGCTCCATGGTACAGTTCTCACACTCATATGCCCATAGTAGGCGCTTTAGGCGGTGGACAGGGTTTGCGGCCACGCAGCCCTATACGCAGAAAGCTGTGATGCAGTGTGTGTTCCGACACCTTTCTATTATAGCAGCATTAACCTATTCAGCAATTTGCGCTCCAGTAGCTCTTCTGTGGGACGCGACGCGAGGGGCTAGCCTTGGCTCTCCACGTGCATCAATGAGCCTTGGGTGCCCATGACCCTGTGGCCTGTTTACCGGTTGTCCTTCCTTTGACCACTTTTGGTAGGTACTAACCACCGCATACCGGGAACACCGCACAAGTACTGCAGTTTTGAAGATGCTCTGACCCAGTCATTTAGTCATCACAATTTGGCCCTTGTCAAAGTCACTCAGAACCTTACGCTTGCCCATTTTTCCTGCTTCCAACAAATCAACTTCAAGAACTGACTGTTCACTTGCTGCCTAATATATCCCACCCCTTGACAGGTGCCATTGTAACAAGATGATCATGATATTTTACTTCACCTGTCAGTAGTGTCATTAAAAAAAATAAACAAATATCTCAGTATCTATTACAAAAAGGGAGACTCACCTTGGCTTCACTGCAGACACTTTTGCAGTACGGTTGAGGAAGACCATGGCAGAGGGGGTTTGTGGACTGCGGATAGGTTTCTGATTATCAACTGGGCTTTCGTCAAAGGGGTTCTGGCCATCTGGGCTGAGGGGGACCTCTTCAAATGGGTTGGTCGACTGGTGTGAGCCGTGAATCTCCAGATGCTGTGAAATCAGGTAGGGTGCTGGTTTGGGTTGTTCTCTGTTGAACCTCTCTTGATGAGATTCTTCCTTTCTCTCGTCCTTCTTTTTGATCATTCCAAACAGAGTGGAGAGGCGGTCACTCATCGAGGCCTCATCCTGCGGCTTCTGCTCCTCCACGTTCCGTGCTTCCTCCTGTCGTCTCTGACGCTCCTCCTCAAGCCTCCTTTCATTCTCCATTGCCAGCAACTTCCTGCGTTCTTCCTCTTTTCTTTGTCTTTCTTCTTCTTCTTCCACCTGTTTCTTCCTCTTTTTCTCTTCTTCAAGCATCTGCCTCTCCTTCTCCTCCTGATATTTGCGCTCCTTCTCCTCATGCAGTCTCTTGGCCTCTGCCCTGCATCTTTCCTCCTCGAGTGTGTTTGCCTCCACTCTGCGCGTCTCTTCTGCTTGTCTTCTCTCTTCCTCCTCCTGATGGCGCTGTCGTTCCAACATTGCTTTATCTGCAGCCTCTGGCCTGTAGGAAGGCACAGAGAAGCCCTTGAGGGAGTCCACAGAGAAGTCAGAGTTGTGTCTGTGGACATCTTCCACAGAGCCCTGGCCAGAGCTGTTCAGGCTGAGTGTAGACTCGCTCTTGGGTTCAGTTTCCTCTGCATACACATGGCTACCATTTATGCACAGGTTGTTGAGGTCACTGGAGCTCTGCTTGGATCGACTCAATATGGAAAAGGGACCCTGAGACACCTTGCTGTCACTGCTGCCTGTGCGCTTGTGGCCAAGGAATTTGAATTTCTTTTTAACTGGAGGGGGCGATAGAGAGACAAAGAAAGAATACAGTATGATGTCATTGTTTATATGGGAAACATTCTGCAGGAGCACCTTGTGTCTATTACACACATTTTAGTATTTTTAGAGCTAATTGCGCTTATTGTGTTACATAATCTCTGGTGCATTACAATGAAATTTCCCTGCATATATGTATGAACGTATGGCTATGTATGTGACAACTTGAATCTATTCAACCAGCATACACAAGCAATGGGAAGACATGTGTAGGCACCTCCAACTGTACACAAGAGTTACCTTCAGGAGAGTCCACATTGAGGCCGGAGGAGCGGCTGCCGCTGAGAGAGGAGTTCTTCTCAGGGAGAGTGCCCAGTGTAGACATTGACTGTGAGATGTTTCGCTGCAAGTTTGATTTTGGAGCAAAGAGGCTTTTGAGTTTCGATTTCTTCTTGACGCCTGGAGACTGATTAAGGGAACAAGCATCAGCTTCCCCCTCGCTGTCTGTAACAATCTGACTGACAGGTGGCACGATAGCAGAGGCAGAATCAGAGAATCCATCCTTTCGCTTCCCACGGACTTTATCCTTGAGCTTAGAAATGCGTGAGCGGGGTTTGTCTTGCATGGAGAGGTCAAACATGCTGGCTGACATGTTGTTCCTCATGAACTGAATGTCTATGAGCACTTCTCCTCTGGCCTTGTCCGCCTTTCCAGTTTTGTCCACTAGACTGAACCAACTGCATAGAACAGACAGAATAGACAGAAAATAGTAAATTAGATTAAAAGGAATTACACTTTAAAAAAATACACATGGATTCAAGTTACAAAGAAGGCTCACAAATACAATCAATCATTACACGCAATGATTGCTCACAATCATTGTACGCATTTGCAATCATTGGACAATGTGCCCAGTAAGTACGGAAGAGTTTTGTTTCAAACAACAAGGTAGACCTCCACCATACAGGTAAGAAGTCATGGTTAAGAGGATTTGTCTTTGTCAATGTCATCTGCATTAACCATGCTAGACTGGAGGTACAAACATATAAAAAAAAATAAAAGGAACTGGACAATGCACTCGATTGTCAGTACAGCGTGCCCAAAAAAATGTTTCCACTGAGTTTTGTTTCAACAGCATTGATTACTGTTGTATGACTAAATCAAGGCTAAGGGAAAACAACCAGGGGATATGCAGGAAGTAAATATTCCACAAAGTCCTTGTAGGAGAGGCACTTTAAGTGATCTAATGAAAGCTGTGCAAAGCCCATCCCAAATTCTTAATTTCCCCCACGCAACATGTGGCATGCCAAAATAAACAGAACATGTTAGCTCAGGCTGACCAGCCCAGACATGAGTAAAATAAGAAAACATTTTTTTATTTCTATGAGGTGACTTAACTTCACCTGGGACACTGAATCTTTACGGTTGACAATACTGTGACAATATATTGACATGGCATTAAAACTTTGTTGTATTTATACTAACACTAATCCAGTTCTATGACACAGGCTCTGGTCTGTCCTGTTAGGCATGTTGTCTCAGTAGAGTTGTGTGGGCATTTTCCTTTTAAGTCTAATGATTAACAAAGCCACCAGCTCAGCCTGCTAACAGTCAACGCTGGTGATATACAGTAGGTACATTTCAATAATCACTTTTATTGCATTTAATCTTTTGAGACAGTTTCAAGACATTCTAATCATTTAATATGCAATGTATAATCTCCAAAGAAAATTAAGGTCAAAAAAGTTTTTATATATTGTATCACGTCGTTTAGTAACTGTACATGGAGGATTTGCTTGATTTGATTCTTGGGTGATCATAATATACTGTAATTTACACAATATGTAAATGATTGAGGGTCAGACCTCTGCCATGGTGGCTGCAATGTTTAATAAAAAAAAAAAAATTGGCTAAATCAAGTTAAAGGTTTGTGCTGGAGTTGGGAAAAGTAAGTCTGACTCATTTGACAACATTTTTTGCATCAACCAGTTTGATTCCCTCACTGCTGAACTAACTATGTTTGTTAATGTTTGATGGAAAATTACTCTGTTATCACCCTCATAATGAAATTGGGTCATGTTGACAAAATGGCTCTTACAATGTTGCTCAGTGCAAATAATCATCTTAAAAAATTCGAAAATATACAGCAGGGACCATCAATTCAATTTATGAGACACATTCTGACTATGACACGCTAAAGGTTTATTTGTGGTCGTATAACCAAATTTCTATTGTGAATATCTCCAGCACTATTGTGTTAGTACAGACAAAAGGCTCTCTTGAAGCACGAAACCCTTGTCCATGATTTCAGACCATGTATCAGCAAGACAGTGAAGGAGGACAGTAATCCAACACCACCTGCTTCCAGGGGAAAAACACCAACATCCAATACCCTTTTTGCCAGTGAGGCTACTGGAACGAAGAAGGGGGCCAAGAACAGTGACAAATGAAGAAAAATATTTAAAATATAAGGGATGGAAAGAACAAGGGATAAACTTTGCCATGTAAGTGTAAAAACACAAGATAACATTTGAGATAAGAGTATGATAAATGTGTTTAATTTCTGCTCGGGACAAAGGCTGTCCTTGGCTAGGTGACACTGGTGTTGAATACATGAGGGATACATGACTCAAATGCTATCACAGGCTAAACACAAGGGCACAGCAAACATAGCAGAGATCAGTGAGACCAATTCACTGCTATCTTAATTAGTAGCTTGCACATTCATATGGGCTATAATTACATTTTTAAGTTGACAGTAACACACCTAAATTACATAAGAGGGTGTATACAACTCGCTTCAACATTACCATGATGTTTTATTTGGGATGTTTGTTCCAGACACTACACCCATGCTATTCATACCAAGCATGTCATCCTGAGTCATAACCTACTTGGGTGGGAGCATGAACATTTTCCAAGTTCTCATAAATAGCAGAAGCACCTGAAGTACTTAGTGTGGGGAAAAGGACAGGCCTCAATCACTATGATAGCAAAGGCAAAGATGGGCTTTACATTGGAGAAAAATGTACATACCTTCAAATATGAGAATGGTGAGACCAATACCAGCTCAGTGAAGCCTCAGCTTTAGGCTTCGGGCCTAAACCAGCTTAAGCCGGAGGAGGTAATATGATCCTGAGCGTTTGGATTGTTATCCTATCAGCTCCAGTCTCCGTTTTCCCTCCCTGATGCTGATAAAAGGTTTACATCTGTGTGTGCAAGTTAAGTGATAGAGTAGATTGTCGTATTGCGGGCTTTAGAGCTGTGAGGTGAATTACATTTGAAATATCCATACAGATTGGGGGTTGTAAAATCCAATAAATTAGTGTTTTGTCAAGTAATTCTCACAAAATGTGGCCTTGAAAGTGCTCCAGGGTTGGGAGTTTAGTGTTAAGACTTAATTAAGGTTTAAGTAATTACAAACAAATTATACCTGACACTGGCCACAACTTGTACCAGTTTGTAGACTATATAGGCCAATAGACCGGCATTTTACATTATTACTCCAAGTAGATTTCTCAGTACGGGTAATACATTTGAAAACATCCAACCTAAATAAATGTGATCTTTCAAATGTGTAGAAACTGAAAGATGATACAGTAAAAACAAAATTACAATTCGATCAAATAATGAATGAGGAGCTTTTTGTCCATATTGCAATTTAAAACCAAGCTATTTCTATAACAGCATTAATCACACCTCGAGGGTGGGCATTGCTGTTCCAAGCCAGTACCGATTTTACAATAATGTGTCTTCATCGGTTTGTAATGGCAACGCAATGGTGATCTGCTATGACGAGATGTAGAAACGGGGCACACATGCAACTCAGTCACAAAAGGTTATTAACTTCCTCTAAAGCTTTTGAGTTATAAAAAGGAAGTAATAAATGCAAACATAATATTTGGGATTTTGTGTAGTATGTAGCCTGTGTAAATATTATGTATATTATGCGTAATATTAGTAAGGCTTCCATTCATTTCCTATGTATAATGAGGAGTTAGAATAGAAGAGTTGACCATTAACAGCTGTTTGGGTACTGTACATACCCTGCTGCTCACTGTCCCTCCACATATATGTTTGCTCTTTTTTTCTGATTTAGGTTGAAAACTTTTTCCCCCCCTATCACGCTCCCTTCTTTGTTTTACACAGCCTTCGGAGGTGACCTTTTTTTTTTTTTTTTTTTAAATCGCTTCAAGGCACCACGCTTCTAGGGTGTGTGACGAATGATGTATATTGAATCTTGGTCAACCCAACCAGCGAGTAAGAAAGGCCTCGTGAAAGTAATGGAGGGGTCGGGCTGAGGTGAAAACAACCTCCTCCCAGAAACGCAGAGTGATTCTTCTGAAACATTCAAGAAACACAATTCAAAATTAAAAAATAAAAAGGGGAGGGTTAGAGGACACTCACTCGGTCCTCGGGCGAGCCGTGTGGTCGTGCAGTTCCAGCAGGTTGACCGCGGCTTGTCCCAGGAACTTGTCCAGCCCCACCTGGGCCCGGTGCATGACGATGACGTACAGCGTGCACCGCTCGGCGTTTCCCGGGTGGAAGAGCGGCAGGTCGAAGGAAGCCTCCTCCTTCCACACCGGGGCCACGCACTTCGGGCTCACCGAGGTGGAGAACTTGTCTTTGGCCACTTGGATGATGGCGTAGGCATCGTTGGTGCCGCCTTTCCCCTTGACGCGCAGATTCCGAGCTTGATGCACCGTTACCCGGACGCTGGTGGGGTAGAACTGCTGGCTCTGCTGGACCAGGGACATTGTCGGGTGTTTGCTGTGTGGACAAGGCTTCGATTTGAGTTCAAGAAGCCGTTCACTCGGTCGATCGTCGTCCTTCTCCTCCTTAAAAAACTCTCCGCCTTGCTGCTGTCAGCACTGCTCCCCGCTTTTGTTATGACCAGGAAGCGGCAACTCCTACTACTATCTCCAGGAAGGGTAACTCCTCCTTGTTACCGGGCTACGAAAGGACACATTTAAATACTTATATTTGCTAAAAAAAGAAAAAAATCGCCGTAGTGCAATTCCTACACTATCCAACTCAACTGGTTTATTTTCTTTTGAGAAAGAAATGTTCTTTCCTCCAATTTCAGACCGCTCCGTCCGCGGCGATGGTCAGTCCACTTCCCTAATATCGACAAATCCCGCCCATACTCTGCCAAGCTCCGCCCTGATTGGCCGACACGTGTGTCAATCCAATCCGACCGCTCGCACGATTGGACGCTGGGCGGCGGTAGCGGATTCCGTAATCAAGGACCTTAAGTAGGTGCCCGCATCGTCCGCAGACCGGGCGTCAGTTTACCTGTTCAGGGGCCACGCACGAGTGGAATTATAGCAACAATAAACTGATCAGAGGGCGGAAGGTTTGGCCCTGCGTCGCGACTGGGAAATTGTTAATTCCAGGTCGGTATTTCACACTTGAGCTGAATGTTTGTTTTGCAAACTTGTGAACTCTAAAAGCTACATAACGATCGGCTACATAACCTTTAAACCACAGAGTAGTTTCCATCGGAAGTTTGACACGTTTTCGAGTTAAAGACCCATTTTTGTTCACCCATAACTTTGTGTCAGCGTAGGGAATATGACGTTTGGCGGTTGTTGGAGGATCACTTCCATTCAGTTGCATAGAGAAATCAATAAAATAGACGAAATGTACAAAGACGGAGAAAGGAAGGTTGGGAAAAAAAGAAGGGTCGAGGTTTCACACAAGGTGGTTGCAATATTTTCTGTGGCAGTTTTTTCGCCTAACGAGACTCCCAAGCCATCTTTTAACTCCAAAACGCCTCCGACAACGCAAGTGATCCCCAAAATATGGCAGCTCGCTCCAGCAATGTGACGTCAGTTTCACATCCCCTAAGGCGGCGGTTTCCAACCCTTTCGGACTCACCGCCCACTTGAAAATCTCAAAAGTTTTCGCGGCTCACATCCGACCAGAAGTAATACGCGAGTCAAACAGTGCGTCCTCAGCGGACGTATATTTTAACAATCATATGCATTCTCATACATGCAGTGCAGTAGTGGTCAAACAAAAAAATAGTTGGGTTAAAAATAACCTTATATCTATGGAAGTTTAGCGTAACGTTTGTAACGTAAAACTAACAATAACAGGAGCACATTAATATTAACACACCTAATGAGAAGGCTGATGTTGCTCGGCAGACACCAAATTCTTGACGTCTGGCTTAAGGGACGACAGTCTCAGGCGAAGATCTGGATCAACATTCAGTTTATTCCTGTATTTCGTCTCACAGAGGTACGGCGTCGGGAAAGGCATCGGAAATCGCACAGCTCTGTCGGACAGATCGGGATACTCGGAAGCATCGTGGAGCCAATAGTTTGTCAGGTACTTCTGTGAGAAAGCCAGTTTCAATACGCTGTCGCAGGAGAGATCCACGAGACCATCCTTCTCTTTTGCGCTCAGGCCTGCGAGGGTCTCGTCACTGTGGCTGGCGAAGGGGGTTTTCCATCCAGCTGCGCTGCACATCTGGGACGGGGGAGTATTCGCGCAGCTTGGTCCTCAAACCATGCAGGTGCTCGTTGATATGATGGATCACGGTGACGGGAAGCCACATTTCTTCCTCTGTCAAAATATCGGACAGATTCTCAAACGAGTCAAAGTTTGACCGGTCAACTCACCTGGCCCCGCTTCCTCATTTTTGTTATGGTCGCTTCCATTTTATTCTGGACATCGAGCATGGTCACTGCTTTTCCTAGGAGACTGAGGTTGAGTCCATTTAAGTGGCTGAAAATGTCGGCCAGGTATCCCAGTTTAGCCAGCCGCTCAAAATCACTGAAGTGGTGTTCGAGTTCAAACTTTGTGTCGAGAAAATACACCCTCACCTCGGCACGCAATTCAAAAAGTCGCATCAGAACCTTCCCCCTTGAGAGCCACCGGACTTCGGTGTGTAACAGAAGCCGCTTATGGTCACTGCCCATCTCGTCACATAAAACGGGAAATAAAGGCGGCCGACTTTGGTTGAAGATGACTCCTCTGAAAGCCTCATCTAGAACAGTCTTTAGATCTGCAGCATTCTCTTTACAGCCAGCGCTTCTCTGAGTATTCTGCAGTGGACATGCTACGAGTGGAGCCACAGCTTTCTTTCACAGTGGGTGATGCTTCCCCTGCGCTGGCCCAGCATGGCACGGGCCCCATCAGTGCTCACTCCCACACATTTGGATCAATCATTCCCATTTGAAACTATGAATGTGTTCAGAATGTCAAAAATGGCCTCAGCAGTTGAACGCGTTGGTAAAGGTTTGCAAAAACAGGCCTTGCAAAAACCCTAACCCTTTTTTTTCTCCATTGTTTTCATACCTTACATAGGCAAGCAGGTTTGACAGATTTGTGATGTCTGTCAATTCATCCAATTGGAGGGCATAATAACGACTCTCTCGTACGCTCGTTATCAGCTGTTCTGACACATTCTCTGCCATCTCGTCAATCCTGCGTCTGACTGAGATATCAGACAATGAGATGAGGTGGATTAGCTTGCACACTTTTGTGGCAGGAAGAATTCAATTCTCCCCGATTGTATGCGGCTTACCGGCCTTGGCTATGAGTCGGGTGACCCGATAGGACGCTTCCGCTGCCTTTGCGTTCTCGGTGCCCATACATGACGTTTCGATTACTTTCTTCTTGCCCTGATACTCATTGAGTTTATTCTCGAAAAAATTCAAGCGGCTTGGACATGTCCTGTTGTTGTTTTGTCTTGAGGTGACGGCACAGTTTACATGGCTTCAGAGCTTCGTTTGATCAAATTTTGGAACACACCACACACAGCGGTAACGGTTCGTCCTCTGTGCCTGTCCAAAAAAATCCCAATGATAAATATTCAGCGCTATACTTTCTCCGAACCTTTCTTTTTTGTTTGACAGACGGGAATGTCCCATGGACTTCGCTTGTGGATGATGAAGTAATGGCTTCTTTCCTTTTCAGTGTGCCTGATGCTAGCCATCCATCCATTTTGATTATCACTGCAAGTTCAAAAATGTACAGGTGCATATTAATCGTGGTCCGGCTTGGACGTAGTACGCCCCACCATAAGGTCCTATCAGTGATGATGCATTTTTGAAGGTTTTAGAGAAAAAATACCATGAAATGTTTTTATTTTATTTAAGAACAAACAAATGTTTTTGTAATTTATAATTATTATTATTATTTTTTTTTTCAATAAAATCTTTGTGTTTTGCCCATGATTTGGGGGCCCACTTGCAATACCCTCGTGGCTCACTGATTGGGATGTCCCCGCTGCTCTAAGGAGCAGGTGGGACAAAATAATAAATCTATTTTGACAAAGGTTTAAGTGGTACCAGGTATCATACTTGCTCACAGGCTGAGCAAATGAATTTCAGCCGGACAAAATCTTGAAATTAAAAGAAATATGTTTAATTTAAAAAAAACAAGAAAAGAGGGAAAAAAAAAAACAAGAACAAGAGAGTGGGAGAGACAGATAGGAGGAGAGGTACACAGGTATTATTACAAGGGTTCCAGTGACCATTAACGTGGATGATTTTCTCAAGAAGAAAGGTTCAGGTTCTTCCTGTGTGCTGGGAAGAAAGATAGTGAAAGGAGGATACAGGAGAAATACTCCAAAATCAAGTCTTCTATGGATTACCTACCCACCCACATCGAGTGCACTGTACGTCAACGACCCGTTTGCTCAATAACATTTCTAACAAAAACACTGCAGAATTGACCAGAATTTGTGATTTATTTTATAAATACAAATTTTTATTATCATTTGCTCCAATATTTCTGTATTAGCATTGACGTCACTCTTTAAGAAGAATCCAGTAACTCTTAACATTTCATACATTGGTTCCACTTGCACACTCAAAGCCACCCAGGCAGGGTAAAGGTCAGCGGTATCGGGTGTACTGTGTTTACACCCGGCGCATCACAGTACCTACATATTTCTAAAAACATGAAGCATTTGACATTCAATAAGTCAAACGTGATGCGAGTTCATGCTTACTTTTATGGAGTTAATTGTTACTTGAATTGGGTGGGTTTTTTGCTTCCAATTGAACCTTTTGCACCCGTTATCTTTCTGGGGACCAACTGAAATACAGTAAGTTTACAGAAGAATAGAATGAACTGTTTTGGGGACAGTGCCAACGCAGTTACATTCAATGATAAAACTTCCTTCAGAGGGGAAAATGTGTTTTATTTTTTGATTTTTATTTATTTTTTTGTCAAACCACTGATGATTTAGAGGACTCGTGCATTCTCAGCTGATTGCCTTTGAAAACAGCTATTGCAACAATAAAAAACCTTGTTTTGTTAATTAAGAAAAACTTGTGATGCCAAATTTCAGTTTCTGCCTCTGCCTCTGAGGTGCCTCTATAATCCAGGAGGGGGCATCCTATGTTCATTCATATCTGTGATGTAATGCAACGGGAATATTATTTTCAGATTTTCAACAACTTAATGTGGTTTATTATGAAAGGCAAATTCCGTATCAGTGCTGGCATGAATACATGGAAGTAAAATAGAAAGACCTTTTAATATCCAAACGTTTCTGTCTAGCTGTCTTTTAACACATGCACCCAAAACTATGTGAGCACACACACACACACACACACACACACACACACACACACACACACACACACACACACACACACACACACACACACACACACACACACACACACACACTACAAGTGCATTCACAAGTATACGCAAACGCATTAGTTTGAGAGAGCAGGGTGACAAAAGTTGTCCACAGAGCAAATGCATATAGCTGTACTGTGGAAATGGATAATCTTGGATTCCATTTCATGCCGTAGTTAATATGCATAGACATTTTTAAACATAAAAAATAAATCTTTCATTACACATTAAAAATTAACATCACATGTCAATTTTCAAACATTAGCTTGTACAATTTTATTTGAAATGAAAAAGGTGAACAACGTCTCAAATGAAAAAACCTTCATTATTATATTAAACCAATTCACAGCTGACTGTAACACAGGAGGAGAGGAGAGGAGAGAGTACCGGTTTAGGATCTAGGATGCCTTTCTGTTTCTTTTGAATATTTGAAATTATGTAATTATTATGATTATGAGACGGGTGAAAAATATCCATATCATATCTACTGTAAGTTCGGGTCATGCATAGAACATCAGGATAAAACCTGAATTACACTGTTGTTTCACTCTTCCACAATCCACTTTTCATTCCGACAGAGCATTGAGAATGGTCCGTGCCACTCGTGTCCTGCTCCAGCTCCAGCAGTGAGTTTTTTAGTGTGCCATTAGGGGCCACTGGCCCCGGAACCGAGGTACCGACACTGTTCAGAGGATAGGAGCAGCGCTTTGAGTCTCGCTCTGCAGTGGCTGCCAATTTCAAATTGTCTTTGCTTGCACAGCGTCTCTGGGCGCCATGTGAAGCCACTCTGCTCGCCATTGAAGGTGGCAGGGGAAAGGGTTTACGGCTCCCACTGCTGCCCGCATCACTTCCCTCTGAGGGACTGGTGGCCACAGACTCTCCAACCCGCCTCCCATTGGTAAGCAGACTGGCCTGGTTCTCTGAGAGGCTGTGGTGGATGCTGCCGTTCTCACTAGTGGCGTGTTTGTGGACTGCGTGTGAAGAGTTGAGGTGCTCTAAACCTGTGGGTCCCAATGCTCCCAGGCTACCCCCACCGCCGGCCCTTAGAGCCTTGAGGCGATAATGACCTCTGCCCTCACCTCGATGGTGATACTGGCTGCTCCCCTGCTTAGTTCTGCTACTTACCTTCCTTCTCTGGGGGTGCACTGGGGCTACAGAGTTTATGGTAGGCAGAAGGTTATTTGTTGGCTTGGTAATGTTGTCTGTACTGGTGCTCGTGTTAGTGCCCACAGGGGCACGAGAAGCATTGTTGCCGTTATCTTGCACCACCTGTAGCAGGTTAGTGAGCTTGCATGGTCCTGGGCCAACACTGCTGATCCCGCTCGGTGTGGACGATGACCTGGCCGATGAGGAATTATGAGAGTCTCCTGGGGGGTGGCAACTGATGAACAGTTGGGACCCTTGTTCAGAGGTCTGTACTCCACTTCCAGTAGTGCATGTGTGTGTATAGGTAGACATGGCCTGGGAGCGGTGATAGCCTGGACAGCATGCAAGCCATGAGGCCTGCACATCTAGTCGTCGGAAGCAGTGGTGCACCACCAGGAACATTCCCAGAAGTGTGGCAGCGATCCCATAGAGACAGCTAAACAACAAACTGCTGTGGCTCACCAGCCACATGGCCATGGCCCCACAACACCAGAGCCCCATGAACAGGAAGTGGGTGGCCACTAGCACAGAGAATTGCACCTTCAGGGAGTACTGGTCCTCTGAGACCATGACAGGGTTTATAGTGGCAACCACAGAGTCTGTGGACAGAAGGCTGGTACTTCCTGCCAGTGCAGGCTGGCTCTCAGGCACAGGGGATGACAGGGAGGTTCCTGGACATTCTTTTGTCACGCGGTGCCTTAGGCGAAACACGGTGCACAGGAAATAGATCCAGGTCACCAATACCACCAGGCCAGCAGGGACAAAGAAAGCCCCCAGGCTGGGGCGCCACACGAGCCAGCAGCTGTTAGAGGCAATAAAGAATTCAGAAGAGTCAGGGCAGAACAAGAAAATCTTTTCTGTATTCAACATAAAACATAAAAATATTCTGTCCAGCACTACGCAAAACCATACACGGTCAAGGGGTGAAATTGCTGAAGGGTATAAAAAATAAAGAGAAGCACTTACTAAGGGCTGTTATCTCCATAATTGTTGACATTGACAGCTGCAGTGATCCCACAGATTATAAGAGGAACTCCACCGGCTATCAAATAGAACCTTAAGGAATAGATAGGAAAGCATTCAGAAACAATCTTCGTCAGGGACTGGGAAAGGTTGTTTTTTTTATGCATTTCATGTATGTACACTATGTTTTGCACTTTGATAAAGGACATTTGAGTTTATTTTTTATTTACGTCTTTGTGTCTGTGTACGATATGAACGGAGATGACTGTTTCCTCATATTTGGAACTGATAAAGTGCTACAAAGGCCATCATGCCAGAAGGGTAGAAACTGTGATTTACAACAGGGCAGGGAGTTAGTATAGGACTGCTCCCATGTGGCTGAGTGGGTGACAGAGGGGTGGTTTAGAAAAGACAGAGGGGTCAGAAGTGCAATGTGTGATCACAGTTCCAGAAGCACAGGGTCAGGGGGAGAAGAGGGGGAGGGAAAAAAAGAGGGGAGAATTAACAGTGCACCCCCTGTATCACCCTGCAGAGATTTACAACAGTTCCCTCAGCCTCTGTTAGGCTGGACTCATACATTTTTGCCCACCCCCGCTAGGAGTTCATGGTGTACATCTGGGCTTGTAGCTTTTTGTGCCTCACAGTACCAGTCAACTGCTATTTCCCTCCAAGGTTTCCGAAAAACAGAGAGTCTTTGGTTGTTAGGCACAAGGATGGTCTTTGACTGGGTTCATTTTGGGTGGTCTTACACAAAAGGACTTATGTCTCAAATACTATATAAACCACAGTTTACATTGAATGAAAACCTCCCCAATTGAAGTTGATGAAGGTGAGTTGGATCCATCCTCTTGCGTTGCTTTGATGTCATTACTGACCTGAGCATGGGCCGCTGAGTAGGAGGAGCAGAGGGTTCTCCCACTGGTTGCCGGGGCATTCTCCAAACAGCCTCTTTGTAGATGACCCTGGCACTGACTCCAATCCACAGCAGAGTAGACAGCGAGGAGTAGTGCAGTGCAATGCCCACCTACCACAGACAAACTGATCAGATATTGTGCTAACACACAACACAACAAATAAACAGATGACTGCTAGAAGCAAGGTCTTACCGCCTGGCACACCAGTGGGTAGCTGGTCAAGCTAATGCCTCCAGCGTAGATCGCAGTTGTCATGGCAATGTGGAAGCAGGTATTCAGTAATGTGTGCCAGCTTTTTCTTGATATGTGTATTGAGCTGCACAGGTAAAGAATAGTTAATTGAAGATGGATGCCCTAAATAACACACACACACACACACACACACATACACACACACACACACACACGTTCATGCATACATTTACAGAAAGTACCTGTGATGAAGTATGTGTGTAATGATGATGGTAAAGAGGCAAAGAAGGAGCACTGCAGTGCAGGCGTAGACCACAGGGTGGAGTATCCTCACAGAGACAGGTGAAGAGTTTGGAAAGTCTGGCACCTCCTAGGAAAAGCATAATGATAGCACATGAAGGATAAGACTATCCCCAATGAACATTCTGATGTCATTTAAGTTCTGTTTTCCAAATCTTAATGCCGTTTTGAGTCGCTAATCAAAGAGGACCTAGTATAAATAAAAAATAAGGTGATCAGGATTCCTTACTTGCAGCACAGCATAGTTGCTAAGCATAGTGCAGCGCAATGTAGAGGTGCTACTGTCACTGTGGACCAGCTGACAGCCATCTTGGCTCCAGCCTCCCTGCCTCTCCAGCCCCCGCAGGCTCCACTGGGCTGCCACTGGGTCAGTACCGGGGGACAAGTGGCGCAGGGACACCCATATGGGGTCTGAGTGGTTCCATATGTTGCAACCGTCTGTCAAAGCGAGAGACCGAGAGAAGGAAAAAATCAAATATGAACACAGTAAGACGGTCAAACTGATTGTTCCAAAAGGGAAAGATGCCATTAATATATTAACGTTGGAATTTAAAACATCTGGCAGATAGTGTGGTCGCTTTATAATAAGCATGACAGGCTTCCTCACCCAGGCCTACAAAGATGACCGGGGTATTGACGCTACGCCTGCGAGAGTGTTCCCCCGCAGCACTCGAGTTCCCCGAGAGGGGGAAAAAACTGCCTGTTCGGAACGCAACAAACTGCAGCTTACAATCTGCTGGAGCGTCAGGAGGAAAGAGAGAGGCTGGTAGAGTCACGGAGGCCAGGGCGATGGAATTCTGGAAGAACAGACACCAACAGGCACGAGTGGCTGTTATTGTATCGTTAAATTGTGCTTAGCTCTGGCAGAAAGTTCAAGACAATTGCTCCCTTCTAACCTTCAGGGGGAAACTGTTTAAAGAGGTGTTATGGGAGCCTGTTGTGCAGCGGAAGTTGAGATTCTGTTCATGGGTGGACTCTTCTGCTGCCATGGCGCCCATTAGGACCTCACGACGCTGGTAGGCAGTGCAGCTTATGCCGGTGAAATGGGCAGGTCGAATCAGGTGGGCTTCCATTACAATGTTCCTCGACACCTGGAGGTATCAGATGGATTAAAGTCACATATAACAGTGAAGTATGCTTTGCTTCAACTTCGTAAGCTTATGTTGAAAATTGAAAGTGTCAAATTAATAGGTTACCATTGATAGATCTTGGGCATGGCTGTGGAGCTGAGGCCAGGCTAGCGTTTCCAAAGAGTAAACTATGGAACTGCAGGCTCTTTTCTCTCTCTGAGCATGGGCCAGGATCTGATCATCCACCTGCATCAGATTACTACCCATCTCCACCACCACCTCAGACAGCTGGTACAAAACAAAGTTAGTTTATTCATTGTGCTGTTAATAATATGACTCCAGAGAAAAATAAAACAAAATGAAAATGTAGTGTTCCATGTCTTTTTCACCTCTCGAAGTTGGATGACATACTCCATGAACTTCTCCATCATCTGGGCCACATGGAGCACATCCACTGAATCAGTGAAACCTGACGCCTCCAGAGTATAGGAGCGCACCTGATGTGCCACAGTGACAACATTGGAAGCATTGATTGGCCTCTGAAATACAGGAGAAAAAAATGTCAGGGGTGTGGGTCGACAATAATGGTTTCACTTGGTGTGAATTGAACATGAACAATGGGATGAATGGGACTCAACAGTGTGACTGACCAAGATGAAGGTGTGAAGGACACGGGTGATGCCGTTGGTATAGTGACAGGTGGAGTAGTCACCTTCCTGCCATTTTCCAGAACGGTCACAGTATCGAGAGGCTTTCTTCTGTTCCACATCTCCCTCCATAGGCAGGGAGGGGTAACGCAGCTGCAGGCAGTACTGGTGAGAGACAATTCCGGCCAGAGTTCTTGGCCACCTGGGATGCAACACCAGGCGGTTATGGGTAGGCAAATATGATAACCATCATGGCAAAAGCGGCTCCAGCTCTGGTCAATCGAATATAATCAGGATACCGTTGCTGTGAATTACCTGAACTCCCCTCGGTTGTTGACAACTTTGTCTTCTGGACAGAAGGAGGCGCTGTTTTCCAGCACCACTATTTCCACACTCCGGGAAATGTTGCCCCGCCCAGTAGTCACCACACACTCCCACTCTCCACTGGCTTCCACATGCACATTGAATAGGATGAGCTCACTGCAGAACAGTATATGGCACATTATTTACTTTATTATCACTGCTAGATGACATAATGTGATGTATCACATAAGCACATGTCTGAAGGGATTAAAATGAGAGCGTCTAAGCTCAACTTCGATTATACATGATTAGAATAAGAAAAGCACAAGCCCTTCTTGATTTTAGAAGACAGAGACAGAGCCGTAGAAATAGAGATTCACCTGGTGATGAAGGTGCAGTCATGCACAACACTGTTCTCCAGCTGGATTCCCGTTTCGGGGTCAGATGTCATCAGGTGGCCATTGTGACGCCAGTGCAAGGTAGTGATCTTGTCCACCAAGGCAGCGGTGCAGTGGAAGGGCAGGCGATCCCCCCTGAAGACCACCTGGCGCTGGGAGGGCAGCAGGGACAGGGTGTGGAGCTCCAGAGGACCATCTGGTCAACATAAGATCAGACCCATTCAGCTTCATATGGCTCTTTCTGTGCACTGCTGCTTTATTAGTTAGCCTCAGTTAGATGTTTCTACAGAAGCTTTTGGGAGTCTGTTGTTTCAGACATATTGGATGCAGGCAGCACCAATTCATAAAAGCAAACCACAAGATTAGTTTTTAAGAGAACCCACTGGTGCTTTCTTAAATATGTCCCCCTTCCGAACTGCGGGAAAAGATTGCTTGCAACCCATCCAACTCATGTGCTGATCCTCCAAAAACACTGGGGAACATCTTGAGATAATGCAGTTGTGAATATACAGTCTGAAGCAAAGTGGTGAACCGCCTTATCCATATGCACCCAGTTTGTATCCAGGATCTCACCACAACTCAGCTGGTTTTCCATCAGTCTGCGCAGGGGCTTTCCCCGCAGGCTTTTGGGATAGGCACAGAGCGTCTCATCCCCCAGTCGGGCAGAACTGGTGCGAAAGTACCCTGGCACCCAGCGCAGCCCACAGTCACATGACAGGAAGTCGGAGTTGAAGTTCCTAATAACAGAAGGTGTGGTCATTTGTCACGGCAGATAACAAAACGAGAGAATGTGCCCTTTCACCTTAATGCGATTCTTCTAAAAGCTCGTTCAATCTAGCTCAGCTATAATGTGTTTTCTAGTCAGTGCATTAAAGGATCAAGATATCACATGTGATAGAAGTATACAAAGGCATATTTGCTTAAATGTAGGAACTGTAATATTTTTTGCGGCCTAACTGTTGCATTTATTGATGTAATTTTGTACTGAACTGAAAATATTTTCTGCTATACAGTAAAGTGAGAGTAAAAAATTTGAGAATATAAGTGGAGTTTGTAGTACTTACACTGACTTAAGGGACGGTAACTCTTGGAACACTCCTTGGTCCAAAGTTGATATGATGTTTCCGGAAAGGTTACTAGCATGTACATACACATATAAAATAAATACAAGCAAATCAAAGTCAAAGTCATTTTTCCCCCAAAAAACACAAACAGTATTCTTCAGTTCATTTATCTCTGTCCCTTACAGTTTGGTTAGGTTGGTCAGACCCTGGAAGGTTTCGGGAGTCAGGCACCCGATGCGGTTGTTGGACAGGTCACTAAAACACATGACAAAAAAAATAAAAATAAATGCATTAGCAAAATTACAGCATCACTGCTTTTGATTTTTTTGACACAAAGATACAGAGTAATTGCAATGTCATAAAATGATCCGTGTCTAGGACGACATCTGAAAGTATTGGACTTGTAATCCTACATACATTATAATTAAACAATGGCCCCCACCACCTTTGCTTATCATCAGTCCAAGAAGATCTCTGTCAAATCTTATCACCAGTGGGGGTAAAAAAAAGCCTCTGCGGTCTGTGTTCTGTGTTTTGAGTGTGATGTATGTCTACGGCCAGAGTGGGATTTGCTCTGCTGCATCCCTGACGCTACCCAGCAGAGAGCTGTCCAGAGCATGTGTTTATCTCGCCCTGTTTGTTTTGAGAAGCCCCAGACCTTGCAGGCAAAACAAAAGTAGGGGGGAGCAGGCGAGAGTGGCGGGGTCGGCGCACAGAAGACCGGCACGTCCGGCCATGCCGCGACCAGAACCTTGGCATGTCTAAAACGAGCGACGTTGACGAGCGGCCGCCAACCTGCTGCACAGAATGATGAGGGGAGAGTAAAATGACCGTGGCCCTGAGGTTTTAATGGTGAGCTAGCAGGGCGGCGGAGATGTTATCCCGGGCTCCCGCAAAGATCAACACAGAGCAGCAGAAACACTTAGACAAGGCGGCCAGACCTTTATGGTCACACTAACACTAGGGGCTCAATATAATGCATGACATCTGCCATGAGTTGTCATAACAGTATGGCCCTAAGATAGATATGCAGGGATATGTTGGCCGGTCCCTTTAACAACTACTGTGTCTTTCAAGAATGTGCCGGACACTGCAGCTTGTGTTGCCATAAGAGGAAGAAAGAACTCTTCTAAACTCCTACTCAGTTTCAGACGGAATTAATCAATTCTGAATTCCTGCGTATTTATCTTTGTGCTAATATGAAAGCTGCCTTGTGCCCTAACGGAATGAGAGTCGTTTTTATGTCTACTTACAGTTTCCGAAGTTCAGACAGACCTTGGAAAGCTCCTGGCATGATGGTGCTGATCAAGTTATGTTTGAGGTCCCTGGAGAGAGAGAGAGAGAGAGAGAGAGAGAGAGAGAGAGAGAGAGAGAAAAAGTTGTCCAACACATACAGGGAGGCCAAATCCTGACTCTGGGAAATAAAATGAAAAAAATATATATTTTAAGTGTAGGTGAAAATGAGAGGAGTGGAGACATGTGCTTCAAACATGGTTGAACCAGTGGGGCACAGTCGATTTCTGCACACAAACTGGAAATTATACCCCACCGGCCAGCTGTTCTTGAGGCCTGCAAAGATGCAAATACTGACCAAAGAAAATATTGGTGTAATCTTGAACAACTATGAGTGGGGTTCTAGCCTTTTTGCTGCTTGTTTAAAAAATTTCTTTTCCCACGACAAAGTTTTTCTAGCATTTGCCAAACCATAAATATTAACTCATCCTAACTGCCTTTGAAGATCTCGTTTCATACTGTCCGCTGCGTTTCCCTCCACCCTCTTCCCCTGCCGTGTCCACAGCCATGTGTTGAAACCATTCGGCCAGATGCCCCTCTTCATCAGATAACCTGCATACATTAACCTCTCTGAATCCAACACGCTCTTCTTATTGGCCAGGTGGGAATAGCAAGGTTAGAGAAGGTCAGCAGACAGACAGTTATCGCCGGGACAGGGCCTACGCGAGTCTGGAATGTGATCCTTGTTCCTACAGCATGCAAAAATGCCTGTTCCCACAGGACTGACCGCAGAGGAGGATTTCCTTACAGGAGCTCACAGACATCAACATGAGGAGTTTATAGAGACTGCATTTCCCTCCATTCCACACTCTTACCCAGCATGCCACTGTGGTAGGCAGGACCTCAAGGGTCATTTGTGGCACTCTGGTCCATAAAGAATTATCTTGCATCTATATTTTCAACCATACCGCCTCATAGCATGCAGAGCCTCAATGTTTTCTTATCCAGCGTACTCTACTGTCCAAGAGATGAGCTATTTTCATCCAATCAGGGCAACAGAACCCTTTTAGAATAATGGCTTCCAGTAAAAATAAGTCAGTGTGGTACGACTGGAGGACAGTCAAGACCGTTTCTAGCTGAGCTCTCAGGAGCCATCAGTCATGTCAGGATTAGAGATGGGAGACAAGTTATAATGATGGAGCTGCGGCGATTTGGCCTCTAACCAGCGAGATGAGGTCTGATGTGTTGGTCTCAAACTCTCTGAGCCTTGAACAACACAGGCCTGTTCTTTGACCACTTGCCAGACTCTATGATAGAGCACCCCAACGGTTTCACAGCTTTTCACAGGGACGGAAACTTAAGTTTAACCACAGGTTCAACTAACCTCTTTCTCACATTACGTGTATGCTATATTACCTCTGTTAATCAACGCGGTGTGTTCTACATGTCAGGGCGGGTGTGCTTTGTCCATGTGTGTTTACATGTGATTGTATATGTTTTTACCTAGGTGTGTGTTTGTGGGCACGTTTCTGTGTATTTGTGTGGGCATGTGCGGAGGGTTCTGTGATTGTTTTTGTCTCTGTGTTTTTGTATCTGTCGGCGTGTGTCAAAACTCTTAGGATGAGCATGTTTGGCTTTGAGAGTCATTCTCAATGTACTCACCGTCTATATACAGTATGCCACTATAAATATGCATATGTTTTCATGTGTGTTAGAGCAGTGGTTTGACAATATCCACTCTGAACGTGGAGTGCATGGTAATGTTAAGAAATAGCCCCTCAGTATATTATTTAGGACATGTGTTGACCATTGTAGGGAGAGAACAATGCCGTGATTTCCAGTCTGCGTGTCCTGGGGCTAGTTAGTGCAGTGTTGAAAGATGAGGTGCAACCCACAATTTCCTTTCTCTGACCTTCAACCTATTATTCTCTTTTTAACAGACACCTACATAAACTGACGCGCACAAATTTATATAAATACATGCACAAGCATTCATCCCTCAACATATGCAAATCTGGTTCACAGGATTGAAGAGATAAAACACATGACGATGCATAGTGACAAGGCAGTGTGTGTTGACAGCAAAACCAAAACCAAAGTGGTGACATGAGCCTGACGGCCACAAGTCTTCAAGCAGTCGTGTGTATGCCCCAACTCGCATACAATCTCTCCTTTCACAGCATGTCAACATCCATCGCAATGTGTGCTTTGGCCTGATAAATATTAACTGTCCACGCTTCTCATACAGTCTCTTATCACCGAGCTGGGGAATGTGTGCGAGCCCGACAGAGTCAACAGGAGGGCCCTGCAGAACAAGTCCCAGCTCCTGTGCCTGCTAAAGGCCATTCTCCAGCCTCAGTCCTCCCGGCTACATCCCTCGTACCCCGTCTTAGCTCCAATACATCCAGCAGCTTCACATGGCCTTCACATGGCCCGACGCTCTGGGGACCTTTCTCCCCCTCCCATTTAGAAGAGGACAGCACCCCTCCACCACCCGCCCCTACCCCAATTCCCACACAAATCCTCCGTCCCCCTCGTGGCATCAGCGTCACAGCTGAGCGGCCTCGACACTGACGACAACCGAGAAACCAAGAAAGACCAAGAACAACCATCAAACAAAGGTTAAGTACTGCAGTTCCAAAGCCGCTGAATATTATGATGTGGAAGAAATTGCACACTAATTTACCAGTTCATTGCACAACACACGGGAGACTTCAAATTAATCTGTTCATCAGAAAATACATGTTAATTTGTTCCCTCACAACGATGGGTCTTTTCTACATTCTCTTTGAATTTAAACCTGTAATCCAGGGGTGTCGTGCTTTATCCACCCTGGCTCCATATGTGGTCTGAGTGATTGGTCTTGCCCACTCCCAGTCCAAAGGGGCCATTGTGTGCTTCCGTTCAGCCTAACACCAGAGGCTGCCATTTAAGACTGTCTTTTTTTACCCTCTTTTTCAAAACTCTTCATGATCAATGGGGCCGATCCAACACTGGACTCAAGAGTCATCTGTATATTGGGGATGGGGCGCGGGGCGCGTCTAGAAGCACCTGTGCCCCATGCAGGCAGGAGAGGAGCGATGTGCTTGTAGGGCAGAAAGAGGGTCATAATGAAGACATGGGCTCTGAAGCGCTCCAGACTTGGAGTGCTCCTTTATCAGGAGCGCAGTGTAAGAGTCTGGAGTGCTCCAGTCACATTGTTCAGGCCCTGGGCCCGGGGAGAGCTGGGAGAATGACTATAACTGGGGAATGGCCGCTCATTATCGGCACGCTGAAATCAAGAATTTCCTGTTTCACTTGGGTTGGGAAACACAAGTGTCTTAATAGAAATACATGGAATACCATGGCCTGTTCTCTGTACTGTGCTCTGGTCCCATCTCTGGTTGCCAGTAGACTCAGGAAAATGAAACAAATGTATATTCGGGTGCTTTTGTTTGGACAAAGGGTGGGTTCCAGAATGGAGGCGAGTGGCTTTGAGTGGCTAACTGGCACCTAGGTTCCTGACAGAGGTCAACGGAGACCATTTTTGTGCTGCGTGTCATTTCCTGTCTGGTTGGCGTCTCTCGCACAGAGGCCCTTGCTCGTTTATTTTTACAGTTTCCTTTTTCTCCTTTCTTTTTACTAGCTGCTTTTCCCCCATAGGGAGGGGCAGGTGGGTTTAGTGGGGCTCTACACTGAGCAGAATCGGCCCTGTGTATGGCCCCTGAGATCCCACCTCCCCATTCCACAACACACTTGCTCACAATGGGGGCTCTGTAACACAGACCCAAAACGTACTCACGCCCCCCCTGCCAAACGCCAAAACAGGAAACCAGGATCTGCCGAGCTCTTGTTTTTTCTACTAATTTCCTGCTTTGCTTTGCCTTCCTCAGATTATTTTCTTTATTTTCTTTTTCTGGTTCCTTTCAGATTGGACGCCTAATCTACTTTTCCCCGACTCGTTCGGCTCATCTGGAGACCAGTTGCCGCCAAAGCTTCAACCTTAAAGCTAAACCGGTAGCTAAGACGAAAGCTCGAAATGTTCTTGACATATGGAGTACAAATATTCTGAAGCTTCATTCTATCGATGAAGCTTCCACTACCTTTAATACTAGGGTATGAAAGCACAACTTTCCAGCTCACTTATGCAGCAGTCCAAGATGCGGCAGCCCTCGCAATAACATGGTCGGAGGGCACGAGGCCTCCAGCTCGGCTCTTGAGTGACACTAACCTAAACTATGAATCCAACTGTACAGTTGTTAATGAAGGGGTGTATAGAAATAGAAATATACACTTTTTAATTGAAGTGTAAAATTTCCGTAGTTGATTATAGGTTTCTATAGTCTGCAGCAGGGAGCTGCATATTATTCTGCCAAGGAAAATTCTGGAACCACAACCGGTTATTGACTCTGACTCTGGCTTTTGAAACCAATGGGAGAAGGGGGGACGGTGCCTGCTTTGGCTGCGTTTATGATTGCATGAGCAGTGCATGAGACTTAACGTGCACAGCAGTCAAAAACAATGAGCATCACTTTTGGAAAATAAACATTCATCCCAGCAATAGCCCGTCAGACAAATGATGGTGTGAAGGCAAGGCATGTAAGGGGTACGACCTTACAGCATTCACAGAATAAGTAACAAAAATATATAAACTCATTATAATATTCCTGTTCAAGTTGCCTTGGAAACGGAAAAGTAGTGGATGACATGTCAATATCAAAGCAATAGTATCTATTCCAAAGTCAAATTTCAATGGAACAGCTCGATATCCACCCATTGTCCTCCTGTGTGAATATTTAGCCTGAATTGTAGAGACTGTGGAGAGAGGAGGAAGGGGCTGGAACAGAGCGCTGGGAGAGGGGAGCAGAAAGTCAGGCAGAAAAGGAGTCCAAACGGAAGTGGGGGGGGGTAAGTATGGCGAGCGCTTGGCCTCCTCCACAGAAGAAATGCCATTGAAAGTGTATCGAGTTTTGCCGAATTTGACTGCGAGAGAGTTACTGGTATATAAAAAGCATTGGGTTTGGTA